>NC_080859.1:10155001-11355001 GCF_030435755.1 Ochotona princeps
TTTGCATTAAAAATAGAGAAATGTCCAAACATTTCTGAGCTTCCAGTGATGTATTAAAATGTCTCTCAGCTTCTCTGTACACAGAGAAATGCCTGCTGAATGCAAAGTGAAGGAGGATGAATTTCTCCGGGTTCTGTACGTCTGATCTCTCAAAACCTTCAAAATCTATCCTTGATCTCAGCAAACACAGCAGAGCACAATGTTATTTATGCATTCATTTATCTTTTCATCAAGGGTGGCTTATGTGGTCTTTACTGACTTTGGTTTCTCATCATCATCGCAGATCAGCATCTGCATTGTGTGCACTTGTAACAGGGATAATGGATCTCACTTACAATACCTACAAACTCAGCTGAGAGCCGTGCAAAGCAAATGGCCATAAATGCACCCATCCTGGCCCAAGTCCTGATGAATAAAAATGAAGATCTTGTCAAATAATAAAGTGACAGGTTAATTTACAGCATGGAATAGTGTGAACAGGAAAAGCACTGCTTTTCCAATCTGTATGAACGGTGCCACCTATCTGCAGATTAGCAGAAAGCTTCAGAAACACTAATTCAGAAACCAGAAAAAATACATGTGATGTTGCTTAGTTTTGTAAATATCACAGGAATGGAATTGATGATAAAGGCAAATGTGAGATTAGACACACACAGTTGCTTTCGAACCAAAAAAACAAGATTCTCAACAAAGAGCTGCTGTATCAAACAGTAATAAAGAGCCTCAAGCAGTTGTCTGTGCTCACGCCAGTTTTCATGCTTTAATTCAGCTGCCCTGTGGTTCTCAGCTTTGACATTGAGATCTGCACGGCCACCAGAGATAATTATTTCAACCTTCAGGCCATCAGGCATTCATTTTTGATCATGGATATGTAAGAGATGTTTTCTGCCTTCCAAGTCTTCCAAGTGGGTATCAATAGAAGGGTAAAATAAGGAAATTCAGAAAGCATTTAAAAAGAACTTGAACACTCTGCATTACACAAATGTGAATTGCTTTATCAATGGTCATAAATACTTCAGTTTCTCTGGCAGCTATTTAGAAATTTTAATTTGTCCAAATTTTAAATTAGGATTGATGACTTAGCCACTAGTACTTTCACCACAAAAGCATAAAATTGTTCAAATATTTACATTACTGTGTGTATATATTTGAATGAAATACAAAGACAGGAAAAGCATAAGCTCCATAAACTAAAAACAAAAACTTTTAAACTTCCATTTCCACATTAAATCCCAATGGGCTTTCATGCACAACTGCTACCAGTAACATGCATCATTCACTAAAATATCTCATTAAAAGTCACAAAATCATTTTAAAAAATAATATGGTAAATCTCTTAAGTGCACATAGACTCCATTTCCCTAAGATACACAGACAAAGCACTAATCCTGACAGAATTTAGTGGAAAAAAACCAAATGATTTTGGTAACAACCAGTGATAATAAAATAAAATGTAAAAGTCAACTTAGATTTTACATAACATTTTTAATTTAAAAATTTATATAAGGCATAAATAGTTTTAAATATATATTGCCATGAGATGGGAAAGACGCTCACAAATACAGAGAAGCAAACAAACACAAAATAGAATGTGTTGATATTTTTCAACATGTTTTTATAAAGAAAAAAGCTTAAAACATTTAATATAATATAAACATTTTAAAATAAATCCATGTCTAAGGAATTTACTCAGGTAGATGACTGGAGAACACAACATTATGGTTGTCTTTAAAATACTTAACTGTGCTTTCAAATAAAATGTCCATTGTCATAACTATCAAAACGGACACAGAAAAGATGTGCAGTCATTGACAGTCTGCTAAGGAGTCTAATAATTTCAGAGAAAGAAAAAGAAAGCTCAGTTAACTATCTCAGTGAGTAATAGGAGTTCAAATTTTAACATTTTCTTCAAATATGATGTATAAAATTATTCATGGTTCCCAACTCCAAAAATGAGAAGGGAGATTTAGCGAAGTACCTTTGGCAATAGTCTGCAACTACTGTGCTATGTGCTTAGTTCCCCTTCCCTTAAGTTGAACACTACACTAATCGACTTTAAAGACACTCAAGTCCAGGTTACTATCTTCCTCAGGCAGTGTAAGTTTTGCATCCTATAGAATGTTAATGCGGTTAGGAAATCAGAGCTTTAGTCTCTTAAGAGCCTGTGGCCTCTAAAGGCTTCTCCATCTTACATTCAGTCTGCAACACATAAAAAAGCGCAGGTGGCACAGGAGAAAGCAGGATCAGTTAGCATCAAAACTCAAGTCACCCTTGTGCTATCGCAGAGAAATCATTTGATGTCCTCCCAAAGATCAATATGTGGGAGTGTCCCTAGTATTCTACATTTAACACAATCACACAAAGGCTTATTAAAAGCAAACTGTTTCCGTGTGTGTGTATGTGTCTTGTGGCCACATTCTTGCTAAAAGTAGAAGCTAAAGCAGAAAAACTAATCAAAGCTACTTTGCACGAAAGCACAATACCTGGAGTTACTAGAAAGACCTGATCTTCCCGAATTTGGAGTAGAAACAACATAAAACATATCCCAAGTAAAATTGTAAGAGAAAATAGTTTTTCTTTTTAAAAATGATTTATTTACTATCTATTTCAAAGACAGAGAGTGAGTGAGAGAGGGAGAGGCTTCCATTTACTGATTCACTTGATAAATGCCAACAGCAGTTGGGGCTACGTCAGGTTGAAGCCAGGAACAATGAACTCAGTTTGGGTTTCCTGTGCAGGTAGCATGGCCCAACTACTTAAGCCCTGCCTGCTACCCTCCTCTTCAGTGCACATTAGCAGGAAACTGGACAGGAAACAGAGCCAGAACACAAACCAGGCATGTCAATTTAGGATGGAATCTCGGGTGCTGTCTTAAACTCTTTTTTTTTTTTTTACTTTTTTTTATTGCATTTCATTTTTTAAAAATTAATTACTTTGCATTATGTGATACAGTTTTTTATGCACTGGGATTCCCCCCGCCCCTCCCCCCGCCCTCCTCCCCCCATGGTGGATTGCTCCACCTTTTTGCATTTCCATAGTTCAAATCCAGTTGAGATTCTTTCATTGGAGGTATTTACCAAGCATAAAGTCCAGCATCTTATTGTCCTGGTAAGTTCAATGGTTTCTTGGTGAGACCATCTCTGTTCTGAAGGTAGAGCTGGCAGAGTATCATCCCAATCAATTAAAAGCCCCAACATAATATTTCCAACCATTTACAACATTATGGCATTAATTGACATGGTATTGATTAGCCAATATGTTAATAGGAAAATGCAGGTTCTCAACCACAACCTGTGACTTCTTCATAGACATTTCAATTTTGGTTTACATTCAACCGTGTTCTATACACCTTAAAATGGCTTAGATGGCTATTCAGCTGTCTCATGCCTATTCATGCCTATTTTAATTTTAGTATTTAGCAGTTTATAGCATTGAAGCATGTTTTCGCTGAACCTGGCTGTTTTTCGGGTGGTCTAACTCTATAATTCTAACAGGATATATGTCAACAGTTTAGGTGAGCATGTTTAGGCGGGGTGTGCAGAGAAATCTTCCATACCCCAGTGAAGAATGACTAATCTTTGTGTCCCACCCAGTGAGTTATAAGTGCATCCCCACTGACCATTTCCTGTCTGTTTCTAAGCTTTCCTTACTGTTCTCTATCTATTCTAGTCTTAAACTCTTAGCAACAATCTGTCTCCACTTTTGTTCTTTCTACCTCTTGTACCTCCTTAAAAAAAAAAACAACTAAAACAAAAACTATAATGCTCCAAATAAATGATCTAATAGATGAAAGAAACTGGTTATTTGTTTCCACAAATACTTTTAGTGTATCATTTTAAACTTATGTTAGCTAAAAAATTATAAAAATTTATAAAAAGGGTCAACGAGAATAGGAATATTGGCTTTTATTTTGTTCAAAGGAAAAGTAACATTACATTAAAACCGTAGTGCTCCTTCCTGAGGATCCTCATTCTGACAGTATTTAGGGCAGGCACGTCCTTTGCTGTGTAGGTTGCCACTTTTCAGATTTGCTTACTATTACTGGGATTTCAAAAATCTTAATTATAGAAGCAACAAATGGCAAAACAGCCAAAATGTATAAGGCACTTGGTTGGCCTGAGGTACAAGGGTATGAAAGATATTTGGAATCCTCATACTCATAACTTTAGATTGTGAAAAAAATATTTCTTCTTCATTCTTTAGTAATCCTTGCTGTACCATGTCCATCTGCAATTCGGCATCATTCCTGCAGCGTTAAAGCTTCAATGAGTTGAGTATATTGTTGTGGAGTCCATGTCCTCCAACAATGAATCCTATAGTCAAAACCCCCTGCTCTGCTCCCTGGAACTTTAAAAATTCTCATCATAAAGTGAACATGAGTATGCCAAAAAAAATATGACACATTATGATTACTCGCTATCAGCATTTTCTTGCAGATTTTTCATTCTTTTGTATGTACAACTATAAATAAGTAATCTAAAAGTTACCTATGGAAAAGTCCACAGAACCTGGTCTTCACTGTGATGTTTCCATGACAGACAACACTAATGACTTGTAAGGGTTCTTCACAAAGTTTATGGAAAATGAGATGGAAAGATACTCTCCACTTCCATTGAATAGCATTTGCTTGCTCTCCACCTACACTGGTATATCCGTAAGTTGCATGTGTTTCATACCTGTATTTGCTTTACTTTTAAAACTCTTTTCCTGTTGAGACTTAGTTTTGGGAGTCCCTACTTGCTGTTAAATTCTTTTAGTGATATGTAACATGAAAAGGAGCAAAGGATTAAGTAAATATAGTAACTAAAGTTCTAAATCAGCCAGAAAGCTAAATAGAGCATATTCATTTGATTGCCTTCCTTCTGAATCAATACAGGTAAAGTTTGTCAAGGAATTTAACAACAATGTTGAAAGCTACTACACAGCCAAGAGAGTCAAATACATGGCTTGAGAAGGTATAAATACTTCAAAAAAAAAGCTACAGCTAACATTTATTGAGTGCTCACAATGTGAAAGGCATATTACGCACTTAATACGCGTTTCCTCATTTAATCATGTCCGAAATCCTTTGGATGCAGAGATTCTGCCTTGCAGCCGTGAACATGTTAAGTACTGGAATTGGGCTCAGAATCCGCGGGACTCCAGAGCTTAAACTGTTTTCAATGCAATATGCTGTGTACTACTTATTGCTTTCAGCATGTGAAAAGTGCTTCCTAATTATGGTAATCTTTTGCTGCTTTTGAGTTCCTAAGTGACAAATATGATTCTATAACATACAGATTGATGGCACTTCCAGAATTAGCTCTGTAATGACCATATGTTACCCCTAGGGGTCAGACACATTTTAAAAGGTGAAAGAAACATTTGGTATCCATCAGCTAAAACAGCAGCCCATATAGAGCAACAAATATCTACCTACAAATTTTAGCCACAATACTAAAATGTCAGCTTAGACCAAGCCTATATGCATTAGGGGCCACAGCTGTTCTTTACCAAGATCCTTAAAACAAGAAAAAACTGAAAGTTCTTTTTGGTTCTGGGGAAGAAGCTTCCCTCTGTATTCATGGAAGAAGCAAGCATCAAGGCTCAGACTGCTGCTAAAGTGCTCTATTTAGTCGTTCTTTTAATGGGCTGAATTTGAAAGTGTCTTACTGTTATGGGGAAAAGTTGTTTTGCTTTGAAAGCAGAAAAAATTAAGGGTATGATGTGGGGAACAGATCTACCCCGTTATACCTTTCTAAGGAGTAGCATATTGGAAAAAATGGTATTTTTGTGCCTTTTTTCATGTGAGGAAAGTACTCTCAGATAATATCCAATTCAGACTTGACGTGAAATGAAAGCATGAAATTCAGACTTATACATAAGAAGATACTATGCTCCTACTACAATATGAAGAAACAGCACTTAGTTGGGTTGAAGATTAGAACACAGGTCTACACTGGTATACCAGAAGGGCAGAGACATCACAGATGGGCAGATAAACCAGCTACGGCTGACAAGAACTGTTCTGCAGGAAAATTAGCACAAGGCCTTGTCTTCTTCATGCTAATGAAGTTCATTCATAATCACTCCTGGTACATCTGTTAGAATACCATGTATTATTACAAGGATCTAAAGCATATCAACAGCAGCTTAAAAAAAAACTCTACACTGACTCAAAATCCTCAGGTGATGCATGTAAAATTTTGCCATGTTTATAGTGTGTCCAAGGCTCATTGACATTGTCATGACCATGACTTTCTAAATTTTAAGTGTTCAAATCTGAAGGTTTATAATATAAGGAGTATATAAGACAATGCACTGGAAGTGACAGATTATTTAATCCTAACATAATTAAGCTACAGTCATGGATCAGTCTACAGTCTTAGGCACACTTCGGTGAATAGCTGCACTAGTGATAAAGTGCTACATTTATTTCTGGAGGACAGGACTTGCAATGGTAAGAAAGGCACTCGAGCAAATATGAAAAAGATGACAGTTCTGGAAAGTTAAATGACAGTTGGAATAACAAAAAAAGTGAAAAAGTAAGTAGAATTAAAAGCTGAAGGTGATTCCACTTACAATTTGTATAAAGCTAGAACAAATTTGGGAAAGTAGTTCATCTCAAATTACTTCATAAGAGAGTAGACTGGAAGTCTGCTGACCTTCAAATACAGCAGACATTAGATACAGGCCACACATGTTACCCACATTATAGTAGTATATATTACATTCAACAAAATGCTCATTTTTTGGTTTGTGATATTTCTATTATGCACAAAGGAATATTCTAAATAAGCCACCATCAAAATAATTCCTATAAATTATATACATAATTGCAATAAAACAAAGGTACTCGAAATTTTATTTGTGATCCAAATAGCCAAACTAGTAACAGTTGTCTAATTAAAAACATCACCTTTGAGAAAAAGTATTTTCAGTCATATATTCGATGCTTTGCTGGGAATTAGTAAAAAAAAGTGAATAGTAAGTATGTAGATTATTTGTTCTACTCTATAAAGGGTAAATAAAGCAGCCAGGGCTTGAGATAGGGTACAAAGAACGTTTCCATGGTTACATGCTTTCCCATATCAAATTAGAGCAGAATTTGTGTACAAGAGGTTTGTTGACAGCCTACATAGGCCAGAAAAAGAATAGAAGGGTAGGAATTTGAGATCTAAATATATTCTGCAAAGTCTGTTGAGAAAAAGTTGGGTGAAGAAAGCAGCATCAGGAGAGTAACACATTAGTTAAGAGTATCAGATGTCATTTTGTAAAAAGATCATTTTTCTCTTAGATGTGGCTCGTAAAAGTCTCTCTAAATGTATGATTAGCTACTCTTTTCTTCATTTCCACAAAGACACCTCAATCTGGTGTCCACCCAAGCTATTAAGAAGAGCCATTATCTGGCATGCAGTTAGAAGACCAGCTCCACCACCTGCCTAGTCGTGCAGATGTCACTCCACCATATTCAGTCCCAAATATGGGGTCTTCAAAAGGACAGTTAGAGGGCTGTTCCCACACAAGTGCTGGCCAGGCAAGAGCTCTGTTGTACACCTGTCCCTATTCTTACAGGCCATTTCAGAGGAGTGAATTCTCTTTTTAGTACATGTAGAGAATTTAAGTTGGGCCAAATAACATCATAAATTATAACACAGATAAGTGATCAAAGCACTTTTACAATATTTTGCTATAGAGAGATGTTCGTATATGCTCACGTTTTATATTATCAGCAGAGATAATTCCTTTTTATAAACTAAACTGTACTGTCTATATTTTACAATGAAAATTTGATGGTAGACTATTACTATTGGGTATGGAAAACTCTTCCATTAAAACTGCTGCTATTACTGAACATTCTTTTAACAGATATCAGTAATAATAAAGTGAGAATAATGAAAATATTTTAAGAGTTTATAGGAACTAATGCCCTATATACATAAACACACATAACTTCTATATGAGGGAAAAGCCACACAAAACATATTTTCAAAATCAAAACATGCTAAAATAGCTAATTTCCCCGTTAAGCATTTTTCAGTAAATGTGGTACAGTAAATATTTCAGATATTGGTTTTATGCTGAAATTTATATAGAAATAATGACTACTAATTATAGCATAAAATGATTTTCAAAGAAACAGTGTTCAAATGAACAAATTCACTGTCAACTATTAAACAACAAATTCTATGTATCTATGCACATACAGTCCTAAGGACAGAGCATTTTTAAATCAATGATTTTACACACAAATCAGTCCAACTTTTGATATTGTTTAATCACTTTTCACATTAATAGGACAAAACAAAAAATAAAAACAGTAAAGAGCGCTTACCTACTTTTCTTAGTTTGATCAGTCTTTGTTTTTTTCTGGGAGACTTTGTAATGACTGTTTACAGAATGAATGATCACAAATGTGGGAAGGTACAGGGAGAAACAGACTTCTTTTAAAAGCTTCTAACTCATGATAGAGAATGAAGCATTTGTAAGGAAATAAATAGAAAATACGCACACAAAAACCAGACTTTTGCACTATTGGGTAGACCAAGGGAAACAGCAGTTGCTAAACATCACATTCATTCAAATGTCATAACTAATGGCGGGTGGTAACCTGGGTTCAGGCATCATACAAGTAATAGTTATATTCCACAAGTATTGTTTGGTGAGCAACAAATTCTATCTGGCAAGAAGCCTTTGATTAAAAGGAAGCCTCTCCTTTAATCATACAAAAGATGAAGGGAAAAGTCTATTTTATCTGAGGTGAGGTTCTTACATTGTGTGGAGTTTTAAATTTCGTATAGTATTTCAGAGTTAATTCCTTTAAGTCATATGGAAAACATAGCTAGATTGAAAGAAATAGTCTAAAATTATGGCTTTTTGACAACCGGAATAGTGTAAATCTAAAATCCTATCTCCTTATGTATTATTAAAGATTTTACAATTCACTCTTAAATGGATCCTGGCTCATGTGCTTAGTGTGGACATTTACAAAAATATTGCACGTTGTGAAAGCTACAAAAAAATGAATGGTCCAAAAATAGAATCTGTTCTCCAAAGGATAGTAATATCACTTTAGGCGATATTTTAAAAGTAGAGTCCAAGTTCCCAGGATATCAAGGTGATAATCTCACACACAGGTCCATTCCTGCACACCTGGCAAAAGTATTCAAAGAGTCAGAGTCTCAAATGAGTGGGCAGCGGTTAGAAGCAAAGGCCTCAAAAGATAAATATATCAAGTATGACAATAATAGAGAGTGACAAAACAGTACTTGCTTCCTCAATGTTAGCTCGACAATGAAATTCACTCCATTTGACACTTTTGTTCTGAAATCTTCACCCAGGTTCAGTCTAACTCTGTAGGACAAGTAGTACTTGAATAGCTTAAATCAAGTTTTTTTTTTTTTTTTGGTTTGTTTGTTTTGTTTTGTTTTTGTTTTTTGAGAAAGAAGACATGGTGAATACACTTGAAAGCCTCTTTACTTCTCAACTGTGTCCCCATATAAATATGAGTGTCTTCAAAATTCAAAACACATGTCGAAAATTGAGATAGAAATCAGAAGACAGCCATGACAAATGACTTAAGAGTTGACCAAAGGGACTATTAACTAGTAAAATAAATTGTTATGATTCCCAGTCTCCATTCATTCTAGCATGGCAGTGTAGTTCACAGAGACAAGTTGGCAAACTTCTATAATGTCCATATAAGCAAAGTAAGTAAACATGGGAAGCTGGAAGAAGACAGTATTAAAACCAGTTAGAATTCTGTGATTGTTTCTGAGAAAGAAAATCTAAATATCATTTACATCAAATATCAGAATAAATAACCACAGAAAATAAAACCTAAAAAAATATGCCTACTGGGCCATCAAAAATCAATGTACTTAAACAAAAGACACTATAATTCTTGGACTCTAAACTATATGACTGTCTCTGCATGTAAGGGATTCTCTCTAGTACTTTAAATACTAGGGCATTACATTTTAAATTTCATTCACGTGTTCCACCAGTACCTAATATTAAGTATCATCTTTTTCATTGTTAAACCACTGAACTCAAAAGTTTTGTGCAAAATAAAATTTTTGCAGATACTCTAAATATGTATATAAGAAGCTTTCAAAACATTTATGGAAACTGTTTCTATTTGAAAAATCTTTCAAAATTTTTGCACCAAAAGAAACATCTTGTAAATGCATTTTCCATGAACTTTTAAGTCACCTTGTAAAGGTTTAACTTGTTTTCCTGGTTTAAAAACAACAACAAAAAATGTTTTTAATGTTAAAATTTTACCAAATGCCAAACTACTTAATATTACTTGTTATCTGCATAAAAGTCTTTTAATACCTAGTCTCATTACTATACTGTTAAACTAATACAATGATAACACTATACTATTTACTATACAAAAATCTTTTGTATTCCACATTTCAAGTTTTTTTTCTGAAAATAAATACATCACTAGAATCAATAAAGCATACCCTTTGAGGTACCCTATTGGCTTTTCTACACAAATTTTGCATTCATGTCCCCTGTCAGATATTTTTAATAGATTTATTTATTTGAAAGTAGAGTGATGGAGGGGGAAAGAGAAAGTGAGAACATCTTCCATCTCCTGTTTCACTCCACACATGTTCTCAAAAGCCAGTTCAGGCCCAGGTCAACTCAGGAGCCAACTCCTCTGGATCTCTGATTTAGGGTGATAGAAACCCGAGTTACTGGGCCACCATTTGCTGCGTCACAGGCTTATTAGCAGGAAGCTAGATCACAGATGGAGGAATCAGCATGCATGTGCCACAAGCAATGAATTAAAACCCACTGCACTATGTTTATCTCACACTCTCATTCTATGAGATGCTTAAAATGGTTGCACTCATTTTGAATTCAAATTTTGTTTTAGGGTAAGTGTTTAGCCTAGTGATTAAGGCACTGATTTAACATGGCCACATTCCCTACGGACTCCTGGCTCCCAACTCGAGTGTCCTGCAAACACACACCCTGGGAGGCAGATTTCTGGTATCCACAGGGGAGACAAAAATGGAGTTTCCACGTTCCAGCCTCAGCACCAAACCCCGTCCATTGCATGCATTTGAAAAACGAACGCAAAAATAGGAGTTCTCTGACTCTCACTGTACCTCTCAAACTAAAAAGCTTTTCAAAGCACATTCAGTTTCTGTTTTCATGTTGGCCTTTTGCTATCATAAAATCTTGCATAAATTCCTGAAAAACTTTAAAGCCTTAATTTCCATGCCTGCATAATAGAGACAATCACATGGTGCCTTCTCTGTCTCAGAGAAGTGTACAATGGCAACATGTTACGTACCATAATGACAATGGTATTTCAAAACGTTCTTGGATGGGGCTAGTGTTGTATGTGTAGGCAACCCACATGGGCACCAGTTTGAGACCACTCGCTCCATTTCCCATCACATTCCTGCTAATAAATGGGGAAAAGCACAAGAAGATGACCAAAAGCTTGGGTCCCTGCTATTTACATCTAAGAATGGGAAGAGGCTCCTGACTCCTGGCTTGGGCCTGGCCCACCCCTGGCCATTGTGGACATCAGAGATGTGAGCAAGCAGATGAAAGGCTTTTCTATCTCTTTCTAACTTCAACTTTCATATGTATGTGCATACACACACGTTATTTTTAATGCAAGGGCAGATTTAAGAGCAGACAGAAAGATTTTCCATCTGCTGGTTTACTCCTCAAATGGCTGTAATGGCTGGAGCTGAGCCAATCTGAAGCCAGGAGCTAGGAGCGTCTTCTGGGTCTGCCATGCAGGTGAAGGGTCCCAAGGCCTTGGGCCATGCTCCACTGCTTTCCCAGGCCACAGGCAGGGAATTAGATGAGAAGTGGAGCAGCTGGGACATGAACCAGTGCCCATTTGGGATCTCAGTGCTTGAATGGGGATGATTGACCAACTGAACATTGTACCAGCACCCTACCCCACCCCAATAAACATATTTTTTAAAAACTCTGTGGAATATGCAGATACATTTATTCACTTTGGTTCAAATTATTTTCAATTTCATGCATATGGGTTTGTATGACCTGTGAATTTTAAAGTATTAAGCACCAAAATGAACTTATAAATTCCAAATAAACTGCAAATTCCAGAGACAACTTAAAAAAGATTCATTTATTTATTTGAAAACCAAAGAGATAAAGTACGTTCATATGCTACTTTTCATCTTAATAAGAGGTCAAGCTATTAAAATTATAGAATATATAAAAATTATAAAATATAGAGAAAAACACTAATCTTAAACAAAATGCAAACAAAATATGTACATGTTTACTGCATTAAAGTTTATTTACATTAGATATGTAATAGATGTAAAAATATGGTAATCTAGCTTTTGTTAACCAATCACTTTTAGTAAGCTGAGATCTGAGCAAATTTTCAGGGAAAAATAGGCCACTAGTAGACAAAAGAAGGAACGCTATTAACTCTTCTACCTGTCCCTGTAAGTCCTTGTGTTGGATAATCCTCCTGGTGTGTCTATATGTATTATATACAGATGCACTTGAGTGTGCATGCTCACATCATGCTCATACATTTACCGGTACCTGAAATTCAAGTTGGCTTGAAGTGTTACTGTGTATAGGAAAGACACAGAATCTGCTGCTAATGTTGACCCTGTCAAAGAATTACAGAAACAAGGTCCTTTGTATGATTCCCTGGTGAGAAAGCATTCCCAAAAAGGAATACTCTAGAGTAGGATTAATTTTGATTCTTGTAACTTATGATCTTTTATGAGTTACAGAAATAAAATCCAAGATACCTGCCCACAGGGAAAAAAATGCATACAGGATAAAAGGTATTTATCATTTAAATTAATGTTAAAGCATTCTTATTTTCAGATGATAATGTTTACATTCAAAAGACCATCTCCAAATATAATTCTCCAATTCTTTCAGTGGTAATAACATAAAGTATAAATTTGTGATTTTTTTCTCTGATGCCATTTCATATACTAGACAACAATGACATCTGGAGTTTTTGGTTTATGAAGATGGAATTCAGATTTCAATATTTTCAAAAATGTTTAAGTGGGTAATTTAATATTCCTCAGATAAAATAGCTTGTCATTTACACCAGCATATTATTTACACTTTGAACATGCCTGGTCATCAGGAAATTTAATATTATACTAAACTCTTATTAAAAAAAACAATACTCCCTCACAGCTTTACAAGCAATATTAAAACCTGATGACTGTGTTGTGGCAAAATGAAGTTTATAATTTTTTTTAATAGTACTACTTACAAGTGGAGTGTTTAGAGAAATGTGTAATAGTCCATTTATGTTCTGATGTCTTATCTTCAAATTAAATCATCAATTTTAAATATTACTTCTTTAGTAGTATAAAAAAAATGGAAGACACTGGACAATGTTTTTTGAAATAGAAAAAAAAATCACAGCTAACTTATCCTTTTGGTAGAATATAGGTCACAATACTATCCAGAAATACTATGTATAGTCACCGCTATATATTCAACAGATGAATTAAAATCCATCAATACTTACATGCACTAAATTTTATTATTTATTTTTTGTATTCTTTATTGTTTTATTATTTTCCAAGATACAGTTTTATAGGCATGGAACAAAGTTTAACCCAACTTATAAAGCATCTAGAAGAATTCCATGTGCAGAATAAGCATTTATTAAATGTTCTGATGAACATGAATTAATGAAAAATTTAACTTGCATAAGTAAATAGGTTAATTATTAATTAGATAGACAACTAGTCAAATTATTTAATTTTCCAAATTCTCATAATGAAAATATTTGTGAATGGCTTCAAGTTATATTTCAGGTGATACAAACAAAACACATAGTACTAACAGCACTATGATAAAAACCTCATGTCAAGAAACTTAAAACTACATTTGATAATATTTGGTACAGCAACGTCAAAGCATAGCAGAAATATTTTATACTGTATTGACTCAAAGTAAATAATTCTGAAAATGTTTTATTAACATAAAGTGATTGTATGTATAAATCTTTTTGCATGTATATTGTTTTGAAGTATTCTCTAAAAAGTGTTAAACAGCTCTATCATGTATTAACTTTACCATACTTTATACTACTAGACTTTAGAGACAATGTTTATAACACTGATCTAGACAGGTAATTATCTATTAAACATGAGTAAGGTGTGAGCATCTATTAAACATGCTACTTAACGAATATGAGATGTCTCTTCACTTAAAATATCACTTTCAAAACATTTAGGGCTGTCTTTCTAAGAAACCAAGTATTCAGCTTTTTCCAAAGATAAGAACTACTCTGTAAGAAGCAAGCAGTGAAAGAGTTAAGAATTTATTTTTTAAGAATGCTGTAGGAGTAAACAAAACATTAATTTCAAATTTAAGAATTTAAAACATTTTTTGGAAAAAGTGGCAGGGAAAAAAAAGGCTTTGAAAGGTCTTAACACAATAGAGTTGCTTTTAGTTATGTAACAAAACAACTGAAAATTTTAGGGAAGTCGTTTGACAAGAAAACAATTTAATGAACATGCTAGTAAGTTTGTTTCTAAATGTGTCATTTTGGTGGAACACGTTAGTTTCTGATGTTAAAAAATAACTGTTGTAAAAGAAAACATGCACAAAAATGTTTCAAGTAACAGCTGCATTAAGTAGCACTAAGATGCCTGATTAACTTATCAATTATTTTCATATTATGCATTGGTCAGAGTTAACAAAGGTAAATATAGATATTCTAAAATAGTAAAAAAAAAAAACAAACACTATAAACTACTGGTCCTGTACAGAAAAGTGTTTTATCTTGATCCTACCCCTAGGATCCAGTTCTTCTCAAACTCAGTCCCAAAACAAACCGTTTTTTGGTTCCCATGACTACCTCTGCCCCCTGCTGCCAATAAATCAGTGAGAGTTTAACATTTTAAAATAGAATGGGTAAGTAAAAACTAACGAAGATGTAACATATACAAAAGCTTTAAACTATATTCAAAAGCCTGAAATACCCCCTTTGGAAAAAATATTAGTTCTTTTTCCTCCTAGTATTTTCATTTTTCCTCTCTGTGGAAAAAACAGCCAAAAATACAGAAGAACCTTCCTACTTAAATTATAGAATCATGAGCAAAACAAATGTAATTCTTTTTCTTCTAGATAATATATAATTACATATGCATATGCAACTCTTTAAATCGTAAGATATTTAAAATTTTTGCAGAGGAAGATAATTATCCATGATTAACAAAATGACTAATTCTTAGCTATACAAAACTAATGTGATGGAAAAGGCTGCATAAAAAGAGAACAAATGTTAACTATATGAATTATATTAAAAGCTGGCTTCTTTGATTTTAAATGCATTCAAATATTTGTAACTACACTGACATAGCTCTCAATTATTAGAGTTACATATTCTCTACATAGGAATATATTTGTGTATCATTGATTTCATTCACTCATCATATACGTCTCCCAATAAGATTGAGAAGAAAATAAACTGTCATTGATATGCTTAATACTTAAAAATTAGGTTATCATTTGTCCTGTGATTTCCTAGGGGTGTCTACTGTATAAGTATATAGTGTTACACAAAGCTTGAAAAAATGCATCCAATATAAAAGAATGGAATAGTGAAAGGGTATATGTAAGTTTCTTTCAAATTCAGTGATATATGTCCTGTTTTGGAATAATTCTAAAAAGCTCAAAAAAGTCATTTCTAAACTTTTTTTTAAGGCACCAGCACACACACACACACACACACACACACACACACACAATTTAATTGGACATAATAATTTAGGTAAAAATAAACACTTTCTAGGTGACTTGAAAAAAAGGACAAAAAATAAAACAAAAAAAGACAACAAAAGAACTTAATAATGCACATGACCCTACTTTAGCTTTTTGCAGACATATCTTACTAGATCAGAAATAGAACATTCTATACTGCTCAGATATAATCTATTTGGTATTGACATATAACTAGCACAGAAGATATTTAATTAATCAAGCTATCATAATAATCAAAGCATATGCAAAGAATGAGACCTAAACATACAGTGAACAATTTAAGGCACATGAAAGAAAACACATTATTTCATACACTATGCACTCAAAAAGATAATTCTATAGCAATTTTCTTACTGTTATTTTGACAGAGGAAAAAAAAATCAGTTTTTTTTGAAGCTATAGAAAACATTGCCCACGAGAATCCACATTCAAAAAAGAGTCATCAAAATGTACCGCATGTGAAGTAATCCTTAAAGAGTTCTCGAGATTAACATTTCCTTTGCATATTCTCATCGTTGTTTAACATTGCTGTCCACTGGAAGAATCTATTTCTTTTTACTGTAGTGTGCAAACTATCAGCATTTAGAAAAATACTAAATTCTCTTAAAGAATATGGAGGATTTTCCAATGTTACCCAAAAAGTTTCAATGTAGAATCTGTATTATGGAAATTAATAAGCTTGCGACAAAATATAGGTTTTGGAATAACTTGATTTGAAGGTTAAAATTCTCAGCACAGTGTGAACATGAATTTGACCTTTGCAACTCTTACCCTTTTTATTTTTTGTTAGAATTTACATTATTAAATAATTTTATTGCTGTAAAGTGTTAGCGTTATTTTTTTTTATTAGAGCTAAGGTTTATTGCAAGTCTTACATGTATACCTCATTGCTTTGCTATTGGGCTGGCGAAGATTATCTTTTCAGGCTTTCTTTTTTTATGTTTTTTTTATTAATTATTTTGCATTATGTGACACAGTTTCATAGGCTCTGGGAATCCCCCCACCCCTCTCCACACCCCTCCCCCCGGTGGATTCTTCCACCTTGATGTAATATTACAGTTCAAATTCAATCAAGATTCTTTCCTTGCAAACGTATACCAAGCATAGAGTCCAGCTACTTATTGTCCAGATGGGTTGAACAGTTTCTTGGGGAGACCATTTTTAGCAATACATCTGAATACATTTTGACATGATTTTTAAGAAATCAAATCAGACTAAAATAAAACCCATTATTATTTGGCCTGGATTATTCTCTTGAGATTATCTGTACATACACTCTTATGGTACTAACCTTGTGCCAGAAAGAAATTTAACTAGAAAAGAGCTTAAAGGAAGCCTTCTGATGACGAACTACACAGAATTACTGAATTACAAGCAAAATGATCATTTAAATGCTTAACTCATCCTGAAACATCCTGACACAAATAGAAACAAAAAAAGATTTGCCTTTCTATAGTTTATGTTTACTGAGTTACTCCCCCCCTACCCGCCACACACAGTTCATAGAAATCACAACCCTAACAATGTTCTTTTTAATCCGTTTCTGAGATCTGACTTATTGTATGTTACTCTTCCCTTTCTTTGATCTTCCTCAGTACTCAGCTCACTTTTAACTGTCCTGGGTGGTCTCCCATCAGGGTTTAGTGATCAGTGTCCCTCTGCCCTGGCTGCCTTCGAGGGATTCCTATCAGCTGTATTATTACACGCATCTGACAACTCTATTAGCTCCCTCGGTCTGAGCTTTGGAATATCTCCATGGCACATATACCCTTTCTCAAACAATCACAATTCTGTAGTTGACTCAGAACAAATAATTATATGAACACTTCAGCTACTATACTCAATAATAAAGTCAAAATGAAGAGAAATCTCACGTTATGTGTAAGTCAGGGTTTGGTTTTCATGTTCAGACTGAAAAAAAAAATCAATTCCAGATTGATTTTTGTGTATATATCGTTATTGTCAGAGGATTAATTGATGAATTTTTCATTTGATGAGTCAGGTGGAATAAGCTCTGAGGCACTTTACTGAGCAGAATTCTAATTTACTCTAGCTCTTCACATTCGGCAATAAACTCATCAATTTTGGTATTTTATCAAATTTTACTTGATTCCAAATACTCAGAAAATTCAATACCAAACTAAAATGTGTTGCTTTGTATTTGTAGGTAATATAATTAACCTAATTTGTATTTTGAAAATGGATCTAAACTTTTGGAAATAAGTCAAATCTTAAATTCTTCCTGATTATTCTGAAGTTTTATTTCACCAACCTGAATTCCCTACTACATGGCTTTATACATTACACTTACCTAACAAAGTTCAGTGAAACAAATAGTTAACAGTGAACACATCATATTTATCATCTGACATTACAAAATCAGTCTAAGAATTATGGGAATTTTATATTTTGGTTCAAAAATGATGTATTCCTGTGATAAGCAGAAAGATTAGAAATCTTAAGTAAAATATTTTCAAAGCAAAAAAACCATGTTTTGCTAAAAAAGTTTACTGCTCATGTTTTTTAAAAAATGATTTTAAAATTCCCCTCCATGCTTTCAACTGCTTCAAGTGAATAAAGAGAAAGAAAAACATTTCATATTTCTTAACACAGCATCTTAAAATGTGGGTGTGTTCTCTTAAAGGTCACCTGCCACGCCTCTGAGGTCTTGTATGCATCGATTTACATGAAAAGCAGCACAAGGTTTAAAGTTGAAAGGTTCTGAATGGCCTTACTTTGTATCCAGACTGTGATAAGTATATTAAAGGTCTTTCAAAGACAGTTTTATTCACCCACAGCAGCTTCCTTTATGATTATTTTTTCCTCCAAACCATCTTTTTACCTTTATGACATACCCAATACTTTATTTTTTTTCTCTACACTCTACTCTGCTGTCAATTCCTTGCATTAATTCTAGGGCTGGTGAGAGCAGGTGGGCAGACTGTTGTGATTCCCCACACCTCACCTTCCTTACAGGATCCCATAGTAGAGCTGCTACAGTGAAAGGGTTGCTGCAGCTTCCTCTTGTGTTTAATCATTGGGTTCTCCCGCAGGCCAGGAGAGACGTCATTACGTCAGTTACGGAGCACTCTCGGTGCTGCTACGAACTGTCATCACAGAACTATCAGCATCAAGGACAGGGAGCAAGGGTCATGTTCTACCAAGACTAATATGACCTCCTACTTCTCCATTTGTGCAAGCTTCTCCTTTTCTGTCTCCATGACCTTGCCACTTTCCTCCATTTCTCTGTCCTCCTTGGACACTAGAGCCAATAATGATGGCGTCTGCACAGGAGAACAGCTGGGAGCAAGATTCCAAGTTAGTTCTGCTGGCCTCTTGCCTACCTTCATAGAAATGAAGAAAAGATAATCTGGTTTATTTGAGCACCAACCTTGTCCCAGGTTCCGAATGGTCTCCTACCAATTAGATATGTGTGCGTCACAGCATGATGGCATGATAAAATTTTCATACATTGCAACTTTTGTATTTACTATAAGAAATTTTCTTTGGGTTAATTCAGATCAGGCTCTTAATAATCAACAAACTAAAATGCATGCTTTCTGGTTCAATATTAACTTCTACATATTTTATGTTAAAGTGAGATGAAAAACAGCAATATTCTTGAAAATGACTACAATGGTTAAACTATTACAACACTGAATAATTTTAATCTCACAAAATCACTGCAAAACTAATTTATAACACATTAGAAAAAGCTTGCTTTCAGAGTGTAAAAAATATCAAATCATACTTTGAAGACAAGTCTTCATAAATAGCCCGTAAAACCCAAGTAGGACTATCCCTGCATGGAATATCACCATTAACTAGGCAATCCTGTTCATCTCCACCATGCTTTGCATCCAGTCAGGGACTACATGACGAGCAAGAAGAACCCCTAAAACCTGGTGAACACGCTCCACCTCTGTGTTGTCTTAACAGGTGCAACTGATTAAGCAGGGGTTGGGAATCTGTAGATTTCATTTATCATTACCACTTCAAATTCTGTTAATTATAGCTAGAGTAGAACTGAGTATTCTTTATGAAAATATTGCTATGGATGAAAACAGAAGAAACATAAAATAACATTGAATTTTTCAGAACTTCAAGTCATGTTAGACTACATAATGCAATGTAAATGTTCATGAAGTTTAACAATATTAAAAGCACCACTAAGAACCTGTATTTCTTACTAAATTTTATGCAGTTATTATTTGAAATACAACGTCCAAAATAATAGTCACCTCATTCAAAATAAACTGTAATTCTGAATGCTTGATTGAATAGTGAGAGTGACTAAAGATTGAATTTGAAAATTACTTAATTCTTTTGAAAATACATTTCAATCAACTGAGTAAAGTACTTAAACTATTAGACAATTAGAACAAGATATAGGATCTTACCAGAAATACACAGAAGAAATATAATGAATCATTACTCCTTTTATCTCAGGAATACTGAAAAAACTTATACCCTAAATCACCAAGAATGAGTTTTACAATTTTTATCTAAATAGAATCTATATATAAACTCTGAAACAACAGAGAAAGCATATTCTGAATAACTGAGGTTAACCATTTAAATCTAAATCTTCACCTTAATTTTGAAAAATCTAACATGTGTTACTTCTCTTATTAAATGAGATAAGCTTATGTTGCTTTATTATTGGGACCATAACTGCTGAACATTGAGTAATTAGCCCACAACTTGTAATAAAAAAGAGAAATGATGTACCATAAAGACTTTTAATAGGATCGATGTGTTAAAGGCAAAGAAGACTTAATAAAATTTATCTTCTTCATGTTGCTACCTTTTTAATAAATGTGGAAAGTAGAAATATCGCAAATCACATGACACAGTTACTCTGTTTTAACTGAACTTTTTGCTAAACAAGTAACTTCTCTTTCAGGTGTTCTCCTGTTTCCAATAACACTGTCTTCCATATTTTATCAATGACAATGACTTTTCCAATTGCATTCCAAACCTTTTTTATTTGGAGAACCAATCTTGCATTTCATTGGTTTGTTTACCTTTATGAGGTAATACTGCCATCTTGTGGACTTAAAAATACTTCTGGTAAAGAAAATCAAAGGCAAGTTGCATTTTTCTAACTATAGGCATAAACAGGTACTTGTGTCCTTGCTGTCTTTGCTTTCATTTGCTTCTAAGTATAATGTAGTGCGGAATACCTCAGCACACCAGATAATTAGCATTTTACTCTCACTGAACTAAGGGTATTACCTCACCATATATTTAGTCTATTTATGATCTAATTCCTGGTAGACCCAACCAACCTCAAAGATGAAATCTATTGGGCTCCAAACATGTTTTCACAAAACCTCAAGAAGTTTTCATGAATTCATGAGAAGCACAAACAAAGGGAAAAAATAATTTTGACACAGATTTATGAAATTCAAGTATCTGAGAACCAATATTAAAGTCAATATACCTTTGAATAATGAGCTATTTTCATGATCTTATGAACTTCAAATTTTTCTTCAACCCCTCAATTAACATATGTGTATCAAGATACTTCTTTCCAATAGGATGCTGGACTTTCTACACTGTCTGTGCCCACAATGTCATGATACACTTAAACAGCAGAAGGACAGACATCTTGACTGTTGCTGAAGGACTATACTATTGTAATAATATAAGGGAAACTAGCAGGGAGCGGGAAGAAGAGAAACTGGAAAGGGAAATCTCTGAGCCTATGGAATGACATCATGAAGAAAATTTTAAATGTGTTATTAGATTTGTCAAGTATGGTGGAGTAACTGCTCCTAAACATTAGGAGTGCCCAGAAGGGAAATTAAGGGATGCAGTGTTCTGAGAATGAGTTCCATCATGGCTGGTGTCTTACTATCAACCAATATGGATTTGCAATACATATGTCTCCTCACCAGGATTTGTGATACACATTATAACGCTCCCACATTTGTGATGCTGTGTTGAGTGTTTTGTACATCACAGATCAACTGAAGTATAATGCTATCCCCATTTTGCTAATAAAAAAACCTGTTCATCAGTTTTCACACTATAGGCAACACCAACTACTACCAAAAGTAATTTAACTCATTGTTGCAAGAGCATTACAGGTCTGGAACCCTTCATTCTATCACTCTAAGAAAAAATAAACTGATAATATGGAAACATCAAAAACAGGCAGCAGCAAACTGTCAATGAGAATTTTGTCAGGACAGTAACTAAGTGTGAAACAGAAACTAAGAACTGCTACTTAAATACATTTTAGCATTTAATTATAAGCCAAATTTTAAAAAAATGAAGGCTGCTATCATTAAACATACATTCAAATTTAAAGAAAGCATGATATATATATTTATAATGTATCAAAAGTGACATATTATGCATTTTCTATGCTCAACAAGGTCTAATAAGACAATTTAAATAGCATTTTTAACCAACGATAATTATGTTTTAAAAAATATGACCTGTTTCAAGCACTGAATGAAACAAAAAAACACATACTAGTCTGTCACCACTAGTCTCATTTGTTCATAAATTCAAGAGTCTCTAGCTTGGTTCCTTCGGGTTCTGAGCATTCACACATATAAAGTATTAGTCCACCTAATCTCTTTAGCAGATATACTTCTCCTGAACCTTAGTTAGTAACAGGAAACTGCAGAGAACATCCCATTTAAACTCTTTGGGAAGATTACAAAGAAACAATAATTAGTGGAATGTCTTCACTATCGGAAATATTTGTGGCAAAAGTCATGCAATATAAATATAAGTAATAGTAAGAACAAGCTGTAGTGGTAATGGTAAATTAATTTTCACAAAAGTATGGAAGTGCTAGTGTTAAAAGGAAGCTAATGACATAAGCATTTTGACCCCTGCTCTGGCAGTATGAATGGACATAGAAAAATCAGAGTTAAAAATAAGCAATTTTCTCCCTACATTATCTAATTTAATACCCTATTTATGACAAAGTTATAACAAAGATTGGTATCATTATCACCATCTTCACTTCCAAAGACACCTTCTAGCTCACATTAGCAGAAGCCAGAATAGAATATTTGAGTTCATCCAACTCTAAATATTTATGCTTAGTGATTTCTCTTGTAGTAACATTGCATGTTATTGCTGCAGTGCATTATACTCTGTCATGTATTATAGCATTTACTATTCAGAATCATTTTTTTGTGAGGGCATATTATCTCCATATTATCTCCATTCTCTTTTCCAGTCAGAAAAGAGAATAAGCAAGATCATATTATTTATGACAGTCTCTACAGGAAGAATAAGACACAGGGGAAACTAAAAGCCAGACCACTGCACTCCAAGCCTAGAGCTTTTTCTGGGATTCAACAGTGACCCTATTCTACAAAAAATTTTAAGTCTCCAATCATTGTTCCATTTGTTCACCAAATATTTGAATGACTATTATGTGCACTGCATGTCATTACTAAAGAAAAACGCTCTTGTTTTATTAAATATAAAAAAAAAACAGTGGTTCCTTTAACATATGCCACCTTTTTCCTGCCTACATCCCTCCTTCACCCTACAATATAGTCCTCAGTCTTTTACTCTCCTATCTGCATATTCTCTCTTCAACCATGTTCACAGTATTTAATCATGAACCTGTGAGCCAGGTTCTAATTTACACCTAAATGGCACTTTCTCATCTGTAGATGTGACTGTTTTTTGAAACCTAACAAAGTAACAAATAAAATTTGTACATGCCAAAAAAACAGTAATCTCTCCAATTCCTCACTGGTAATATAAAGATTTAAAAAAATGAGCCATAGTAGTAGTGGAAATTGTATATACATGTGTATAAACAGAAATTGAAAGCAACAAAATGGTATCTACATACAGAGGTGGGACACTGAGTAAGTCATTTAACTTTACATCAACAAAATGAGGCACTTTGACTAAATATTATGTTTGAAAATTTAAAAGTCTATGCTATTTGGTACTTCTAATGTTTCTTATTTGTAGTCACAGAATAACAACAAAATGTTGCCCCTGTCTCAGCTTCTCTGGATGCTTTTTGATTCCCTAAAGTAGCTGATCTTACCTTCGCCATTCATTTGTCATCCCAGGGACACTTAAAAAAAAAAAAAACACTGATACCCTCAGAAGTCCAGGTAATTAATCTCAAATTCAACTTGAACTGTGTGATGATTATCAAAGGGTGCTGCACTTGAGAAACATAAGATGCTCTGAACTGGAGAGGGGTAGTGTCAGGCAATAGTGTTTTGGTTTTTTTTTCTAACATTGTCCTTACAGTTTCAATGTCAGCAAAGTTTGTGAGAAAATGAAGGGAATATGAGGAAGTAACTCTCTGTTTAAGATATCAATGTATTTCAACTCAGCAAGAACTTATTCACATATTTCTGTGATATGAAAGAAGAAGATAAGGGGCCAATGCTGTGGTGCAGTTGTTTAAACCAGGGCCTGTGATGCCAGCAGCCCATATGGACACCCGTTCAAATACTGCTTGCTCTACTTCTGATCCAGCTCCCTGTTAATGAACCTGGGAAAGCAGAGGAATACCTGCTGCTAAAGCAGACAGTGCAAGCCACACCGTGAGACAGCAAGTCAGACAGATTTCAGACAAGAATGACTTTTTCCAAAGCCAATTCAGCTAAGAAATCACTTTGCCCTGTTGAAGGCACAGTTTATCTGTGCTCTCAAAAAACATGAAACAAATTCTGAAATGAGATGTTGTCCCACAGAAAGTGGTTCTGGGTATTTTTCCTGAATGTTTATTCTAGATGAAGGTGAAGAATCTTACATAAGGAATTACTGCAAGAATTTCCACATTTTTCAAATGGTGCAGTCATTGAAACAATGCTTACAAGGTATCTCCCCATAGGATGGTTAACTGTGTATTGTCATAACATGAAGGATCTTCAGAAAGACAGAAAAGTTTGCCTGAATCTCATTTTTGTACCAAAATAGTCTTTGTACCAAAGACTCTATTTCTGTATCTACTGGGCATAAGAATGAAAAATAAGAGAAAATCAGATCACAGATGCTTGATACTAGGAAAATGCTATATGGCATAATAATTTACCACTTCTCCCTTAATAAGTCATATACACATACTACTATGCTAGATTGTGAGGTAAGAAACTATCTTAAACACCCTGAAGTAAGAGAAACTTAAAATTGCCCATTGTACTTATAGTAAACAGAACATGTCAGATTGAATATTTAGACTGAGTCCAAACTAAAACCAGTTCACTATTTGCCCAGTCCCTGTGTCTGACAAAATGTGCTCACACTTATCATGACATGTTAAGACAAACGAGTTTAGAGCTCCTGCATTCAAGCTGCTGCAGTGACTTTCTGAGTCGGACAGCTACAGTTTTAGTTTGCAATGTGATAAAATATGTGGTACAGATAACCTTAGTTTTATTTTTTGTTTTTTTTTAAAGGAAGCTTAGATAGTTCATAGTTTTAGAGACTCAGATTCGAAAATTGAGCGACTCCACGGGAGAGTCCCATGGCTGTGTCACAACATGGCAGGAAAGCAGAAAGGGAAATGGGCCCAGCATGTGGGAGGTCTTACCTTGTAACAACCTACGCTGTGAACACTAACCTCGGCACCATGAGAGTTAGGACTCTGATAAACAGCATGAATCCACTCATGATGTGGTGCCTTCATGGTATAGTCACTTCCAAGTTTCCCCCTCCCTCTCCCCTGCCGCACCCCCAAAAGTTTCCTCAGATCCCCAAACTCTCATAGTGGGGACTAAGCTTGCAGCACATAAACCACAGGATACACACACAAGCATACCCAAACCACAGCACAGAGTTAAATCGTGCCTGTGGTATATTAAAGATGGTAAGCAAATCTTGGAAACTCCTTCAAATTGAGACAAGGAGGCTGAAATGTCTGTGCTGGAATATGGGCTTATCTGGGCCTGCTTTGACCAAGAGTAGGTTGAAGGGGACACAACACTGCCAGCTCCAGATCTAACCTTGATAAAAACTGTTTCTGCATCCTTTCTTATGGGAACAGTCACATATGAAGTTTAGCTATGCACAGGCTGCCTTGCCATGAGCTCTTAAAACGCCATTTCTACTTAAAGGACCAATTTACTATTAAATGTTATTATATGTAAAACCTACTGATCTTCAATAATGCTAGAAGAATCGAAAGCTCAATGAAAGAAGAAAAATGTTACTGTATTACTGACATTTCTCCATGATCTAGAACAGACGGATGTTTACATAGATAGATACATCTATCTATATATCAGTTGATCAACAGATATTTAACAAGTATCATGTCAATGAGTAACAGAAAAAAGGTTCAAGCTATCTAATTATTATCCCTGTTAGAAAAATACATATATGTCCAATTCAATTAATGGGAAAAGCAATTTCAAATAAATACCAAGCAAAATATGAGCAGAGGCTTAAATTTTTGTTCCAGTAATACCAAACTTTCCCAGTTAAAGCCTATGGAAGTGTGTCACAAAATAATAAAATAAATTTTTTAGAAAAAACAATGTTTTTGATGTTTCATGTCTTCACTTTCCTGCTTTCTGTAGTAGTAGCAGTTTGCCATGATCAGGATAGGGACATAAAATACCCCCTAAAACACAGCTTAACAATACAAAGGTTTAAATCACAGAATATCAAATGTAATACTAAAAGATATCATCCATTTGCCAGGCCACAGCCTGCACAGACATACTACCAGAACAGACAAGCTCTTTTTACTGCCTCAGATGCTAAATTTCTAATTACTATCTTTAATATGCTTTGCACAATGGCAACACTGACCTATTTTAACTTTCATTCTGAAAAAAAAATTTAATTACTCCCTTTAACCTTAATTCTGGTGCATTTATTTAGGCACTTCATGCCACAAAACAGCCCTGAAACAGGTTTCAGTCCATATAAGCTAAGATGGATATTATACAATGCAAATGTGGGTTTTATACCTGCTAATTCTTCAAGCAAAAAGCCTGTCCCCAGATAAGATGGGTGGGCCAAATAAGGATATAAATATGTGGATGTGATGTGATGTGAATGAAGTTTTTTTCTTTTAAAGGATGAACTTTTTTTTAAATTTATTTTTATTGGAAAGTCAGATATACACAGAGGAGGAGAAACAGAGATTTACTCCCCAAGTGACTGCAACGGTTGAACCTGTGCCAACCCAAATCCAGGAGCCAGGAACTTCTTCTGGGTCTCCCACGCGGGTGCAGGATCCCAAGGATTTATTGTCCTCCGCTGCTGTCCCAGGCCACAAGCAGGGAGCTGGATGGGAAGCAGGGCTGCCGGGATTAGAACCGACGCCCATATGGGATCTTGGTGCATTCAATAATGAGGACTTTAGCTGCTAGACCACGGTGCCGGGCCTAGGATTAACAAACTTCTAATGCCAGTGAATTGTTAATCCTGTAGGATATGTCAGGCAAGAGAAGTTACACAGCAGAATAAATGTGGAAGGTGAGATATAAAAAAACAGGGAGGCCAAACTAATGTCAAATTCATCTTGAGTGAGTTCATCGAGACAACAGGAGCAAAGGCAGAGGGAGAAGATAATGCAAGAGATTCAACCGTACTGGAATTTAGGTCACCGAGAGGGAATGGCTCATGTCACAAAGAAACAGCTTAGAGTCCCGAGTAAATCATCTCCCTTTCAAGAAAGTAGGCAAATCAGCAGGTGTAGACAGCCAGTAGAGGTAAAGGAGGTCCAAATGTGAGGCGCAGAAGGCCAGAGATAGGAAGGAGAAAATAAAAAATGAACCTGTTCCTAAGGAGGAAATGGGGATCTGTATTCTTACAGCATCCCAGGTAACTTAGAAAAACTGGAAAAGGATGGAAACAGGTTTGATTTTGGAGTCTCCATCAGTTAGGGAGAAACACTGAGCCCCCACTCAGCTTCGTCATCTTGCCCTTCCCCTTGGGCATTGTGCCCTGGCACTGGATGGCTATGCGGTTGGTAAGCTGCTTATTAGCTCAACCCATTTTTCTTTCTGCAATGGGCAGCCAGCTGCCCATACACTACACATATTGTTCTCTGCAGCTCCGTGCAATAAGGGGCACATGGGGAGGCTACTAGTCAGGCTGGGATCTCTGAGAAGACGAATCAGCTAAGCTCACTGGGTCTAACAGACCTACTTATTTTCCAGTCAATGTTTGCAAGTTATTAACGTGGTACACTGATTTCTATCATCTCTTTCTCTATCCACTGGCTCTAAATTTGGGGAAGACAGCGGCATCCCAATTGGAGGTGTTAAGATAAAGAATTTTTTAAAGTGAATCAGAATTGACAAAGCAGAGTAATTCGATATCCCAGTATTACGACTTGAGCAGTTGAATCACTATTTTCAACTATCAATTATGCAAATTAGCTAGATCACTATTTTTTTCAGCTATCGATTATGCAAATATAGGCTACCTGTACAGATGAGAGAATTCTCTGTGGACAGAGACTGCCTTCAGTTCCAACTTAAGATCAACATTACTGATTTTTTTTTTCCTTACTGGAATTCACCTGCTAATCTGGCCCAAACTGGAAGCTATAAATAGTTAACTCTACACAGCTACACAGGATTAGAAGCCAGCATACATTTTGTAAACTAACATTTGATTTCCTTTCCTTTTTAAAAAAATTGGTTTTCTACAACTTTGAAAGAGTTTCTGAGATTGGTCTTTTTGCATCAATTTCATTATAATGCTATTTATCCAGAATATGAAATGAGAAAGCCAGAAGATGTGTTTAAGGAGGAAGACTGGAGGTGACTTTTGAGTTCGATTTTTACCTGAGACTTCATGGATTTGATTGAAATGCTCGCTATGTACCCTGATCTCTAATGGACTCACATTAACTTTAAATTCAAATTCCTCCATAGGCCAACATAAATAAGATGAGATGTTGTTTTTATGATTTGGTCTCTAAATCTTTATTTAAAATATGGTGGCCTATGAATTTTCTCAACAAGATACTGAATTCTATAACTTTGTGTAAAGCACATCTCTGAAAAAAATGCATATTATAAGTGGTATGAACACAAATTTTGTGGCTCCTTAAGTACTCTGAAAGAGATTTAAATGAAAACATCACAACAGATGTTTTTAAAAAGTGTTCTTCCAACTTTTACATCAAAAGAGCTAAACAATTTAAATACGATTTTACATATTGTGTGACTGGTAAAACTAGTTATATAAAAGACAAAAATTAAAAGCTAGAGATTTAGAATATTTTCAATGATTCGAATCTAGATAATGGCATTTTACGTTAATTATCAAAAACTGCAATGCTAACAAAAATATTGAAGAATTGTATGGGGAAATTACCAAGACATATACTGGGAAAATATAAACAAAAATATCAAAATTAATCCTCTTGTATCCTTCTTAAACTCTTTTTAAATAAAACGGAAAACTTACAAATCTTCACTGTAACACAGGTCAACCAATAGTAGAAAAAATAGATAAAAGACGTTTTGCTATTAGTCTTTTTGAAATGATCTCCAAATTAAAGTAAAAAGAGGAAAAGCATTTAATTGCAGTGAATTTCTATGTTAAAGTAAACTTTTTCCTATCATTAAATACATGTCCAGCATCAAGCTACTAACCATGGCTACAACTCCCAAACAAAGAA
This sequence comes from Ochotona princeps, assembly GCF_030435755.1. Lineage (NCBI taxonomy): Eukaryota > Metazoa > Chordata > Mammalia > Lagomorpha > Ochotonidae > Ochotona > Ochotona princeps. The sequence continues at coordinate 10,184,352 of NC_080859.1, forward strand.
AAATAGTTCTGTTCCATTCATATCAATGCATTTTCATTTTTACTAGAACTAATTACCTTTAAATAAATGATTCAGAGATGTCAAAAGCGACTCTTGGGGCTGTTTCAAGAGGTCCCAGTTTCCTGAATTATAGTCTGCAACATCTGCTGAGCCATCTGGCAAGTAGTGTGAAGCCGGAACAGGGTGTTTCATACATGTAGTTGTATCTGACCTCAAGAATGTGACAGCTGGCTGTGTGCCTATCACCTTTACACTGCAAAAGTCTACCATTCTGTGTGCACAAGACAACAGCACCAATAGGTATGTCAACACCAGGGAAATAAGAGGAAAAGAACTTATAAAAGATATATAGCAATATAATAAGCTAATTTTTTTCTTACAAGCCAGAAATAGAAAACAAACTAAATGTTAAAGTTAAATCTATTTGAAACTGGTAGAAATAAAACTTACACTGGATCCTCTTAAGGTAACAATTCTTGCTTCTAGCAACCCAAGAAAGAATCAGATTCAGAGCTCACCAATTGCATTAGTATAAAAATTCTCCACTTGGCATACACTCTGAGGCTGGGTGCGAATACATCAGCGGGAGTCCACAGAGGACGAATGAGGACTGCAAGAAGGCATCATCACACTAACTCATTGACATTTCGATTTGATTTTCACTAATCAACAGGATTCTGACACTTACATGACCAGGCAGGAAATGACACTCATTTTCATCCATACAAATTCAAGCTCATCTTGGAATTTTTAACCCAATATGCTTCTGAGATCTAGCAAAGCATTAATATTATCTACAAGATCATCGATGACCACAAAGTATTAATCAAGTATACCTATCAGATAAAATTTCTTTCTGGAAGAAGGAATTTCAAGTTTTCATTCTTTCTGTTTTCACAGAATTAAAATTTATTTCAAAGGTGATTGCAAATACGATTGATATGATGTAGATAATGATAACATTTTTAAAGACAGCTCAGATAGTTACAAAAACAATACAAGCAAATGCTAAGACATGAAATGGGAAGGTATACAACAGAGGAAGCCTGAAACAATTCCCTACCAGCAAAACTCAGCATCCTCAATTGTCTAAGACCCCACAACCTCCAAAAAGCACACGTAACCATGTTCATATTAACCTTTAAATCTTACAACAGAAAACATATGGGGTCTGGTGTTGTAAAATAGTGAGTACTGGCACCAGCATCCCATACGGGCAACAGTTCAAATACCAGCTGCTCCATTTCAGATACAGTTTCCTACAGTGTCTGGGAAGGCAGCGAATGATGGTCCAAGTTCTTGGACCCCTCACCTTGTGGGAGAGCCCAAACGCTCCTGGTTCCTGGCTTCAGACTGGCTTAAGCCTGGTCACTGCACTCATCTGAAGAGTGAACCAGCAAATAAAAGGTTTGTCTCTCTCTCCCTTTCTCTGTATAACCCTTTCCAATCTTAAAAATAAAGTAACAGTATGTACAAATAACTCCTACTGAAAACATACTTAAAACAAGAAAGACTACTATTGGGATGGGAATTCAGCTAGTGGTTGAGGCGTTTCTGGGCTACCACAGCCCATGCTGCATGCCTGGATTTGAGTGCCAGCTGTGCCTCTGATTCCGCTTCCTCCTAAGGTGTACCTGGGAGGCGGGAAGTGATGGTTCAAGTAGCTGACTTCCTTGAGTTCTTTACTCTTAGCTCTGACCTTAAGACCTCAGCCTATTCCAGCTCCAGCTGTTGCAGGCATTTGGGAAGTGAAACAAAAGACAAATTCCTCTTTGTCTTTCTGTCTCCCTGTCTCTCTGTAGGTCCCTCTTTTGCTTTGCCTGAAAGAAAGAAAAAAGGGGGGGGAGGTGAAAGACAAGGGAAGAGAAGGGAAGGGAAGGGAAGGGAAGGGAAGGGAAGGGAAGGGAAGGGAGAGAGGAAAGATGGAGAAGGAAGGAAGGAAAATGAAGAGGGAAAGCAGGAAGGAAGAGAGAAAAGAAAAAGGGGAAAGGGAAAAAGGGAAAAGAAGGAAAGGGAGAATGGAGGGGGAAGGGAGAGGAGACGATCAACAGATGAAAAATACAACTGTCAGTTTGCACAGCAAGCAACTTCAATACACTAAATGTAGATTATTTTGATGAAATCACTATGAAATACTCTTGTTAACTTTGAATCCCAAAATGCTAATTCAGGAAGGTCCTAATCACTCAGTTAATGCATTTTAAAAACATGAAGCTTTAATATAAGCACAGTGAATTTATTTTATTTATCTATTTTTGAGCAGGAAGGAGGGAGGGAGCGAGGGAGAAGTAGAAAAAGAGACAGAAAAAGAGGGAGGGAGGGCGAGTGAGAGAGCGAGCAACTGAACATGTACCCATTTGCGGGTTCATGCCCCAAATGCCTGTAGTCATCAGGGTGAGGCTAAGGTATCAAGCAGAAGGCAGGCTTCTCACGCAGATGCTAGGAATTCATTTACTTGAGCCATCACCAGTGCCTCTTGCAGTGGCAGGAAGCTGGGGTCAGAAACTGGAGCAGGGAATCAAACCCACGCCCTTTAACATCTAGGCGAAGTGCTTGTTTCCACACTGAATTTAAGTTGACAGTAAAAAGTAAATTAGGCAACTATATGGTCCTAGGGTACAAAAATGTTTTGAAATCATACATATTTTTCATGATATGAATTTTCCACAGACATTTTGAAGATCACTTATACTTGATACCATCAGGGCTAAAAAGATTACAGAACTCATCTAAGTATGCCTTCCTTATCTCAAGAGAAAAGAGATGCCTAACTAGACAAAATAACTTTTCTGATATCCACAGCAAGTTAGAGAGAAACAGGTCTACAAGCCAAGGCAATACTAGCATCAGATATAATATAATTGGATGGATGGTGTATGTATGTATGTATAGACGAATGGAAAGGGAAGGGAATGGAGGGAGGAAGAGAGGAAGGAGCGAGGCAGCCAGGATTGTAACAGAGCATGTCGCCATCCCATGTCACAGCACTGGTTCAAGTTCCCAATGTTCCCTTTTAGATCCAATTCCTCACTAATGTGCCTGGGAAGGCAGCAGATGATGTACACAAGTCTGTATATTACTTCTTGCAAATAGGCTTTTTTTTTTCCTGAAAGGTGCACCTTTTCCCCCATTTTACAATTCTCCACATCCTCCTCAACCCTCCATGCTCCTCAACCTAGAAAAGCGACCATGAAAATATCTGATTTATAAATAATATATATCTAAAAAAACAGGATCTCAATGATTATTTTACTAGCTACATATTGTCTAGATACTTGCTCTTCTCAAAGTCTTCTACAAGAAATTTACAAATGTCCACCTGGACATGGGTGAGCCTGTTAATTGTCAGATTTTTGAATTACGACATATACATGGGGTGAAAAGCTGATGATACGTCTATATGCCAGATATTTGGCTAGTTCTGCATTTTCAATTAGTAGCAACAGTTTTATATAGCAACTCACTGTTCTTGGTCTCCAAGCAGGTAATGATCTATGAATGAGTGCAGTAATGCAAAGATAATTCACCACTGAAAGCACCACAGAAATAAATCTTTTACCAAATAATACTTCTTATTGTGATTAGTAGAAAAACTTTTAGATTAGAAGGAAAATAGGACTTCTTAAGAAGGCAATTTGAATTTTTCTTACATTTTGCTGGAATACACTATGCCAGGAAAACTACTTTTAAAAATAGAACCTAAAATAACATAAGACCCATGAGAAATGGTTCAGATCATCTAGCATATCTCTATCATTAAGAAGATGAGAAAACTACTTATAGCAGGAAGAAAATATATTCCATTTGTACGAGCTCAATTTAAAAATTAAACGTAGCAGCCATTACTTCAGATGATTAAAGGATGAATACCTTTATATTACAAATGCTGTATGCTTACACATTCAATATTCATATATGTGATCTCTCTGTTACATCTTTACACAATAGTAAAAGACAAACTGAATCCAACTAAACACATAAAACGCAAATATTTCTTTAGTATCACCATGGGTTCTATATGGCCATGTCAACTGCCATTCACAATTCCTTCCACTACAATCTAAAGAGCTCCTTACTTGGCAGTGTTTCACCCAAAGACGTTCAGAGAAAAGAGAAGTCAAAAGTAATAGCAAGTTGAATCACAGCACAAATTAATCTGTGTGACATGAGGAGATGCTATTAACGTTGTGCTCACAGCAAGGGGCTTAAACTCATAGCTAAGCGAATTCTCCATAGGATCTGCGTGATCCAGGATACCTATCATTGCAAGAGAAACAACGGAGAGAGTCAGAAAGCAGGGTCAAAGGCATTATGGCAAACAAATGGCTTGGGCATAATTTGATGGTTCATGTTACGCCAATGGAGAATGTCTACAATAGATGCTCGGACCCCTCAATGTCAGGAGCCAACTCCTTAGCAGCACCCCCAGACCCAATGACCCACCCTCTCTGCTACACACTCAGAAACCCAGGTTTTCCCCCATTTCTCCTCCCACAATTAGTAAAAAATGTTATTTTGTTCTGTTCTTAAGTATTTTTTTTTCTCTTCAGTTCTATGTAGGCTTCTTAATTTCTCAATAGTTTGGGCTACCATTTTGCTTACATTTATTAGTTCAACAGTATCTCTCTGGTCATTCAACTCAGTCTCATATTTGTGCTAGGATTAATTTTGTAAAACACAAATTTGACTGTATCATCTCCCATTTAGAAACCGTTCCATGCAGTTCCATAACCAGTAAGACAATTTATAAATAAGTAGCAGGAAACACCAGGTGCTGGTGATCCTTTCTGCTCAGCCCTATACTCTGTCTTTCACATATCCAACACCTTGCTCAAGCTTTACCCAACCAAGCCCTCCAACTGGGATACTTTTCCCTTTCCATGTGTTTTCTCACACTCAACAACTTCACGTAAATATTACACCTGGAGTGACAGAAGGAGTCAAGAGCTGTCTCCAATATGCTTAACAAAGGAATCTCATGCTGAAAGTTCTGGGTTCATTCACAATTACTAAATTTGCCAGTCTCCTTTCATCAAAATACAATTTCTTGCGAGTTAGTACTATTTTTAATCTGCAGTATCTCCTGAAATTTATAATAGTGATGGGTCCCCAATAAATGGATGATGTATCTCAAGATTAATTGGCGGATTGATTAATGGGCTGAAGGATGGATTTGACAAAACAAATTGGCTAGAACATTTTTTTCTCATTAATAAGTCTGAGTTAAGGAAATTTATACAGAACCTTATACACAGATTTTATATGAAAAATTTATATAGAACTTTTACTTTCTAGTTAGTTTCCTCTCAAGGATAATATGTTAGCATTCCTTCTGAATTTCTGAGGCAGTACAAAAACAGAATCCCATGATCTCTGGGTCTTCAGAACAGCTGACAACAGAGACCCAGACAAATCACTCTCAATATGCCCACAAAAGACCTACTCAAAGCTATTTTGCCCTTAACAGAAAGGGAATAGAGTGGAAAGATTCATAGAAGAAAATGGAGAAAAAAAAATCAAAACTCAACACTAAATAATTAGTATCTGTACCTCTATCACTATTAAGATTCACCAGGCATTCATGACAATCATGAAAATAATAGTTTGTATTTATCACATTCCTATTTAAGAATGGGGAGCTGAACTGGAAAACTGCAAATACTTTTAACAGGCTGATAAACAGTACAGTATCCCCAAAAAATCATTACATTTCTCAATTTGTCTGATGCAAAGTCATTGATTTCTCCATCCCTAAAAAGTTTTAAGGATCAACTTCAGGCACAATGGGATATACTTTTCATACAACTTACCATCTATAATCCTATGAGTTTTACATTACTATTATGCTCATTTTATGAATGATAAAATAGAGAATAAGTCCAAAATATTTGATAAGATCATTCAAATAACAAATAAAAATAAAATTTCCAATAGGCATTCTTATACAAACTGATTAAATTAACAAATTTATTTAATTTATTCATAAAATGCTAACACCTGCACTTGGCTTTTCAAAATTAAATTTTTAGGTTTTGTCATAGCAGAGTAAGAAATGCAAGAGCTTTGGGAAGCTACTGGGTCAATGTTTATTTGTTTATTTATTTATTTACTTATTTATTTGCAATGTTAGCTATCTTGAAATAGATTTCCTTTTTTTTTAAGATTTATTTATTTTTATTGCAAAGTCAGATATACAGAGAGGAGGAGAGACAGAGAGGAAGATCTTCCATCCGGTGATTCACTCCCCAAGTGAGCCGCAATGGTCGGTGCTGCGCCAATCTGAAGCTGGGAACCAGGAACCTCTTCCGGCTCTCCCAGGTGGGTGCAGGGCCCCAAAGCTTTGGGCCGTTCTCGACTGCTTTCCCAGGCCACAAGCAGGGAGCTGGATGGGAAGTGGAGCTGCCGGGATTAGAACCGGCGCCCATATGGGATCCCGGGCGTGTTCAAGATGAGGACTTTAGCTCTTAGGTCATGTCGCCAGGCCGAAAATAGATTTCCTTTTAAAACTAACACACAGTTTTAAACTTGTTCGTGCATTTTTGTTAAGTACATCCTATACAACCCAATTCTTTCCCTGAAGTTAACACCACAGATTGCCTTGGATGGCTGACAATTAAAAAAAAAAACATTATTCATTAATTTTATATATGTTATCTTCCACTTGGAGAGAAAGAGCAAGAGCAGGTCTGAATCTCATCATTCCGCAATATGGGCAGAAAGTGAAAGAAACTAAACAAATGCATCCTGGAGAGAAGGTGGCAAGTGACCTACTACACAGAGTTCTGTACAGGCTCTGATGATGTAACTTGTTAACTGCCAGGAAAAAAGACAAGTACTGCTAGCTTAAGGTTTATTCTGATGAAAGTATTTAATTTCTTTACTCTTCTGATCACAAATAACATACACTATTCACACCTGCAGCACATTTTCAATCAAGTCTTACTGCAATTCATTCTCAGTTAAGAAGCCAGTTAAGAAGACTGTGTCCCAAACCAGAAGACTTTGATTCAATATCTTGCTCCAGCTCTAATTCCAGCTTCCTACTAACAGAGATCCTGGAGCCAGTGATGATGCTCCAGTAACTGGGTTCCTTCTATACAGGTGGGAGACCCATATTGAGTTCTTGGCTACTGGACACTTGAGGAGTAAACCAGTGGATGGGTACTGTCCTTGCATTTTGACTTCATAGTTGGACATGAGTTAGGATTTCTAAGATATACTGAAATAGGCAATGTATAATTGCAAAGGATTTTAAAATTTGCTTTTCTTTATATTGTATAAATAGTTGAAGGAAGCCAAGTAATATCAGAAGCAAATAACATCAGAATCATAATATAGACAGCTAGTGTGCATCAGTATAAATGAAGGCTAGTAATTATCCTTAAATTCAGATGCATGGTATTATTTTGTTATTTTATTGCTTACAAAAATCTAATACATTTAATCTAGAGACTGCTGACTTTTAGAGTGCAAACTACACTTTCAAAATTACCTAAACAGTTTTTGTTTCTGTAAAAATTGAGACAATTTACTACTACCAAAGGCTGTTAGTCTCCCCATTTTAGGTCTTTGCCGCAAATTACATAAATTCAAGAGATTAATCAATAATTGAAGTAAATGACTTTTAACAATCATGTTCAAGATAAACAAAAGCATAAAGGAGAAAGAACAAAAGATGCCACAACTACAGTGAGAAATGCGAACCTGATTTTAAACTCTTTTACTAAACCTAAGCTACTCAAAAACTGTCAACTAATTATTTCCTCTTATTGATAACACTTTTTCTCTTAGGAAGTAACATTAAAAATTTAACCCTGGAGTAAGCCATGGCTTGTCCAATCTTTGCTAGTGTCCACTGCAGGAGGTGGTACCTTCTAACCAGAGAATCTTACTCTGCACACTTTCTCATTCCCCAAAGAGCTCTGAGTCAGCAATTCAAACCGCTTCAGCTCATTAAAGAAAGGACCAAGAAAGGAGATCAGCGGTTTCGATGAAATAAAAAGAACACAGTCAGATCACGGATATGACAAATGAAGCTCAAGAGAAAAGCAGATTTGAAGACATCAGAGTGGCTCAAAAGAGAACATGACAGAAATTAAACAAGATTTTTATGTTCGCCTTCTATGAATTTAAACTCATCTCAACTTTCATTGAAATTCTAATCGTATACAAACCCCAAGGCTTTTGACATACTTTCAAAAACCGACACTCCCTCCAAGTCTCCAGAGTCACTTCTTAGGTAGACAAGGGAAAAGAAAACAAAACAGAGAAATCCATATACGCACGTAACTGAGAAACAGAATGACTAAACTACAACCAAATAATACGTAACCAATATTTTAGGTGTAAAATTGGTGCCCAAATTATTTATAATCCAGTCTGTGAGGAATATTTCAAAAAGTCCATGGACAAAATATTTATGGCTTTAAATTTTTTTGCACCAAAATTAGCTCTACCTTTTAATTTCATTCTTCTTTCCTAACTGTGAAATCCCCACCTATCTCCTATTCATCCTAGTGAAAAGGCTACATGTTACTTGAAAGTTATTTGAAATCAGGTGTAGCCACAGGCAGAAGGATAGGTGTTACATGTAAGAGACCTTATGATAACTTGATGATGACTTCAAAATATCAGGTGCTCAATGCCATCAGAATAAATTCTTCACTTAACAGTTTATATTACTCATTAAGTATATGCTTAATTATAGTTAACTAGTTCAGTACATAATTCAATCTCCATGAAAAGAGTACAGAAAAGTGGAGCAGATTTATCTTAAACTGGGTAACCTAAATCTCAGAAGGCAATTGGATTTTCAAAACTGGACACAGGCCTCCCACTGACGCCTACCCCCATCCTGCCCCAAACAGTTAGGACAGAGCCAGGAGTTAGCAATACATCTGCCATGATGCAAGAAGGAGACTTGGCTTCTCCCAAGGGCTGAAACCATAAAGGAATAAGCTTCCTTTAACAACCTCTCTTCAAACACTAGAGCTGTCATCTCACTATTTCCTTTCACTGGTATGGGGGCAGATCTGGCCTCATAAATCTTGTCAGCTCAGAAATGTGCTAAGCTTTGAAATTTCCTTATCTCTGGAACTTTTCTACCTCAATAACCTCCTAAATTCTATAACATGTATTAACTTACATTTTTCATCTGGAAGTTTACTTTTTTGTTTTCAAAGATTATTTATTTATTTATTTATTTATTTAATCTGAAAGGCAGATTTGCAGAGACAAGTACAGCCAGAGAGAAACATCTTCCATCTGCTGGTACACTCCCCAAGTGACTGCAATGGCCAGAGCTGAGACGATTAGAAGCCAGGAACATGGAGCTTCCTCCAGGTCTCCCACATGGGTGCAGGTTCTCAAGGCTTTAAGATCATCTTCTACTGTTTTCCCAGGCCAAGAGCAAGGAGCTGGATGGGAAGCGGAGCATTTGGGACATGAATCAGTGCTTATATGGGATCCCAGTGCATTCAAGGGAAGGATTTAGCCACTAGGTTCATGCACTGAGCCTTGGAGTTTAGTTTTAAAACTTGGAAGCAGGGGTCAGCATTTTGGTGTAGCTGGTTAAGCCACTGTCTTGCAACACTGGCATTCCATATGGGCACCAGTTTAGGCCCCAGCTGCTTGACTTCTGATTTAGCTATCTACTAATGCACCCAGTAAAAAATGGTCCTGATGCTTGGGCTGTTTCCACTGACACAGGAGATCAGATGAGGCTCAAGGCTCCTGGCTTTGGCCTGGCCCAGCACTGGCAGTTGCAGCCATTTGGTAAGACAGCCAGCATATGGAAACTATCTTTATCTTGTCTCTCCGCCTCCCTTTGTAACTTTGTTTTTCAAGTAAATAAATAATTTGAAATAAATATAACCTTTGAATTAATGATCTTGTTTTAAATTTATACCTTAGTAGTTCAATGTTTCTAACAGGAAACCAATTTGCATCAGTGGTCTAAATTTAATTATTATTTAAAGAAAATATCTACCAATTAATCAAATCAGCAGTCTGTATTTTATATTCAAAAATTGTTTTAGAAACTGGTAAGTCAGTAACTACTGGATTACATTAGGATATTTTATGAATACTTTCCTCCAAATTTTTTTAAGTACAAAATTTTAAAACTATGAAAGTAAAATTTAGCTATAGAATAACACTGAAAAATAAAAAAACACTCAAGATAAAAACTGAAGATGAAATGTAACAGAAGAAACTTTTTGGTTTCTTACATAAGCTTCCAGAAATGTCAGTACATATTCACGTATGTGTACACATTCTTAAGTTTTTCATTTAATAACCTTGGATTCATTTCACATGAAAAATACATAGGCACATGTAACTTATTCTTCTTAATAACAATATAATCTTCCAGGAGAAACTCATACCATCACTTACTCAAACAGTACCCTGCCCTACTGATGGTCATAGAAGTTGGTTAGAAGCTTCTGTTATTACAAACTGCTGTTATAAGCATTCCTGTACATATATACAGTTTTTGTACTGTACTTTTTGTATAAATTTTGTAAGTTCCTACAAAAGTAAATTAGAATTGCATATTAAAGTTGGGAAGATGTCATTAAATTTCCATTTAAAAACATGACAACAATTCACACCAATATCTAAACTTCTATTATCAACTGATTATCCAACCATTCATTATCAGCTTATCTGCTACTTTGAAAAATAGCATCTTGGGCCCAGCGGCGTGGCCTAGCGGCTAAAGTCCTCGCCTTGAAAGCCCCGGGATCCCATATGGGCGCCGGTTCTAATCCCAGCAGCTCCACTTCCCATCCAGCTCCCTGCTTGTGGCCTGGGAAAGCAGTCGAAGACGGCCCAATGCATTGGGACACTGCACCCACGTGGGAGACCCGGAAGAGGTTCCAGGTTCCCGGCTTCGGATCGGCGCGCATCGGCCCGTTGCGGCTCACTTGGGGAGTGAATCATTGGAGGGAAGATCTTCCTCTCTGTCTCTCCTCCTCTGTGTATATCTGGCTGTAATAAAATGAATAAATCTTTAAAAAAAAAAAAAAAGAAAAATAGCATCTTGTTTTAATAAGCACTTCTTTAATTTTCACAAATACATTTAGTGATGTCAAAACAAGCTTCCAACCTGATGAAGTCACTTGAATAAAGGTATATTTAAAAGTGCATAGCATTTTTCATGTTCATGAGATATTAAACATGTATATTTCATGATACTGCATCTTTTGTCTGTATGATATAATTATTAATTTCTCATAAGCTGAAGTTTTGGTATTACTCCTGTTAAAAATAACAGAGATATCCTAGATTAGCAAACAGTCCCATTTTCTTATCTACTCACCATGGATACTCATCACAACACTTTTAAAACATATTCATCACCAAGTGTCAGACGCTTACACTGAAATGGCAAGACCCTGACATAGTTTGCTTAAAGAATAGAAATTGAGGGTAGCAGCTGTAATCCAAAAATTTACTCACTCACTTACTATAAGGAAAAGAAACTGCTTTAGGTAACCATTTTTAATGACAACTGTACATTTGTGGAGGCAACACTCTAATGTGCAATCATCAACATTACAAAGAAATTTATCCAAAAAGTGGGAAATATCAAAAATGGAATAACAAAAGAAGAATCAATAAGTTAAACAAAGAATTGCAGCAGACCTTATTATACTGGAAGCCAATGGTTTATAAACTAGAAACTTTGACCTCAATTTTGAAATAGTGAATTCTTATAAGAATTAAGTAAGAGTCACGTATTTTTACTTTAGTCTCATTAAAATTGCTATAATTTCTAGGAGAAAATGCTAAAATATCCCAATGTGATGAATACTACCTAATGAGGCTGCCTCCCCAGGTCCACAAAGTATTTTAGGTGAGGAGAAATTTGAGATACAAATTGTAGAGGGACTACCTTTCACTGAAACAGATACATGGAAGACATGTAATTAAAATACCATATTGGATCTAGGAGAGATATGTCAACAAGATGGTTGAGGAGAGGTGCCTGGCACTCTTCCATCTCTAAAAAAGAGAGAAAATAAACCAAAAACAAACAGCTACTTCAATGATGTGTTAGAAGCAGAGTGTCAGAGTGCCAGAGATAAATAACAAAGACATTGCAAACCAAGCAGATAAGGAGGGGAACTGGGCACACAGAATCTATCTTCCAACCACTCAAGCGCAACCATAAAGTTGAAGAACTTTGGCTGGCTGGAGGTCTCAGGATTCTCATACTATAGATATTCAAGGCATTTAATGCTGGAGAAGCCTGCTGCCTGCCCCTGCAGTCTCAGAGCCAAGTTTGGAGAACTGCCAGTTTACCATTCCGCTATTTTACTTGGAAGAAGAACCAAGAACATGCTGTGAACTCCACATTGAAGTACCTGCTACAGTGTGCCATCTTGAGTCCTGTCCACTCCAGGACCTACGAAGTCATCAGACAGTCACCCATGGCAGCATGATCATCACAGCCCTGCAAATCAATCAGCTTGGAGACCACACAATTTAAAGAAGTGCTTACTCTCAGCGCTCTCGTGCAAAAATGCATGGACCCGAGAGTGAGTGAGTACTTACTGCGCCCAGTCCTAGCCCTGCAACATCATTTAGCTGGCTTAATTTGAGTGACAACCACTCTCTCTGTTCCTTTTATGGAGGTCACATGCATCATTCCTCCAACATAAACTTTTTATATCTATTTGATAATAAAGTACTAGATTGTTTAAAATGCAAGAAACAGGAATACCTGTGATTTTCAAACAATGTCTATGTAGCTCTAGGGGTTGAGGAAAGAAATCATGTGGGTTATTCTGGGAGTGGTTCTAATCCTAACACCAATGAACCACTGTGGGTCACCACATTTAAACAAAATCAGTTCTGCAAAAACTCCAATTGCAGACAGGATTCACTATTAGGGGGCAGAGGGAGATTTAATCTTGCAACGATGTGAATCCAATTTCAGATTTCTAATGTCTTACTAAAAGTATGAATGGAATATGTAAAATTTTATTTATGTGAAAGTTATAATGACACAGGGATCAAGAAATCAATCTTCCCACCTTCTATGGATTCCCGCAAGAACTGCAACAGCTGGGGCTGGGCCAGGATGAAGTCAAGAGCCAGAAACTCCATCCAGATTTCCCGTGTATGTAGCAGAGACTCACATCCATGAGCCATCAACAGCTGTCTCCCGGAAGCGGGGAGCAGGGAGCTGAGTTGGAAGGAGAGCAGCCATAACCTGAACCAACACTCTGATATAAGCCCGTGGGAGCCCCCAACGGGAAGGTAACGCGCTTTGCCATTAATGATGGCTATATGTACAATGGCCGGCGAACTGGCAGCTAGAGGATCTCTGTCCTTCCTTCTCACTTGCAATTCTTTCTTCTTTTTTTTTAAAAAAAGATTTACTAATTTTTATTGCAAAGTCAGGTATACAGAGAGAGGAAGAGAGACAGGGGTAAATATCCTCCACCTAATGATTCACTCCCCAAGTGACCGCAACGGCCGGTGCTGCACTAATTCGAAGCTGGGAGCCCAGAGCCTCTTCCGGCTCTCCCACATGGGTGCAGGGCCCCAAGGCTTTGGGCCGTCCTCGACTGCCTTCCCAGGCCACAAGCAGGGAGCTGGATGGGAAGTGGAGCTGCCGGGATTAGAACCAGCGCCCATATGGGATCCCAGGCGTGTTCAAGACGAGGACTTTAGCTCTTAGGCCACGGCGCTGGGCCCAATTCTGACATTCAAATAACTAAATAAATCATTTAAAAAAGTCAAAATAGTATACTTTCAAACAATCTTCGTCTGCTCTATCATATCCCCATTCCTCTCCCACTTCCCCCTCCAGAGGAAACAGTAGCTCAGGTGACACTGAAGTATCAGAAGCCACTTGACAGGCATTTAAAAGAAATAGATATTTTTATATTTTCACCATGAAATTTAATTTTTTAAAGAGAATATATAAACTAAAATTTCAAAGAGGCTCACAATGCTTTGAAATTAGCCACTTTGTTTCAAGGAATCATTAAGTTGCCATGATTCAGACAAGTAAGAAATAGGGCAATGAATTGGTACTAAAACCAGATCAATATTTCGACTTAACAAGAATAAAATGACTTGCTTTTCTAATATTAGTGACGAAAATTTCTCCTGCTTTGAATATCAACAGACATTTAGCTCAAACAAAAATTTTTGGCCTGGGTTACTGTGTATTTTTTTTTTTCACTCAAAAACTTCACACAACAATAGAGCATTCTAGAAAAGACAAGGCTTATGTGGGACCGGATAATTACATAAAATAATTTACCAACCATTGTCATGTTGAAAGCATTTGATTTTTGTTTGCTGAAGTATTTTTTCAAATAGCAATTGAAGTATAACTCATTTCAAGGAGGGAGCGTGTAGGAGGACATTGTGACCGTAGGTCAGCGACCATAGTCAGCGAGCACAGGATTACAGTTGATGGGACAATATTTGTATGATAAACAACTGAATGGATGTCTTGTGTGTGACTGACTGGATATTATTTGCATGAGAACAACTGTATGGCTACCTTTTGTATACCTGATGAGATATCATTTGTATAAGAACAGTTGAGTGGGAAGTAATATACAAGGCAAAAGGACTTCCAAACTAAGGCATAGAAACAGTTGATGGTTCTGTTGATGAACTAAGTATCTCTACCCTAATCCTGTATGACCCTCAGCATATAAAGTCTGTTGTCCCTAATAAATTTTGGCTATTGATCATCAGTCAGTAGTCCAAGCGTGTTATTATCGGCTCTGTGCACCAAGTCCATCGCTGCAGGACAGCTGCAGGAGCGTCTTGCTCGGATCCCGATCCCAGCCACCATGTGCTCATGGTGAGCTGGGCCTGGGCGGCCAGTGCGCCATTTGGCGCCAGGCTCTGCTTGCTGGCCGCCCGGCCGGGTAGCTCTGGGGTATTGGTTGTCTGAATTGCTGCTTAGGTAGCTCCAGGCTGACCCCACCGTTTCTGGTATCTGAGTCAATCCTAAAGATTCCCAATGCCAGTAACTCTTCCTTTGAAGAACTTCTAATCACTTAACAATGCTGAGCTGTGAAATTGGTAATGGAACGGAATGTACTGGGCAGGACTGAGCAAACCTTAGCCTACAAGCAAAACTAGAAACCAGCATGGACACAGGTCTTACCGAGCCAGGCTCTTGCACCTACTGGTCCTCAGAGCAACCACGGGCAGGTGCATAATTTATGGCTAGGAACAGGCCCAACTGGGGAGGTAAGGGGACACCCTAACTGGGTTGAGGTTCCCACCAAGGGGCGTGTGTGCTGGAATGGGGGCTGCGTTCTATCTAGGAAACAGTTTTAGTCACCCGAGGCACTAGTATGGGCTGGGATTGGATGCACCAGGCCAGTTCAGACCCCAACACCATCTGGTGTCATGGAGAACCAGGGTAGACGTGGGACTGACTAGGCTGGGTCTCAACCCCCTACTAAGCCATGTGTGAGCTGTATGTGGGTATGGACGAGCCATGGCTGGGCTGAAACATCCAACAATAAGAACCAGAATGGGGTGAAAGCCAGCCAGAAAAAGCCACTGTTCCTGCTAGGACAGGAGGTGAACTGAGTAGGGTTGGCTCAAGGACTCCCTGGTATGCGCAACATCTGGCATTGGGAGGGGTTCTGATGGAGGAGCCTGGGCAACTCCTCTGGCAGGACACAGTCCCTGCAGGTAAGCGCAAGAAGCATGATAGGAAACAGCCCAGAATAGGCCATGGAAAGTTTCCCCTGGCACACATTCGGCATGGGTCAGGGGCAGACCAGGCTGAATCAGTTCATGTCATCCACTGGCAAATCTGATCACCAGAACAGAGTGTGGGTTGAGCCGGGTTTGTTCGCGACAAAACCAGTACACATTATGGAATGCCAGGGCGTGGTTGCCTGTACTGGATTTGACTGCAGCACTCAACCAGCACGCGTGAGATCCAGGAAGGGAGGGGCAGAGCTGGCAGGGAGATTAAGGGGCTGGTCCCCTAGCCGGACAGCTACTCCCACTGGAGAGCGTGGGCTGGGATGGGGACAGACCAGACTAAGCAAGGCTGCAACATCTGTGCGCTGCATGTGGACAAGATCAGGGAAAAGCCAGGCTGGGCTGATTATTCCTGCTGGTGCAACCATAAATTAGAGTGGGTGAGGGATGTTTGGGCTTTGCTGCAGCATCAGCTGGCAGAAGCTGGCACTGGGGACTAATTCTGTCAAGTCAAATCACAGAACCACCTAAAGAGTGCATAAACCGGGACTGAGAGACCTGGGAGGGAAAAAGTGGGTTCCCCCCTCTTGGGTCACTATTCCCGTGGGAGGGCATGAAAACTAGGACGGGGGCTGGGGTGGCTAGACAGAGAGGCACTCAACAACATCCGTGATGGCTGGATGGTTGAGTTGGTTAGATGGAACTAAGCTTTAATACCTATTGACAAGTACAACAGCCGAATGGGATGGGGGACAGACTGGTCTACTGCTACACATACTGGCAAACCAGGGTAGGGGGCGGGCCTGGTGAGGGTTATTGTGGGTCACCCCGACTAGGCTGCAACTCCCACTGGTTGATGTAAGGGCCAAGTATGTGCTGGGCAGAACCAGACTGGACTGCAACACCCATTGGTTCCAGTGCAACTCGGGACTGAAAACAGAACCAACCCAGCAATTGAAACCACCAGCTGATCGGGGTGATGGACTGTGCCGGGCCCTGTGCTTGCTAGAACATACAAGAATCTAGTCTCCCCAATCGAACTGCTGGACTCAGAACTCTAACCAAGAAAAGACAGAAGACAGAACAGGTCAATCATTCATCTCAGCTATATGTTGGCAGCGAAATATGGGGCAAACAGAGACTTTATGATGGACCATATCAATCAGCGGATGACCTGATCGAGCGAAACTTTCAGCAATTCATAACTGAAGAACTATTAAAACCAAATGAGCGGGCCTGGCGGCATGGTCTAGCAGCTAAAGTCCTCGCCTTGAAATCCCCGGGATCCCATATGGGTGCCGGTTCTAATCCCGGCAGCTCCACTTCCCATCCAGCTCCCTGCTTGTGGCCTGGGAAAGTAGTAGAGGACAGCCCAAAGCTTTGGGACCCTGCACCCACCTGGGAGACCCGGAAGAGGTTCCTGGTTCCCAGCTTTGGATCGGCGCACACCGGCCCGTTGCAGCTCACTTGGGGAGTGAAAACATCGGATGGAAGATCTTCCTCTCTGTCTCTCCTCCTCTCTGTATATCTGGCTTTCCAATAATAATAAATCTTAAAAAAAAAATGAGCAAATATCTCAGAGCATGCCCCACATCCGGGACTTGGGGTGGGCGGGAAACCAGGTGGGGCTTCTCCCTCAATATCCCCCTTTACCTCGGATACATGATGGAAACAATACAGACATAATAGTATTACCCACTTCCCTATACCCCCTGAACCTTTTTTTTTAACCGTAATTAACTATGTAAACATTGTCAACAACAATATAATAAAATAAATTAAAAAAAAGAATATAAAGCAAAAAAAAAGAATTATAACTCATTTCATATATAATGTTCTTTGCAAAATATATACAGAACATCTATTCTAACCATAAACAGGCATGTCAGAGAGAAGGTTCATTTCACTGTTTATAACCTGAAATATGAAAGTTGAAAATTTAATAAGTTTTCCATCTAAACTTCACTTTGATATTTACTTCAAGAACTCTAAAAGCACACTATGGAAGTTAGTAACCAAACCAAACCAAACCAAAAATAATGCCTTTGTGATTTTTTTCTTTGCATATCTCTGAGAATTGAAAAAGTACAATCAACCTAAGAAATTCTTCTCCTAGTATTTAAAGGTTTCAAAAATCTATTAATAAAAGCATACCTTGGAAGCAGAGCTGAGTTTTACTATTATTTATCATTCCAGAGTTTACAGAAAACATACTATTTTTATCTGTGTAATCATTAGTGGATGAAAGAACTGCTAATTTTAATTATAAAAATATAGTAATGTAGTTCTGGTAAATAAAACCAATAAAGAGCACATGGACACATATACTAATTCTAAGTATTCTATCTTCTTTTACTAACTTGTAGAAAATTGCACATTAACCTCATTTTTGAGCAAAAATCACTTTCACATGTGGAAGAAACCAATACTTTAAAGTTTGGTAAGTCTGTATAGAGTGTAAAATATGTTATAAAAACAAAAGTAGACAAACATTAACAAGCACAGGTCAGTGGAAAACAAACTATTTTGTTACAAGAAGGAAAATCTTAAACACATAATTAAAATGTAAATTTCTAAAAAGTTTGAGTTCAAATAAGAACAATAAACTCAATAAACGTTACAATACTATTTTGTACTTCTATGTCTTATGTTCAAAGCATTTTACTTAATGGCATTAGGAAATACTTTAAGGAAATTACAAAAAAAAAAAAAACCAGTAAATCAATTCCATTTTCTTTCTAAAGAATAAGACATTAGTTTAAAACAGCAAATCTACCGTTTCCTACCTCACTAAACTAGGGAAGCAAGGGCTTCCAATGTTTTCTTTGATCTGTGGTTACTAATACAGAGAGTACAAAAAGTATCATTTGTGTGAGCAACACTGACATCTTGAGATGTCATGACTGTTTAACAGCCTTTGTCTACACTCTTGAGCAATAGCAGTGCTATTTCTTCCCCCACTTGCTATTTGTTGAATTCTTTACCTACTGGAGTGGTAAGCCTGTGAATGGGAAGTAAACTGAAAGTACAACACTATCTAATTGGAAAGAG
The DNA here is from genome assembly GCF_030435755.1 of Ochotona princeps. Lineage (NCBI taxonomy): Eukaryota > Metazoa > Chordata > Mammalia > Lagomorpha > Ochotonidae > Ochotona > Ochotona princeps. The sequence goes on from NC_080859.1 coordinate 10,203,108, forward strand.
AAAGACAGATAGGAAGAAAGGAAGAAAGGAAGAAAGGAGGGAAGCAAGGAAGGAAAGAAGGAGGGTGAGTGGGCAACAGAGGCAGGAACGGGGGAGTATGATGGGAAGTATCACTTTGCTCCTTAATTTGTATATAAATAAAATGATTTAAAATATAAAGAAGCAAACAGCAGTTATAAATATACACTTTAAAACATATAGAATATATATACTTTAAAATATATAGAAAGCAAAAAGCTTTCTCAGAAACATTCACTCAGGTTGCTGAATATTTTATAGGTTGTTATTTTGTGTAACTAAAATTGCAAAAAAATTCAGAATTGAAAATAATCATTTCAAATACATCATCAAAATCTATGTATGCTCGTGAAACTACTTTGCTTTTCCTTTGGCTATTAAAATAATGGAGAATGACTTTTCATGAAAACAACATAGTGTGAGAATATCATGCTTAAAATACATCCTTTTAAGAAATATAAAACTTATAACACTAGCTAAATGCAGAAGGATAAAGGAAGTTGCACTTACATTCACAGCTCTCTTAATGAAAGGTATCTGTGTGCCACTGTCAAGATCTTCATTGATGATAAGCCTTCTTGCCCACTGGCCTGCCCGGACAACACCGCTCCCATGAATTAAAACCATCAGTTTCTGGGGATTTGTCAGAGCATCCTCACTCATGAAGATAAAACTCTTTGGTTCATTCTCAGTGGCATCAACCTGAAATTTAAACATAATAATATGATCATTTTTTCTGATCATTCATATGCATAAATGTGGAAATAATTTAGAGATCTCTATAAAATATTACTTGGTCATTTCAGGAATATAGAAGTAAAAAAATAAGAAACCATGCATTACAGACTGTCAGATATTAATGAATGAGCAAGATATGATATTAATTAAGACATAAAAACAAATGAAGTAAAGTATTGGAAATACTGTTGTATGCTAAACATTATACTATCATTTTAAATAACACCTCTGAATGGCTTCTATGGCCTAGGTGCTATGTTTTTTTTAAAAAAATGATCTCTTTCAATCACAATTTGCTTAACATAGAGCCATTATGATACTCACACAAGATAACACTGAGATTTAGGTAGTTTAATCAGATTGAACAAACTGCACTTACCAAATCTTTAATTCTCAAAAAGAAGCATATTGCACAGATAATAGAAAACAGGAAAGAACCAACGGAAAGATACACCCATTAGAACACCATATAGTCAGCCACAATTACTACCAAACTTTGAAAAGGAGAGAGGAAACATTTAAAATTTAACTACATATTGTTTTATACAAATCCATTTTCAGCTTTTATTTAAATTGTGAATACAGGATTACATAACAATTATTTTATGAGACATTATTATTCATGCTCTTTAATAACCATGCATGCTAATCACTTTTACGAATAAAAAATATTTTTGTCTATTTTGCATACAGTTAAGTTTTTAACAAGATGATGAATGATTTTGATTTAAATAGTGTAGGAAGGGGTGATTTCCTTATTTCTTGGCGCAAACTCAAGGATATCCCATATTGGCAGCAGCAGTGATGGGGAATGAAGCCTTTGTGTGGTTGGGCCAAAGCAAGAGGCTGAGGAGGTGGCAGTGCTGGTAACACACAGCCCCTACCCAGAGAAGGTCAACCTCACGCTGTGTCACGCAAAAGCTTTTCTTTTCCTACAGCACACATTAATGAAATTGTAAAACAAGAAATACATGAAAACACCGATACCAAGTATGTTCCAGATTCTCAACGTTTACCAATCGCATACACAGAAACAGAAAAAGAAAATTATTTTCTCTATTTATAAAATAAGCAGATTAGTCCCTGTAAGGAATGCTTAGCCATTGTACAACCTGTACACATGTCCATTGTTCAAATAGCCTTGGGCTTGAACACTGCCTAAACAGGGAGGACTTCCCTGGCCAACTCAAAGAAGACTCCAAACATCTCTCCAAGAATTTCCTAGTCCCTCTCTCTGTTTACAAGCAACTGAATATATTAGAAGCTCTACTTTGTAAATTTGCCTGGAGTTTGTATATTCACCATTTACTCTGCACAACAACACAAAAACCAGGAAGGCACAACGTTCTTTGCTTTGTGTTCAACTAAAATCTCAGTGTCTAAAATGGAGCCTTTTGGAATAAGGAAGCTTATCCAGTATCACTAGTGACCTTCTTAGACAGAAAACTTTTAACCAAATAGATCATGCAAGAGGTAGGTCATCCAAATGGTTTTAATGCACTCACTATTTCGCAAAGCACCTATTACTGATTAAGCTAATTTTGAGCAGGGTACACAGAGAGCTAAAATGACACAACCGCAACATTATTACTAGCAACTAAAAGTGCAGAAACAATGCTAGGAAGTGTCACAATCACCTGCATGTTACATACAAAAAAAGCAACTTACAAAGAAGTGAAGTCACACAGAAGAGAGGTGATGACAGAGGAAAATCAAATCTGAGAAGAAAATTTCCTTTTTATCCAGAACAATTATGTGATAACAGTTAAAATGGCTAAAAATGGGAAATGGTGATAAGAATAAAGGGAAAAATGGAAAGGAAAAGCTGTCCGTGTACAATGAGTAAGAGGCTACATGTTTCAGCTATTCGATTGCCAGTACATCTAAACACAATAAACAGAGTGCCTCTTACAGTCAGTGAGGCCTTCATGGGGCGCAGAATGACCATGCAAGTGGCCTTCTGTTTCTCTTAATGAAAAAACTTGGAGCTGAGTACTTTCCAGTGGGTTGTGATCACCACCTTTTCCCCCTCATTTTTGGACTAATATTTGCTGCCAGAGAGTCATTAAGTCTTAAACAATGAAACACTGTCACTTTGAACTACAGAATAATCACTTTAAAATTAGAACAATACTTATTTTCAGAAACAAAAATGTAGTTTGTATCTACTAGAATGCTGCTCAAGCATATTGAAAAGTCACTAATTAGGGTAGCCAAAAATAAATCAACAACAATTTCACTTCAATATTAAAAAAAACTGACTTTGAAACATGAGAACATCATAATACAAAAGAAAAAAAACAAAGAAGAGGAACAATAAAATTAGCAAACAAAACATGTGAATATAATTATGCTAATGACAATGGAGTGAGAGCGATATCTTAGTATTACTAGGTGATAATGATCTCATCTTAATACAAAATTCTGATTCCGCACATGGTAACCATAAGCTACTTTGTATAAAGTTATGCTAATTTGATGTATTAAAATACCTACAAGAATAAAATAAATTTTCATTAACCTAATTAGGTTTAGAAATGTCCTTTCAAAGACCACTTGTCTTCAAACAGTGATAATTCATTAAGCTAAGTTTTCATGAAGGAATATACACTAAGGTCATTCCAGCACACAACCTCACTTTATTGACAAATCAGCTTCCAACACTATTAGGTCAGTGACACTGCACAAAACAGTTTTTAGTAGCTAACAGTTCATTTTGAAACACCAAAGAACTCCACTAACCATGCTGTTTCATTTACACATGTTGTATGAAAAAGGGTGAACAAGAATTTGCAGTGAAAATAGTAGGTTAACTTAGGAATTCAATATTCTACAAAAGTATCAGGATACAGCAATGGAGAACATTCTATGCCTATTTATGTGAGGTGTGAAGTAAACTTCAGACAGGATTATGATCTTTACCACGAAATCAAGCGTTTCCACAAAGTTCTGTCTTTTGAAAAAAAAAAATAAATCGTACTAAAATACTTGCTCGTACCAATATAAATAAGATTTCTTGAGTGTGCATTTCAGGAGCATTTAGTTACAGCTTGGAACATCTGTATCCCATATAAGCATTCCTGGTTCCAGTCCTGGCTCACAGCTTCCCACCAATGCAAACTCAAAGAGGCATCAGATGATACCTAAAGTATGTGGGTCTCTGCCACCCACGATGGTAAATCTACACAGACTTATTGGCTCCTGGCTTTGGCCAGGTGTACCAATGAGGCTGTGAGCATCCAGGGAGCGAACCAGTAGATGGAGGACCTCTTTCTGTCTGCCTCTCTACCTCTGTCTCTCTCTCTCTCTCTCTCTGCCTTATCAGTAAATATCTTCTAAAATCTAAAATATATAAATAAGTAAATAAAATCAGATTTCTTTTTTAAAGATTGAGCTAATAGCATCAATTATGGAGAAGGGCAGTATTTAAAAAAAAAAAAATCCTCAAATCCTAATAGTTAAAATCGAATAGCATTACCAGAGGAATTTGGAAAACTCATGCAAACCGTTATACAAAAAAGTTTTGATATGCCAAGTTTCCTGCAGGGAATGAATCATTTTCATCAACTATTCCAGGTTCTTCTACAAGAGTTGTTAGGGATAGCAACATTGAACCTAGCACTCTCGTCATTCCAAATGGGGACTGTTCTATCGCCACTTGGAAGCTCAATGCTTTATGTTTAAATGAAAAACAAAAGGCTTTATATTCCTTTCTAAATTTAAGAACAAATCTAGAACATTATATTCCTTTGTGAATTTAAGAACAAATCTAGAATGTTGTCACTCTGAAATGTTAAAAATATGAAAAATCTCAAAATCTGCCAGAAAGGGAAAGAATACTGTTATAAAACAGGAAATACCAGGAATCAATTTTGGAATAGGCAGGGGAAACATATTATGTGTAGAAATAAACCATATTTTTTTATAAAACAAGAAATATTTAAAGAGACAATGAATGTCTAACGCGACAAAATGTGCCTTCTTCATTTCAAATGAATAAAGTAACCACTGAAATTAGAAAAAAATAGAAGGATAATCTTTTTTGTCACATCATCAATTTCTAAAATATTGGAAATTATTATCTTTCCCATACATTACAAAGCATTATTTTATTATTTTTAAAAGATCTATTTATTTATTTTAAAAGATTTATTTATTTTTACTGGGAAGTCACATATACAGAAAGGAGAAAAGATAGACAGGAAGATCTTCTGTCTGCTGATTAACTCCCCAAGTGTCCACAATGGCTGGAGCTACACGAATCCAAACCAGGAGCTCAGAGCTTCTTCCAGGTCTCCCAGGCGGGTGCAGGGTCCCAAGGATTTAGGCTGTCCTCTACTGCTTTCCCAGGCTACAAGCAGGGAGCTGAATGGGAAGTGGGGTTGCCAGGATTAGAACCAGTGCCCATATGGAATCCTGGTGCATACAAGGCAAGGACTTTAGCTACTAGGCTACTGCACCGGGGCTAAATACTTATTTATTTTTATGCAAAACGTAAATTTACAGAGAAGAGGAGAGGCAGAGATCTTTCATTCACTGGTTTACTTCTCAACTGGCCACAATGGCTAGAGTTGAGCTGATCCTGAGCCAAGGGCCAGGATCTTCCTCTGGGTCTCCCACATGGGTGCAAGGGCCCAAGAACTTGAGCCATCCTTGCTACCCTTCCAGGCCTGCAATAGGGAGCTGGATTAGAAGTGGAGCAGCCAGGACATGAATTGGTGCCTATGCATGATGCTGGTGCAGCAGAGGTTTAACTACTATGCCAAGATTCTGCCTGCACCCCCTCCATGAACAGCACTTCTTTACAAGAATTATAGTATACAGTGAGATGTTTATAAGTATTTAAATTCAGCTTTATCAAATCGATGCATTAGAACCTTCACATTTATATTTATCACAATTAACATAAAACAAAAGTCTCTTGTTATGAATAGAAAATTATTTTACTTAAAGAAGAAACATTTTCTAAAAAACTGGACTTACTGGAATAGAGATTTTTTTCAAATTACAATCCTTCTCCAGGAGTTCATAGACATACTTCGTGATGATCTAAAAAGCAAGTAAATAACATTAATGTCTTAGGATGAAATGTCATACGTTATCAAAATTGATATAATTTTTGATAAATCATTGGAAATTATTGCTGTAAATAAATACCTTCATATTGGAATATTCTGACATCACATTAAAATATATCTTACTGATTAATTATATATAATAGCTTGCTTATTTTTGCAGTACAATTACAAATTTTATTCTGATGATTAAATATAAGTTAATCTCAACACAAAAAAACAGGGTGTTCTTTTATAAAGAGGTCATTTGAAAGTGTCTTAGTATTTCTAGAATCTTATTCTTAGTATTTCTGTCTTAGTATTTCTAGAATCTGTTTCCACTATCTTCTTTCTATCGGTATTGTATCTAGTAAAGTACTTTAGGTACTCTGAATCTCACCTCTTTTTTTTATTCATTGAATCAAAGAGAGAAAGATCCAACATATTCCAAATGGAAAAGGAAAGCTGACCTTGCAATGTCTGGTACTAGTCATTATTACTACTTATGCAGGACAGGAACAATGCCTCATCCTCACAGATGTTCATTTCCTGATTACTGGAACCTGATTCCTATGGATGAGTTCAAATCTACATGGCAAAAGAATCTGTATTTACAATTAAGTTTAAAGATTTCGAGAAGGCCAGATTGTCCTGCATTATCTGCCTGAGTCCATGATAGTCACATGAATTCTGAAGTTAGCCCATTACAAAAGAACAGTGACAGAGGGGAGTGAGTAAGGACTCAATTGGTTGTTGCTAGCTTTGATGGGAGGAGAGGGATAACACAGGCAACAAGAATAGACTCTGGAAAGTGAGAGAACTTTTTTTTTAATTATTTCTTATTTTTAATTCATTAATTACATTGTATTATGTGACACAGTTTCATAGGTACTTGGGTTCTCCCCACCCCTCCCCAAACCCTCCCACCATGGTAGATTCCTCCACCTTGTTGCATAACCACAGCTCAAGTTCAGTTGAGATTCCCCCATTGCAAGCGTATACCAAACATAGAGTCCAGCATCTTATTGTCCAGTCAAGTTCAACGGCTTCTTAGGTATACCCTTTCTGGTCTGAAGACAGAGCCAGCAGAGTATCATCCCAGTCAATTGAAAGCTCCAACATACCATCAGCAAAAATTTACATCATTATGGAATTGATTGACATATAATGAGTAACCAATATGTTAAAAAATACATGCGAGTTCCTAGCCACCTTCTGTGACCACCTCACCTACATTTCAATTTTAGTTGATACACAACATATAACATTCATAACATAACATGTTATACATAACATCATATCATCTTAAATTAAGGCAAACATGTGGTATTTAACCTTTTGGGATTGGCTCATTTCCCTTAGCATTATGGTTTCCAGTTTGGCCCATTTGGCCACAAAGAACTGCATTTTGTTTTTTTTAATAGCTGAGTAGTATTCCATGGAGTAGATGAACCATAGCTTTCTTATCCAATCCTCTGTTGATGGGCATTTTGGCTGCTTCCATGTTTTTGCAATTACTGATTGTGCTGCTATGAACATAGGAGTGCATGTTGGTTTCTCATAAAACAATTGTTCTGGATATATTCCTAGGAGTGCTATTGCTGGATCATATGGTATGTTGATTTTGAGTTGTTTGAATATTCTCCATACTGATTTCCATAGAGGCTGTACCAGCCTGCAGCCCCACCAGCAGTGGAGTAGGGTTCCCTTTTCCCCGCAACCTCGCCAACAAGTGTTGTTGGTGCTTTTTAAATATACATCCAGTAAGAAAATGAGATCAGTCCATCAAGAGCAAGGAACTGAACAGCAAAGCAAAACAGTGAATACTTTCTCCCCTAGAACTTAAAACAGCCTGGCCATTCTTTCATTTTAGTTCAGTGAAACTCCTACTGAACTCTGGATCTAAGGAACTGGATAGTAACATGCTTACATTGCTGTATGTCATATTTATGTGACGTAATAGAGCAGCAACAGAAAACCAATAAGCCATTGTTTTAAAGACTGAATTTATTTATTTGAAGGCACAGTCAGAGAGAGAAAGAGACTGATTTTTCCATTCACTGATTCACTCTTCAAATGACCTCAGGCTAAGTGAGGCCAGGCAGAAGCCAGGAACCAAGAAGTTCTCAGGTGGTGCAGGGCCCTAAACACCTGGACTATCCTCTGCTGCTTTCCCAGGTGCATATAACAAGAGGCTGGATCTGAAGTGGAGCAGCTGGGACTTGAACTCATGGCCATACTGGATGCCAATATCACAGGCAGTGGCTTTTCCCATTATACCAGAAAGCCAGTTCCCGATTATTTCTATTAAGAAAGGCCAAGAGTAAAAAAAAAAAAATGTCTGTAATAAAAGCAAACAGGCACTGGATGGTTTGAATGGTCATTTTAAGAAGTACATCTTCTCCCCAAAATGTTTTGAGTTATCTATGCAGAGAATAATTTTAGCAGTGATATACTTAAAAATCAAATTGTATGAAATAAAATAACATTTTTTTTTAAATTAAGATGCCAATTGCTGTGGTGCTATATTCCACAATCTAAAATAGGTTCTTTATCCTGCTTTCTTCAAGCAGTCCAAAATTCTTCTGTGTATACGTATTCATTTTATTTTAGAAACGTTGATTACATGTATACTTGAACAGCTTTATCTTGGCTGGTAAGGATAACTGCAAAGGCTACCATGTGATGTTGGGATTAAGTGATACTCTTAATTAACCAAATAAGATTCTTCTACCTCAATTTACTATTTACAACTGCGTTTATTATACCTTCACCATACAATAATGATACTATAGATTTGAAAGAGTAAACTAAAAATATGCAGATTTAGACTAAATATATGTGGGAGATTATATAATGATCTGCCATTTTCAGGAGAGTAGCTTAAGTAAATGAGATTAGTTAAAACAAGTAGCTTAACATTTCTGAAAATTTCCTATGAAATCATAAAATATCCTTACATCTAAGACAACAACAAACCAATGAAAGCTAATTCAAAACCAAATGAATTCTAACATTATGCAAAATACTTCAGGGACAATTTGAGAATTTAAAAGTGAAACTATTTTGGTAGTGCTTACTTTACATTGATATAAACTCTAATATAGTTTATTCTCAATTTTTCATACTCCAGGATAATACAAGGCAACTTAAAAATTCTAAAACTCATTATATTTGGCATTAAAGTATATTACAGGCCAAGTACTATTCTAGATTTGTACTATATCAAATCAAATGATAAATCCATATATGAAGTTAAAGGAACACTAACTTGCTTGCCAAATATGCAGTGCTCTCAAGTCACTGACTGTAGGGGAAAAGCCACCATGAACTACACAACCGATGTTTCTGCATGTCCCATGTCAGCTTACTTCAGGTGACTCTTTCTGTCTTATGCAAATTCTGTGAGATAAGTGTCCTACCTACTTTCATGCTTCTCTCAACATGGCTAAGCATTATTACACCGCACATTAGTCTCGTAACATTTACCTGTAACTTAATTAGTCTTAGAACTCAGTGGTTTGAATATGCTACCTTCATCCCTCTTAGGATACTGTGTGGCATACTGAACACACTTTAAAATAGTACATGAATTATTATTGTATATCCTGTCTTCATCTTTTGCATAAGATAAGTGATTCTGATTTTTTTACATCTCTCTAATTTCTGAATCAAGGCTTAGGAAATAAGAATCAAGGATTCATTCATTGCCTTTCAGAGTGTACAAGACTGCAATCATAGACAAAGACAAATTTTTTAAATATGAAAAGATAATTTTGAAAAGAACATGGAAAAAAATTTCTGTTTGAACATCATCTGTGTTCAATTATTCACTGGAAATGGTGTCCATAGAAGGAAAAGTTTTAAGAGGCTAAGTGTGTTTTATATTTTTATCTTCATTTAGTAAGAATCACAGGAACTTCCTGTTTCCAGTTGGATGTATATGGTGTTTGGCAGTAGCCACTCTTGAACTTACTAAAAAAAAAAAATGTGGACAAACCAAAAATCAATAATTCTTACATTCAATAGGTAACTAAGGACTTCAGACAAACGCTGCCCTGACAACTAGCAAGACCGATGAGAGAAGGAACCACAGAAGCCCTTAGCCGAAGCCAGTATATTATAAATGATTACTTGCTGCAGGCCTAAAACAGACTAGTTTAAGAGTGAAAAATTAGGAGGCCTCCACTCAGCTTTAAAGGAGAGGAAGGGCAGACATTTGTTGAGTTTTCTTGCCAGGAGCCCTACTGACTTCTCACTGTGAAGCCTGCAAGGAAAACCCTCTGGTACTTCTGGCAGATGAAGGGCGGGGGGGGGGGGTGGAATATCCATTTGGAAATACCATAAAGCTCTCTTTTTTACTTAACAAGCCTGATCTCCAGGGAAGCTACTTAACCAGGGACTTACCGACGTGGCCAGCTAAAGCTCACTACAAGACTGAGGCCTAAGACACAGAACTGGTGCCTTTCCTTTTCCTCCTCACCAAAATCATGAATATATAAACAGAATTCTTGTCAAACACCAAGGGATTACAACTAAAAGAGTCAGGGCCTATATAAGACCTCTATGAGATCCAAAGACAAACAAAACACAAAAGCAAGGTCACTAGCCTCTGACACACAGCTAGAGCAAGCAAGGAATACAAAATATAAAACTCACATTACTGACCAATTTATCTCAGTTTGTTTTATTTGTTTAGTCACGTAAGGCTTTCCACATAAAATTGCAGGTATGTCAAAAGGCAAAATGAATAACAACAACCAATCCAGTCTGAAGACAAACAGCAATCATCAAAACCAGACTGATAAATGGCAGAAATACTGGAACTATTAGGTTGCAAATTTAAAAAAATATATATGAGTAGTATGCTATGGAGTTCATTGTACAAAGTGCACAACACACAAGAGCAAACGGCATTGTAAGCAGAAGCATCACTAAGTAACGATCAAAAGAAAATGCTAGATCAAAATCATCGTAAGAGAAATGAAGCACGCCTGATAGGCCCACCAGATTGGACATAACCAGACAGAAATCAGCAAGCCTAACAACATGCCAACCGAAACTTTTACAACTATTTGGTAGGGCTGAAAATTTTCACAAATATTCTCTCTCTCTTTCTCTCTCTCTCTCTCTCTCACACACACACACACACACACACACACAAAGAGTTTCAGAAATTACAAAGAACAGAAAATAGGATAAATACTAAGAAAACTACACTTAGCCACATCTTTTTTTTTTTAAAGACTTATTTTTACAAGAAAGTCAGAAATACAGAGAGGAGAAGAGACAGAGAGGAAGATCTTCCATCCATTGATTCACTCTGCAAGCAGCCACAATGACTGGCTCTCCCACACAGGTGCAACATCCCAAGACTTTTGGTCATTCTCAACTGTTTTCCCAGGCCACAAGTAGGGAGCTGGATGGGAAGTGAGGCTGCTGGGATTAGAACCAGTGCCCATATGGGATCCCAGCATGTGCAAGGTGAGGACTGTACCTGCCAGGCTACTGTGCCAGGCCCACCGTATCATATTTAAATTGCAGAAAGACAAGGAGAAAATTCTGAAAAAAGCTGGGCGTGGGGGCCAGGGAGATACTTTATCTTGAGAAACACCAGAGTAAAGATTTACCCTGAACTACTCTTAGAAAACACATAAACAAACAAACAAACAAACAAACAAAAAGAGAAAAGTGAAAGATTCAAAATACGGTGATGTAAAAATCAACAACCTGAGAATTTTGTATCTTTCAAGATTATCCTTCCAAAGTGAAGGAGGGGCTGACACGTTGGCATAGTAGGTTGGGTCTCTGCCTGGAGCTGGCATCCTGGAGCTGGCATCCTGGAGCTGGCATCCCATGGTGCACCCCAGGGTCCTGCTGCAACACTTCCGGTCCAGCTCCCTGCTGGTGAGCCTGGGAGAACAGTGAAGGCTGACCCAAAACCTTTAGCCCTGCACCGACACAGAAGAAATACACCTTTTTTCTTTTTTTTAAAGAAATTTCCTTATAAATCCCTAAGTCAAAAGTCACTACAGCATTCTGATTAACTGCAAATATCTCACAAACGTAAATAAAATTTGATATTATGAGGTCTTGCTATGAAAGGTGAGAGCTGAAAACTGTTTTTAGCTACTTTTATAATATCTATACTGCTACTCGGTTTCACTTTATTAACCAAAAAAGGCATTAAAAAATTCCATAGATTTTAAGAAGCCAGTCTTACACATTTCATCTCTAAACAAAGTTCAACTGGTAGATTTTAGCTTTGAGCAATGTCTTGATTTAGAACATGTTTATCCCCAAAGCAGTATGTTAAGAACATTCACACAGTACATTTTTTGCCTTCAGGGCCAAGCAATTTATGGTTCAAAAGAATCAGATTTACTGTTATAGCAGCAGGATAATGCAGTTTTTCTAGAGGTATTAAAGGTTATGAAAGCTGCATGACAAATTTAATATTCCAGATTAATTTTTCATTTTTAGGCAAAGTGGGAAATTTATAAAGCTTACAAACAACAATTATTCATGATAAAATAATAATAAAAAAACATTTTAGGCAAATACTAACTTTCAATGCTTAGACCAAAAAATGAAACCAATACATGTGTACATTTATTTTCTAGTTTATGCCACTCTTGTCCTTTAAGCATTTTCTCAAAAATTTTGCTTAATTACTGTTTTTAATTCATATAGGCAAATTTACTCAAATTCATTATAATCTTTAAATTTGGATTCTAAATTTGTTTTGGTCTTCCTATTTATGTTGCTTTTTGTATGTTTCTTCTTTTCAAATATTTTTGAAAACTGAATTTTTCTTTAGTTCATTGTTTCTGATATAGAGTTCTATCCTGCGGACGGCATTATGATACCAGGCATTAAGCTAATCCATTTAGGATATCTGCATCCCACACTGGTGTGCAGGTTCAAGTCTCAAGTCCTCTGCTTACAATCCAGCTTTGTGCTGATGCCCAGCAGATACTGGCCCATTCAATGGGCCCTTGGCTCCCAGGTGGGAGGTGTGGGTGGAGTTTCTGGCTCCTGGCTTCAGTCTGCCTTAGCTCCAGCTGTTGGAAGCAGCCAGGGGATTGAACCAGCAGAACCAGCAGATGGAAGGGCTCTCACTCTGCCTCTCTCTTGCTCTCCTGCTATTTCACTCTACTTTTCAAATAAATAAGCAAATCTTAAAAGTGTAAGTTCCTCATTCTAGAATTTTATTCCTCATGTGACAGCTCTACAATTCCAGTATATTTGCCATATTGTAATCCAAAACTAACACCTTTATTCTCCTTTTCAAGAGTTGAAAAATGTGAGTGAGCATCACTCATTTTTAAAATTCATCTCTTATGTGTTATTTTTATATAGTATATTTGTCACATCTTGCTGTTTTGGTATTGTTTTATGTAGCTAACATTTGTTTAGATCGCTCATGAGCTTATCTACTCTTTTACTCAGCATTTCCTTCTTGATTATATCTCAAATTCTCTTGCTACCAACGTTGTCTTCATTACTATTTTAGGAAAGACAGACTAGCACTTTTTTTCCCCTGGTGTTAGTCTAGCTGTAGCTACAGGCTACCCAGCTTCATTCTGACTTTTTTCCATAACTGCTTCCATGTCTATGATGTGTTACAGACTCACTACAATATCTAAGTGTAGGTTTCAGCTAATCCATTTCCTGAAGAGTCCACTTACTTCTTCAATCGTTCATTAATTCAGAACAATTCAAATACTGTTATCTCTTCAAAGAATTTTTTGCTCTCCTCATCCTCTCTGACCCTACAGGTGACGGAGCTTCAAAAAGTCCCTGGAAAATGGAATTTTAAAATGAATTTATTTTGGTGCAAAAACAAATGGAAACCAGTGCATTTGTCCTTCTACAAATATTCATAAACTTTTTGAAGATCTCCTATTACATAAATATATGGATACTTATTTCCAAATTTATCTATGTACAGAAGGTTTTAAAAAGTGAATATATACATGCTTGTGCATCCACACACACTCACAAGCATTTGCTGAGAGTTGAGAAGCAATAGAATCACGAGCAGTGCAAAAACCTTGAGTTTTTGTGTAACTCACTACTAAAAGGAGCAGCTTTCATTGAAGAAGACCTTGAGCAGAAAAACTACAAGACTGAAAATAATTTTGATTTTGCATCAGAAGTTAATACTGAAAGGCCATTAATAAATCTTGAAAGACAACAATATGTTTGATGAGAATTCTATCCATATCTGCGACGACTCAGGCATCAGAACAATGGAAGCAACTGATCAGATAACCAATTCAATAAAAGAGGAATCTATGAATTCATAACAATATAGAGTAAAAAAGAAGCAAAGTAAAAAGCAAGCAGAATGTCAGCATTTAAAGAAAAATAGCAGGTGCCCAGTGCTGTAGCCTAGTGGCTAAAGTCCTCACCTTGCACATGCACTGGGATCCTTTATGGTGCTAGTTCTAATCCCAGCAGCTCCCATGTGAGTGGCAAAAACCAAACATTCATATCCTCGATTACTGCCTCCCAGGTGTGTATTAACAGGAAGTTGGAATCAAGATCGGAGCCGAGGGGCTGGCTGTGTGGGGCAGTATATTAAACTACCACATACAGCACTGACATCCTACACGGCGCCAGTTTGCGTTCCAGCTTCTACACTTCCAATTCAGTTTCCTGTTACTGCACCTGAGAAACTAACAGAAGAAGGTCCAAGTACTTGGTCTCCCTGCACCCACATGGGAGTCCTAGAAGAAGCTCCTGGCTACTAGCTTCAGCCTGGCCCAGTTCTAGCCCCAGTTCTAGTAATAAGAACGCTTATTACTATTTAGGGAGTGAAGCAGTAGATAGATGATCATTCTCTCTCTTCTTCTGTCTCTCCCTGACTTTAAAACTCTGGTCTGACTAGGCTGCGGTTCCCGCTGGTGTACATGAGGGCTGAGTGTGTGGTGGGCAGGGTTGGGCTGGGCTGTACCATCCACTGATTTACATAAGAGACAAGGCTGGAGACAAAACCGACCCAGCAATTGCCACTATCAGTGTGTGCATAAGCTGATGTTTGTGATGGACTGAGCTGAACCACATACTTGCAACCATATTATAAACCAAAACCACACAAGGCAGTACAATAAATTCAGTTGGAGCTCAGCTCACAACCGCAGTACAGTTATAAGTATCTGGGATTGCTTTCTCATCATAATCAAGTAGAAAACTGTATGAACTGAATCAAACTGTATTAGTCAAAAATAGATCAGCAATACAGATCTATGATCCAAGGAAAGCAGAGCTGGTGAGTCACACGATCTTTCTGCCAGGAACTGGGCTCTGGGCTCTGTACCCTGGCGGTACACAGAAGGAAGGTTGGAGTCCAGGGGAATGCAGGTGTTGAGGTGTGCGCAGTACGACACTGGAGAAAACAGAGTCACACAAAAAAGAACCCAAGACTCATGTTACCTAAGATTTCCTGAAGTCTTTGGATGAATTATTAATCTGTGCAGACACTGGGAAAACTCTGTAGGGCTAAGGAAGGAACACTATCAGGTCAAGAAGTCACTGCAACTTAAACTCAACAACTGCCACACTTCCATTATGGTTAGGAATCACTCGCGCTCCACCCAGCCAGAGTTCCAGGGACTCACTGAGGCCTCAATATTCATTGGTGACCTGAGAAAGGTCATACTTCATAAGAGAGCTAAGCTATCCCTAGAATGAGTTACTGCATATCCAACGTAGCAAAAACAACCAAATCCCCCAAGAAGCCCAAACAAAATCCAACATTTCATTAATGGAGAGGCAACACTTGCTTGCTACAAACTTAACAAAATCGCAGTTACATAGTGCAGCATCAAACAGAAAGTACTTGATACAGTCAAAGCAAAATGAAGATGACCCCTAACAAGAAAAATGGATCACTAAATAAAATCAGTCCCCAAATGATTAAAAATTTAGTACATCAGGAAACAAGGATATCATGCTAACCACTAATAAAGTAGTCAAAGCCATAAAGCAAAATACAAGCATGATGAAAACTTACATAGATTTTATTTTGTAAGTTTTTAATTGTCTTTTCCATGATACAGTTTTGCAAATGTAGGGATTCCTGCTCCTGCTGCCCTATTTTCCCTCCCATGATCTTCTCCCATAGTATAACAGCAACAGCCACTAGTTTAACATTCTGCTATTTCAGTGTATCTCTGCATTGCAGATACAGGCAATGGTAGAAAATCTAGTATTAAATTGTCAAGGTATATTTAACAGTTTAATTAGGAGTCCTATACATAGATTTTAAATGAATATGAAACGGAACTGCTAAGACTGAAAAGTTGTGTGTCTGAAGTAAAAGCAGCGCAAGATGGTAGCAGCAGCTGAAGTGCTTCAGAGAGAATAAAGTCTAGCAAAAAAACAAAACCCTCTCTATAAGAAAAGACATCAAACACAGAAAATTAATAATAACTCAGTGATTCAGGTGCCACGGCCGTAAACGGTTAAAAATATACATATTTGGAGTATAGGAAAAATGGATGGGTAAGGAGAATACATATTTAAAGGGCAGTTTATGTTCAAGAATGAAAAAAAGTATTTATATATTTATTTGAAAATCAAAGTTGTGGAGACAGAGGAGAGAGAGAGAGAGATCTTCCCCCTACTGGTTCATTTCCCAAATGGCCACAAGGCGACTGACCCATCCAAGGCTTCCACGTGCGTGCAGGGAGCATAGAACACTTGGTCTATCGTCCACGGTGCTTCCAAGGCAGGGGACTGGATTGGAAATGTAGTAGCTGGGAATCTGCATCCAAAGGGGCTGCCAATGAGGCAGGTGGTGGCTTTACCACCTATGCCACAACACCCACCCCCAGGGTTTCAGACTTGATAAAAGTTACAAACCAACTAATCAAAGAGTACAATAAGCATAAAGAAAAAGAACGCTAAGAACATTTCATCATCAACTGGCTAAAAATCATTGATAAAAAATCTTCAAGGGGTCCTGCACAGTAGGTGGCTAGTGGCTAAAGTCTTCGCCTTGCACAAGCCAGGATCCCATATGGTCACTGGTTCTAATTCCAGCAGCTCTGCTTCCCATCCAGCTCCCTGCTTGTGCCCTAGGAAAGTAGTCAAGGATGGACCAAAGCATTGGGACTCTGCACCAGCGTGGGAGACCTGGAAGAAGCTCCTTGTTCCTGGCTTCAGATTGGCTCAGTTCTGGCCATTGTAGTCACTTGGCGAGTGACTCATCAAATGCAAGATCTTCCTTTCTGTCTCTCCTCCTCTCTGTATATCTGACTTTGCAATAAAAATAAATGCATCTTTTAAAGTCTTTAAGAAGTGACCTGAAAAACAATTATTTTAGAGGGGAACAAATGTAAGAAATATCACTGACTTCTCAACACAAATAACAGAGCCAGAAGAAAATCAAGTGCCACCTTAAAAGTGATCCAAGAAAAGGAAAAGTATTCCATCACCTGGAAATTCTTGTCCAGTGAAGATATTCTTCAAAACTAAAAGCAAAGATATCTCATAACAAAGAAAAGCCAAGAAAATTAGATCAGTCCCATTCATAATAGCCAATACCCATAAAAATCCAAACACTTTGGGATAAATTTAATCAAGGGCATACAAGCTCTCTAAAATCTAAAAGTACAGAATATTAAGGACAGAAATAAAAGACACTAAATAGTTGCAAATCCTTCATGATCACAGATCAGAAGAATCGATATAATAATAATGTCCATGCCACCCAAAGCAATTTACAGATTCAATGCAATTTCTATCAAAATACCAAGGATAATCTACTCAGATCTAGAAAAAAATGATCCTGAAGTTCACATGGATGAACTGGAGACCATTATGCTTAAGGAAATAAGCCAGTCCTAAGAAGACAAATACATGTGGTAACTAACACATAGGTTACAAAAGATGCAATGTATATGAAAGAAATCAACCCCTTCAGATTTTATTACTGCTTACAGCTCTTGTCTATATACTCCTGAGAAACAGTGATCATTCTGTTTACTTCTTGCTTAATTATTTATTTAGCAGAGCATTAAGCTTGTGATTGTAAACTAAACCAAAGGCATATCATTGCCAAAGTGAAAAGCAAGATAAGAAAGAATGCTGTGAAGTACCATTATATTCCTGAAACTGTTGCATGAAATACATGAAATCTGTTCCATTTATATAAGTAAATAAAATAGAATCACGTCACTGTAAACATTTAAAAATTTTTTTTAAAATCAAGGAGGAGGGTATGTGAGGAATATGGGCTATACTTTGAAATATAAAAAAGGTGTTCATCTTATATTAACAAAATACTTTACAAAAGATAAAATGAAATTTTTTTTTTAAAAAAAGAAATTTCATTAAGCTAAAGAAAATCATTCAAGATGGAAATCAAGATAGAAGCAGAAATGGAAATTCTGGGGCTCTCATGTTCATGGGAGAAGATATTATTTCATTTCAGAAAAATTGCAGCAGTTTAAGATGCTTACTGGAAATTCCCAGCAAACATTAGTAAAGTAAAACAAAGAGGTATGGCTAATAGGCCAACAGAGAAGAGTAAGACTATTACAATGAAACACGCAGCATAGTTATCCTAAAACTCCAAGAAAGGAAGGTTTGACACTACCCTTCTAACAAACATAATCCAAAGATGCTCTAATCTTTTGTTATAAACTGATGTGTCATTTGTAGATCATCTGTAAATAACCTACTGGATGCTTTAAACCATCTGCAGGTCACTTATAATATCAAATACATATAAATGCTATGAAAACAATTGTTGCAACCTGCTGTTTAGGAAATAAAAACCACAAAAGTCTGCATATTTTCAATGCAAAAATATGTTTTTTCCCCCTGAATATTTTCTTTGCTCAGTTGGTTAAGTTTGTGGACATGGACCCTATGGAAATAGGGTGAATTGTATATCCAGTTAGTGCCACCACTTTTAGCTAAGATTTTTCTCATGAGTGAAGAATTTTAACATACACCAGTCTATTTCTCTCCGCAGAAATATTCCTTTTATACTTTCTCCATAGAGGGAAACTAAAAGAATCTCAGAATACAGGCATTTCAGAAAGCAAGTAAGTACCATTCTTACAAAAGACTAACTGACTCATACTTAGATAAATAAAAGATAATTTTTTTACAAACTTAAATAAATTGTGTCAGATCCAACAATATAAAAAGTATAAATCACTGAAATTTAAATTAAGATTGGGGAGTATAAAACTTTTTTCTAAGAATGAATCAGAAACAGAACATAAACTATTTAGTTATACCAAGTATAATTCAAGACATTTAAAAATAGATATTGTTTCAGAAAAGATCTAACAAGAAAATAACCATCACTATTTCTAAAATTCATACAAAAATGTAAACCCTTTTCTAGTGATTTTCACACAATTATATAATCTCCAAAAACATAAGAGTCAGTTTAATAAATGTATGCTAAGAAGATTCCTTGGCACTAAAATAAAGATGCACGAAGCTGAAAAAGGCACCTCACCTTCCATTTAATATCTCGGTATTTTGGCTCAATGAAATCAAACAAACTAAAAATAAATTTACTTTAAACAAATAATAAGTAACTCTACTGATATCTGGAAGCTATTTCATTGTATAATTGTATAAAATATTTTGCTTTATAGAGCCTCACCAGCTGGTACCAGTTGCCCAGAGAAACAGCTATATTTAGTTTCATTGTATCAGATGTTCCCCACTGTCAGTTCTAACTATATGCAATCCCATAGTGCCAGAACACTTTAAGAGAAATGCCTCATTAACTTGTATCTACGAAGACCACTCTCTTCAGTGAATTCAAATTAAATGCACAGACTGACTATCTCCTAACAGAGTTCTCCACGTATCTGTTGTCCTTTTTGGACTGCAGAACCAAAGAACAAAGCCACCTACCTAAAAGTCTTTTTCCCAACCCTGTAATTGTGTTGACATGAAAGACAGTAGTGGAAGTATATCTTCAATGATTAAGAATTACAGAACTATTTTCATAAAATAAGAACTCCAAATAAGGAATTCCTTCTGCAAGGTAAGTGGTGTACAACTTTCCAAGGACAAGTTTGGATAATATGTTTACAAATTAGGGTGGGTTCTCAGGAAATGTCTGGTAACAGTTCTGAGAGTCACATTATCCAGACATGAAAGAATCAGGGATGGGGCCCGGAGGCGTGGCCTAGCGGCTAAAGTCCTCGCCTTGAAAGCCCCGGGATCCCATATGGGCGCCGGTTCTAGTCCCGGCAGCTCCACTTCCCATCCAGCTCCCTGCTTGTGGCCTGGGAAAACAGTTGAGGACGGCCCAATGCCTTGGGACACTGCACCCGCATGGGAGACCCGGAGGAGGTTCCAGGTTCCCGGCTTCGGATCGGCGCGCATCGGCCCGTTGCGGCTCACTTGGGGAGTGAAACATCGGACGGAAGATCTTCCTCTCTGTCTCTCCTCCTCTGTGTATATCTGGCTGTAATAAAGTGAATAAATCTTTAAAAAAAAAAAAAAAAAGAATCAGGGATGAACTTTTGAACACAAAAAAATTTCAAACCAGATATCAGTCATTAAGTTGTATGTTTTCTTAACAATAGTTCCACTATTAATAGTAAATACTACTTAGTAAAAAGTTACTGGTAAATAGTAAATCACATAAATCATTTAGAAAGAATTATAACAAAAGCATGCATACCAAGGCAATATCACTGAATCACAACCACAGTGAAACTGAGAAGCCTTATATACTGTTTTGGGGGATGGAAAATTGGTCTAGCAATATAGAAAATAGTATGGAGTTTCTTCAAAAATTAAAAACAACTTCATCATACAACTGAGCAATCTCACTACTAGGTATTTATCCAAGAGAACTGAAATCAGAATGTTGAAAATATATCTTCTGCACTATCATGTACACTGAAGTATTATCCACAGTAACCAAGACACAGAAATGCCCATCAATGGGTACATGAATCAAACATGGAGTACATATACAATGGAATGTTATTCAGACACAAGGAAGAAAGGAAATACTGTGATTTATGCAAACACAAACGAGCCTAGGAAATATAATGCTAAGAGAAATAAGCCAGTCATAGAAAGACAAATACAGCATGATTCTACTAATAATAGCTATCTAAAATAGTCAAAATGTTACAAACCAAGGGAAAAATGGTAGTAGGAAAAGGAGGAGAGGAAAACTGGAGGAGGGCATTTGATCAACAGGTAGGCAATTTCACTGACAAAAGAGGAACATATTCTGGAGATCTGTAGAACATCTGCTTACAGTTCATACCATATCATACAATTAAAATTTATGAAGAGGTAGATTTCACATGTAGTGCTCTTATCACAACAAAAATATACAACTATATGAAAATAAATTTACAAATGTTTGTGAGTAAATAAAATTTCATTGCCCTATTCCAAATCATCATAAACACAAAATAAGATTTGCTAAAACTACAAGAACCTTTTAGATAAGAACCACACTGCATACACAGGAGGTTTGGATAGGAAGTCACAGAAGCTTTGGCCTCTTCTTCAGTCTCTTGCAAATACATTTCCCAAATAGAAGCTCAACGCTTTCACAGGATCAAGGGTGTGGATGCTCAGTCCCTTTTCTATCAAACACAGAGCTATTTTCTTACTGCCAAGACTGTCAGCTAACATGACTTTTGAGATTACTCAGAAACTATCACTAATTAGTAGAGATACAAGAGTTTGGACCTTATAATGTAAATATATGCCTACATCTGTATCTACTGACATATACTTATACAGACGTAGATATGACAGGAAAAAAAAACAAGCACACACACAGACACACAAACTGTCTAGGCATAAAAGGGTTTCTATGCTTACAAAAAATTAACTATTTCTCTATATCTATATTTTTAGAGATAGACAGAGGGATATGTAATAAGGAAGGATGGAAGCAAATGGGTTTTCAAAAGCATGTGGTAAACGGGGATAGACAGTTTTATAACTAGAACAACAGACAAGAGCCCTGTACACTTAGTGCTGTTGCTTTGTTCACTGACCCACAGTTTGTGGGGAAACTGAGAGCGGGAATCCTCTGCTGGTTCTACTACCTGTGGTACTGCGGCTCAGGGCACTGGTTGTTGCACCAAATGAAACCTCAAGGATTAACAAATGCAATTCAAACTTCTCACACTGCTCCCCCCAATGTCACAAAGATCATCCTGTGGGAAGGCACTGCTTTACAAAAGTCAGAAGTTCCTATTGCTCTAATCTTATTATTCCCTCTCTCCCACTGTGACCCATGCTCAACCTGGAAAAATGTACTCCCATAAATATTCAAATGACCCTGAAATATTTGATTTCTAATTCAAGATGCGACAACATAATCAACTGTTATCTTCCTCAAATATCGTTATATGTAAAAAATATGATAAATATACTTTTGCACAGCAGGACATAGAAAAATCAGCATCTTGGACCTGGCAGGGCGGCAACTAGCTGATCACCCCACTTCAAGCACCAGGATCCCATATGGGAACTAGTTTGTGTTCCGGCTGTTTCACTTCCCATCCAGCTCCCTGCTTGTGGTCTGGGAAAACAGTCAAGGACGGACCAAAGTCTTGAACCCTGCACTCAAGTGGGAGACCCAGAAAAAGCTTCTGGCTCTTGGCTCCAGACCAGCTCAGCTTCTACTGTTGCAACCATTTGGCGGGAGGTTGGGGGGGGGCGGGTAGTGAACCAGCAGAAGGAAGATCTTTCTGTCCTTCCTACTTCCTGTAAATCTCCCTTTCCAATAAAAGTAAATAAATCTTATTTTTTAAAAAAGAACACTTAATACCATATGGTGAACAACTTGACTTATTGTGGCATTATTATCCAACACTGAATATAGTATGTTTGATCCCAAAATGCATATTTTAAATAATTCTTAGAATTCTGTCTAAATTTAATATTGCAGTACAAAATAATCAGAAGCCCATCATCCTAAAACATTCACAAATATCCTAAAATAAATTCCCAATACTGTGTGTCTGTTCATGTTCACACAAACACACACATACATACATTATACATGCACACACAAATAGGGGTATCTATGATACATGAGTGTATCCCAAAGGAAAAAGTGGTTCAAGCAACAATTTGTGCAGGCGTTCCTACAAAAATTGAAAAGAAAACTGACAAATGCATGAAGTGGAATAAAGAGGGTAATGAGAAAGCCCATCTGCCTATGACATAATAGCCAAGGATAATATTTTAGAATCTTTTCCCTTTAACAAAATGTTCTTAATACCTAGAGAGTATTAGATGGAAATATGGGGGGAAGAGTGGAGAGGGCATGGACTAACATAATTTGGAAGTCGAATAGAGTTCATCTTTACTAACTGTAGAATTTAGCCCTATTTTCTATTATTTTTAAAATCACAACCAATTTTTGAGAATGAAATAGAAGGACATAAAAACTTAGAACACATCCAACCTTCTTCTGGCTCATGTAAGATATATTTGTAAAATATTTGTATGTAAAAATAAATGACATACATTGCAAACTACACTTCATGCAAAATATACTTTCCATTAAACATCTACCTGAATAAGGATTTTTTTTTTCAGAGCACAGAAAGAAAAGAAAGACTTAGTACAAAGGACATTGGCTCAGAACAACTTACCAGATGAACATAAAAGGTTAATTTTAATAATCAGATTCATAATTCATCTAATCTAGGAAATGCCAAGAATAGTTTAAAGAGATATTCCATTTAACATGAACTAATGCACCAACCGTCAGTAACAGTGAGGATGACTGAATGATTCTGATATACAATATGTTTGTGTTTAATGACATCAATAGACATGTAGGAAATTCACTGTAGATTATTTGCCCAGTTACTGTGATGCCTGTAAAACCATTACTAGACTACAAATCTCATTCTACTTTTAGAACTGATCATGATCCAAGAAAAAAAATAGCACAAAACATATTATTCCTTTCTTAGACAGGTACACTTCACTATAAATATAATTTTAAGAATGTTATGCTTTTGTTTCTGGCAAAGAAAAACATCTCTAAGCATTATTCATATGATTTCTCTCCCCTAAAGTTAACATACTTTAATGCCATATGGGCACAAATTTACTTCTGTTCATTTAAACTTGTAATTAAACTTTATAACATAGAAAACTGCTAAAGTAAAATAATCTCATTCCACTGAAAGGCATTTTTTTTCCAAAATAACATGGGTGATGTGCCAAATGGCTGGGTGGTAGCTCATTATACCTTCAGAGAGAATCCAAGCTTGAGGCGTATCTTGGGTTCTCACACACAGAGCAAAACCTTGGAATATTATCAAGGGTTAGAAGGGCAGATCAAATGACTACATTGAGTGAAACCATTCAGACTGGCATTAGATGTTCAGTAACCTAATGAGCAATATACTGTTAATCTGATCAGAGCCTTTTATTGTAACTTTATTAAGTAGCTGAACTCTGTATCTATAACATTGAAACTATTTCACATAAAGTCCATGTGCTACCTAGAAAATGTTCCTTTTATAAATACTTTTATGGCAGTACTAGGTTCACTAAAATGGAAAGGAAGGCATAGTAATTTTCAATATACTCCTGCCCCTCTACATGCAGAATCTCCATGATTCTCAATATCCCCCATGAAAATAACATGTTAGTTACAACTGATGAGCCAACATTAACACGTCACAACATATATGCACATGCAGGTGATCATCCTGTGCACTTGGACAAATAATGATATGCATTCATTGGGATGCTTTAAAATGTCTTCTTACTTGAAAGACAGAAAGCTAGGTAGGTAGAGAAAGAGATCTTCCATCTGCTGCTTTACTCTGCAAATAGTCACAACAACTAAAGATGGGCTAGAAAAAACTAAGAGCTAGAACTTCCATATAGAACACCCATATGAGTAGCAACAATTGAAGCAACTGGGTCACCTTCTACTACCCTTTAAGGTATATTAGGAGGAAGTTGGATCACAGGTGGAGCAGCCAAGGCTCAATTCACTGCTCCAACACAGGTTGCTCACATTGCAAGCAGTATCCTCACTTGCTTCATCACCAGGCTGGGCCCATAATTACACTTATGATCCACAGTGACTAAAGCCTTCGTCTTGCATGTGCTGAGATCCCACATGGGTGCAGTTTGTATGCTGGCAGCTCCACTTCCCATCCAGCTCCAGCTTGTGGCCTGGGAAAGCAGTGGAGGATGGCCCAAAGCCTTGGGACTCTGCACCCATGTGGGAGCTCAATAAGAAGCTCCAGGCTCCTGGCTTTGGATCAGCTCAGCTCTGGCCGTTGCGGCCACTTGGGGAGTGAACCATCGATGGAAGATCAGATAACATAAAGGTTGCCTAACACTGACATTATACTTCATGAGGAAAGACTGCAGACACTCTTCCTAGTATTTGGAACAAAAAAGGATTTACACTTTCACCACTCCTAAAAGGTCTAATCACAAAAATAAGACAACAAAACAAAGGCATAAAAATCAGAAAAAAATAAAACTGTTCCTATTAGCAGGTGAGATAACTGCAGAAAGAATTCCAAACCAGCTACCAAGAGCAAAAATGTTCTACAATAAAGGAACACAGTAAATAATGTAACATGCAAAATGAGTTTCAGAAAAATAAACTGCTGGGGACAGACACGTGGTCTATTTGTTAGTACACCTGTTGAGATGTCCACATCCTATTCATGATTTAGCATCCTGCGACACGAACCGTGGAAAGCAGCAGGTTGCTGCTCCAGCAGTTGGGTGCTGCCAAGAATCTTCAATACCTAGGAATAAACCTAATAAACATGGGGAAAACTTCTATGATGAAAATTACAAAACATTTTTTAAAAGTAATATAAAAAGACACTAAAAGATGGAGAAATTTACCGCATTCCTAGATCAGTAGCATCAATATCATCAAAATGTCAATATTACCAAAATTCATACACAGATTCAATGTGATCCCAATTAAAATCCCAACAACATTTTCTCAGAAGTAAAAAAAAAAAAACTGATATAAAAGTTCATCTAGAAACATAAGAGACCATGAATAGTCAAAGCTAACCTGAAGAATAAAAATATAAAGCTGGAAGAATCACAATTCCAGACCTCAAGACATACTATAGCACAGTAGTCATCAAAACAGTCTGCTACTGGTACAGAATCAGAAAAGAAAATCAGTGGAACAGACAGAAACCCCAAAAGTGAGCCCACACATGCATAGCCAACTGACCCTCAACAAGAGAACTGAAAACAAAGCAGGAAAAAGTCTGTTCTCTTCAACAAATGCTGTTGGGACAATTGGATATCAGCAGGTAGAAATAATAAACAAGACCCCTGTCATTGAATACAAAAATAGCTCTAAATGGATTAAGGACCTAAATCTGCACCATCAAACCAACAGGGGAAACATATGAGGCACTCTACAAGATACAGGCATTGGTAGACCTTGTTAGGAAGTCATGAAAAGCATGGCAGTCAAAGCCAAAATAAGCAAACAAGACCTGGACAAAGAAGCTTCTGTACAGCAAAGGAAGCAATCAACAAAGTAAGAAACGAGAAAGTGAGCAGGCGTTTTTCGATGTTCAAAATAAAATGGCTAACAGATATATGAAAAAATGCTCAGGCTCCCTATGTATCAGGGAAATATAAACAAAAACCACATTGAGGTTCCAAAACGCCAGAAAGGTTGGCCTACATTCAGGACTCTACTAACAACCTTTGTGGCCTGTGGTGCTTTATATTCTGAATTTACTCAAAATATGAGATTTTGAAAGTTTCTGTCACAGGAGGAACAGTTACATCATTCATATACATATATTGCCTTCAACTTGTGGCTAATGATAATAAAAAGTTTTACTTCCAATTAACAATCATAAGTGAGCTCATATATATTCTATACAATATATCTGTGTAATTTTCTCCACATAAAAATATTTGGAGCATAATGATCCTTAAGATTATCTTAATGCAGTTTCTAATTATCTTCTGGTATATGATCTATGTATAAAGGTAGTGTTGATTCCAACTTCAATTAACCAATTTAGCTCACAATGTGCTCTTCCTGCTGCTAGTATTAAGAATAAACCTAAATATATAATTCATTTCTTGGCACTTGTTAAAAGGTCTTTTGATAACATTTTAGCAATATGTAGGTTTCTATACAAGTTCAAAGAATAAACTCATTTTAACAGGGTTGTGAAAACTTGCATTTTGAGAATAAACTAATCTGATTTCTGGAAAGAAATGTCAGGTTCATGTATTAAGTATTACATTTCTCAAAATAAGATTGTTCTTACAAATTCTTACTCTTGAGAAACTGTGTGACTGTTACAGAGAATAATGGCAAATGCATCTGCTCACATTCAAAAAGTTTATCTAGTGTTAAATTCATCAGGATATTACCAAGGGATACTATTGGAATCAAGAACGTATACGCAAAAAAAGTAGTACTTGCAAGGATGGCACAAAAAAATCAGTTATTTAAAAAAGAACATCTGTTATCACTTATCTCCCAATTGAGAATAAATGAAACAACGTATCAATAATCATCATTAGGATTACTTCAGTAAATTTAAATTTGAATTATCTCAACATAAGAATGTGTTCTTCAGTATAACAAGTCTACATTAACAGACAAGAAATCTGTCAAATTAGGAATATCTCAGGCTCACATCAACCATCAAAAAATAATAATCTTATTACATATTCAGTGACCTCATTGATGAAATATTAATAAAAATCACTTTTCAAAGTCTCTCCTAATCTACCTAAAATATACCCATAAGTTGAGAAAGGTGTGATTTTAACATAACCAAGACAGTCAAGTGTTGTTCATTTTCTGATTT
This sequence comes from Ochotona princeps, assembly GCF_030435755.1. Lineage (NCBI taxonomy): Eukaryota > Metazoa > Chordata > Mammalia > Lagomorpha > Ochotonidae > Ochotona > Ochotona princeps. Next base: position 10,230,754 of record NC_080859.1, read on the forward strand.
CATGTTTATGTAGAAATGTTCAAATATTAAATTGTTTTCTTGTTATACTAAAAGTATGCTGTTTTCAAGCAAGGTCTGAAACCTACTATGACATATTTTTTCCAGTGTTATCTTTGCAAATGTTAGGCAGAATTCACCACTGAGAACATTTTCTATTTTTCCTTGATTTTTTTTCTTTAAATGATGGGTTATATAAATTTCTGCTGCTTACTTTTAAGCTAAAAAGTAAAACTGAGAATTTTCCCACCTCTCAGAGACAACATACTGTATGTGATCAAAAACTATGCTTGCTATTACTTGAATCCTTTTAAGTTTATTGAGATTTATATTATATCCCAAAAATGGTCTGGGGAAAAAATTCTCAGTACTTTTGAAAGAAGTAGTGGGATGAAGGGCTCTGTAACTGTCAAGTAGAAATTGTCAGTTAATAGCATTGCTCAAATTTTCTAATATCTCCACTTAGTTTTTGTCTACTATTTATGAATTACTGAGGGGGGGTTTCGAAAGGCACAGTGATAGGAGAGACATGGAGAGATACCTTCCTTCACTGGGTCACCCTTCAAATGGCTCCAATAGTTGGGGCTAGGCCAGGCAGAGGCCAGCAGCCAGCAAGTCCACCAAGGCTTTCCACGTGGGTTGCAGGCACTCACGTATTGGGGCCTTCAGCAGCAGAGAGCTGGTGGGACTCATACTGGCACCACCTCAACCTGCTATGCCACAATGCTAGCCTCTGCCTTTGGTTTCAGCACTACAGTTGGGCACAGAATTTTACAGCAGCTTTTTCTTTCAGGACTTTAAAAGTTGTCACTCCGTGACATTCCGCCTTGCGTTCCCGAGGATATCCAATACCTCTTATTAATGTCTCACAGCTTTGTGGGGGTGGTCTTTTTTTTTTTTTGTAGTGTTTTACTTCACTTTGTATAGTCTCCATTGCTATAATTTAACATCTCTAGTTCTGCTACTGTTCACATTCAGAGTAGTTTTAAAATCAGGTATTTTTCTCTCCATCTCAATTTAGACCTTTATGATATCTTCTTTTTCCTTCAACAACATTTTCATGTGTTTCTCCATCCTTTTGGACTACACATAAATTTATAATAGCTGTTTTAATGCTCCTATGTATAATTTTGAGTTTTTTATACAGATTCATTTTTCTCCCAGTTACAGGTTATATATTTTTAATTTTAAGCACATTGGGTGATTTCTGACTAGGTTTCAGACATTGTGAATTCTACATTCCTCTTTGGATTTTACTGTATTTATTTTTATTAAATTTATCCTTAGGTTTTCATCTGGGATTCTGAAACAAAATCAAGTTACCTGGATTCAGTTTGACCCTTATGAGTATACTTTCAAGCTTGAAAGAGGGATTGTTAAATGGGCCTTAGTGTAGAACTAATATGGTTCCAGTACTAAGACAATAACATTTGGAAAATATTGACCCAATGTCATATGGATAGAAGATCACTTGTGTCTGACAGGAGCAAGGACAAATTAGTCTTTGCCTGGGAAAGCGTCAGAGTTCTCAGTTTACTTGTCTCTGATGGATGAGTCCTTGTCCTGGAGGACGCATGCCCTGATCTGCACTGTCAAAGACTCCAGGTAAGCTCACTACAGATCTCTACAGAGTTCTCCCTTAGCACTTTGCGCATCTGGCTCCTCTCCAAATACTGTTGTGTAAATTACAAACACCGCCACAGCCTCCCCAAACCATGAACTCTGCCTGGACAACGCCATGACAGATCCAGGCTAAGTTGTATTCCCCGTGCTGCAGTTCAAAAGCTCCACATAAGCAGTGAGACAGCAGTCAATGTCTCAGTAATTATTTCATGTATTTTCCCTGACATTTTGTTTATCCAGGGCAGAGAATTCAAAGACCATCAAGAAAAACAAATAGGAATCTGGGCATCCTATGTAGGAGCTTAACTTACTGTGCCACATTGGTTATCCTTGCATTAGGATCTCTCATTACACAGTACAACAGAACAATAGTATAAAACAACAGCAGTATAAAAGAAATGCAGCAAAATCTTTATCTTCAGTTTCACTAACATCATTACCTTCGGAAATTTTACAAATTTATTGAAAAACAAAAAAGAGAGAGAGAGATGTCCCACCTACTGGTTTACTCATCAACTATCCAACTGCTCACTTTCCAAGTCTCCACAATTACCAGGAAGCCCACAACAGCCATAAAGGAGGCAGGGCCCGAGTGCTTGAGTCCTTCATTACCTGCAGCTTCCTAGACTAAACATTGACAGACAGCCGAGCCACTCTAACATCGGACTCGGGCATTACACCTGTCACATGAATCACTAGGCCAAATGCCCAACCAATCACATTTTTTTACTAAATTTGTGACTAATTTTTAATCTAAAAATTTATTATAGTTTAATAAATGTTTGCTTTATTAAAAAAAACTCACTAAATGGCACTAATCCATCCTTTTTTCCTTCCTTCCTTCTTTTCTTCTCTTTCATTCTTTCTTTTTTTATTGGAAAGTCAGAGTTAAAGAGAGAAGGAGAAATAGAGAGAAAGATCTTCCATTTGCTGCTTCACTCCCCAAGTGGCAGCAGTGGCCTGAGCTGAGCCAGTCTGAAGCCAGGAACCAGGAGCTTCTTCTGCAGGAAAACAAATGCAGAGTATTTCTTACATACCTCTCCCAAAGCCTCGTATCTTTTCTGGTTCCATCTGTGCAAATCTTCTCGGTAGTTAAAAACAAATGGTTCTCCAGTTTTTATGTGCCTTAACTGCCCCTCTAGAAGACGAATAATATTATCACAATTAATACTGTACTCACAATAATATGGACAAATAATGTCTGACACAAATTTAAAATTAATTTTTTCGGTTATTTTCCAAAACTTTACTTTTTAATTCTATATTCTCCTCAAATATCATCAGAACAAACACATCAACAATATAAAATTACTGTCTGTTTATCAGAAACTATACTTCTTGAACTTTCTTTAATCCAAATCATATTAACAATATTTTCGAATCCACTACAGATATATCCATCAATTTCCATGAACAAGCTCCACACCTGAGACACTCAGGCTACCTGAGGAGTAAAAAGCACATATATTAAAAAGGCAAACACCTTTCCAGGAAGTCAAACAAACAAGAATCAAATAAGACAGCAATCCAAAACTTGCTACAGGTGATTCATGGAGACAATAAAGTCTACAATGATTTTGGACAAACAAACAGTTCCTGTGGGCTGGATGAGATTTCTGCAACAGGCCTACGAATTTGGATAGAGTAGCAAATGAAAATTGGGAAGAGCTAGTGAGGACAGTCAACCAGACTCAGTCAAATCAGAGATCTTTGGTGAAAACAACTCATCTTTACTGATTACTAGTTACTTATTGTTTGTTTACTATTTATTATTTAATATTAAATTATTTGATTTAATGATTAACTGCTAATTATTTATTTACTAATTGCTAAATACTGATAATTTTACGGGTACAAACCAGGCAGGAAGAGGTGCCCTGGCAGTTTTCACAGGACCCTTGCAGCACTCTCCAGCCTGGAGCAAGTAAGGTCTCTAAATGAGGCTTTCAGAATACCTCCCCCATTGCTGACATTCTGGACTACAGATGTTTCCTTTTAATACACCAAGGAGATGTGCTGCTTGTGTGATCATCTTTAGAGAAACATTCTCATATATCCAAAGATCGCAGTTTGCTTACCATTAGCAATAGTAAATTAGTCATCTTGCTCAAAGTAGTGCAAAAATATTAACAGCAAATGTCACTCTATGTTTACTAAAATATTTAACTATCAATATCTTTCTCTGCCATGCAATCAATAAAATAGTACTACTCACACATACATACACTGGCAAAGAAAACCCTTTATTAAAAAAGTATAAAAATGAGATTGAAAATTTGGGGTATCTTTTATTTAATTCATTTAACATTCTAGTATTCGGGGGCTGTCACTATAAGTCCTAATATCTATGACTGATAATACAATGAGACAGCCACTAATCAGAAGATGACAAATCACCAATTCACCTTAGGCAGAGCAACAAATAGAAAACCACAACTAAAAGGCCATCTTCCCTGTATTAACGTTACTCTTCAAGTATAGCAATGTATGATTAATCCAAGTCAGTGTTTTTTGTTTTTGTTGTGCCGGAAACATCCTTGAAACCGACAGTAGAGTCCACCACATTCTACCTATAATGGTTATTTTACATAATACTTAATAAGTTTTAAAGCAAGAATGCTGTCTGAAAAAATTACAGAACATTGGATATTTCGATTTTTAAGTATCAACACATAAAATTTTTTGCCAGTCACTTCATTTTAAGTGAGATATAAACCTATTTCATCTTTCTATATCATTTCATTAGGAATTCCAATTGAACATCAAGGCACTAGATGCTCAAGGTTGAAATGAGCACATTTAACAAATTCATACCCATTAATTTACATGAATTGAAAACTATGAGAAATTATTAGTTGGCTCTTTCACTTGAGTGAAGGATTTTACCATACAAGCATTAAGTCATTACTACTCAAAAGAAATATATAAAACATCTAACTAGCCTTTAAAGTAGCAAATAATAACTTTTCTATGATCCTATTTGCATGGATAAATAAATTCTTCATACAGAATATATTACTTACTTTCATTAAAAGCATATTCAAATCCTTCCAGGGTATCAGGAAAATCAAGAGGAGGCTCATCTTTTTTCATGAGTTCATCCAAATCTATCCTAGACAATAAATCTAGAAAAGAAATGATATGAAATTTACTTATATTCATTTTCACAGCTAATCATATTTCAAAATCATTGTAGATTATTCTTTAACGTTTTTCAGTTAACTTTTGCATTTCTTGTAGTGATGACACACTGTGTTTCTAAATTTCCAAAGTGCTACAGTATGATTAGCATGATTTTAGCATGAATAAGCATTTTAAAATTATAATTTTCAAAAAATGTATAACTCAGATCCTATATATCACTAATTAAATTATTAGCATCCTATATTCAAAACATTAATATACCTTATTTAAATCCCTCTGCAGTTTAAATGTTTCATATTAGGCTGTTTTGATTATGATTGCCCTTTAATGTGAAATATGACAGTATGTTTCTGGATTTGCTCTTACTGTTTACTACTACTGTAACTGCTTGAGTTCTCCTATGTATTCACATAAATTTTGGGTCATTTTCTAGATTTGAGAATTCCTCCATTGGTATCTCAGCAAGTGTGTAAATAGCTTTGAACAGTATGGACATCATGACATTAACTATTCAAATCCATGAATGTAGAGGTTGTTGTTTTGCTTTGTTTTTCGTATGTGTGTGTGTTTCTGTTTCTTCCCTTAATATTTTGTAAATTTCATTGTGGTAAGTTTTCACATCTTGGTTAAATTTTCTCTAAGGTATCTAAAACTTTTGGGGACAGATCTTACAAATTCTTTCTCAGCTCTGTGCTGCCTGTGAACACATATGCTATTGATTTTTGTATGTTCATTTTACAGTCTGCAAATTTGCCAAGCTCGCTTATGAAAGCTAGAGTTACAGAGGCAGAGAGAGAGAGAGTTCTTCCATCTGCTAGATTACGTACCAAATGGTTGGAATGGCTAGAGCTGAGAAAATCCAAAGCCAGGAGCCTGGAGCTACCTCAGGGTTTCACGCATGGTTGCAGGGGTCCAAGGATTTGGAGCATGCTGCACTACTTTCACAGGCCATAAGCAGAGAGCTTAATTGTAAGAGGAGCAGCAGGGACTCAAACCAGCACCCTTATGGGATGGCACCAGTACCAGTGCATACAAATTTCTTAACTCATATATTTCCATTGAATAGATCCTTTAATCATTACATAATGACCTTGTCTCTTTTCACAATTTTTGTCTGATATTAACACACCTACTCTTGCTTGCTTTTTATTTCCATTTGCATAGAACATTTCTCAACCTTCTGCTTTCAGTGTATGTTTTTGTTGTAATGTGTGTTTCTTGTAGGTAGCAGATAGATGGGTCTTGTTTTTTCACTCAGGCAGTCTGTATCATTTAATTGGAGAATCGAGCTCATTGACATGTGGACTAAAGAAATAGAATAGAAACCCAGGGAACTAATACACGTATCTAACTAATCTTTGCCAAACAACCTAAAAAAAAAAAAAAAAAAAAAAGACTTTCTGGAGAAAGGACAGTCTTTTCAGCAGATGGTGTTGGGAAAATTGGATCTCCATTTGCAGACATATGAAACAAAAAAGACTCCTTCCTTACACAATATACAAAAAATAACTCACAATATATCAAGGATTTCAACAAAAGACCTGAAACCATCAAGTTGCTAGAGAGAATCATAGGGGAAATATAGGAAGACATTGTATCTACATATCACTTTAAAGATTTTAAAGCCTATCACATATATTTTCTCATTCAGTCATGATAATTATGAAATAATAATAAGTATTACCATCTTTAAGAGACTGTTAAGTCTCTTAAAGAAATAAATAATTTCAGAAAGGAAAAACTGCAAATCCAAAATCACAACCTAATGGTGAGACCTAACTCAATGCTTTTTTAAAAATCACCATACTGATTGTATATGCAGCATCAACCCTTTAATATTTTTATCTCCATCTTCTCCTGTTATAAAGAATAGTTATGAATACAAATAAGTGATATTTACTTTGTTCAAAACACTTTGAATGATAAACTGAAGATCTAAACAAAAAGGCACTCCTCAAATTTTTCCTGTTAGCTGGAGAACTTGACACAGACTTTTAAAATTTCATTAGCATTGAAAAGAGATAGCAGAAGGAACTGTCAGAAATTATTCTTTCTGCTTTGTATAGAGAAAAGCAATAGCATAAACTTTCATTTTACTCTGAAGCCAGTGAATCACACACAGAAAAAGTATAATGAAGAATTTCCACTGAAAACTCCTTCAATCTACAAATACAGATTTGAATCTTTATAATTAAATATATATCACATATGCCACAACTATTCTTTTTTCCTTAAAAGATTTTTTTTAATTGGAAAGGTAGATATACAGAGAGAAGGAGAGACAGAGAGAAATATTCTCCATCAGCTGATTCACTGCCCAAGTGGTTACAATGGCCAGAGCTGAGTTGATCCAAAATCAGGAGCCAGGAGGCACGAGTTTCCTTTGGGTCTCCCACACGGGTGAAGGGTCCCAAAGCTTTGGGCCATCCTCTGCTGTTTTCCCAAGCCACAAGCATGGAGCTAGAAGAGAAGTGGAGCAGCCAGGAAAGGAACTGGTGCCCCCATGGGATTTCGGCGCATGCAAGGGAAAGATTCAGCCACTGAGCTATGATGCCAGGCCCACAAATGTTCTTTTTAAAACATGACATAATAAAAGTGATTCAGCAACTAGAATTCTAAATGTCAAATAAGTACATACACCAGCTATACAAATACTATTGCAAAACTAAATGTATTCAAAGTAGGGACTCAGACACACATCTGCACACCAGTGTTGATAGCAATACTGCCCACAACAGTCAAGTAGTAGAAGCAACCCAGAGTTCCATTGGCAAATTCATGGTGTAGTGGTTTATTTTATGTGTAAACTTGATCACAGAAAACATACAATATTTGTCTTTTGAGGATTGGCTTATTTAACTGAGTATAATGATCTTCAATTGGGACCATTTGGTTGCAAACAACATTTCACTCTTTTTAATGGCAGAATAAAATCTGGGTTGTTTCCATATCTTTGCTATAGTAGATTGTGCTGCTATAAATATAGGGCTGCTGGTTACTTCCTCATAGGCAGATATTACTTCCTCTGGATATATTCCTAGGAGTGGGATGGCTAAGTCACACAGTAGCTCAATTTTCAATTGTCTGAGCACTCTACATGTTGACTTCCATTGTGGCTATATTAGCCTTCACTCCCAGCAACAGTGAAGGAGGGTACCTTGCTCCTCACATCAATACCAGCAGGTGTTGTCAGCAAGTTCTGAATGCAGGCCAATGTTACTGGAGTTAGATGGAACCTCAATATAGCTTTTATTTGTATTTGCCTGATGACTACATAGCTTGAGCATTTTTTTCATATGTCTATTAGCTATCTGAATTCATTCTTTTGAAAAATGTCTGTTCGTTTACTTTGCCCATCTCACCACAAGGTCTTTTGTTTTGCTGTCACTGAGTAACTGAAACTCTTTATAAATCCTAAATATTAGTTCACTCTCAGTCGTCCGGTACGCAAATATCTTCTCCCATTCCGTTCACTGCCTCTTCACTTTGGTGATAGTTTGCTTTGCTGCTTTGAAGCTACTTAGTTTGATGCAGTCCCACTTGTTTATTTTGCCTTTGCCTGCCTGTGCTTTTAGTGACTTTTCTGATCGTTTTTTCCCAATTCCTATGTCTTGGAAAGTGATTTCTAGGTTTTCCTCTATTTTCAATTCTCTTGTCATAGACTAGTTAGGTGGGCATGTGTGGGCTCACTTCTGAGGTTTTAATTTTGCTCCACTGATCCTCTCAGTTTCCGTACCAGTACCAGACTGTTTTGATTACCACTGCCTAGCAGTTCATTTCTTAGAGCAGTTCTAGGTTTACCTCAAAATGAGCAGTGCATTACTTAGGGTTCTACAGAAAAACAGAATCAATATATTTCCAAAAACATAAATGGTCTAGACACTTCAGTTAAAAGATAGTATTACCAAAAATGCAAGATTTGTTTACCTAGTAGCTACAATATGTAGACAGAGAAATTAAAAATACAGTCCAAAAAAGTTAATGTGCACACACAAACCAAATTGCTTTATGGAAATATATATAATAAAGAGTAAAGAACCAAACTATTGCAGCTGCGAAAAGAAAAAAATGCAACAGTATTACAGGAGTTAATATAGCAATAAAAGAATTCCCAGTGAATTTTAAATGACTGAATAGAAAAAACACAAATGAAGTAAGCAGAAAAAAGAAAATAATAAACCAACTACTTAGAAGACAGAGAAATAGACAAAACACAGTAAAATCAAGGGCTATATTTTCCAAGATTTATTTATTTTTATTGGAAAGTCAGATTTAAAAAGAGAAGAAGAGACAGAGAGAAACATCTTCCAACTGCTGATTCACTCCACAAGTGTCCCACTGGCCAGAGCTAAGCCAATCTGAAACTAGGAACCCAGAGCTTTTTCTGAGTCTCCCACACAGGCACAGGGTCCCAAGGCTTTGGGCTGTCCTTGACTGCTTTCCCAGGCCACAAGCAGGGGCTGGATGAGAAGTGAAGCAGCTGGGACATGAACCGGCACCCGTATGGGATCCCAGTACGTGCAAGCTGAGGACTTTAGCCACTAGGCTACCATACCAGGCCCAAGGGCTGTTTTTTAGAAAGAGAAAACATACTTTCAGAGAGACTGGAAGATAGAGAAGAGAGAGCTGCCGACCACTGACTTGCTCCTCAAAACCTGTACAGTGATTCTTGGCCAAGGACAGTGCGGAAACTAGGAACCAGGAATTCAATCCACTATCCTCAGGAATGGCAGGAATTCAATTGCTTGACACATCCCACTGCCTCCCAGGGCAATACAGGCAAAAGTGGAGTCAGGAAGCAGGACCTGGAAGGGAATCCAAGCACTCTATGTGAAACTCAAGCATCTTAACCTACTAGGTTAACATCCTGCTCCCCAAGATCACATCCTTTTTAAAATAAAGTGATACATTACTAAGAAAGTGATGGGAACACAAGACTAAAAAAAAAAAGATGCTAATATAAGGAAACAGATGTTAGACCACCAAAAAAGTAATAGGAGATCATTGAGATAAATGATATTTAATAAATTCAACAACTGTGGCAAAATGGAAAATTCCTTAAACAATTCATTCAAGAAAAAAATAGATAATCTAAATAGCCCTGTATCTATAAAACAAACTACATTCAAACGTTAAAGCTTGCCACAAACATGAAAAAGAAACAAAATAATATCTAGGTGCTGATGCCATGGCACAGCATGGTAAGTTTGCACTTGTGACAACAGCATCCCATATGGGTACCAGTTCAAGTCCCAGCAGCTCTATTTGTGATCCAGTGATCATGTGTTGGGAAGGCAGCAGAGGGCCAAAGTCCTTGGTCCCTTAAGCCAACATGGAGGCATAGAGAAATCTCATGGCTCCAGGTTTTGGATCACTCCAGAAGCATTTATTTATGTAGTAAGCCAACAGAACAAAGCTCTCTGTGTATCTCCTGATCTCTCTCTCTCTCTTTCTGTAACTCTGCCTTTAAAATAAAAATAAATAACTCTTTAAAAAAATACATATAGGGCCCAGTGCAGTAGCCTAGTGGCTAAAAAACATCGTTGGTGCGAATGCAAACCAGTAAAACCATCATGGAAGGCAGTAAAGATATTCCACAGAAAAATGAAAATAAATCTCCAACTCATTCCCAAATTATAGCAGAAACTATAGGTCCCAGAAAGCCAACTGCTCAGAATTGATCCAAAGGAAATGAAATGAACATATGAAACAGTTATCAGTACTGTCTATTCACAGTTGCATAGTTCACAATAGCTAAAATAAGGAATCAGCCCAAATGCCCATCGATTTATGTAAGATCAGATAAAGAAAAAAAACTTGTTCTTTTTATATGTTTTTAAAAAGAAAAATAATTTTCATATCTGCAAAACTGCATAGTTCTTATGATTTGCTGCTAAGTAATACTACATCTCAGGCACTGCAATACTTGCTGTAATACAAAAAATTACAAATGGTTAAATATCAATAGCTTTATTCTAGATTTGAATGAATGGAAGGTCACCTAAACATTTCCTGAAAAAGCAAATTAAGCATGTACCTTTCAGGGCTGTGGTCTTTTCTTTTTCATCTGGACCTCCCTGCTGCATTTGTGCCATGCTTATCCAAATGGGCAACAAAATTAAAGAGCTCAGAGAAATAGGCATCAATCTTCAGAAGACAGTCTAGAATGAATGAAAGCAATAAATTAAGCTCTACTCAAATCCTACCTACTCCATGAGAAGTTCCTACATCCCCAAGGGGCATGAGGGAGTCTAACCTATCCTTATTTCCATTGCACTTTGTTGATGCCTATAAAATAGTATTTATCACTGCTTGCTTTTGTGTTAGAGTTGTATATTAAGCCGGCGGAGCTAACAGCTTAGTAGCCCCAGGAATAGAAGTATTAAGTTTTTGTCATTTTTATATTTCTTGTGTTACTATTACAATATTGTATATATTCATATAGCAAATGTTCACTGAACTGAATTTAGTTTAATATTTAGTTTTAGCTCCCCATCACTCAACATTTTTTAAAAGCACCTTTAGTTTGCTTTAAAAACATAAGACTTCTTGTATAATAAAGCATAAGCATGTGTCATTTTTAAAGTCAGAATATCTTCCTCCTGGAACATGCAGGAAGAAAGGAAAAACAAACACATAGCAGAGTAATCACAGATTACCTCTAGAATAATTAAAACTTTAGGCCAGAAAAATTAATCTTTTGAAAACAAAACTATAACAATAACAGAAAGCCGTATTTCATACCTAGTACTAACAGTAAACATTCATAGTACAAAATTATCTGTTAAAATCAAATTCCACAGTACTTTGGTCAAAGAGAAGCCATTAAAACTACAAAGAGGTAGCTTTTCCCAGGGAGCTGCTGAACAGGAAAGTAAACACTAAAGTCCAAAAGAAAAAAATACAGTCATTAATAGAATGCATTAAAATTATTCAGGACAATAAGAAAGTCAAATTGAATTCACCCCTGACTGAGGAGCCCAAATGATTTACACCCTGCAAAACACACTTCAGTATACAGCTAGAGATCAGCTTTATGTTTAAAAATGGCACCATTCCCAAATTAAAGCAGAAACTACTTACAAAATAAAATTAATGGGCCCAGCATGATGGCTCAGTGGTTAAATTCTTGCCTTGCATATACCGTGATCCTATACGGGCCCTAGTTTTTGTCCTGATTGCTCTACTTCCTATACAGCTCCCTGCTTGTGGCCTGGGAAACCAGTAGAGGATGGCCCAAAGCATTGGAATCCCACACCCATGCCGCAGACCCGAAAGAAGCTCCTGCCTTTGGATCAGCTCAGCTACGGTCACTGCAGCCACATGAGGAGTGAACCAGTGGATGGAAGATCTTTCCCTCTGAATCTCCTTCTCTCTGTATGTACACCTTTCCAACAAAAACAAATAAATGTTTTTAAAAAGTAATAATAAAATTAGCATTGAGTGTAAATATCTTTAAACCAGAATTGTTCCAAACCCTAACTGCTGGTGATACAATTAAAGAGGGCAGAACCTTACTCCCGTATTAACTAGTCATATGTAGGCCTCATTTCCTATAGTCTCAGAATGAAAATGATAGTCATATTCCCCTCACAGAATTATAGTGAGGCTAAGTATTAAACATTTAGTATTATTTCTGACTAATAAGTAAATACTATTATTATCAACATATGCAAGCTTAAGTTTTTTAATTGTTGTAAATGAATTCTGGTTTCACCACTTAGGAACAGATTTTGGCCTGTGGCAAGCTGCTTGGCATCCAAGATCATGCTTCCTTGTTCATCACGTATAGCTCACACTTCATAATGATGATTGAGAATTAAATATTATTAAATATGTGTATAGTCAAGTATTGCTATTACAAATAGCATTATTAATACTCAATGATATATGAGACTTCCTAAAAGGTATTAATGGAGCATAAGATTACTTTTGATTAGGAAAGCATTTTCAGTTGGCACAGAAGCAGCTGTTATTCTGTAAACAGGTAACTCAAAATTCTATGAATTTGACAAGAGTCCCTGCTCCATAAACAGACATATCTTAGTCTGTAGCACAGACAATGTGCAATCCTGAACAAAACAGAGAGGTTACTGAATGCTTGGGGGCTTACTTTCTACTTGTTAAATTGAACTATAGGCAAAACAAAATACATCAGACACATGAGGACAATGACAACATTGCTAGCACAAAGCAATATTTGTAATGGGTACCTATTTACATTCAGAAATCAGTCTGATCTCTTCAAGCTCATGTACAATTTCTACTAGCAACTGTTTATCATATATGACCATGTAGCAGAAATTGAAGAGGCATATAGTAATGACAGTGGCCACTATGCTCCTTGCTAACAAGTCCACAACTAAATGAACTATCTGCAGGCTTTCTTGATTTTTGTTTTACTCCAGTCCTTTGTTAACTCACTATATTTTCTAAATATAAACTAATAGGGCTATGTTTCATTGGTACTAAATGGTCTGACTGCCAAATAGAATAACATACATGAGTGTTTCATTGTGTTTTAATTAATGTAAAACCACAAACATATCATAGTGCTTCCAGTCATGTTCAAAATTAAAAGCAGATATAAATTAATAATCACTATTTTTATTTTATGTGAAACAACCTAAAAAGTCAAACAGTAATCCGCTGCAATGGTGCTATATAAGCTAGTAAACACCTAATTACTACATGCAATCCTAAACCTTACAAGCGCAAACAAAAAAAGCATGAAGCAAAAGCAGTTCATCGATTGCTTCTTACACACTGTGTTAGAAGATTTTTACCCTCTTGAGTTATTTTCCGGGGCTGTGACACAGCTGGTGAAGCTAAATCAGAAACATTATAAATTCTCAATTTAGTTTTCCTAATAAAAATTCAGAGTTATAACCTGCATGACCACAGATAAACACCACTGAAAATGCAGCCAGCAACCTGTTTGGTACGTTTGATATATATTAATACATGCACTCGACATAGTTTATTTGGCATTATCTGATGGAGGTTAGGTTATAGGAAATAAAGTGGTGGAAGGTTTTTACTGATGTGAATTGGGACACAGTTGACACGGTGTATACTTCATGATAACCACTGTTGCTTAAATACTGCTTTCTAGAAATGGTTACAGTACAAACTAGATTCAAAATATCTCAGTTTGCAATTTCATTCTGTGAACTACACAAAGCAATTATCATATCTTCTCCCTTTCTATGATTCCAACAGAGAATCAACTATGTATAAATAAAGCTATAAATAACTTGTCATGTGTAATCTTTATCTAGTCAGCATTTCAAAATGTGAGACAGAATATTTATTTTCCCGGTGTGCTCAAAAATACAGCATGAGCTCTTATAAAATGAAAAGAAGGATACACAGAGGTATTACTTTCCCACATTTCCTCTTTTTAGGTAGGTATTAAATATAAACAAAATGCAGAAAATTTTTCAACAGAGGCCTTTCCCACCTCATACTCTGAACACATCAAGAAAACAAACAAACCTACAGAGTAAGCTTAATTGGGTTAATTTTCTGAATCCCTTAAGAGCGGTATAGTTCTGGTCTGACCTCAAAGAATTGTGCTAAAATTGGCTCTGAAAATCAAAATCAAATAGGCTGCTTATAAGTGACTTCAGTATCCAAGATGTATGAACAACCAAAAGGCTCATCCAAATTATGGTGAAAATACCCATGTTGCTCACCAGCAAAGGTCAGTGTTATGATGACCCTGGGCAACACTGAGAGGCTGGAGTAGACAGAAAACAAAGCCCATGGTAACATGGCCCCTGCTACACAGAAAATGAAGGCTTCTGCATTAAATCATATCTGGATCAAGGTTGATCTCAGACCAATTCCAAACTATCCAAACCTATCCATGATTTGCCAAGTACCATGACACAGTACTAGGTCTGGAATGGTGAGTGTAGGTTTTTAGTCCCCCTTTCAGCACACAGCAGCTAAGTGACCTTGAAAAAAAGTTGCTGTAACCTAAGTAATGAAAACATGTGGGTGAGCACTATGATTAAATGGAAGAATGTGGGCCAGCGTTGTGGTACAGCAAGTTAAATCACCACCTGCAATGCCAACATCTCATATGGGTGCCAGTTCCAGTCTTGGCTGTTTCATTGTGATCCGGCTCCCTAATAATGCAACTGTGAGAGCAGTGGAGGATGGGCCAGTTCCTTTGATCCCTGCATCCATATAGGAGACCTGGCCCAGCCCCATTGTAGCAATCTGGAGAGGGAAATTAGCAGATGAAGAAAATTCTCTCTCCCTTCCTCTCTCTCTCTCTCTGTCTCTCCACCTCCCTCACCAGCTCAACTTTTCGAGTAAGTTAAATGAATATAATATAATGTAAAGGAGAACATTTTCTAAACAATGAACCTCTTTATAAAATTAGTAATCTATGTAACACTTGGAATAATTGAATTCCTAAGAAATTATGCTCAAATTCCCAGAAAGATAAATAAAATTAACTCAATTCCCAGAAACAAAACAGTTTTATACGCACTACCTGGATACATTCACTGAAACATAATAACATACAAGAATGTGCCATCTTTGGGGCAGAGTCATTGAATGCAGCTTGTGGCGGCCACATTCACTAAGTGCCTGAGTTCATGTCTTAGACTACACTTTAACTCCAGCTTCCGGACAATGCACTCCCTAGAAGGCAGCAGTGAGGGTGCAAACAGTTCCATCACTGTCACTTCCGTGGGAGACTCACTTTGAGTCCTAGCTTCCCCTGGTCCAAGTCTCAGCTACTGCAGGCAGGGACATGGAGAGTGAACCACAGAATGAAAGATCTGTTTCTGTGATTTTCATGTAAATTCAGAAGGTATTTTTAAAAAATGAATATGCTTAAATTTTTAGAAAATTGTATGTTAAAGTTTCTTCTATATATCAAATATAAATGTCATAAAAACTACTTAACATACTGTAATTGTAAGGCAAACACAACCTTACAAATGAACTAAATTCTAAGCATTATTAAACAGAAACTATCTTCAGAGTATTTTAAAGATAACTAATACCATGAAGTGAACTAATAAAATATTTACAAAGTCACCATAAAACTTTCTAGACCTAGAAGCATGTTAACTAGTATTTTTGACACAAATTGTTAACCTGAAGCTCAATCTTGATTTAAAAATGTAGCACACACAATTCAGGAGCTAAAGTGCAACCACTTCACAGCCCCCACAAGGGCAACTGGCTGCTCCGACACAGGAGACCAGACAGTCAGAAAGAACTGCTCCAGGACACAGTGCAGGCTTGTTAGGTATGCACCAAGTTCAACTTCCTTTCATCAATCTTCTTCTCCTCTCTTTTTAAAATAGTAATCTTTGGTGGACATTTTTACCTCAAAATCTAAGCATTTGCTTCTAGGACAAAAAAAAAGCTGTAAAATATACTTTGACATGTGTCTTTCTGAACAAGAAATAAGTACTGTTGAGTCTAACAGACAAGACATATCCAGAATAGATAAGGAACTCTGGCAATAACAATAAGAAGACAACACAATTAAAAACTGGGCAAAGGATATGGATACATATTTATCCAAAGAAAATATACAAACGAGCCAAAAAGCTCATGAAAATATAACAATGCTGCTAGTTGTCACAAAAATGAAAATCAAAACCAACACACTTCCTAGTATGGCTATAATCAAAAAGAATAAGTAAATATTTGTGATAATGCAGAGAAATTGAATCCTTCACCTATACTTGGTCCACTTTTCAGAAATCAGCTGGGAATTTCTTGAAAATAATCAAACATTAAACTATGACATGATCCATCAATTTCACTTCATGGGAATGACAACTCATGTCCATAACAAAATGCACATACAAATATTTACAAAACTATTCTGTATAACTGCCAAAAGTACATACTAATTTGACCGATGACTGAATTTAAAAAATGTGATAAATCAGGGTCCAGCATAATGGTTCAATTGGCACATTCTCTCCTCAAGTGCCAGGATCCCAAATGAACACTGGTTCCTATTCCAGCTACTCCACCTCCCAGCTCCCTGCTTATACACTGGGAAAGCAGTCGACGACGGCCCACAGCCTTGGGACCCTGCACTCTCACAGGAGACCAGGAAGAGGCTCCAGGCTCCTGGCTTTGGATTTGCTCAGCTCTGACCACTGTAGTCACTTGAGGAGTGAATCAGCAGACACAAGATCTTTCTCTCTGTTTCTCCTTCTCTCTGTAAATCTGTCTTTCCAATAAAAACAGATAAATCTTTGTTTTTACTGTGGTAAATCCAAGCAATAGAATATTACTCATTACTAAAAAGGAATAAAGTACTGATACACACTACAATAGGCATGCCCTTGAACGCATTATACCAAGGTATGAAAGCCTGTTGCAAAACATCATCATGCACTTTCACTCACACAAAATCCCCAGAAGACATAAAAACACAGAAGCAGAAAGCAGATTCAGGGTTTCAGGAGTTGAAAGCAGGCAAGAAGGAGTATTTGGTTGCTTTTTGATGTGATTATTCTCATAGTCCAAAGATACACTTGCATCAGGGTAATGTACCTTACTGTCTATTAAAAGGCTCTCTTTTCCATCTCTTCTTCCCTTACTGTAATGCCCAGAGTCAATATACAGTCCTGAAAGGAAGCATATTGAATCATTTTGCTCACTCTTTTTTTCTTCTATGAAATAGAAATGACAAGTATCAGATTCACTTACAGACTTTCTTTAAATGCACCTATCACTGGCTGGCAACTGTGCAGGCCTGCTTCAGACAGACTAAAACGACAAACAACAGGACCTAGGAATAAAAGATACAATTCATAAGGTTGTGCTATATCATAGCATCGTAGCCTAGTATGTCGTGATTCTGGGCATGGGGGTTTTCATTCAGTAGTAATTAGCCTCTCTTGCCCATCACTGTCTTGTAAACATCCTCCAACAAGAATAGTATCAGAAGCACAGACATACACTGGTTATGGTTCCATAGTCCTCTAAATCCACCATCTAACAGTACATGAATCTAACCAATGCTTGTCAAAAATTGAAATCTGGGGCTGGGGAAATGGCGTAGCAAGCTAATCCTCTACTGGTGGTGCCAGCATATCAGCACCAATTCAACTGCTGGCTCCTCCACTTCCAATCCAGGTCCCTACTAATGGCCTAGGAAAGCAGTGGAGGTTGGGACCCTACACCCATGTAGGAGATCTGGAAGAAACTCCTGGCTCCTGGCTTCAGACTGGCACAGTTTTGGCCATTGTAGCCATTTGGGGATTCAATCAGTAGATGAAATATTTCTCTCTCTCGCCCTCTCTTTAATTCTGGCTTTCAAATAAAATAAATAAAACTTTTAAAAAAGAACTGAGATTTGATAGCATTTTGTTATCATTTTTAGCATCTATCACAACTAATGCCAGTATGCCAACTTAATTCAAAGACAAAAATCTAAAAATAGAGAAAAATCTGAGCACTATACCTAAGCCTAACAAGTTACACAAAATGACATCAGCAAAAAACATTAAGTAATCTATGTTATGAAACCAGCCTGAAACATAGTATGCCAAATAGCATCCACTGTCTATACAAGCATGGAGAAATATCAATGGGAGAAGTCCTTCCTTCCATCCTGTGTAAAGTATTTTACCACTAGACGTTTATGTCAACATTATGACCAAATCTTCCTAAAAATCCTCCTGCTCAGAAAAATTATACTGCAAAACATTACAGTATCTACAAATGCTAAATCACCAAAAGTACAAAAAAAGAAGAAAACAAGAACTTTAATATTTGCAGAAAAGGTATGATAAAATTCAACATTCACTTCTGAAAAAGAAAAGTCACAGAAAACTATGAAGAAAAGGAAAATGTCCTTAAAACAATGAATGAGTTTAAACAAAACAAATTTATTCACAGTGATATAAAAGCAGTCTCCTTAAAATCAGGAACCAGAGGATAGGTATTTGGTAATGTACTTAAAATGCCACTTTGCCTACATCTGATATCAAAGTTCCTGAGGCTCAAGTCCCAAGTAGACTTCCAATTCCAGATTCTTGCTAAAGCATTTCGTGGGCAACAGCAGGTGATGGTTCAAGCACTTGCGTACCTGCCACGCAAGTGAGAAGATTCTAGACAGCCTTGTTACAGGCCTTTGGAATGAACCAGCAGATGGAAAATCTCTGTCTGTCTTTCTCTCCCTTTCAAATTAGTGAAAAGAAACACTTTTAAAATACAGTGAAATCAAGAACCACGAAAGAATAGCTAGTCTTACCACTTTCATATACCGCCACCACTTCTAGTCATTTCCTGAAAGTTACACTCGATAAAATAAAAAAAAATACAGTTACTTAAAAACAAAAAACGAAGCTATCATTATTGGAAAAATAAACAGCCACCAAACAACAAGAAGAAGAAAAAGCAATAAAGAACAGAATAAGATGACAACCAAACAAGACATTCAAGAGATTATTTCCCCACAGAGACAATTCACACATCAAATCAAGTCGCCTTCAAAAGACCTAAGAAAGTCAGTCCACAGACCACAGTGCCTCGTTTTAATACATAAATAATACACAGCGACCAACACGGAGAACACAGGGTTATGCACATTCCTCACCTATCTTCCCGAGCCCTCTCCAAACAGCAAGAGTGTGGCGAGGCTGAGCCTCTCAGAGGCAGGAGATGGAAGTAAGTGCAGTCCTTAGACTTGATGCCCAGTAGCCCAGGTCTGATTCAGTTTTTCAAGGAAAAAGGAAAGGAAGGAAAGAGTTACAAAGGCAGAACACACATATTCAGAGAAAAAGAGAGAGAGATAGAAGGAGGGAGGGAGGAAGAGAGAGAGAGAAAGGGTGAACTAGTGCCAAACAGACCCTAACAGCCTCTCCTTCTAGGCCAGTCCCAGAAGAGACAGACAAAATCTCCTAGTCAGCTGGCCAAAGCACCACCTCCATCTCCTCCATCTCCTCCAGCAGATAATGCACAGAGATTCTAGTTGCTGGGGAAGGCAGTGAGAAGTTTAGGACTTCATGTCATAGCTGAAAGTCTGGCAGCCTGATGAGACTCAAGACAAAGATCTCCACTCTTCAGGCCAGTGCTCTCAGATGGAGTCAGCCAGAGAACTGCACCCTACTGGAGAACACTCCTCTCAGCATGTCGTATGGCCAGCCTCAGGTGTTCCTGCATACAAAGACTGTGCAAAGTCTGGTAATTGTGAGGTCCAAGTGTGACCCAAATTACTAACAATCTAGGCAGCAAGGTGGCTTTCTTTATCATCTCTTTCTCAAACTCAGTCACACAGCAAAGAACCACAGGACTGTGTCTTGAGATTTAGTGCTAGAAAGACAAAAACCAACAATGGGCAGTTTTAAAGTTTCCATTCCAGGCCAGTATTTGTCTACCCTGGTGTTTAGAAGAGTCCCTTAGGACTGCTGACTGGATTTTTATATCTCAAGCCAGCATTACCTGTAGCAAGCTAAAGCAGCATCGAGCTTAGAGTCCAACTTAGCAGTGGACAGCCCAAAAGCGGTGTGGACTTCCGTCCTCCTCCTGGGCTATGCTGGTTCAGTTAGCTACAATTTCCAGGTGCAATCTAGCATTGCGAAGTTAGTGGCCACCACAGAACAAGACAATTGGTCTTACTTTAACCCTGGATACAGGTTTGGAGGAATAGAGTATTTTTTAAAATTTATTTATTTTTATTGGAAAGGCAGATCCGCAGAGGGAAGGACAGACAGAGAGAAGGACCCTCCATCAGCTGGTTCATTCCCCAGATGGCCACAATAGCCGAGGTTGAGCCGATCTGAAGGCAGGAACCAGGAGCCTCCTCCAGGTCTCCTGTATGGGTGCAGGGCCCCAAGGCGTTGGACCATCTTTTCCTGCTTTCCTAGGCCACAAGCAGGGAACTGGATGGGAAGTGGAGCAATCGGGACATGAACCGGCACCCATATGGGACTCTGCCACTTGCAAGGGGAAGAAGACCCTAATTAAGCCATTGCACCAGGCCCTGAAAATGTCTTCACAACACTTTTTTTCATTATGAATATCTATATAGTAAATCATTTCAAGATGCAATGACCAGCAATAAATATTATGATCTCCCACAGTTTTTATGGACCAGAAGTTTGGGGGAGAGGGGATCAAAAAGGAGATTCTCACTCAGGTTCAAGAGATTGCAGTCAAGATACACTGGCAAATCATGTGATCACCAGAGGAACAACCGGGGCCGGAGATGCACTTCAGGATTGTTCACTGGCACTGACTGTTATCGCAGGCCTTTCTCCATGTGGATTTCACCGTAGATCTACTTCAGAATCTGTGAACTAGCTGCAGCTTCTCCCCGAAAGATCCCGGAGAGCAAGGGATAGCTACAGAAGATTCACCGCCAGCACAGAGGACAGTCCTAGTCAAGCAAGAGAAATGAATATCAGGAAAGAACATCACGGGGGGCGATTCTACAGATGGATGAAAGTGTTGTCCGAATATCTCAGTGCAGAATCCTGTAGTACATCATGGGAGCAGATGTTACATGGCAGCAAAAGGGAAAGAAGCACAATCAACACTGGAAAACATGGAGGATTTTATTAAACTACTAGTGAGTAAATATATCTCAGAAGAATAATATGGTATCACACACAATGAGCTCAAAAGCAAATTCAACAACTCACTGCTATCACGAGTTTTTGATAAATCTGGAAGAAAAATCCATATGAAATATAGAAGTCATTACCAGTGGGAAAGCACTCAGGGCGGCCTGAATAGCGGCAAAGCGCACAAGTCAATGCAAGTTATTGATAGGATGTGTTCTGACTCTGGATGGGGGAGCAATCAATTCCTACGTGCTAATTATATTACTACACTTTCCAAATTTGCACAAGCATTACCTAGAGAAGGACCGTGTGTGTGTGTGCACATGCACTTATATAAACACAGTCATATACAATGTCCCTGGCTGCACGTAATTTATCTACAGTATATGCCAAGTACATTAATTCGATCATAAATGAAACTGTTAAGAAAGTGCGAACATTTGAGTAGCAGTATCTTTTGCAATACCTTCTACTTTGGGGTATTTTTTTCTAAGGAGATCATGTGCTACTATTTAATCAGAAATGTGGGTTTCCTGCACATAAGCAAATCCTAGAAGAAGCTATTATAAACAGGTACTCGGGAAATTTCAGAGCAGTTACAGATCATGAAAATACATTAAGAACCTCACTTGTTACTAAATTTTTACATGTTAAAATAAGGGACAAATATAAGCAATTTGTAAATGGAAGACGAGAGCTAAGAAATTAACTTAAAATAATCTCCTTGGCTGCTAAAGGGTGGGTTCATTAAATCACAAAAGAATACTTTCCATGTATAATTACTTGCCAGTCTTTCAAAATAATGCAGAAATAGGCTTTAATTCTGAAACAAATAACTTTTCTTGTTTTCTGAAACAAGGAGAAAGGGGGAAATGCTGTAATAGTAGCCTCTGGAGGGAAGACTTTCAGAATGGGAATAAAACAAGCATAAAACATTTTATCTGGTGCTTTGTCCAACATAATATTTTGTTAAACTCATTTGTATTTGTTTAAATGACAAATACTGAAAATGCTGCTTTTTTTCTGTCTGAGAGTTAAATTTCCTTTCACTGAAAAACAGATGCTGATTCCACTGTCCTTCACTGGCACATAAATTTGCAGCAACAAAATTATAAACCAGCCTGGACTGGAAAGAATTAGCACGTAGGCCTAGTCTGAGTACTGAAAAGCCTATATTTAATTTTAAATAAGGTTATGTTTTGTTCATTTGAACTATTATCCACTAACTTTGCAACAGAACCTCAAACACTTCTGAGCCACAAAATAATTTTCTAAAATTAGACCGTAAATTTTCGAAGTTTTAAAAACCTTTGGCATTACTCCTGAGGTAGTTGATGAATTCTGTTTTACAAATACTGAAAATACTCATACATCTTCACAATTGTTATATTTAAATAGTTACACATATTTGCATTTTCACATATTCTCGCTCTCTCCTTTCTTCTCTCTCCAAGAATCCAAAGTACGCTGCAAGACTCTTGCTAATTCAAGAGACATATCAGCTAGTTTACATAAAGGGAGGCCAGAGAAGCAGGTCGGTTCTTCCAGCAATCCAGTTAACAGTTTTGACATATGGATACTATACAACACATACTAGGCTTGTGTAAAGTGCTGAAATTATCTGAAATATGGTGACATCCCTTCTCTCTTAAAAATAATTCCTTAGGCAACCGGTAGTTTGCACAGACTCAAGAATTCTAGTGTGATTTAATCTGTAAACTTTTTTTAAGTCAATTTTGAATAGACATTTAGAAGATAAAGCAAAAATTGAAATGTAGAGTAAACCCTAAAATAAATTCATGAGAGAAGCACAGAGAATCATTAGACAGGGTATTCAATGGAATAGGGAACCCCTCACTCAGAAAATGGATTTTAAAAAATGAATCAGTGGCAACACATATGGAAAGAATACAATTGAGACATGCATGTGTTCCAAAATAAAAATTTGACAAAGCTATCAAATAAATATGGCTGGTGTGTGTGTATATGTGCGCACGCACATGTTCAATGTATATGCACACATCAGGGGTATTTGTGTAGTAATTAGGAAGCCAATTAGGATGTTCACATCCCATACTGGAATGCGTGGCTTCAATTCCAAGCTCCTAATTCCAGCTGCCTGCTAATGCAGATCCTGGGAATCAGCAGCAATGACTTGGCAGCTGGGTTTCTCGTTCTCCCCAGCATCAGTCTCTTTGCCTCTTGCCTGTTCGGGCACTGAAGGAGTGAGCCAGAGAATGCGTGCACAAGTTTATGTTCTTTCTCTCCTGCTCGCTAATTATTTATTAAGCACATCTTTGATTTGTATGGCATATCATAATTTTTAACATCTATTTTCCTTTAAAAATGTTTAAGATAGAGCAAGCAGAGTAAAAGAGAACTGTCCCCCTGCCAACTTGTAAGATTCTGTTGAGTTCTTAGTTTCTGTTTTTGGCACTTGCTAGCCCTGGCTATTGTACCCATTTGGAAGTGAATCAATAAATGGAAGATTTTCTTTCCTCATCTCTCCTCTCTCTCTTTTTTGAAGTCTCTCCATCTCTCCTTCCTTCTCAGTCACTCTGAAAACTAAGTACATACAAAAATCTGCACATGAATGTGTTCCTAGCAGTTTTATTTATTATGCCAAACTTAGGAGCAATCAAGATATACTACAGCAAATGAACAGATAAAGTTCAGTCCATCCAATGAGATATTATTCAGTGCTAAAAAAATAGTAAAAGTGGATCCTCAGCTTACCAATCACACAAAGTCCTTCTAAAGAGAATGAAGCATGCTTTTTGCTCACTAGCACCTGACCGTATCAGTTAAGCATTCCTACTCTGAAAATAAGAAATCCACAACTTTGAACATCATGACAGCCCAGGAAATGTTGGATTTTGGAATATTTGGATTTGGGGTTCAAGTCCCAATACTGTTCCCAATTCTGGCTTCTTATTGGTACTCATCAGGACTCAGAGGTGATGGCACAGCAGTGGAGAAAGGTACAGTACTTGACTCCTGGCGGCTATTGTATGCATTTGGGGATTGAACTAGCTGATGGGAATCAATCTCTCTCTCTGAAGCGCTAATAGTACTTCAGTTTTTAAGTAGAAGGAGGGAGCCAAGAAAAAGGATGTTAAAAGTTCTTAGACAACTACAAAATTGGAGGGAGCCACCCACGAAGAGGATGCTCTGAATCTGGCACTAGCTGTAAGATCAGAGGAGTCAAAACAAACAAACAAACAGCAACAAAAGCCTACCCTCAGCACTGCCAATTCACTAGAAAAACTCAGAGAGCTCACTGGAAGCTGTGTTCCTTCTGTTTCCATTGTAGGAGAGGGATACAGATTAACATGAGCAAAGGGAAAAGGCACACAGGACTGAGACCAGGGCCAGCACGGAACTGTCACTAACTACCAGTGTGAGACCCAGCTGCTCCAATGCCTTGCTAATGCACACAAGAAAGCAGAAGATGGCCCACGTGCTTGGCACCTTACACCACACCACACATCCAGGAGAGACTCTGGGCTCCTGGCTTCAGGTTTTCCCAGCCCCAGCCATTGTAGTCATATAGCTACTGAACAGGGGACTGAAGATCGATCAATCTCTCTCTCTCTCTCTCTCTCTCTCTCTCTCTCTCTCTTTCTCTTCTCTCCGTTTCTGTTTCTCCCTCTCTCTGTGTAGCTCTGACATCAAATAAGTGGATCAATGTTCAAAAATAATACTAGCAATTATAAAAGATATGTATGTAACAATAACTATGAAAACTCACAGAAGACATGGTGTTCAGAGACTTTACATGCAACTGAATATGTACAATTGAACAACTAGCCCCCCAAAGTTTGAGTTCAGTCCCCAAGCCAACTGCTAACACATGACCCAGTGCCCCACACTAAGTGACAGTTCATCTTTCTGGCACAGGCAGCCCTACCCTAAAACCACAGGAGTATGATAAGCCCCATCCTAAATCCCATAGTTAGCATGGCCCAAGGTTCGTGGTAAAAAAAAAAGAAAAGAAATGATCATTCAAAGAAGGAGAAAAAGGTCAGACCTCTTTGTGAACAAGGTTAGACTTATTCATCTAACAGAGAGATAGATACAGAGGAAAGTGGAGAACACAGATGAACTCCAAGCTGCGGTACTCTCCCCAGATGTCTCCAGCAGCTTTGAGGCTGGCATGGCTGTCAAAACCGGGATCCAGCAAGTCACTATGGGTCTCACAAACTAGTGGCAAGAATTCAACCGCCTGATGCCTCCCATGGTATACATTTGCAGAAGACAAGAATGAGGAACAAGGCTGGAACTCGGATCCAAGTGCTCCAACGTACAATGAGGGTGTCTCAAGCAGCTTCTTAACCAAAAGCAAACACCTACCACAAACGTTTTACTAAAATGGAGTCAAGAGATACACTTCAGTAGTCTGTACTGCAGGGTAAGTTCCTCAGCAAGCTTCTCTCCTCACCTCTTATGCACATCCCATTCCCACAACTTGGCTCCTATATCTTTCTCCAATTACTATAATTCCCATAATTGCAAAGAACCCTTTGTCTTCACAGACATCAGTGGGTCAGAATTATTTGCCTGTGTGCAATGTCCTTCTGTGGGACAGGCACTGGGGCACGGCATGTTAAGTAGCCACTTGAGACACTGTCATCCCCCATCAGCGTCAATTAGGGTCCCAGCATCTCCACTTCTGATTCACCTCCCTGCTAATACACTTAGGAAGGTAGCAAGTGATGGTCCAACTGCTTGAACCCTTGCAACCCATGTGGGAGACCTGAGTAGACCTCTTGGCTCCTGACTTCAACCTAGACAGACCTGGCTGGTGTGGCCAATTTGGCAAGGGAAACAATGGATGGATGATCGCTCCATCTCCCCTAACCCCTCTGAAAGTTACATTATCTTCTTTAATCTTTAGTGAAGAAAACCTAAGAATATTAGCCACCCAGACAATATTTTAAAATACATAATCTGCTACAAACAAACAGACATTCAGCAAACGCTTACTTCGATGAATTGTCTTCACAGTGATATCCACTCTGAAGCAAAAATGTATGTAAATCATGTATATTATAAATGAATGCTTTCTCAAAAAAGAAAGCAATATCGGAGAAACTAGCCCAAAATGACCGACACTGAATTACGTGCAACTTACCTGTGGAAACTTCAGCAAGTCAGCCCCATACTACCTCATGTGTAGTAAATTAACCAGATTTAATTTGCTAAAAAGTGATAAGATTGTGATACAATTTTTCATTCACTATTTAAACTAAGGCAAAACAACTCACTTAAATAAGTTTCATATCCCAAATAGCAAAATGCAGTACCCCAAATGTTTCTAAATAAATGATAATCTAGAAAATATAACAATATTTATTTAAAAGATATGTTGTCTTGAACTACACTGCAATCAGACATTTTGGATTAAAAAACAAACCTTCCTTCTTAAACAGATTATGCATCTATAATTGTCAGCACTGTCTAACATTGGCAAGTTATATACTCAAGTAAATTACTCAATCAAACCTCATTAGCCTATGAATGAAAATAAGGTGACGCATGGACTGAAGGAACTAATTTCTTCCTATAGAACTATAGACGGTACACACCATCCACACTGACAGCTGAGTCACACGCACTGGCACACACTACCTCAGCTATGTGGGTCCTCCTGCACTATGCAGGGCCAAGCACTTCATTTCAGAAACATGTGCTAAGATGGAGCTGGCAAGCTGCACTCTCTCACATCCCATCCTCATCTACAGGCCTCTAGTGTTGAATGGGCCTTTGTTGCTGGGGCCTCCTGCCCTGGCTGTCATTTCTGCTGCTCATAATCCATCACTGGGTCTGATCTTCAGCACTCTCCACTCAGCCACATGCACCTGTTATGCTTCCACCCAATACTCTCCTTTTTTTTTTGTTTCTGTTCTTCATCATTTTGGCTCTTCTCTGTCCTGCTCATCCCACTTTCTTAGCAAAGGAAATCCACTTCACAGACAAGATCAATACACCTCTCTCCTTCTCACTAAAGTTTTTTAAAAATCAAAGCAGGCCAGGATGCCCTTTGGCTTTTCTAAACTGTTTTTAACACGATCTAAAACCAAAGATTGTTTCTTTTATCCTAAGTCTGGAGTTAGTACAAATACCTAGTCTACAGAAATAAATCAAGAGTTTTGACAATGGAATCAGTGCGGTAGCTCACCAGGCTAATCCTCCACCCACAGGCACAGCATCCCATTTGGGCTCCAATTCTTGTGCTAGCACTCCACTTCCAATGCAACTCCCTGTTAATGTGCCTGGAAAAGTAGTGGAGGATGGCCCAAGTTTTTGGGACCCTGCAACCATGTGGCAGAGCTGGAAGAAGCTCCTGGTTCCTGGCTTCAGATTGGCTCAGCGCTAGTCATTGTGGGCACTTTGGGAAAGAACCAGTGGATGGAAGCTCTCTCTCCTCTCCTCACTGTAACTCTTTCAAACAAAAATAAAACAATCTTTACCAAAAATAGTTTTGACAATTATCATGGTTTAAAATTTAAAAGACAACATCCTTCATTCTTGAAAAAAAAAATACACCAAAGTTCAGAAAATGGTTATTTAAGTCTGATCTTGAAGTAATAAAACTTCAAAAAGATTTATTAGTGGCCCAAAAAAGCACAGGACAAGAAGTTTAACATCATACATCATTAGTGAAATGAAAATCAAAACTACAGCAAGATACTACATTACAGCCATAATGACAGCAATTAACTAAACACACACACAGCAAATGTGCATGTTGAGGATTTAGAGAACTGTTGGTGAGGACATGGAGAAACTGGAACCCTTGTACACTGCTCGTGTCACTGTAAAATGGGGCAAGTGGCATGGAAAACACTATGACCAAAAAATAAAAATGAAATTACCACTGGTCTAGCAATTTCACTTCTGGATAAATAACCAAAAGGAACAACAGTAGGGACATTTGCTCACTCGTGTCCAAGTAACATTATTCATAACAGCCAAAAGTGGAAGCAACTTAAGTCCATGGGTGAATGAATGAATCAACAGAATGTAGCTTTGCATACAGTGGGTCATTACGTTTGGTCTTAATGAGAAAAGATATAACAGATGCCATAACATGGAGCAGATAAGCCATGCCTGATTTTACACCGGGCACATAGTCAAATGTATAACAAAGCATGAGTCAGAGCTCTCCTTTACTCACTTGTTTCTGTTGTGTGTTGCTGCTTGGGTCAAGGTCAGCTGGAGTTCGCTCAGGAGTCATTGATGAACCAGGTAGGCCCTATGCCAACTTTACTTCTAACTCATGCTTTGTTATAAAATAGAACAAATTTACCATTTTAGACATTTTTAGATATCTTTTTAGATATCTTTTTGAGTGACATTAATCACATTAATAGTGTTGCACAACACTCATTTCCAAAATGTCTTCATCCTCCACGACTGAAACTTTGGGCTCTTTAGGTACTAATATCCCAATCTCTGTGGGTTTCATTTCTATACATTTGACTATGTGCCCTGTGTAAATTCAGTCTTGGCTTATCTGCTCCACTAGGAAGAGAGCAGAAAGTGACCAATGCGCTCGGGTCCCTGCCACCCATGTGGGAGACAGGGGTCAAGATCCTAGCTTCTGGCTACAGCTTAGCCAAGATATGCTATCAGGACAAATGTAGGCAATCAAGCAACAGATGGAAGATCTTTCTCTGTTGTTGTGTCTCTTAAAAAATATTTTTCATGTTTTTAAAGAACTTTTTGACTCAGTTTCTAAGTAGATGATAACTGTCACTCACATGTGGAACAAAGGACTGGGTATAAAGGTAGGTGTTTAGCCTACTGGTTAAGGCACATGTCACCATGCCTTTTTACCACATCAGAGCACCTGGTTCAACTTCAGGTTCTGACTCCAGTCTCCATTTCTTTCAGATCCTGGGAGTCCCTGTGGGTCGTTCGGTTGCTGCCATCTGAATGGGAGAGATTTGAGCGGAGTTCCAGGCTTCCAACTCCAGCTCAGACCACAACAGGCCAGGGCACCCCTGTGCATTTAACCAGCGAACCAACAGATGAGAGAGCATTCTTCCACAAATAAATACATTTATAATTTTCAAGATTTACTTATGTACTTTGTAAATCAAGAGTTAGAGACAGGGAGAGATCTTCTGTCTGCAGGTTCACTTCCCAGATAGGAGCAACCACTAGGGCTGAGTCAAGTCAAAGCCAGGAGCTGCTTCTGGGTCTGCCACGTGTGTGGCAAGCGTTCAAACGCTTGGAGCAACTTCTGCTGCTTTCATCAGGCCATTCACAGGGAGCTGAATCAGAAACGGTGCAGCTGGGACCAGAACAGGTCGCTATATGGCATGCCAGCATCGCAGGTGGTATGCCAAAATGCCAGCCCCTAAAACAAATTTTCAAAAATATACACCTGACACAGCTTTCAGATAAACAGATAACGTACTGCCTAACAGAGAGCATATTGCAACTGTTTTTGCTAAACACCTGAAGATGAACAACAAATGAACGTTGCCTCTACAGCAGTGCTTGGCATGAAACAGAACTTTATAGACACAAGTGACCGGTTCCACAGGCCAACGGATACACACCCTGGAGCACCCTGAGAGTGTCATCCACCTGGCTGAGGAGAAAACTGCTTTTCCTAACACACCTTTGTTTCAAAGTCACACTGCATCCCCATGCAAAGTCCCACCAATACCGTGACATCTCACAAGTTTTGCGGAACTCTGTGAGCAACGAAGGACTTCTTGTAAGGCACTGGCCCTAGAGAACACTTTTTGGTGGGATAACACACCCATCAGAGGCCTTCAGGGCTCCCCTCGGGGGAAGAGCCCCCTGGGCTGAACGCCCTAGGGGATTCGGTGCAACCCGGCGAGACCAGGCGGGTCATCCCCGCAAACCCCGGTGGGGCAGGCGGGGAGAGCCCGGCCGCTCGCCGGGGTCCCAGCCCCGAGTCAGGGGCACCCGCTGAGAAGGCCCCGGGGACCACGATCCCCACCCGCCCCCCACACCAGGCAGGCAGCCCCGCCAAGCCTCGTCCTACCTGAGCTCTGCCCCCAGCTACAGGGCTGAGGGGGCTGGCGGGAGGAGGCGTGGCCTTCCAGTGCGCCAGCCGAACTCCCTCGTGCGGTTGTTATGACTTTCCCTCTCAGGATCCGCGCCCCGAGCAAGTTCGACTTGCACTTCCGGGGTCTAGGAGCGGGCCTGACACGTCACTACCTACGCGACGGCTGGCCGCGGCCACAACCCGGAAGCGGGCGGGACGTGGACGTGGGCGTGGGTGAGGTTGACGCGGGCTGCTGAGGGCCGGGAGGCTTTGGGCGGCGGGGAGTGCGGGTCTCCCTGTTGTTACCTCTCAGGCTTCCCGCGCCCGCCTTCCGAAGGCTGCACCGGATAGCCTGAAACGGCGAGGCCACCCTAAGCGCAATTAGAAATACATTCTGGTGGGGTTTTTTTGTTTTTTGTTTTTTTTTCCTGTCAGCGAATCCCCCATGCCCCAGATCAGGGTTTATCCAGTTTGACCTGGCTCCTTCAACTCCAGAAAAAAAAAAAAGGCAAAAAAAGAAAGAAGGGGAGAAAAGGAGGTTGAGGGTTGGGGGAGCACGTTTGGATTTGGAGGATTCAGTTCAGCTGCATGTTATGACACATAAACTGTTAAGTCAATACTGGTGTCTAGTGACAGCTGAATACGACGTCGATGCTGTGCTTGATTCCAGTGGGAATGTAAGTAAGTGATTTTAATCAGTTAAACTTAAAAAAAAAAATGAGGAGGAGGGGGAGAGGGAACGGTTAGTCCTCTTCACGCTTTTTTCAACTCCACAATGGTTAATTGAGTGAGGAAAGCTTGGGGTGCTGGGGACACAAGGCTGAGGTGGCCTGCCTCCCTCCTGCAGCTAGGGGAGGGAGATTCATGGCCAACAGCAACATGTAGTCTTCCTCAGCCCAGAGTGTTTCTTTGTTTGCAATACATAATCTGCGCAGGTGTGTACTCAGCACAGTAACACTTTTTTACCTAACTCCACCACACAGCAACGCCCACCACAACTAGACTGCATGAAGGGATGGCAGCAGTGCTAAATACCAGATTAGAGAAATGCAGAAAACTGTATAGGACAGGAAGTCCAGAAGACAAATGGGGAGGTTGGAGGAGAATGGGCATGATGAAAAAAACAAAAGATGTATGAAATCTGCTTGGCCTGGTGGACTTCTGTTGAGCATCTAGGACGGGTGTGTGGCTGGAACCCAGACATGCATGCCCGACCAGTGGGCTCCTTCTCTGACCCGAGCTCCCACACTCTAAAATAGCACTTTACAGAGAAAGGCAAAGCGGGATCTAAAGCTCTTTGTATGCCAGACTGAGTAATTTGAATTCTGTGTCGCATGCAAGCATGAGCACAAGACTTTTTGAGCAGAGGAGTGAAAAGAAACATTTTATATTTCGGTAGACTACTCAGTGTCACCAAGTTTATTTAAAAAAAAAAAAAAAAAAAAAAAGACAAGCCTGCCCCAAACTTACACAGCCTGTGCTACCTAAGGAAAACATCACACAAAATATTTTACTAATACTCTCTTATTAGAAAGAAAATTTTAAAAAAGGAAGAAAATTGGGAAAGACTGAAAGACTTGGAGTCTTGCAGAGCCAAGAAGATTCTGATGAGACTAATGTGAGATCATAGAAAAGCAAAACAGAATTGGGAAACTCAGTGAAATGTAAAAAATTAATAAAATTAAAATATTGAAATCAAATTAACAGTCATATACCAGAGTTGGTACACACTGGGCGTAAAGTGGACAGCATGACCTATCAGTGTTATGGAGAATGGAAACCCGCTGAAGGATTAGGTACTAAAGTGTTTACTAATAAACACACATGTAGATGTTTCAGTTCAAAGTTCTAGCTAGACTCCACAAAAAAAAAATGAATAAACCTTCAGATTATTCCAATCCCTACAACTTCCATCTGGGGTCCCAAATTTTATGCCCTATTCTGACTTGCACAGAAATGATTAGAGGTAATGCAAAATGATTGCTGTTCTAAGTTGGTACATTTTGGAGTGATTTATTATTCAACAAAATAGAAACCAGTACACTTTGCAACAACTAATGGGTAACTCCTGGAAAAATGTCAATCCATCATAAAATATTGAGGTTATGTGCCCTTTTCTCCCTATACATTACCACAAATGGTAGATTGGACTCCTGCCTCACCCTGCCTTAGCTGGCCACAAATGTGTTTCCTACAGATCTGTGAGGAGAAAGGAAAAGCAACAAATTGTTTTGTGTGGGTTTATATGTTTTGTTAGAATTCCAGCAGCCCATATGTGGCTTAGCAGAAACCATTACAGGGGATGACTACACATATGCTCATGTACTGCACATTTTTTTCTCCTCATTTCAACAACAGTCCTCTAAAATTGTGCAACCTACTTTGTTTATTTATGCTTTTAATTTATACATCTCTGGGGAAGCCAGAAACTCCAGTTTCTCTCCCCACCCCTCTTCTTTTGCACTTGAAGATCTAACTGAGATAAAGAGAAAGGAAAGGGAATTTGTTCCCTCCTGGCTAACAGCTGGTCCATCTTTGATCACAAGGGTGATCAAAGAGATACCCCTATACCCTCTCTGGCACTTCCTCCTCCTACTCCAAACCATCTCCTTAGGCAGCTATCTTCTTATCAGTGCACCTGCACCCTCCACATCCAATGTTCTCAGTGATATACAGCAGACAGACGCCTACAAACATCATGTTATTTATTCAAGCTGAAAATAAAAGCAAAACACACTTACCATGACTTGAACTCAGCTCCAAACATGGGGGCAGCTCAGACAAGTCATTCAAGAAGCCGTTCTTGTTTAGCTGCTGTCTGCTCTACACAACTCTATTGGGCTGAGGTCTGGATTCTGGAATAAATTTGGAACCTTGGGTAATCCTCCTGTGTTTGTGCAAACTCAATAAAGTCTACGTGAAATATGGCTAAGGAAGTACTGACAACTTCTGCATTCTGGGTTCAGTTTATACTCCCAGAGCACACAAAGGAGGATCATAGAATCAAGCTAATTATCAGAATAATTATTATTTTTTGAAGTCCATTCCCTTTCTCCTGTTCCTGAATGTTTTTGGAATTACTTTTTCAAATTCAAGAAATGAGAAAATACCAATGCTCAAAATATATTTTGAGATTCAAACAAGCATACAAAAAACAAGGGCCAGTACTATAGAGTAATGGGTTAAACCACCACCTGTGACACCAGCATCCCATGTGGGTATTGGTTTGAGTCTTGGCTACTCAGTTTCTGTGCCAGCTCCCTGCTAATGTACCTGGAAAAGTAGCAGAAGATAGCTCAAGTGCTTCGACTCCTGCCACCCATGTGGGAAAGCCAGATGGAGTTTCTGGTTGCTATGAGCTTTGGTCTGCTTTAGCCCCAGCTATTCAGGGAATGAACTAGCATATGGAAGATCTCCCTTTGTTCCACTCTTTCTGTCTTTCCATCTCTCTGTAATTTTGCCTTTCAAATAATTAAATAGCTTTTTTAAAAAAACAGAACATCTTTTAAAAGTAAGATCACCTCTTGTGAGTGATGGCAATAATATGTAGATTTTGTTTGTTTGTTTCCCCAGAATTTGACAAAAAGCAAGATTTGAGGGCACAGGTCTCACAGGTCTCACAGTTTCCTTTTGAAAAGCTTTATTTATGTTTATTTGAACAGCAGATTTACAAAACAGAAGGAAAGAGAGAAAAATCTTCACACTACTGATTCACTCTCCAAATGGCCACAGTGGCCACAGCTGGGCCGATCTGAAGCTAGGAGCCAGGAGCCAAAAGCCACTTCTGGGTGTCCCACACGGGCGCAGGAGCCCAGGGATGTGAGGCATTCTCCACTGCTTTCCCAGGCCATAAGTAGGGGGCCAGATGGGCAGTGAAGCAGCCAACACATGAACTTGTGCTTTATAGGATACTGACTCCAACTGCAAATTTGGAGGGTTCCGAAAACACCCTAAGCTTTGACGATTTTCTAGGACTTAAGGAACTCATTCAGAACTATTATACTCATGGGTACAGTTTGCTACAGGGGAAGGAGAAATGAAATGTCTACCAAGCAAGGAAGTAGATTGGCAAAGTTCTCTCAGGGGAGCACCAAAGACAGGGCTTCTGTTGTCTGCTGCCAATGGAGTCAGGACATTTGCCCTCCCTTGGGTATGTGGCATGGAAGTATAGCAGCATGCATTGGAGTATTGCAAACTATAAAAGCTCATCAGCATTCAAAACTCATCTCTTACTGGGCTTCCATAAACAACCAATGGCTGATTAATTGATTTCCCACCTGATTGATTTCAGTCTGCAGGTAAACTGATATCACATGACCCAAAGACTCCCCATAAGTCATGTGCTTGGTCTTTCTGGTATGGGGAGCCCCTGGTCTAAGACTGTTAATGTTTAGAGCCAGTCTCCGCCCTAAACAAAGACATTACTCTCACACAGGACACGGATCATCTCCCAGAATCAGATGCCAAAGGCCTTAACACTTTTAAAGAAAAACCAAATTGTTTACTTGGAAACATTTGACATGCACTTTTGTGTAAGTTGCATTTGGATATAAAGTGCTGAACAAAAGGATAGAGAATTGGTAATGCTGTGTTAGACTGGTGAAATCATTAAGAAAAAAAAAGAGAAGCAATGCAATCTTGGTTTTCTTCATTTTATTGTTGCTTCGTGAAAAGTGAGGAGGAAATGCCATGAGATTTCTTGTGAGTTCCATAGAGACAAAACAACAAAGAGGGATGTGTAAAGCCTAGGCTCTCTGACCCTGCTTTTCCCTATCTCTGGAATCATAATAGGATAGATTAGAAACAGCTGTGGAAAGCTGTAATTGTATCCATAACAGGGTTTTGGTTCTAAACTTGGGCTTCATGACAAAAATGGCTAATCGTAAAAATAATAACCATGAAAATCCCCTAAGTAGCCCACACAGTACATAAGGCATGATGTAAGCATACATTTTAGATTGTTAACTCTCAGGCACAAGTCAGTGTGAGACCTCTGGGCTAGTTCAAAAGTTAGAAGGTCAGTCATTTAAAACAGCAGCTGAAACACTGGTTGTGATGCCTACATCCAGTATGGAGTGAATGATTTGTTTCCCAGCTCCGTGCCTTCTCCAGCTTCCTGACAGTATGCACCCAGTGAGGGAAAGAGTGATGGCTTAAGGACTTGGGCTTCTGTCACCCACCTGGGAGGTCAGATTGAATACGCGGCTGTTGTAGACATTTGGACAGTGTGCCAGTGG
Source organism: Ochotona princeps (assembly GCF_030435755.1). Lineage (NCBI taxonomy): Eukaryota > Metazoa > Chordata > Mammalia > Lagomorpha > Ochotonidae > Ochotona > Ochotona princeps. The sequence goes on from NC_080859.1 coordinate 10,266,354, forward strand.
GAGGAAGAGCATTCTCTGTCCTCTCTTCATTTCTATCTCCCTCCAGCTCCTTCCTTTCAACCTTCCTCCCTCCCTTCTCCATCATCTTCTTCTCTCCCTCTCGAAATCTGTCTCCCTTTTATTTGTCTATCTTTGCCTTGCCAGCAAAATAAGAAAAAAAAAAAAAGAATAAAAGAACAAAAGAAGACTGTGCTTAAATAACAGAGAATGTAAAGCCTAATAATCCCAAGGGGCAACACTCACCTTCCACCTTACCAACTCCGCAGCATTAACACAAGGGATCACATCTTTCTAAAAACTTTAAACTCTCCCTTCGATTTGTGAAATCAATCTTGCTTTGTTGGATTCTTCTGATCACCAAGTATTAATGTGCCTTTCATCACTTCCCTTCTTTATCTGCATGCATTTGCAAGGTGACCAATCCATCCCTTTTACCTTTACCACCTCTAGAGTGGCACTACTGTACTGACAGCTTCAGAGAATCCACATTCCCACACTCACACACCCAACCTCATGAGACCTTTTTAGTAGGACATTTAGCATATGTTTGAAGCATTTTTCTTTCCCTAAAAATTTTTATTAATATAAAAGAACAGGTTTCAGGTCTGAGCCCCTGGGGTTGTGTGTGCCACAGAGCCAGCAAATATAGCTCCAAGACATGCCCAGAACTCCTGCAGCCCAAGGATTCACAGGGGCCTGGGTTCTTCTTGGAGTGTGTTTGCTGTCTCGGGACTTCTGGTAGTAAGAGAGATTGCTTCCTTCTAAGATAGGTAGAGTTTAGCAGCTACTTGGAAGCAGCTCACTTCTGACACTTTTGGGAACCAAGACTGAAAACAGTATGTTATTGTTACTGTAATTTAGGAGCAAAGTAGTCACTTAGATCCCAGTGAACCCTCTAGACCTGATTTAAAGCCCACTAGGTTTATAGAATTCTCCCATGGTAGGGCTGCCCGTTTGTGGCAGCGGCAGGGGTAATAGCACTGTCCTCTGGCAGGGTTGCTGGGAAGGAGCAGAGGGGGAAAGGCATCAGGTGTTCTGCTTTATTCCTCTTTCACTATTGGCCTTCAGAATGGCTGTGCTGTTCATAGATCTGGTTTATTCCTTGCTAAAGTTATTTCTCTCAGCCTCCCCAGCTCTATTTCATGTAAATGCCTGTTTTGTGCCAAGATGTCCACAGCCAGGGTGCTAGGATAGGCATGTTGAATGGTGACTCTGGGTGGTGGCAGAAGTGGCTGTGTAATTTCTCTCTCTCTCTGCCTCTCTCTGTGTCTCTGTCTCTCTCTCTTTCTCTGCCCCCCCCCTCCGCTTTTCAGAGTCTCTGTGCTGTTTGCAGTTCCTGTCATTTCATCACTCAAGTGTTCCTTCAGTCAGTATTCTCAGTTCTTGTATATATATATATATATATATATATATATATATATATATATATATATATAAATGTGGGTATACAGAGAGGAGGAGAGACGGAGAGGAAGATCTTTCATCCGATGGTTCGCTCCCCAAGTGGCCGCAATGGTTGGAGCTGAGCCAATCTGAAGCCAAGAGCCTGGAGCCTCTTCTAAATCTCCCACATGGGTGCAGGGTCCCAAAGCTTTGGGCTGTCCTTGACTGCTTTCCCAGGCCACAAGCAGGGAGTTGGATGGGAAGCGGGGCTGCCAGGATTAGAACTGGTGCCCATATGGGATCCTGGTGCATTCAAGGCGAGGACTGTAACCGTTTCGCTATCGTGCCAGACCCAGTTCTGATATTTTATATGTAGAAACTTTTCTCCAGCAAGATGGTGTCCCCTGCTCATGATGCCAACGTAGCAGTGATGTGTTTTTCCCCCTCTCTGCTGCTGCTGCTGCTGCTTTTCCAAATCCCTGTGCTATTTCTAGTTCCTGTCACTTCCTTGCTGAACCTTACCTCCAACAATCTTCTGGAAATGCTGTTCGTTCTGTGTTCTGAAACATTTTGCTGGTTGTGGTGGGTACAGATATTCTATTAAGTCATCTCAATCCTCCCCCCATAATAGTATTAATTATTCTGCCTGCTTGTTTTGGCCTCCCTGCAGTGACAGATGTAGAAAACCTTTAAAAATTCAAATCAGAACTTGCTGCTTTCCTGTTCGAAATCCTTAATAGCTTTCTTATGCATGTAACACAAAATCCAAAACTGTTTTCCTAAGCCTATAAGATCCTGCACTTGCATAGGCTTAGGAGAACAATTTTGGATATCCTTCTATATACCTGCAATGAAGAAAAGATTTTCTTTGAGGAATTGAGGAAGAACATGGGTAATAACCTTATATTTGAGGAAATGGCAGTTCCAAAGGTGAGTTTCTAACTCTCATGCCTAAAAATTTAAGTGTAAGAAGCTGATTGGGGGTGAGTGTGATGGCAGAGTAAGGAAATAGAGGTGTCAGGTTTTCTCACCCAGCAAGTTGGCATGGAGGAACATGGCTGAGTATACTAGTCTGCCAGGGTTGACACAAACAGAATTTTTTTTCCATCTCTATAGTTCTAAAAGGTAGAGATCCAGACTGGCTATGACAGGCCTGCTTCCATCTGAAGGCTGAGAGGAGAGTCTATTTTGTATCTCTCTCCTAGATTCTGGGGTTTTCTGTTCTTGGGTGGGCAAGTGCATCACCAAGCTCTCTGCCTTGGTCTCCCATGTTCTCACCTCTGTGTTTATGTTTTTCCTTTTCATAGCTGACACACATCAAACTAGATAAGATCTACTCAATGGACTCATTTTATATGAAAACCTCTGTAGAGATCTTATTTCTATAAAGGATCACATGCTGAAATTGTTGTGACTAAGACTTCTGTGTGTATTTTGTGGGCCGGACGAGACATAATTCAACCCATAGCACCAGTGTAAAATTATTGGGGGGCAGGACAGAAGCAAGTCTGGTAGGGAGAAAAGAGAAGCTAACCAACCAGTGGACATTCATCCTAGCTTTCAGTGAATGACAATGCTTGTGTTCTTCCATTGGGGTGAATCTCTAAAACATTGCACTGAATGAAGCCTTACGCAAAAAAGCACTTGCCTATTTTCATTTATTTGCAGTTCTAGTATTGTCAAGACTAATCTGTGATGGAAAACCAAGGGCAAAACCACTAAGTTTGGAATATGCCTGGTATATCCTGGGAGCTGTGAGGAGGTCAGTGGAGAGAAGAGAAGGTTGGGGAGAGTAGAGGAAGAGCTAATTACAGAGGAAGGACAGCTGGGTCAAAGAGAGAGCTCAGATCTTATAGGCCAGTGTCAATGAATGCAAGGGGAGAAGGGAGAAGTTTTTACTAGAGGACATACAGATTGATGTGAGTTTTCCAACTATTGACCATATAGAGAAGGGGTCAGTGAAGAAGCTAATTTGGTAGGCTATTGCGTCCATCTTGATGAGTGTTGATGGTGGAATCAACATCTAAAAAGAGCTTAGAAGGATGCCTTGTGGTCAGCAAGTTGCAGCTTTTAGATTGCAGAAGACCAAATTATGGCTAGACAGTATACTCATTAAAATATTCAGCTACCATCTTTCTAATTTTTAAGAAATGTGTTTTTCTTATTGTTTACTTTTCCTACTAGGATGCTGTTTTATATCTGCATTATCTTTGCAAGTTTGTCTTGTTTGCTGAATCATCTGTCCTTCCTCTAAAGTTAATTACTGTTTATATTACCTTTCTTCCATTTTAGTGGTTTTCTGCATATGTCTGCTATTGTGTGGTTTTCTGTCCGTATTTTTGTGAAATGGGTATATTGATTATTTTCAGACAATTAGAAGAACATTAATCTCTTCTATCATATGCAAAAGGTTCAAGAGTCATCCTAGATCTAAATGTAAATGTAAAAGAATAAAACTTCTAAGAGAAAACAAAATAACTTTATGACTATGGGTTATTAAAATTTCCTTGAGTAGAATTAAAAAATATATGAACCATCAAAGCAAGATTGATAAATTGGACTTCACAAAAATAGTTATGCTTTCCTGATGTGCCTCATGAGCCAAGCCAAGGGTGATCAGGCACAGAATTTCAGTGAAATCTACCCCAGAGATTCTATGTAACACATGGTGGCTGGGCCAAAGAAGGGAACCCCACTTCTTCCCTGCACTTGCCAGGGACTTAGCCTTACCATCAGTTAGGTGAATGCACAGTGAAGAACACAGAGTCCTACTCCTCCCAGGTTGATGAGGCTGGAAGTCAGAAGCTGTAGCAGTGGAGGGCTAGGACTCTCCCTTGCTGTGCAGGGACTGGGGAAGGAGAAATGGTCCTTTATTTAGATTCCACATAGTCTCATCTATTTTTCCAAAATTTCCTGGATAGATATTTCCCCTTTAGTTGTTGACCCTCAAGACTATTCCCAGAACTTTGAAATGGTTGTTTTTCTAACAACTTTCTGCAAGTTCTCAACTAGTCAAGCTGGCAAATACTACCAGGAGTACAGTTTGGAGATATGTTGGCTTTCTCGTTTTTCATTTCTGGTTGTCTTATTTTACATTCGAGCCCATGTTATATTTTTTGTTATATGTCATTGATTAGTATTTTGTGGTTGGGGTTACAGACGTTGCACAGCCTGGCCTTTGTTTTGCATCTTTATAGTTTAGGTAAGCTTTTTTTCACACCTTGCAACTCGTTTTCCTATTTTCTCAGATGGTACTTTCAGTACCTACCTCAATGGGACTGAGAGAAAATGGACTGAATGGGACATATATATATTTTGATGATGTTGATCCTGCCGATCCAAGAACATGATGAGTTTCCTCGTCTTTTAATGTCTTCTACTTCTTTTTAAAATGTTTTGTAATTTTCATTATAGAGGTCTTCCACATCTTTGGTTAGTTTAATTCGGAGGTATTTGAAATTCCTCTCCACTATTTCAAATGGTACTGTACTTTCAATTTCTTTCTCAGCCATGGAGTTATTTATGTATTTAGTGGCATAATTTATGTTCATTAATTTTGTATCCTGCTACCCTGTCAAACTCTCTTGTGAGTTCCAACAGTCTCTTGATTAAATCTTTTGATTCTCCAATGTAGAAAATCATGTCATCTGCAAACAGGGATAATTTAAATTCCTCAGTTCCAATTTGAATTCCTTTAATTTGTTTTTCTTGATTAATAGCTCTGGCAAGGACTTTCAATACTATATTGAATAGCAATGGTAGAAGTGGACATCCTTGTGTAATTCAGGTTCTTAGTGGAAAAGCTTTCATCTTTCCCCATTTAGTATGATGCTGGCATTGTATTTTTCATCTATTGCTTCGATTGTGTTATAGAATGTTTCTTCTATGCCTATCTTGCTTAAGATTTTTAGCATGAAGTGGTGTTGAATTTTATCAAATGGCTTCTCTATCTATTGAGCTGATCATGTGGTTTTTATTTTCCAATTTGTGGATGTGGTGTATCACATTTACTGCTTTGCGAATATTAAACCATCCCTGTATACAAGAGATAAATTTCACCTGGTCCAGTGAATGATCTTCCTGTTGGATCCTGTTGGCTAGGATTTTGTTGAGGATCTTTGTGTCCATGTTCATGAGGGATATTGGTCTGTAGTTCTTGTTTTCTGGTGTCTCTGTCTGGATTTGATATTAAAGTGATATTGGCTTCATTGAAAGAGTTTGGAAGGATCGCCTCCATGATGTTCACAGGTATTTGGGTATCACGTTAGAAATACTTGTCAATGGAAATTCCACATACAGCCATTTAAAACATATTGTGCTTAAAAATCCATAATATAAAATTTACCATCTGATTGATTTTTAAGGTTACTATGCAGCTGTGTTAAGAGCATCCACATTGTTGTAGAATGAATATTCAGAACTTCTTCACCTTATACCTCAGAAACTCTATTATTAGATAAGAATTCCCCTCTTCATTCTCCTCTAGCCCTTGAGCGCACACACTCTCTCTCTCTCTCTTCCCCTCTACCCCTTATTTGCCTTCTACAAATTCAATTGCTTTTAAAGCCTTACACAAGTGGGCTGGTTATTTCATTTAGCCTAATTTCCTCCAGGTTAATGCATGTTGCAGGCTATGACTCCATTCCCTTCTTTTATCAGGATGAATGCAAACACATTTCCCAAATGCTTTTTTGGTCCTAGCACATGAAGCAAGGTCCTAGGAAGAGGAGCTTGGATGATGCTGTCAATTTTCATCCTTCACTCTCCGTGCATTTTTGTGAACCTTCTGACAGTGCCATCATGGACAGAGTAGGTAGGGTTGCACATACTCTGGAGTTCTAAAGGAGCTTCTGTCCTTGAAGAGGGCACAGAAAGGAATTTGCCATTTTCAGTGGGAAACGAGTGGAGGAGGCAGCTAATGACGATCACTGTATATTTTGGATGCGGATTTGCTGTACTTTTCTTCACAGTATGGCACCAACAGTTTAAGAAATAAGGATGCCTAGGTTCATCATTTTAACAGATAATGAAGAACATTTCAAGAGGTGTTTCTCTTTTTGAAATGTTTGTAAATAAACTAATAAAATGATAAAAAATGATGGCAGCTCTTTTTTTACCATGAAGTATTTCCAGAAAAAAAAGATATCAATAATACTTAAATGTTTTAACATAAAATATACCAAGTAGAAACTACCTGAAATTCTTTTCAATGAAAGAATGTATGAACTGAGGCATGAGTGGGCACTTATTGGTAGAAAAACAAGTGATGGCTTTTTTCCATTCTGTCACAGTTTTAAAGAATTGTTTGGTAGAGCTCGCAAAACATAAAATACTAAATGCATTGTGTTCATTATTTATTAAAAATTAATTCATACTGCTTCCACATTAGCAAATTCTAAGCCTATAATAAAATAGTCTCATTACAAACTACAAAAATACAGTCAAGCAGAACATAGAAGGAAGATAATATTTAATAGGAAGAAAATACACATTTGTAATAAGCATATGAGGAGTTATAAGCTGTTAGACTTTATTCCTGTTTTTCACATACAAATGCAAAGTAAATATGAGATATACCAACTGCTTTGAAATACTGCTTCCTGGCACACTTCAAAAACATATTGAATATAAAGTCAAAATGACTAATCAACCACTTGTCATTTAGTGTCCCAAACTATAAACTCTTTGGCACTTATGTTTATACTAAATTCTGTGAGAGTATAGAACAAAGTTCAATTTAAACTTTTTCTCCTTCACACTCACCCTGGTCTCCCTTTACTACACTTCTTTCCTTTCAAATGGGAGTCATAGAAAAATGTTTCCTCCAGGGACTAAACTGCTTCGTAGGATTAGGAAGTAGAGTTAGAAAATAATTCTTAGATATCTTAGAAGACAACCCAAATGTAGAAGGCTGTTTTATCTGGTTTATTAGATCAATTCATTGTTCGCTTCCCATTTTAGTGTTGCATACACAACTTTAGTACATATGTGTAGACTATCACTTAGGTGAAGGAACAGTCACCGTTGCCTTCTAGTGATTGTTACAGTAACTGTTTATAGATAAGATCAGATGGAATGTCTAGTTCTCATGAAACTTTCTTACAATTTTGAGAAATTATTTTAAGCCCATCTTAAAATACTTAGTTCATTATTATACTGGCCAACTGAAGTGCATTAAAAAGACAAAATGTTTTATTTGGCAGGCAGTTGGCTACATGGGCATTTTTGTGTTTTTATTTAGAGAAAAAGAAAGTAAGATATTTTGTGTGGCGGCCTCCTCTGCACCCCCAGGCTTTTACTCTTTGAAAAGAAAATGCATGAATTCTTCCCTTGGAAAATCATGTAGCCTACATAGATTTTACTTAAGAAAACACGGAATGGGGGAGCACAGACCATTTCTGATTGTGTGAAGACACTGAATGCTATGATGTTTTATATCAGATGGCCTGATACAGCCCAAGACACAAGACTTCTCCTGGGTGCCCTAGGTCTCCTCTTCTTTCACTGGTAGCCATTCAACCAACCATGTATACTGGCTGCTCCCTCAGTGAATGCCAGTGTAGTGGACACAGGAAGAATTACACAATGGAAACTTCCTTTTATATTGTCTGGCTTTTAAGGTCTTTTTGGTCTAATATCAGGCACTAATGAGAAGATGATAACAAGTACCTATAAATATACTTGGTAGAGAGTGTGGGAGAACATATTCTGTTTTCTCATTGTGGATGCAAATTTGTACATGCATGGTGAAAATAAGAACTGTAGTAGGATAATGAGCAATGAAGTAGAGATTATTGGGTTGACTTTTGAACATAATTTTCAGAGCAAGGTCATTTTTGGTTGATTCAAATGGCAAGGGAATAGGCTGAGGCCAGAGGATGAAAGTTTCCTGCACTTCTAGTCATTTGCTGTAGTACCTGACAACAGATGCCAGGAGTGACTCGGGGCTAGCAGCAAGACTGAAAACAGGCAGACATGTGACTAAAGTTGGAGTTCAGGAGAAGGTCTCTTGTGGCTGTTGTGGAGATAAATTGCATGAGGAAGACGTTAGGTCATTAGGGAGCTAGTATGATGGTAGATAATAAAGGCAGTTAGAACCTGGGTTGGGGCTACAGCTAGAGAGTAAATGGAAATTTTCAGATGATTCCAGTCAAGTTAACATCCAAATGTTGCATTTACAGATCCATAGGGGAAAAAAAATTACAAAAAAAATTTTAACTGTTGTCATAGATACTTAAGGACTGAAAAGAAGGAAAAATAATAATTCAGAAGGAACACGAGATGGCAGCAGTTATATAGAGAGAAAGATTGGTGAAAGGGAAATATTGGAAATTGTTTTTAAAACAAAAAACGGTGTAACACCTTATTCTTTGTGTGTGCTGTATTCCTCTTCAGTAGAGAGATTACTCAGTCATTGGTTTCATGCTTCACAGCACATCTGAACTTCATTCTGACTATAGCAAAAATCCTGCTCTGCTACATGTGTCTCCTAAAATAAAGCTGTTGCTGTTTTCTGCAGACTATTGCTCCTCCGTATTACGCAAGGCAGAAGAACATGGCATGGCACACATTTGTTGTAAATGTTCCAGCATCGCTTTTTCTTCCTCTTCTAGTCTCTGTTCATCCCTCATTTCCCACCTAGAAGAGAGAGCACATATTATTGGTTTTATAACTTTCAAAAATACACAGAATTTGAACAGTGGGGTCACTGACTGTTTCTACTTTACTGACTGCCTTTTGGGACCTTGTTTCATTGTCACTGCTTCTACACAGCAGACTAGAATTGAGAGGAGGATAGCCAGAAGAAAAATTTAAGAATATATCAAGTAAGGTCTCTGTATTTCCTAGATTTTAAAAACAAGGGCTGCTGATTTGGACACCAGTCAGATGCCTGGTTCAGCCCCACTCCAGCCCCTGACTGCAGCTTTTTAGTGTTGCAGGCCTGCAAGGCAGTGGAGATACCTCAAGACATTGGATTTCTGGCACAGGCCTGGGAGACTAGGATTACATTCCTGGATTCTGGCATAGACCCAACTCAGCATGAGCTGCTGCCAGTTTTTGGGGAGTAAACCAGTGGATTAGAGTTCCCTTTGGTTGTCTGTGTTTCTGTGTGTCTCTCTGCTTCTCTAATGTAGAAGTAAGAAAAACAACAGATAACAGTTTTGGTAGCATTTTTCTCTCACTTAATTTGCATATCCATTGCTTGAAGAAACTTTCCCAAGTGGCTGGGAAAACTTAGCAGCTATGCTAAACTGGTTGTATTTTAAGGGCTGATCAACCTTTTCCTAGAAATAAAGTCAGATAGGAAGTAATCAAGTCAAAGTGTCCCAAAAAAGCACCTGATTGTTAGCTAGAGCACTTACTTAAAAACAAACTTGAAAGATTTTCCAATTCTAGGCGATAGAACAAAATGTTAGAATCTACAAGCATGTATAGATAATCTTACAAAGATTATTACCCTAATGGTTCAAGTATCCTTCTTCATTCCTTCTTCTCTTTCATCTTAATTTCTTCTATATATCATGTACCTGGGACTAGCAAGGGAAAATGGAACCCAGCATCCCAACAAGGAGCTTCTGCAAACATTCCCTTCCTGCTTTCCTCATTCCTGTCCTCAGCAACCCCTAACCCACCTACCATGACAGGTTATCACAAAGAGATGACAAAGCAAACCTAAGAGGCTGGTGTTGTGACACTGCAGATGAAGCTGCTGTTAAAAGGCCAGAATCCCATACTGGAGCACCAATTTGAGTCCCAGCTGCTCCACTTACAATTCAGCTACCTGCTAATGGGGTTGGGAAAGGAGCAAAAGATGGCTCAATTCCATGGGACCCTGTTATCCACATGGGAGACCCTGATAGAATTTTAGGTTCCCTACTGGCTGGCCCAGTTCTGGCTTGTTGCAGGCATTTGGGGAGTTAACCAGCATGTGGAAAATTTCTCTTCCTGTATGTGTGTTTGTGTGTGTGTGTGTGTCTATCACACTCTCTTTGTAACTGCCTTTCAAACAGGTGAATACATTATTTAAAAATGTTACCCATACTATGCCAGATATTAAAAACTTTTAAGGATAATATGAATATACACATAGCAGGGATATAAACACGAGAGATTAGGTTTGCCTTCTTATCATCCCATGTAAAAGTATTAATATTGCCTAAGTAAATTATTTTATATATATCAACAGAACAAAACATGCAATAGGCTTATAAATATTTTGATTGTAGCCTCTCCTTGTGAAAATTGAAAGCAGTTTCTCTGTTTCAGTAAAAATATGTATAATTAATGTAATTTAAATGAATTGTATACATAATAGAATTCATGATAATTTTTGAAGCTTCATGACAATTATAGGTACTTCACAGTATAATTGAGCTGTTACTAATTAATGAAATCAGGCAAAGTTATTTACCTAGCACAATCTTCTTATATTTTATTTGGGCTTATTAAGAAGAAATCATCATAAGAAACAAAGCCATGAATAAATGAAAAAATAGTATAAAAACTGTTTTTCTGAATATCCAAACTTCTTTTTTTTAAAGATTTATTTATTTTTATTACAAAGTCAGATATACAGAGAGGAGGAGAGACAGAGAGGAAGATCTTCTGTCCAATGATTCACTCCCCAAGTGACCACAAAGGCCGGTGCTGCGCCAATCCAAAGCTGGGAACCAGGAACTTCTTCTGGGTCTCCCACGCGGGTGCAGGGTCCCAAAGCTTTGGGCTGTCCTTGACTGCTTTCCCAGGCCACAAGCAGGGAACTGGATGGGAAATGGAGCTGCCGGGATTAGAACCGGCGCCCATATGGGATCCCGGGGTGTTCAAGATGAGGACTTTAGCTGCTAGGCCATGCTGCCGGGTCCGAATAGCCCAACTTCTTAAAAGAAGTTTAATTTTGTCATATTTTTAGACTTTGTTAACAATGCAAAACTCAAGTCAATTCTGTTAAACACAGAATTTCTATTATTCACAAATAATCTACCAAGTTGTTAATCACAGTTGAATGAGCCAAATGTTTGCATTTCCCCTACTACATCCATGGTAGAAGCATGTCTCTCTAGAAATCAGGGAATACTGGCACCAGGGCATTCTAGTTCTCTATGAAAAGTATTATGAGGTGATTACACATACATGTTATATATTTGTTGTTGGTGACTTAGGTAGCATGCCCTCTTATACAATGACTAAATTCTTCATCTGTTTTCTTGGGGGGATAAAAGTGCAAACTAGGGCCCAGCATGGTAGTCTAGTGGCTAAAGTACTCGCGTTGCACATGCCAAGATCCCATATGGGCACTGGTTCATTTCCTGGTTGCTCCACTTTTCTTCCATCTCCCTACTTGTGGCCTGAAAAAGCATTCGAGGATGGCCCAAAGCCTTGGGACCCTGAACCTGAGTGGGAGACCAGGACAAGCTTCTGGCTCCAGGCTTCAGATCGGCTACTTAGGGAGTGAACCAGTGGTTAGAAGATCTTTCTCTCAATCTCCTTCTCTCTGTAAACCTGACTATCCAATAATAATATAAAACATCTGAACAACTAGAAGTGCAAACTGGCAGTACAGTAGTTATCAGTGACTGTTGTGTTCTGAACCCTGATAAACAGCAAAATCTCATTAAAGCTCAATGATCTTTCTCATTTTAAAAATATTCTTTATTTTTATTTTTGATGATACAGTTCCAAAGGTCTAGGGATTCCCCCTCTTCTACCATTCCTCCTTACCCCACTCTTTCCCACTATATTATTACAATAGTATAGTAGTTCAGCAACAGTCACAAGTCCATCATTCTACTATTTAATTGTATAATGACATTATAGGTATAGACAATGGTAGAGAATCCAGTATGCTATTGTCAAGATACATTTAACAGTTTCATTGGGGATCCATCTTTTAATCAAGAGTAGAGATGCATACTGCATTGTATCTTCCTTCTCAATATGATAGTCTCCCTTATACAGTTCCTCTAGATGTATGTCAGTATGTATGTGTATACTTATATATTGATGTATCTTGTATTTTGCATGAAGGTTTCCTTATATCAGAGAGGACATATGGTATTTGTCCTTTGAGGATTGGCTTTTTTCACTGAGCATAATATTCTCTAGTTGGAATCATTTTGTTGCAAATGGTAGAATTTCATTCTTTTTAAAGGCTGAGTAGTATTCCATGGAGTAGATATACCATGGTTTCTTTATCCACTTGTCTTTTCATGGACATCTTCGTTGTTTCCATTTCTTTGCTATTGTGGATTGTGCTGCTACAACATATAGGATTACAAGTCAGTTTCTCATATGCAGAGCTTATTTCTTTTGGATATATTCCCAGAAGTGGGATAACTGAATCATATGGTAGAGACCAATTTTCAGTTGTCTGAGCACTCTCCAAACTGACTTCCATAGTGGCTCTGTTAGCGTACATTCTTGACAACAGTGAAGTAGGGTACCTTCTCAGTAACATAATCTTAATTGTCTTCCAAAATGGGCTCCAGGTGTTTGCAACAGGATAGGCAGAAGTTGGACTTGAGTATGGGTTCTTTTCCTATCTAAGCACAACAAGTATATTATATCTCAGTATGACCAGCTCTAACAGAATCAGCAAAGCTTTGGTCAGTTAGTGGGTGGCAAAAACTCACATGGATAAGGAATCACAGGAGTGTTTACATGTTATTTCTAACTCAATTTACTTATTTCCTCAACTGGTAGTTTATAGGGAAATTCAAATGGGAAGAAAGAAAATGATAAGGAACACACCTATAAAAATAAAGTAAAAATTATAATTTGTGTGCACTGTTAAATTTTCAAATTTAAGAATAGATTGGGTGGGTGTGGAGGGGAACTGGCATTGTGGCACAGTGGGAAAAGCCACATCTTATGACATCCACATCCCATTTTGTAGCAATGCTTGGAGTCATGGCTGCTTTGTTTTCCATCCAGTTTCCTGATGCTGTGCTTAGGAAAGCAGTAGATGAATGGCCAAGCCCTTAGGTCCCTGCCACCCGTGCAGGAAATCGGGATGTAGTTTCAGGCGTAAGGCTTCAGCCAGCTCTGGATCTTGTGGGCAGCTGGGGAGTGAACCAACATGGAAAATCCCTCTTTATGTCTCTCCCTCTCCTTCTCTCATCTGCTACTTTGTGTTTCAAATATATAAAATCTTTTTCAAAAAAGATACATTGGGATTTCTTTAGTATTATATGTTTTCATGATATGTAAAGGATGTTAAAATTTCTACAGCATATTTTAAATGGTAGTCACATCTTTGGAAGTCACAAAACAGTTTTTTTTTAAAAAAACACACATTGAGTTATATCAACTCCACACAAGTTATTTTGACCTAATTGTGTACTTTGATACAGAAAATATAGCTTGTTACTTTACATAAACATATCACAGTTTATTAACTTACTACCACTCAGAACTCTGGAAGCTAATGTGATAGATGAAGGGACGCCAAAAAAGTTCACAGAACATAGGATTAAAAAGATAAATGTATTTTGGTACATTTTTTTGAAATTCATACAGAGTTTTTCCATAACATAAATTTTTCATGAATTTTTTGAATATCTTTTTGTGTAGACCATAATATATGTATATAAATAGGCTAAATATAAATGTATGCTTTAAATACATAGAAACAAATAGTTATGTCTATGAAAGTCCATACTCATTACAATTAAATATCAATACTTGCCATCATGAATTAGCAGTTTAGTTGCTTGTTTCAGCCAAGATTTTATATGATTAAAATTAGTAGCTATGCACATATGCAGTTTACCCAGTGAATTTTGCAAGATTTTAAGTGAATATTTCTTTGCAAGTTGGTTGATTTCTTTAGCTACTACTAATACAGTGAAACAAATCTTTCTAAGTTCAGGAACAAGCAGCAAAGCCCTTAATTTGAATTTATAGCCTTCTGAGACAATCTGCAGAACCACTCAACTGTCCAAGCAATTTATTTTAATTAATATGATTTGTTCTATGTGTTTAAGCGGGAGAGTTATATACCAACAAATGGGACAACTAAGAATGCTAACAGTAACATTTTAAATAGTTATGGCTTAGGGAAAACATAACGGGAACATAGCCATTAGTAGTAATGTATCCTGGACTTATCAGTTATCAGTGAATCATCCATATCTCCATAGAGACTTCATTTCCATCAATGCATGAAAAATAAAGCTAAGCATTTAGATAGAAGGCCAAGGTCAAACTGTTGGCCAGCATTTCGAGCTGAGGTAGAAACATACCCCTTACTAAGATAAGTATCAGGTCTACTATATACTACTAGAACCATGGCGCTGATCTTCCCCAGAATAATGTATAATTTACTGCAGAAAAATTTTTGAAGAAGTCTTTTTTATGTGAAACTTGATGTATCTGGAACTTTTCATGGATGTACTCTATAGACACTTGCTATCCTGTCCACAGACCAATTTTCACGGTAAAAAGTATTTCAAGGTGTCTACCGAATGCTCTGTTCTGGGCATTGTGAGGGTTTCAGTAACAGCAACTAAAACTCATTTGGCAATTCTTTTAATTTTAACTTCAAAATTTAATCATTTGAAAGCTAATATTATGGAGGGTGGGGACAGAGATGTTACTGTCTGACAATGACACTGGAGAAATCTTAGTGGGGATTTCTTATTACTTCATGTTTGGAGCCTCCATTGGGGAAAATGCAAAGACAGAGTAACATGTAACTTAAGGTGCATGTAGTCACATATCTAGTAGGTGGAGTTGCATTTCTGAAGGTTATGTGGCTGACATGGTCATCAGAAGCATCTGTACTGCTCTTCTTTGTGTTCTGGGCTTCCTCATAGCCTGGATCCCTCCAATTGTAAAGATTTCTCACATAGTTGGTCAAGATTCCAACAGACTTGTGTCAGTTCAGAATATACATTGCCTTTTATGTCCTGGCCTTGCCATTCATTTAACATCCCTTCTGCCATATTCTATTAGTTACCAAGGATTTGAAATTTTTAGGCTCAATGGATAGAAAATTAAGTTCCACCTCTTGATGAAGGAGGGGTGTGTGGCAAAGTAGAATATGAGGGTTCTACTTTGCAATCTTCCTCAAAAAACATAATGCAGCACACTTAGAGAAGGTAGGAGAGAGCTTTGGGTGGTTGGGCCAGCTCAGCACAAGGAGAAAAGAGTGCAGATGTTATACACAGGTACATATGTACTTCCAAAGGCCATCATAACTTGCTCATGTTCACCCTAAATACTGAACTCACCAAATGCATGCATCCCGTGATCCTGCAGCAGAAGTAGAGTGTGCTGTCTTCCTCAACAGCTGCATAAAGTGTGGACCACAACACCTGTAAAGGCATGGTGTCTCTTTCCAAGATTCCTGGCTTGATCTCTTTGATGTTGTAAGTTAGAATACTTAACCCAGAATCAACACTGTAGTGTTGAGTTCCCACAGCTGACTTTTAAGTTTTAATAGTTTATTGTTTTGACCTTTGGGGGTAACTCTTTGTACATTAAAACTTACACACAAAGCAAAATATGGCCAATACTTCAACCAATGAAAGTCCAAGCTTTGGCCCATAGAAGTAACAATAAATCTAAGATAAACTGAAACTCCAAGCACATTTTTCTTGTGTTGTTTTCTTGTTTCTCATTTAATAAATATTTCCCAGAATGGAATTTTCAAGATACACATACACATATAAAATGTTTGCTTATTCCTTTTGGGTTCCGTGTCACTTGTGTACATTTCATAAATATAAACATAAGAAATGTTTGCTAAGGAATTACATTTGTTGATGTGGCAGCCTCCTGGCTTAAAGTGTAAAAAATTCATACCTTGTCAATTATGAATCACATTTCCTCCATTTGTATAGAATATAGAACTTGCTTGAATACTAGCTAAAAATGTACGTGATCCTATTTCAGATGTATTTCAGAGAAAACAATCAGCCTCATCTTGCCTTAAGAGGTCAAACAATATAGGAAAACTAATTCTTTTAAACAAAAAAATATCTTGTCTTTGCTCATTTATTTAGCTTTCTTCTTATTACATCCAATTACCGACTATATTTTAGTTGGATGAATGTAATAACAGGAAGGGGGTATGCATATCCTTTAATATGTATGGATTTTTTTTCTAATTGAAACACCTTTCTTTCCTTAAGCAGAATCCATGTGTGAACCTACTCCCACATCTCTCACCCTGAATTTTCCCTTCCTACTCCATTACCATGTTGTGAAGGAGCACATAATTGGTGTAGAATTTATCTCAGCGGATAGAGCAGAAACAGTTTTGTTCCCTAAAGCTGTGCCATGTTCCCAGCCTGTGCTTACGAGGCCACTTCCAGCAGCATTCCCATGGCAGAGTGGCCAGCGCTAATGGTGGCCCAGCTCCCACCGTGGTATCTTTTCTGAATGAAATCCTACATACACTGTCAACTTAATTGTCACTGGCACTTTGTTTTTCCAATGACCTCACCCATTATCTCTCATAGCTTAACATCCTCTCTTTCTCTAGTGAACAGGTTATTTCTCTACACATCCATGCCTCATTGCTGCCAGACAACGGTCTGTGAGCTTATTTTCCCCTTCAAATGCTTATATTCATTTTAACACCTGTCACCACAGGTGAAGGTGTGATTGTGTCAAATTTTTGCAGTGGGTGCATCCTAGTTATCACTGTAACGAGAAAATCCGATCTGACAATGACAGACCCTTCTAGTGACAAGGAAAGTCATGCGCATGCTACAAATTTCCATGGTTTGCAACACAATGACTCAGTATCATAACAGAAGGCCTTGCTGTTTTGGAGAATCTGCTTCATTGCTCTGTAGTCCTCTAGTCTGAGTTTTTCTCACTCATTGAAATTCTAACTTCAAATGCATCTGTTGGCTAACCCTGAGAAAATCCCCAAAGGAGTTTACTAACTGACCAGGCTAAACAACTTCCTGGATCGTATCATCAGGTTTTTGTCACTACAGCAATTATCTGAGGGGAGCCCTTAGGAAGGTGTATTTTCATGAGGACGCTTTTGGAGGCTCACAGTACAAAACTAAGATGCCCCTAGTACTGTGGCTTCTGTTGAGGTTAATAGATGGAAGGATTCCTGAGGAGGGAGGATTGCAGGGCAAGCCAGGGCGCAGAGAGACCCTGGAAGCACAGGCCTCCTCCATGTCCTAGTGTCTTTGTATGAAGCTCAGGAGTCTGTGGGTTGGGGGGATGAGGAGGGGGAACAGGGGGCCCACGCCAGCAACCTGATCCAAGCTAACCACTCCCCACAGGCCCCACCTTCACACACCAGAATTGTATCAAGCTTCCTCCCTTCATCCATCAACCAATAACATTCATCTACTAACTGATAACAGAATACTTGGGGTTTAAATATCTGCATGTGTCTGGGGAGCCAAATCCTATTCAAACTAGAACAATATTTAATTACACACATGTAAAGGTGAATAACTCATCTTTTTAGAGAAGTGTCTAAAAGGTTTCAAAAGCAAGCTGCTAAGCTGCTTAGTGAACAAATCACTCCAGTTTCTTTTATGTTGCCTCCCATCCCATTTGCCACCACCTGTAAATTTGGCTAAAACGCAGCAAGTCTAATTCAGTTACACACTTCAACATTCAAATGGTATCTTCACTGATATGTAAATATTTGTGGTGAGTTCCTGCTGCTATAACACAATTTTGGTTTCTGTGCTGAGTTATTCCAATTACATTGCAATTTTAATTTCTATACCAATTAATTAAATTTTCTTTATTGCTAAAACCCCACGTTGGTCTAGGCTAGGAATGTGCAGCACAACCAATAATGTCTATTGACATTTAACATGCCTAACTATTATTAACAGCAAGATCTCTCATAGCCTTTTAACTTTTAAGCAATATAATATACTCCAGAGAGTCTTATTAGCAATTCAGAATTGTCATTAAAGATTGTAAAAAGCCTATCACAAGCCAATTCTTCTTTAACATTAACCAGAAGCAAGCAATGCCGAGAGAATACTTTGAGAATATAGCACATTAATGACGCAATGGAATAAACACTTGACCATCAAAGAGTACTGAGTTTTAAAGACTGGTTTTTCTTGACACAATGCTGTCTTATACGGCGTAAACAGACTCACTACTGATGATACATGCTTCATTTTCACAAAACTTCCATGTGCATCCCACAGAATCCAGACTAGCTCCTTCAGTGAGCAACTCTGATTTGGCCAGCGTTCACAAGGAGTCTTGTATTAATAAAAAGCTTTATCTTGAGCTGTGTTTCAGAAACCCAGCCATGGTACAAGTGTTTAACCTAGTGAGTTAAGATTAGTATTGTAAAAACAAGAATCAATGTTCAGATCCTCCATGTTTTAAAGTTTATAGTTTTCTATGAGCGAATTCTGTATATTTTCTTTATGGTAATGTCTAAAAATTTTATGGCATATGTGGTGCTATTGTTCATTGAGTTTTCCCCATACCATCTCTTTGGGATTTTTTTTAAGGTTAACTATATTTGTCAATGCTTTTCTTGTATTTGGTAGCTTTATTGATTTTCATATAAGAGGATTTTACTTAACACTTTGGGTTTCCTAAGGACTATCACCTGCAATTTCTAGCCTCCCCCCACCTTTTCACCTGTTGTTCCATTATTTCTGATTGGTGCCTTATCGTAATAGTCACAAGTTCTAGCACAATATTTGATAAGTAGAAGATTGAGAATCCTATACTCCCTTGATGTTTTCAAAATGTATTTGAAAGTCCAAGTATCATCCTCCCCCCCCACACACACACACAGAAATTTTGAGAGAAATCTGTCTGCTAGTTCACTCCCCAGGTGTCCATGACAGCAAGGGCAGGGCTGGGTCAGGCCAAAGCTAGCAGCTAGGAATTCCATCTACATGGGTAGCAGGGAACCAAGTATTTGGAATTATCATTTGCTGCTTCCCATCCCCTGCATAAGCAGGAAGCTGGATTGGAAGATGAGGTGGAACTTGATCCCAGACACTTCATTCTGGGACATGGGTGTTCCAAGCGGCAGTTTAACTAGTTGTGCCACAATGCCTGACTGGCCCTGTTTTCTCTTTATTTTAATCAGAATTCTTGTTTTACTGTGAGTTCTTGTTTTATTCTAATATGTCTTCTTAGACACATCTTGTATGAGAAGGAAATATCCTTCTTTGATTTTATTCATAATATTTTGTTAGGAATGATTTTTGTAGCTTTCTTTTTTATTTTTCAATTAGCTTCTGATTTTAATTTTTTTAGAGAAGGGCATAGGGTGCTGTTTTTGAATTATTGAATAATTGAGACTTTTCCTACTATTATGCAAAGCAGTATCTAGGAGGGTGGACAATGGTTAGGTTATAAATTTTGTCCTTAAAATATAGCATATGAAAATGCAACATCCTTCCCATATAAATGCAAAATAACAGTGTATTAAACTGTTTAATGGACAACCTTGACATAATTTGGCTCTCTCATTCCTTGCTATATATTTGCAAGAAATGGAAATTTATATTCAAAAGGAGCCTGTAAAAACTTCAATCTGAATAATAAAAAATTGTGATAAATCAGATATCTTGAAACCATTCCATACACTGACATACCATTCAGCTCGAAAGGAATCAACTATGGATTCAGAAAATAACGTGAGAGATTTTAAATTAATTTTCCTAATCAACGAGGAGAGGCTCCAGTGGTTACCTGCTGCATGATTCCATTTGACATGATGCTCTTTAACAGGCATAAGTGTAGTTAAGGAGACAGATGGCTGGCTGCCAGTGTTTGGGGATTGGGACTGAGACTGTCCAGTAAAGAAGTACAAAAACACATAAGACAGAGCATTTATCTGGACCTGGTGGGATTCATCCCTGGCATGCAAGGATGGTTTAACATATGCAAATCTATAAATCTGATATATCACATCAAGAAACTGAAGAACAAAAATCTTATGATAGTTTCAATCGATGCAGAGAAAGCGTTTGATAAAATCCAACACCATTTCATACTAAAAACTCTAAACAAGGTAGGCATAGAAAGAACAATCCACAACATAATCAAAGCAATATACGAAAAACCCAATGACAGCATCATACTGAGCGGGGAAATACTGGAAGCTTTCCCACCCAGATTTGGAACCAGACAGGAAATCCTAGTGCCTATTAAATTGTGTCAGAAAAAAATAAAAAAGAAAGAAAACAAACAAAAAGTAAAACCAAGCTTCACATGGCAAAAACAAATAATAATAGGGAACTTTTCATGCTGTGTTTGCCAGTCATTCAGTTCGCTTAAGGTACGTTCAAAAAACGCTTGTGTTTTTCTGAGAACACTGCTCAGCTATTATCCTTTTCTGCAATAAATAAAGCAACATAATTCTCCAAAAACAGAGTAATTCATACTTTAGGGTGCAGTGACAATTGGTCTGTGATGAACTACAGTAGTGGACGTAGGACTTACACACTTGTCAAACCTGCTCACACACAGGGTATATTTTATCGTTATATGGAAAACAGCAACAAAATCAACAGGTAGTAGAGGGAATACAGACTGTGACAATGACTCTGTGTGACCAATGGGTCACACAAATACATTGAAGGGGAGAGGGGAGAAAGGTGCTGACCCTCAGATGCTCGGCGAGGAAATATTCTGATGGACTCTTGGAAACAAAGTCTGCAGGGTTCTGATGGGCGTGGGCACACTGGTTATTGTCTGTATAGGTATTTCCTCGTTTAACCCAGAGTGAGGAGTTAGCAGCTGCACTAGCTGCAGTCAGCACAACCAGCACCGAGACCTTGGTTTCTGACAGAAGAAATGGGACTTGTCTGGAGAAACAGCTAGTACTATGTGCAGAAGTCAGAAAATACATTCAGAGTCCTGCAGCATCTGAAGTGAAGAAGTGAGCAAAAGAAAAAGGCCAGAGTCTATCAAAGTGCTTAGGAGTCACCGTGGAGAAGTTACTAATTGTCAAAGTTGGGAAAAAACATCAATTTTAGCATTTTTACAGTTACTTTATTTCGTGGATGGGAAAGGGCCTACTAAGGGTTACAAGGTAGAGGTCATTTTAAATCAGACACTAACTACCTAAAATGTCTGATTCTTCAATTAGCAAGATATTTCCTTTCAGAACAGTGTTTGCAGTGTGAGTATTGTATCTGGAAAGCCCGTTCAGCAAAACCAGGAAAGAGCATGAGACGTAATAGTTTATATTTTAAGGATAATTAAAGCAAGGGATTTGGTATTTCTTCACAACAAGAATCATGGAGTTAGATAGTGCCTGGGAAACCAGTGAAGCTGATTGCAAAATGAATATTTAAAAGCCCTTATGATTTAATGCGCTCTTGTTTCCATTCCCTTTATTCTTTACAAAGACAAAGAGTCCTCTGTAAATATTGCTTTAAGGATTATCAGGCTTCAATTTTCAAATTCATCCAAAGGCCATAATTTAAACCATAATATTGGCTTTGGGAATGTAAACAGTGATTGAACCACTTTCCTTTAGCTAATAGGAATGCTAAGGAAATTAGAGTCAATTAAATAATTGCTTTATTAACCTAATGTATTACTGCTGTAAGGCATGCCATGGCACATCCAGCCAGGGGCATAGCTCAGAGGGGACTACATCAAGGTAAAGAGGATGACAACTACCTAGGACAAGAACATCATCCACAGAGAAGAGGAAAATCTGTATTTAAATTTTGATGCATCAGTTTCATCCTGTATAGTTGTGGCCGTGGCTGAAGCTGAAGAGAACCTCAGGAATTTTTTAAAGGGTTTTCATTTGATTCAAAGGTTGTTGAGTGTGGGGCAAATTATGTCTCCAGTTGAAGCTTAATTTGGCTCTTCTCATCCCTCTGCCTTCTGGACACCAGCTGCAGGGAGTTGCCTTTGTGCAGTCTGAACTTTCTGTGCATCTCTTTAAGGTCCCTGCACTAGGGGGCCTACCCCATTGTCAGACACCTCCATAAGACTGGATTCCTGACCTCCGATCTCACCTCATCCTCCACAAGGCTCCTTCCATTCAGCCCTCCAGGAAGGTGCACAACTCTTCCTGCATCCTCCACTGATTCAGTTCACACTTGGCTATTCGTACCAGGGAAGAGCCGATTATTTTTAGTAAATTACTCATTTTCCAGGAAATAACTTCAGTCTCCCTTCTTCTGCCAAGTTTTCTCCTGTCCATTGTCTTGAGTTTTCTATCCTGCTTTTCCTGCATTTATTCCATTTTTCCCCTTATGATAATACGAAGGTATGTGTGGTTGGTTGCTTGTTTCTACTTCCGTTATTACTCACCTTCAAGAGGCTATTTTCAATGATTTTTTAAGTAAGTGTGTCTTGGACCATACCGTGCTCTCCCTTTTTGACTGAATCCGTGACCTTGGTAGCTTCAGAAGCTAGTCACATATGCTCCTGAAACTGCTCAGTGCATAAAAAGCCCAAAGGTATCCATGCGGAGGTGTAGGACAGGTTCTCCATAATGTGGCATTTGTTGCAGTTCATCCCTACCCTATTCTGCAACCATGTGATCTTTGCACCTGAGCACAGGGGAGCAAAGAGCAAAGTGTGTAGTTTTTGTTTTTTCCTGACACAAGGTCAAAGTGTATCCAAAGTGCAGCCAGAGTTTCCTCCTTTGGGAAGCTGTTATTGATGCTGTGACACAACAAGAAATAGAAATTTAGTCTCTGTCCCTCATCTTGGGACAGAGATCCTAAAAATCCTAGTAATTTTCTGAGGGACAAGAAACAACTTTTGTTACAATATT
The DNA here is from genome assembly GCF_030435755.1 of Ochotona princeps. NCBI lineage: Eukaryota > Metazoa > Chordata > Mammalia > Lagomorpha > Ochotonidae > Ochotona > Ochotona princeps. The sequence goes on from NC_080859.1 coordinate 10,289,455, forward strand.
TAGTCTTACTCCCTGAGCATTGAAAAAAAAAGACTTCTAGAACCTTGAAATCTTGGAGGTCATGATTGTTTTCTTGTAGGCTAATGAGAAGCCAGGAAGTTGGGGTCCTTAGATATCTTCAGAATGAGGCTGTTTAGCTGAAAGACTAAGTCATGACTGAAGAGTCAACCTATGGGGAGGGTTATGGAGAAGCAATGCAGCTAATTGCCAATGAGCAATGACTTAATCAATCACACCCCCTCAGAATCTCCACAAAATCCTAAGTTACATGGTGCATTCTTCCATCAAAGTCCTCAACAACAGGGAGGCTTCTGGTTTTCTGAGCGCACCATAGCCCCTCAAAGTTCCTGTGCTCAGGACTTGTCTGGACCTCACCCTGGGTACCTCCTCAACTGGCTGCTCATTTGAATCCTTTCGCCTAGCCTAGTAAACTATGCATTTTTTTCCCCTGAATTTTGTGGGCCATCCTAGCAAGTGACTGATCATGAGGGGATTGTAGCCAAGTAGAATGAAAGTCTGGGTCACCTGCAGACCCCCTCTCTGTGGGTGGCATCTAAAGTGATGGAAATCTTGGGGGACACATCCCTTCATCTGTGGGACAGACACCAACTCTGGGTTGTCAGAATCAGAATTCAATTAGGCGGCAGAAAGGACAATTAGGGTTTCTAGAGGGTTGGTGAACTGCTGGAATGTATAAACCCTGAACATACAGTGCCAGAAGCTTTGTGAGTGGAGAAGCAGTAGAGAAACACTGCTTTTAGAGATGTGAAGAGGAGAAAGAAGAAAGAGTCTGTTGGCTCATCCAACACTTATTGCTCTTCTTAGAAGACAGGCAATTAAAGAACATTTAGATTATGAAACACAAATGACCCAGCCCATGACCACCCAAAATTTTATTGCTTTGTTTTTCAACTTTCAACAACTGGATTCACAAATGTTTATCCATTGTTTCTATCATACCAAGTTTGATTTGGTAGTAACTCATCTATTGGACAGTTCTAGAACATTCACTGAGTTCCAAGCATTGTGCCGACCAGATGGAAAATAAGGATGCCCAAGAAAGGCACTGGGCTCAAAAAATTTTTTCCACCATTTTCCTAGGATTATCCTCACCTAGGAAATGCCAACTTTCTTGCCTTCATGTTAGTGGCCTCTCTTTCTCTTTTATACCAATTAACTGCTCGTACAAAAACTTCTACTCACATGAGACTGTTTTTACCTGCTTTATGTTCATATCCTAAACAGATGCCTCAGCCTTCATTTTCCACACACGGAACAAAATTCTTCTATTTTCTATCTATGCAAACATTTAAGAAACATATGTACAGATTTTGTATTCTTAATTATATCAAAGTGTCATAATCTTTAAGAAAATACTAATATGAGGGATCCTCCAAAAACCCAATGGCCAAAAAAAGTTTGATACTAAATAAAATTAGAATTCTGTTTTTCCACGAACTTTTCTGAAGTATCCTCCTATTTGATATTCTTCTAAGGCTGAGGACATAGCACAATTAACTCCACAGAGCCCTGATGATTGTGAGGATTCCTGATGGATCAACATCAAAAGAATATGAAATGTTACTGAGATGTATATGGTTGGACTTAAATACTTCTCTTAATTTGTAGGAAAGTCATGTACTGAGCTTTTCTCTCCACTTGCCTTAGATGCCTCCCCCAACCCCTAGTCCCATATAGCTGCTGGATCAAACACCAAGGCCTTTCCTTCATTTAAATTTTTCTCAAAATCTAAGTCCCTAGAAGGATTGCCTCTGTTTTCTATTCTTGTTTCAGCAATTACTACTCAATATGTTCTTATTGAGGATATAAACTTAGGAAGGTAAAATTACCACGCTCCCATACCTTCTCCCCTTGTGCCCTTTCTCTGTGCACTCATACCTCTAAAATTCAGCGGTGGTTGATATCCTGGTACCCAATAGGTCCAGATTCTTGGCTAGCATCTTGTCTAACAAGTCTGTTACATGGTGGTTTGGTTCCAGGCCACTAGTGTATGCAAACCTGTATAGGCAACCATGGGGCATGGGTAGGTATGGCTACTGGTGGATGTGGCTGCTTGTGGATGGATACAGATAGGCATATGTGACTAGAGGTGGCCATGTGTGGATGTATGTAACTGTCCTTATGTGTCTGACCATTTCCCTGGACATATGTGGCTATCTTCCATGCCCTTCCTGCTGTTGGGGACCAGAGGCTACTACTCATGCATTTCTTACCGCTACTATGAGTAAAGATTTAATTTAAGCTCACTAACAGTTCTGAGTTATTTTCTGACCTCTCAGAATCTGGAGCTGTTTACTCTGAGCTCTAAGGCCTGGGCATACGGCTCTTTATTCACTACAGTAGGCTTGTCAGTTACTAGGATATGGAATGCATATTCTGAAAAAGCATAGTTTGATCAGAATCCATAAAAACTGTCAGCACCAGATAATTATGATGCCTAAAATGGAGCAAATGAAACCACCTGCTCAGGGGTACTGGATTGAAAGTATATGCGTAAGTCCTGTCACTCATCAGCAAATCACTTAATCTCTTTGCAGTTTTGTAATCTCCAATATGGATATACTAATAATTACTTGAAATTTAGTGATTTGATTAAATGAACTGCTACATAGCACTATATTAATGTGTTACTCAATCCCTTATTTGAAACCACTGAGGACATTTTCAAAATTCAAAATTTTTCAAATTTTAGAAAATTAATTTTAACAATGCATACTTTATTAAGTAACAGAGTTTAGAGGAGTACTGTAGAACCCAACACATGAATACATCTGCAACAGAACCATATAAGCAATCATATGGGATTCAAGTGGGAGAATTTAAGACTATCACATGAAAAGACTTCAGTTTAAGAGTTTTGTGTATTCAGAATTGCAGTTAAGGCCTTGAGAAATTATCTTATTTGCATATGCATTTAGTTCAACTTTAAGTTTAAAAGAATTCCATATAATGTTTAATTATTAGAATTCATTGTAATTTATGTAGTATAGCTAAGAGGAATACTTTGTTTCATACTGTTTTCTTTCATTGTACACCTATGCCAGTATTTACTGATCTTCTAAAATAAAGGAGCAGCATCTCCAGTTGAAGGAGTACAGATAAGAGGCTTTCAGACAATAAAAAGCAATGATATTGATGTAAACATGAGATGAAAGACCTAAAATAATCTATAGATACTTGATTAGACCAATTAGGAGATATAAGGAAATAGGCAAAAATATGTGAAAAGTACACTCTGAAGTATGGACTGCTATATAATAAGTTTCTGGCATTATATTTAACATTATGAGTAAGCAAATTAAATATTGTTGAAAAGATTTTTTTCTTTCTTGAATTATCTTAGCACCTTTGTCAAAAATAATCTTCCATGCACTGGCTCACTCCCCAAGTGGTTATAATGGCTGGAGTTGAGCTGCTCTGAAGCCAGGAGCCAGGAGCCTCTTCCGGGTCCTATATGGGTACATGGAACCAAGGTTTTCGACCATCCTTCCCATGCTTTCCCAGGTCACAAGCAGGGAGCTGGATAGGAAATGGAGCAGCTGGGACATGAACCGGCACCCCTATGGGATCCTGGCGCTTGCAGCGAGAGGATTAGCCAATTGAACCATTGCTCTGGGTCCAAAATACTAGTTTTTATATTGACCTTGTATGTGTAGTCTTGATAAATTTATTCCTTGGATTTAATAGCTATTTTGTAGATTCCTTGAAGTGTTCTACTTACACAATCATGTCACCTGCAAGTAAAGACAAGTTTACTTCTATCTTTCCAATTTGCATGCCTCTTATTTCTCTATTTTGTGTTAATGCACTGATGAGAACATTTTCGTACAAAGTCAAATAAAAGTCATTGAAGAAGACATCTTGCCTAGGTCTTATTTTTGAGTGTGTTTGTAGCTGTAGGGTTTTCATAGGTGCCCTTAATTCAGTTGAATGCACTTATTTTCATTGTTAGTTTGCTGAGAGTGGTTTTTATTATTTATTTATTTATTTATTTATTTATTTTTGCTATTAAATCAGGGAACAGTTTTGTCAAATGTTTCTTTGCATCTATTACATTTACCATATGGTTTTTCTCCTATACTCTTTTGCTATGGTGAATTGCACTGACTAATTTTCAGGCACATGAAAATAATTTGGTCTAAGATGGAAAGAGAAATGTAGGAGCATATAAATATACACTATAGCAATAGCATCATTAAAAATGGAAAACAAAAACATGTGTCATATTACTTATTTAATGCATCCTTTAAAAAAGACAGCAGAAACACACTAATGCTAATTATCTGATCTAGAGTGGGTAGAAATGGGACCTGTTCAATGCAGGGGATAGGAAATCTAACGTCTCTCTTTGTTTTCTAAGTGAGACTTTTTTCATGTTTATTGTAAGTATTCTTTTGTGGTCATTTTGACTGACAACTCAATATTAAATTGCACTTGGTAAAAACAAATATTCAAGTCAGTCACCTAAATTCAGAATTTTCTTCTATAGAAAACCAGCTTATTTTGGGGTATTTGTCTATATGTGATCATATAGGAAAATTGCATTTCTGCTTGTAAAAATTTTTTTGGATGTACATCATCAGCCAGATAGTAGACCTGATGAACTTTATTGTTTTCTCTTTATTTTTAATTTAATTTGAAAGGCAGAGAAACACAGGAAAAGATTTTTCATGAACTAGCTTAATTCCCCCAAACCTTCCAGTTACACGTTTTACCAGTGATTCAGTCCCTTTTAATAATTAAAATATTTCTGTGATTAAATTTAACTATAATATTGAGCTAATGCTTAGTGCTTTTGATTCAATGAAAGTTCAGTTTTACTGTAGACAGAAAACACTTGGGCGAATAGGGGCAGACACCCATCCCCCCCACACACAAACTGAACACAAAATGAAACAATTCATCATGTTAAAAATATAACCTCCATAAAAACACAGTTTCCTGAAAGGTAAATTATAAAAGTATGCACTTGCCCAATCACTTTAAATACCATAATTATACAGGCTGCTCATCAAAAGACTTTTAAGACTCATTAAAATCATAAAACAATTGTAATTAAATCCATATTTAAATTAAGTTTTTCTAACTAACCTACATGGTACTTTAAATCAAACCCAAAAAGTTGCATAAAAGATCCCATTAACTGTAAGTTTTTCTAAGAATTAAACCTAATTACTCTATGATTAAATTTCCCCCAAATGTAATCGTCCATGGCCCTATTCAGAATTCCCCTTCTGCACCCCAGATGCGGGTGGAGAGCTGAGGCCTGTCTTTGACACCAGCAACCTATTCATCTGAAATCAGCAGGACTGTGCAAACTTCACCTCTGCCCCACAGGGGAGTCAAGCAGCAAGGCCAAACAAAGCTGTGTGTTTTGTACCAGATAAAAGCCCACCAATCTGCTGCTCCCTGTCTGATTAAATGAATGCGTGCTCATCAAAATCTACCCTCAGAGCAGGTTTTTCAAAACAACGGTCATTTCCAAGATTCCCTAGTTGATGGGAAAAGATGAAAAAAAAAAAAAGGAGGAGGACAAGAAGATCTGTACTTCAGGTAGAAAGAGAACCAGGTTGTCAAGGGGGACAGCTCTGAAGCATTGCTGTCGAACTCAGGGTAATTCTTCTTTCTTACTTAACTACTCAAAATGTTTTTCATTTTTATTAGCCCAAGTTCCCATGGGGGAGGGAGAAAGCTCTGTGACATTGCTGCCTCTTGTGTGTTCTCTGAAACTAATTAACCCTATGAAGTTATTAGAGCAGGATCATTTTTTTTCTATGACATCACACAAGGTGAAGGTCACTTCTATAATACTCTTGGCTTCATTCATGTGGTGCATATCCCACAAATATAATTTATTGTAATTTCCCCTGATAGCCAAGTGCCCTGATAGCCAAGTGATTAGTTATTATGGTACATAAAAAGTTGAGACGTATCATGTATGACTTATAGCCTCTATTTCTGATAATCTAATTTTCTTTTATGGTAAAAAGAAATTTACTATTTATGTTTCATAGATTGTTATTTTGAGGGAACTATCTGTTCATGTGGATACTTGCTGATTGCAAGGTGTCTAGAAACTGAAGTGTCCAGCGATTGGGACGGGAGGGCCATTCTGTATCCAGTGAACAAGAACTTTCTCTGACTCTTGTCCATTCTGGTATGGAATGTACCACGTTGAATCAGGCTAGAGAAGCCTCCTTTACCCTCCTCAGACAACAGTGAAAACAGAGTGTTGGAGCTGAGCGTAGGAGTGCATCATACAGACTCCCCTCCCCTCTGATACATTTGCCCTGATTCCAAGAGTCTCTGTCTGACGCAGGGCCATAAAAACATTCCAAAGACTCTTTAGATGCAGAACCAGCTTTCTCTGGTTAAAGAAGAAGGATTTCCAAACGCTACAGAATTGTACCATAAAATTAAAAATCTAAAACAAAAATTAAAAAAAGAACCTCCCCCCAAAGAAAAAAGAAGAAGAAGGAAGTTCTCAGATTGGAGGCTGGCATCATGGTGCAGTGTTCAGCGGCTACCTGTAACAACAGCATCACGTATGAACTTAAGTCTGAGTCTTGGTTGCTTCACTAACGATCCAGCTCCCTGTTAATGTGCCTGGGAAAGCAACAGAAGATGACAGAAGTGCTGAGGCCTATGCTATCCAAGCGGGAGACCCAGGTGGAGCTCCAGGCTTCTGCCTGGCCCAGCCCTGAACACTGTGGCATATGGGGAAATGAGCCCATGATGGAAGACCATTTTGTTTCTCTACCTGCTTCTCTGTTTTCATTGTTCTGCCTTTCAAATAAATAAACACACAAATCTTTAAAAAAAAAAAATGACATAAAAGTAAATTTCCATGGTGAAGTTTCCCTCTCCCGTCCCTGTTACTACCATGTTTGTATGTGTGCACTGTGGTTAAATTGTGCTACACAAGTGCTAAATGCAGTTGATCCAGTTAGAATGCCCTCCTCTCTGAAATGGGCTCACCCTAGTAGATTTGAAGGGTTTGCCTGCAAGGTGAAAAGAGAAAATCTGGGCAGTCTTTGGAAGGTGAGGAAAAGTGTGAGTAGACACCAAGTTCCCTGTACGCTAGGGCGTCTCTATTATATTATTATATTATATCCTGTATAGACATATCTTTTGTAAGTGTTCCCAGGAGTGGAATGGTGAGTCATATGGTAGATCTAGACTGTTTCAGGTTTCTGACCAATCTCTACACTATCTCCCTAATGACTGTACTAGTTTATATTCCCACCAATAGTGGATTAGGCTATCCTTTTCCTCACACCGTGGCCAGCATTTCTTGTTTTTTGATTTGTTTGATGCCATTCTAACTGGGTTCAGATGAAATCTCTGCGTTATTTTTTTTTATTTGCTCTGCCCTGATGGCTAATGATCCCAAGGATTTCATCATCTGTCTGTTGCCCATTTGTTTTCATCTTTCAGAAAATTCCTATTCATGTCCTTAACCCATTTCTTAAAAGGATTCTTGATTTTGTTGTTGTGGAGTTTCTGGAGCTTTTTATATAACCTGGGTAGTAATCCTTTATCAGTTGCATAGTTTTCCGCTTCACTTGGCGAGCGTTTCCTTTGCAGTGCGGCAGCTTTTTAGCTTGATGTAATCCCATGTGTCTATTTTAGCTTTACTGTCAGTGCTTCTGGGGTCTTTTCCAAGAAGTCTCTGTTTATGCCAATGTCTTGCAGTGTTTCCCTGATATATTTTTCTAATAATGTGAGGGTTTCAGGACTTAAGTTTAGATGCTTGTTCCAGTGTCAGTTGATTTTTTTTGTAAAATTTGAAAGTAGGGATCTTGTTTCATACTTCTGTATGTGAAGATTCAGTTTTCCAACACCATCTTTTAGAGACTATCCTTTATCTAGGAAATGATTTAGATAATTTGTCAAAGACTGATGGGTTGTTGATGCCTGGATTAATTTCTGTTTCTCTATTCAATTCTGTCCTATTGCTGCATGTGTCTGCTTTGCACCATCATCAGCTTGTTTGGAATATTACTATCCTATACTATGTCTTTTTTACGAAGAATGTTATGCAATTTAATAAAGATCATATCTGACAAACCAAAGGTAATATCTTATTCAATGATGAAAAGTTCAAAACCTGATTAAGAATAAGGTAAGAGTGTCTACATTTTCCATAATATGAAAAGTCCTATCCTGAGTAATTAAGCAAGAAAAATAAGTTAAAGACTTCCAAACAGAAAAGAAGGTAAACTTTCCCTATTGATGCCTGATAAGATCATACACATTGAAAAGCTTTTACTAATAAACTATTATAAATAATGAGTTTCAATATCCTATACCATGTGTTGAGAAAAGATATCGTAATGACTTCAGCCCAGCTCTGTTTTTATTATTTAAGGTTGCTCTAGCTATTCAGAGTCATTTGTATTTCCATATGAAGTTTAGGTCATTTTTCTTCTTCTAGATTTTAGGAGACTATCCTTGATATGTTGACTGAGATCACATTGAATCTGTACGTTGATTTTAGTGGTAGCTTGCTAGAATCTAAAGCCAAGGTCTAGGGGATGAACATAAGGGAAAATAGGAGTGTCTGTGCTCAAAGTTCTGATGGATGTCTTGCAGTGTTTCTTAATCTGTGGCAGACGGACCCATCTAGGTACAATATCACAATAGCCATCCTGGAACATCCCCTGTGAAAACAGGCTCACAGAAAAAAACATTTCAGAATTTTCTGTGCTCCTGGACCCTGCTCTTGCCTAGTCCTACACTCTGTTACACAGGCCCCTCGTCCTGTGCCTCATTGCGCAAAGGGAGGTCTTGACAGAAGCTGGCTGCATCATGGAGGCCTCTTTTTCCCTTCTGTCAGGTGTCAAGTCAGACAGCATCTGTGCTCCTTGGATGCAGTACTGAAAAACCACACTGCTAATGATAATGCCTGATAAGTAGTAAGTATTTGCTAAACACATGACATGTATTGCCTCTTTTAATTCTCAAATGTGCAAAGTAGTCCTGTTTTTGCATGTTTTCATACCTGCAGACAATGGGCTCCTGAGAGGATATTCGGTCCAAGGTTATAGTGCTAGTAAAAGGCTGAGCTGGGATGGAGTCCAGCTTGTCTGGCTCGGTGATGCATTCTCTTCACCATTATTTACACTCATCTTCCCATTCTTTGCTCTCTGTGATGTAACCTTTACGAATATTGCTCTTGTAGTTCTATACTCTGTGATTATTTATGAATAAACCTATGTTGCATTTAAAATGTGCTGAGCACTTGGTTTTCATCACAGCCCTCTGAGATATACCCTATTATTGCTATTTCCATTTTTCAGACTAAAAAATTAAGGCACAGAGAGGTTACCTTGCAAAAGTGATGGAGCCAGTCAATGAGATTTAATGTGCCTCTCAGATAGTCCTTAACTATGAATAAAAGGCACGATGGTATAGACGCCACCGCTCCCTTACTTCTTGGCCACATGAGTTTAGAGCTGTGAATTTTACGTTCTTTCCCTAGACCTCCTGAGACAGAGGAAACCTTGTTTTCCCATTGGAAAGCTGGATTACTGATGCACAGCATCAATGGATACCTTATTTCACCTGCATCCACTCTGCTGACATATTTGCATTTCCCACGTAACCCAGCACTTAGTCCTTGTGTCCAACTAAATAAAAAAATCATAGTAAAAGATGCTATACAAATAATAAAATCAGTACAGTCTTCTTTTGCTTAGAGCTGTCTTTCTCATGATTTCTGATCCATGCCTCTCCATTTCTATTGTGTTTCCTATTGCTGAACCCGCAGGTGTGATGCCCACTCTGTGCTTATAGAAGGAGGCAAAGAGAGCTGGAGAATATGGCAGCAGTGGCGTGGGGAAGGTTAATTCAGGTGTGAAGGCAATAGTCCAGATAAAGCAATCCTGGCCACTGACCTGTATACTGAATGAGTTAAACTTTGCTTTCTAGCATTTATTCCAATTTTAGCCAAAACAAAGCTAAATAAACCAAGCAAACCAACCCCCAAAGAAAAATGCTGTTACTACAACCGTTGTCTCCTATTCCTAGTGCTTGTCTTCCTGATCCCTTCATAGAAACTTCCATGTTCCTTGATTTATTCTCTCCCGTTATCTTTTCTACCTATAGCTCATAAAGCTGCTAGTTCTCTAGAAACACAGAACTTACACAATTTTCAAGACCCTAAGTGATTAATTTCATTGAATTTCCAGGGAAAATTATCTTTATTAAATTCTAAAAATATAAATCATGAAAATATTTTGTGCCACCGTCATACTCCAACGGATGAAAAAAGAAACCGTTTCAGTCCGAGTGCAAGGTAGGGAGCTCACGCTCCTGCTTGTGAGGGTGACCCCAGCATCACTGGCCAATGACAGGCACTCCCTGAGGGAAGATGTTTCTCGTGAATGAACTACAGTAGGGCTTCAGTGCCTTGCCAGCAGTGGCCCAGCCTTTTCACAACCATGCTTAAAAGCCACTCTGGCTGCATTTTCTGTAACCGAAATGTGAATGTAAGGTTTAAAGAAACGAAGAGAGATGAAGAACTCAAAGAACAAAATCAGAAGACCAGCTGTCCTGCTCTCTGTGCTCTGGAGGACTGTGAACTCAGGCAGAAGGAGCACGTAGCTGTGCGTATTGTTTCCCAGTGCTAGGTGCCACAAGTCAACAGCCGTGTGTTTAGTAGGATAGCATTATACTTGGGACCTGGCTAGAGGCAGCAAGTTAAACCTGCAATGCTTCCGGCTCCTGCACCAGTAAAACAGATCAAAGCAGGATTCTAAGGCTTGAGAAAGTACTATGAATTCTTGAATGGATTTTTAAATATGCCTTGAGGTGGTACCATTCTACATATCCCTACTGCATCTAACAACCCCGGTCCACCTGGGAAAGAGCCTCACAATGGCAGTGGAGTTAGAATGTCACCTGAATCTCCATGGCCAACAGCTGTGCAGATTTTGATGGTGAACTCTAAAATTTATCAGTGTGGCACTTGCCACTGACTGCTCTGTATCAGAACTTTTGTTCTGAGATGCTGGTCACAGAAACTTAGACATCTAAAACCTTACCTGTCATTTTCATGATCAACGCTCACAATTGAGTGCATAAATGCTTCAGTTTACAGAAATAGCTGGACCTTCCTGAACCCTCCCGGTGATTAATTAGAAAGCCTGTCTTACAGATTTTTCTCTCAGGTGCAGTAACCTTGTAGCCCTTACCATTAAGAACTAATAAATAAATGCTTGGTTAAGCATAAACAGGGTGATAGGCAATGGAAGAGTGATGATCCTAAGTTTTTATGCAATATGCTCACTCTGTCATTTTACCTTGGAGGACAAAATAAAATACACACCAGAAAGTTGCAAAAGCAACTATAGTGAGCAATTTGTTATTAGTTATTTAAAAAGTGTTAAATAGTCCTCACCATGATTGATCATTTTTGTGATTAGTCGATGATTAATTTTAAGAACTAAAAATTCATGACTTCAGGAAAACCTTCTCAATTTACAATTAACTGAAGCTATTTACCAGTGAAAGACATCCGGTGGGTGGGAGATCACGTTTAAATTCACTCTTAAGAAAAAGAAGTGAATTAGATCACTAAACAATCACTCATAATCAAATGGAAGGCTGCCCATTTAACACACATTTTTGTATGCGATTTGCACAGATATTGTAAGTTACCCATCATGTTAAACACAGTTCCTCATCTTGTTCCCACATATTTTATGCTAATGAACTTAAGTAACTGCTGATTCTTCCCACCAGTCATTTTACCTTCTTTGATAAACTTTGAGAAATAATGTATCAGTCTGGAAGCTCTCACACTCCTGAAATGGTGTCATAATCTTCAAAATTTCAAGCTCATGAAAATGATGATTAAAAAGCAAAATTAATCCTATTGTCAGCTTGCAAAAAAAAAATCCAAACCTCACAGTACATTTAGAACTGTCACACTGGATGATTCAAACACTCAGGTAGATAACCAGAACTGTAAACTTGAAAGGATCTTTAGAGCAATTAACAAACTGGCTTATGAAATCCTAAGGCACACTGTATGAGGCAAACGATCAACTTTTGTTGGTACAATAAACTTGTACTTCTTTTCTAAACTGACAGTTCAGGCAAGGATTTCCTTTAAACAAAGGGTGACTTAAGACATACACTAAAATAAATGCTTATGGCATAAGAGGTTGGATCAACATTCTCATTCAAAATTAGAGTCCATATTGCATTAGTTCCCAAAGACACTATATTATATCGTGAATAAATCCTAAATATAAAATTATTAGTTGGATAAGAAAGCCTTGAATTATGTGTGACTAAGGAATAAGAAAGGTATCTTAAAAAACAATGTGGAAATAATAGTCTTACCCTCTTTCCTGTAGCCCTTGAACCCTTTTGACCTAATTAACTAGGTAAAGATTGTCAAAAATAAAGAAAAAAATGAAAAAAAGGTATCTTAAAAATATCATGTGTTAAAAGAAAAAAAATATCATGTGTTGATTCTCGATTCTTTTTCTGATCCTTTTTCTATTGCACGCAGTTTCCTGGTCAAACAGTCCTGCCACCCGCACAACAAAAAGTAAAAACACAAAACCTAAAGAACCCTCAAGTTGTGTTGTAAGATCTTTTTGGCAAAATTACTTTCTTTAGTTTTCCTTGTTATCTCCACACTGTGTCACTGTGAGCATCCTCTATATGTTGGTTATATGATTTTATCCTTTCTTTTTTTCTTTCACAAGAAGAAATGAAAAGAAAGAACACATAACAGTCAATACAAGAAAGATGCCTCCTTTTCCTGGATATTGAAAAACCAACCATTCATCATACAACTATTCCTTTACTCTTATCCAGAGACCTCTTGTTCATCATTCAGAATTCCACCATCCAGAAAGAACTTCAATGCCTCCTGGACATCTTTCCAGGCAAGTATGGCCACACAAAGACAAAAGGCTGGGAATACTTTTAAAATGAGGTGATTTCATGAATGCTGGCTTCAATAGCAAATAATGAGAAAACAAATGAATAGTTTCATTAGTGCAGGTTCTTAGAATTCCTTAAGAAGGCTCATAAAATAAGGAAAAGTTGTCTTGGAAGAAGTGATTGATGGCAGTACTCTCCTGAGAGCGGATCAGAAAAGATGTGTTAACACATCCCTCCAACTACTTCCTTCCTTCCGTGTTCACCCTTTAACAGCTGAGGTTGAGTTTCTGTGTGCATGCATGCATGGATGTTTGATTATTACATTCTCAAGATTTCTAACACTTGGCCATCATTCCCATAATTTTTTATTATTGAATATTTTTTTTGGAGCGGCACTTGCCCCCAAACCCAATATTATTGAATATTTTGGCAAACTATTTTGACACAGTTCTTGCCAGTAACAATCAGGTCACCTCTGACTTGTTTCCTACCTGATGGTGCTCTCTCTAAACCCTGCATCCTGTTTCTTTAGAGCCATTTAGCCATAAACCCACTGTTCTCTGCTGTTATGTACTGCTTTGAAAAACTCCAAGATACAACAAGTTTGCCCCCTTTTACAAAATGCCTTCTTGGCTAGTACATGTAAAGCAATTTAATCTTTTGGTACCAGAAATAATTGTTACATCTTTCTCATGTATAAATGGCTTTGAGAATACAAATATCAAATCTTTCGGGCCCGGCGGCGTGGTCTAGCTGCTAAAGTCCTCGCCTTGAAAGCCCCGGGATCCCATATGGGCGCAGGTTCTAATCCCGGCAGCTCCACTTCCCATCCAGCTCCCTGCTTGTGGCCTGGGAAAGCAGGAGAGGACGGCCCAATGCATTGGGACCCTGCACCTGCGTGGGAGACCTGGAAGAGGTTCCAGGTTCCCGGCATCGGTTTGGCGCGCACCGGCCCGTTGCGGCTCACTTGGGGAGTGAAACATCGGATGGAAGATCTTCCTCTCTGTCTCTCCTCCTCTCTGTATATCCGGCTTTTCAGTAATAATAAAATCTTTAAAAAAAAAAAACAAATATCAAATCTTTCTTCAGGAAAGTTTTCTTAAGTGTTGGTTTGGGTTTTCCCCTCTTTCATTTTCTGCTATATTTTTCAGGAACTCTAACTTTGCCATTGTTGGAGCCCCTTTGCCTGTTCCACATCAGCTTTCTGTAACATTTCGTACATTATCCTTTTTCCTAATTTGGCTCATCAGCTTTATCGTCCCTGTCTTTGTCAATTGCAGCATCCAGGTCTTTGTTTTCAGGAATGGGTACTCTACTTTTACTGCTTTTGATGAAGCTTTACGTCGGGACTGACTTTGGGTTTGTCCTCCATTTTTTTTTCAAGCTCAATTTTCACCTTCTGCCATTTCATTATTCACCCTTTTTAGGATAAGCTTCTATATTCTAAATATGCCTATAATTCCTTTCTGATGCTGGAGGACGTATCTTTTAAGAATGTCCCGTGATTCCCCATGCCAGCCCTCTTCAGATACATGTAGATTCTTAATCTGCTTTTTTTTTTTTTTTAATCACACTCCCCTTCTGCCCAGGCTTCCTGCACAGATCAGAGCTGATAGCCTTCTGGCATCAGAGCAGTCAGGAAGCCTTCTAAAAGATGGGGGTGACTTCTTTTTGCTTATTAGTGTTCTGGGGCTGAGATGTGCTTGTTCTTGTTATCTTCAAGTGTTCTTCTAAGTCTTGTATCAGGAATATCACATGGTCAGTGGTGAATGCTTTTATCTCAATGCACAAATGCTCCTTTCTCATCAATAGCTCCCCAAAACTCACACCAGGGTATCTTCCCACGTTTCTCCATATCTTAGGATTCTTCCATTACTCTCCTTTACTCTCCATTGTAAAGGGCCATCACTTTACATCATTATTCATCTTTCCATCCCCAAGCGACATGTGAAGTTTGTTCAAAGGCTTTTAGGAATTATCTATCCCTGGGATGGAGGAATTAGCAGAAGATCAAATCAACTCTACAAAAAAAAAAATCACATTGCTCTATTTTTGAAATAGGTGTTCTACCTATTTCTACCTATTCTTTATTTTATTCTTTTTTATTTATTCTATTCTTTTTATTTGTTTTATTCTTTATTTTGAAACGATTGTATGTTTTTGTAATAAGAACTATCTTACAAAAAACCTCTCCAATTCAGGAGTGGAGATGGCAATGTTCTTTCCTCTTAATTAGGCTTCAGTTGTATCTTTGGGCTCCCGGGGTGCCTGTGGCCAGGAAACCTGATATAAATAAACACACTATCCTACTCCATTCTATTATAATTATTGACACAGTTTAAGCAATACCCACTGAGATGACTACTCAATAGCCACAGAAACATTTGTAAGGTGTGTGGTCCCCAGTAAGCACTTTTCATGCTGCTTCTAAAACAGCCCAAGCTGTGAGGAAGGGGAAAGTTTACCCATCACCTTGCTTTTAAAGCAATACTTTCCTAAACCTTCAGAAATTTTCCATGAATTTCCTCTGTTTCTCTTTTGCAGCTCTGGATTGAACTAGTTTAATTTTTCTAGTATAATTTCCAAGTAGCCTGCAAACATTTTTTTTCCCTTGTGTTTTTGTGCTGTCTAAACCCATAGCAATGCCACTGATAAGAAGGGGTTTTTAAGACAATGACAGCCGGGACTTGAGAATGAGAAAAATACAAAGAGTTCAGTTGCCCTATCTTCCTTGTAATCTTCCCAGAACATCTAGATTCTAGGGGCGAGCGCGGCACAACACGTCTTTGTTTTAATATCAGGGTGAACTTCTCCCTTAGGTAATAAAATCTCAAACTATAGCTCCTAAGCCTCATGCAACATTATGGACTGGAACAGCCTTAAATTTCACACAGCTAAACAAGTGTAACCATTGACTCTGCATTACTTATCACACAAGCCTAGCAAATATTTTAGGGCATAGTGTTCCTGGTTTTATTTTCAAAAAACGCAACTCTATGAAATATTGAAAAAAAATCAAGTGGTCTATAGCAGCATTTTGTAACAGAATTTATCTTTTCTGCATAATGGAGACAATAAACATATATATCTCAGCTCAGGACTTAGAATATTAACAAACATTTTTTCAGGGAAAGCATCATGCAGGCTAATTTAGAAAATATAAAACAGAATAGCATTTCACAAGCAGACTGCTGATAGGTAGAACAAGCAAACATAAAATAGCATATTCTCTGTTGATTCTTCTCTCACAGGGAGAACTACTCCAAGATCCTAATGAGAATTCTAAGGGCACAGCAAGAGAGTACACTTACCCCGGTAAGTAACATAAAATTATAGGGCCTTGGTTTGAGTGAACTAATACCTATTACTCAACAGTTTGGTGTTAGAAACATTGTGAGGCAACGAGTTAGATGCTGTGATGTTAATGAACAGAAATACAGGACAGGAGTTTCATGGAGTGAGCCATTCAGCGACTGAGACAGGGTGTGTATAGCAGGGAAGTACAGTGGAAGGCAAGGTGGCATGCCATGAAAGGCATAAATAAAGGCTGGGATAGAACAGGAGCGGGAACAGGTACATCAAGCTGCGAGTCCTGGACAAAGCTTTGTGTATAGCCGTGAGTATGCATTTGACTGGAATCTTTGAGGACAGGAAAGATGGGGCTGGGAGTGGAGAAATGTTCTAGACGAAGGGTACACCATGATCAAAGTTACAGAAACATGAACATATTAGAATGTTTTATTAACACATGCAGCACAGCTTTTCCAAGAGGAATATGTATTAGATGATGATGAAGAGAAGCAAGTGTTTGAACTTGGTTATGAACAAGGGCTGACACAGTAAGACAAAGTTGTCTGCACGTTTCACTGTCCATTTAGAATCACTCTGAGATTTCTGTTACAATTCTTGTGACCAGGTTCACCTCAGACATTTGCCAGCAGATCTGAGGTAGGTCTGCGCATCTGCATTTTCAGTGAGTATTCTAGACCCTTCTGATGTGTGTGATCCATAGTTCACACTCTAAGAGACAACCAAGAGGGCTCTTGGAAAGTGATTTCTTTGGGATTTCAATACTGTTACTTTTAGGGAATAGAATCTAGGCATGTTTTGTTCAGTGAGAATTTGGTTAGTTTCAGAAACTCTGGCTGGTTTGGAATTATTTCAGGTATTCAATGCTTTTTATAATGTGGACACATTATTTATAATTAATATTTTATAATTAATTATTATTATTTATAATGAGTTCTTAACAGAAAATCATTCTGGTAAATTTAATCACATGAAAACACACAGCATACCAGAATGGTCCACACCTTCAAATTCTAGAAATCTCTGTCCTACTGAAAACAGTGTTCAGAAAAATCAGCTGTGTGAGCCCAAGAACTCTGCAGAGCTTGAAGTGTCGGCATTCAGAAACAGCGTGAGACTTCAAATGCTTTGTACATCAGTAGGTCTGGGTAGAAAAGAAATTTAAATAAGAGATGAACTCTGCTGCTCTGCTCTGGAAGGAGGATGCACACGAAATCTGACCTGTCAATGTTAGGTTGGAAAGGCATGTGCTCAGGCAGCCATACATCTTCCTGCTGCTTTTACTAATTAACATGTGCAAAAATCTTAGGAAAAATTTCAGTAAGAGCATTGCCTTTACTTACCCTTTTTGAATTTTTTTTTCCTTTTGAGTTTTCCTAATAGTGGCTGGACTCTTGTAATAGGATTCACATTCTTGGCTTTTTGTGTGTGTGTGTGACAGCTTTGCCACATTTTCATCCTTTTGGTGTTTCTTAATTTCAGACTCTGCATTTTGACAGCTCAACCCTGTTGATTAATGCTTTCTAGGAAGCCCTATATGGCCTGCCTGTTAGCGATCTAATTTTGTGCTGGAATGCCTGGGCTGGTATGTTGAACCGATTCACCACCCAGGTGGCTACATTTGGACTAAATGAGCTGTGAAGGGTTTCATCTTTGCCCATCACAGTCTTCCTTAGCAGAGCCCCACAGTATGCAGCCACGGCTCCGGCATGATTTGTCACAACCCATCAATAGAAAATAAATTATTGCCATTCTCACTTGTCAATGGGCTTGTCTTCACTTCAGCTGGCCTAATGATTGGAAGCTCAAAGGGAACATTTCCCATCTTTGTGGAGCATGATTCTGACCGAACGTACGGCTCCCCTATGCAGCTTTGCCAGTAAAAACACGTAGGGAAATCAAATTAATTGGCTATTTGGTGCCAGTGATTAGAACATTACACTTGAAGTCTGCAGATACTGATATTAGGCAAGCAAGATTAGGTCAGTTCTGACTTTTATTTGCTTAGTGCAACATGATTAGCAACCGCTTCATTCAGGGTTAGTGCACTTGCCACTGCAGAAGAAAATCTTCCTGCAGTAACGATGCTGCATACCTTTAAGCTGATAAGCATGTTCCAGGCAAAAATCAGAAATCTTGTTGGGAAGGAAGCAAATGAGAAGATATAACAGGGAACTCATCAAATGGCTTTAGAGTCATTCTTATGTCTGACACTTTTGAAAATTATATTCCTTGGAAACCTGCTATGCAAGCTGTATTTGCAAGAATGTAAGGGTGGTAATTGTGTCAGCTCAGGAGACAAAGAATAAAAGGACCCTGGGAGCAACAAGAGGTATAAGGTGGCACCTTTCAATGAACTAACTATAAATGAGCTTGCTTTGAAAGAAACAGAGAACTCTTCTTCTTTTTCTTTTCTTTTTTTTTTTTTTTGTTTCTTTTTACAACTATAAGAACAGCAAGGAGAGCAAAAGATACAAGGGCATGGTTATCAAGTCAGAACTCATAATTAAATCCAGGGTTGCAGTAAATCACAGAAGAAACTCTATTTAAAAATTAGATCTAGTGCATGGATTTCAGTGTTCCTTTATCAGCTTTGCCTGGTATACAATGACAAGAGGATTTATCTGTGGGAACAATTAGACAAAGACATAGGATGTAAGTGAAAGAATGTCTCACACTTTATCCTAAACATGATGGTGTTTTAGATTTTGACCATGTCTCTAAAAACAGGCCATTTTTATTGCCGACACCTCTTGCCTACCGCCACCCCGGAATGAGAGGGAGAGAACTGTTAACAAAGGTACGAATTGGGCTACCTGGTCACTCGTCTCTTCCTCAACCCTTATGTGTCCCAAAAATACAAGTAAATCTTTAACTGATGTACGATTTGAAACACTAACAATGTACTTTTGCATTCCTCTGCCTCTTGCTACACCTATGCTTGCCCAAAATATCACCTGTCGTTTAAGAACATTAAATGCCTCTGCCGATACCCACAACTCAAAAGCATGGAAACCACATACCCACAGCCCCATTTTGTGGATATTTTGTTTATCAAACCTTGTAATTATCATCTGCCTTTTTCATTCCTTTTCAGATTGTGTTCTGGTGTTTGAAACAAATGGTTCATGTCCTCCCAACTCAAACTTTAGCTTCTGAAATTAAGTTTCTAAGTCATCCTGGCCAACACCTCCCTTCACAGGGTCAGTGGTCCTTGCTCCAGAAAGCACTGTCCAAAGTCTTTGCTTCTGACCATTCTGTGCTGTGTTTCAGCATCCTGTAGTAAAGCACACTGGATCTTGACTTCTTCCACCTTATTCTTGCCTTGAACTATTCTGGTAAGACTTAATGAACATAAATGCTGTCTGCTATCTTGAGCCCTCTCTACAACTCATTTTCCTTTCTTTCCATTTTGTCTCCTTGTACATTTAATTTGCAAATGTTTTCCCTACTTGCTGTCATTTGCTCACAGTTGATCCAACTCAATAATGCTTATCTGCTTTAATTCCTGAAATCAAGTATGTTGAGATGTAACCAGGTAATTTATACACACATATGTACAAATGAGAATTTGTTCCTGCTATGAAGAGTCTACCTGAAGAAACAGCTAGAAGTTAGGTGAGATAGCTAATATATGAATAGATACACGATATTATTCTGTATTTGCTAGCGAGTGGTTGTTTTGTTCTATGTTTTCTATTGAATGATTGCTGCTAACACTAAATGCGTTCGTGTGGTTTGTTCCCCGGAAGATTCATTTTATATTAAAGTTAGAATTATGGAGAATGAAAGAGGGAAGGAGGGAAGGAGAGCAAGTGAGCTATAAAGCAAGACATATACAAGTATTAACCACTGGTTATTCTTCAAATGGCCATGATGTCCAGGTCTTGACCAGGCAAAAGAGCCAGGATCCTGGAAATACAAACAAATCTCTCATGTGGGTGATTCAAGTAATTGGACTGTCTTCTTCAGTTGCTTTCTCTAGACACATTAGCAGGGAGCTGGATTGCAAGTGGAACACCTGGGAATTAAACCGGTGTTTATATGGGTACCAGCATCAAAGACAGTGGCTCAACCCACTGCACTACATTCCTAGCCCATTTGTGTAAGATTTCAATAAGCTATATTTGATCCTGATTAGATAGTAAGGATTTGCACTACATAGATATAAGGATATCCCACATGGATTTTTTAAAAAATGTTTATAAGACAAAATAATCTTGTGTTTCTCAAATTTTCCCAAACAAGAAAATAACATAAATCTTTATAATGATAATAAACACAACTGTCTTATGAACTTCTATTTATATATTGTTTATAATTAGAGTTATAAAAAGTGTCCCATGTCAAGACCAATAGTGTTCTACATAACAATTGGATTAGGACATTACTATATATATATATAGATATATATAGATATATATAGATATATATACACACATTTCTAATTGTAAGAGGCAATTTTATTGAGAAACATGAAAGATCTAAGATTTTACCTTACTTGCAAGCTAACGATTAATCTGCCACAGTTTCATAG
The DNA here is from genome assembly GCF_030435755.1 of Ochotona princeps. Taxonomy (NCBI): domain Eukaryota; kingdom Metazoa; phylum Chordata; class Mammalia; order Lagomorpha; family Ochotonidae; genus Ochotona; species Ochotona princeps. Next base: position 10,310,228 of record NC_080859.1, read on the forward strand.
ATTCTGCTGGAAGATACCAAACTGTTAGGGGAAATTCAAAGGCCTCATTTAGCACTGTAGGCATCATGAACTTCATGTTCATATTAGTTACTATTGCTGCCTACTCAGGTTCCACAGAAGTAATGCAAAGTGCTCCAGGTGGACGCTACACACACACACACACACACACACACACACACACACACACACACACACACGGTTTGTGGCATTCCTAAGAAACTTCAGCTTTGGGAAATCCAATCTTACGAAGCAGCTACTAGCAAATCAGCCCAGACTTTGCTTTTGAGGGAGCCATCATCTTTATTATCCTGGCAGAGAAACAAAACTGCTTTCCACCTTGAAGGAAATCATTTTCACTTCTTGGCCATGTTGTTCAACAAGATAGTTTGGAACAAAGGCTATCACAAAATAAGGAAACCACGCTAGAGAACTATTTCAACAAAGTTTTTTTTTTAAATAGTTGTGTTTTTTCCTTTTCCTTTTTACATTTATTTTATTATTCAAATGACACAGCTACACAAAGAGAGAAGGAGAGACAGGGCAAGCAAAATAGCCCCATTTTTTTGGTCTAAGAATGTTGTTTAAATGAATAAATTGGTATCTGCAGAATGAATGGAGAAACAAAAGTCTCAGTTGTATTTTCTCTGCAGTTAGTGTATACATGGTAAACAGAAAGTATATAAAGATTTTAATCTCCCCTTTCTTACCAAGAAGTTGAGGAATTATATTTGATTGGAAAAAGGATAACCACAAGGAAATCTTTCAAAATATATTCCTGCAGCCCCACCAGCAGTGGAGTAGGGATCCCTTTTCCCCGCAACCTCGCCAACAAGTGTTGTTGGTGCTTTTATTCATGTGGGCCAGTCTTACTGGCGTTAGGTGGTACCTCATTGATGTTTTAATTTGGATTTCCCTTATTGCCAGGGAACTTGAGCATTTTTTCTGGAAGCAACCAAAATGCCCATCAACAGAGGATTGGATAAGAAAGCTATGGTTCATCTACTCCATGGAATACTACTCAGCTATTAAAAAAAAACAAAATGCAGTTCTTTGTGGCCAAATGGGCCAAACTGGAAACCATAATGCTAAGGGAAATGAGCCAATCCCAAAAGGTTAAATACCACATGTTTGCCTTAATTTAAGATGATATGATGTTATGTATAACATGTTATGTTATGAATGTTATATGTTGTGTATAAACTAAAATTGAAGTGTAGGTGAGGTGGTCACAGAAGGTGGCTGGGAACTCGCATTTACTTTTAACATATTGGTTACTCATTACTATGTCAATTAATTCCATAATGATGTAAATTTTTGCTGATGGTATGTTGGAGCTTTCAATTGACTGGGATGATACTCTGCTGGCTCTGTCTTCAGACCAGAGAGGGCATACCTAAGAAGCCGTTGAACTTGACTGGACAATAAGATGCTGGACTCTATGTTTGGTATACGCTTGCAATGGGGGAATCTCAACTGAACTTGAGCTGTGGTTATGCAACAAGGTGGAGGAATCCACCATGGTGGGAGGGTTTGGGGAGGGGTGGGGAGAACCCAAGTACCTATGTAACTGTGTCACATAATACAATGTAATTAATGAAGTAAAATAATAAATAATTAAAAAAATATATATTCCTGTTCCCTGAGGCAAATCAATGAAAAGAAGTTCCCTTTCATTTTGGTCTTGTATTACTTCAACATCCTTTCCTGATGTTAGTTAGCATTGTCCAAATCAGACACTTTACATTGGGTTTAGTTGCCCTGAGTCCTCCAAAACTCCAGTGTTCCCAAAGCTTGTACCTTCTAAGACATTCCCTTGGTCTTGGGTCATTTTAACTGTGGCCTTAAACAAATCTTATTTCTTCCTATTCCCTTTTATAAACATAACCCTGGTTAAATTATTTCACCATCATAGGTGTCAAAATGTGCCAATTCGAATGAAAGATAGCAGTAAATACTATGATCAACTACTTAACTTTAGGATAACTTCAATGTAAAATTTTCTTACTTTGTTTATGTAGTTGAACTATTTTCCTTATGTTTATGTTCTCCTAGCATGAATTTTGATAATGGAAAGTCTCTGGAACATTCTGAATAATGAATGTATGCATAAAATGCAATACTTGTTCAAGAACAAGGTAATCTAAATCAAAATGTTTAATAACATATACTCTTTATCCTATTTCTATTCATTCATGAAATGCAGCAGTCAATTAATTGTAAAGGCCAAGAGACTAGAAGAGAAAGCCTCACAGACGTAATCTTTTGAGATGCTAGAAAGCGGGCAGTGACGAGTGTTCAGGAAATCTGAAAGCAAGATATAATGGCCATGATAAAAATGGGGCAAAAGGATAGACATAGCAATTAAGAAGAGATAAGGAGAGAGCAAAAAAGAAATTTGGATTTATCACCAAAGAAGAGTAGAAGCAAATAAAGGCGGGAAAAGAAAAACCACAATGGACTAAAGATGCATGAATTAGACATGCTATGTGTCTCTGCCTTGTTTTGCAGGATGTATTATCTTGATTCCCTTCCTTCTCCAACAAGCCTCTTGAGAGAAGTGGCCTTCACTGATGAATGCATTTTCCTGTGGCCACGGTTATCCATTTGGCCCCTTTCAGCAACCAATTGTTCAACCTCATCTAACTTGGCCTTTTTGGGTTTGAACTAATGCATATTCCTTCTCAGATTTTTTCTTTCTTGTACATTTCTCTCCTGGTCAGATCCACTTGGCTCCTCCTCCACCTACCCCAGCACTCTTCTCTCAACTCTACAGCCCTCTCCTGGCCAACTCCTTACCTGCTATTACTTTGGTATTATAGATCAGCTGGTTTATCTCACTGTGAATGGACATTGGGTCTCTCTAACTGGAGAACAGAGAACAGAGCAGAAACAGAGCAAATCACTTGAATATGGCTTGTCCCCTCTGAAAGTCAGGTTGAAATCTGATTGCTATTGTGGCAGTGTGGGGAGTTGAGGCCATTAAGAGGAATGACTACCTTTCTCTATAGAGTGGGTTTTATACAGTAAGCTTAGCCCCTCTTTGTTGTCCCTCTCCTGCATGCGCCTGCTGGCCCTTCCATGTTTTCGTATGTGATGATGCCCTTACAAGATGCAGTCTGCTGGTCTTGAACTTCCCTGACTATAGAACAATAAATCAAAATAAACCTCATTCTATAAATTGCCCCACTCAGGCATCCTGTTACTGCATCAAGAAATAGACTAAGAAACCAGCTTATGGAAGATTGCAGTGAAAGTAAAGTGGAAGGGACTGAGGCCTGCATCCCAGGAATGTGGCCTGAGACTTGAGGTGGATGAACTGGGTAGGGAGGCCATGGGTTACAGAGGAAGCACAGCAAAGACCTGCAGAGGCACACAGCCACAGGAGCCTGTCACTCAGCGGTCCTGGAACGTGGGCTTAGTTGCTGCCATTGACATTTGGTTACTTGACTTTTCACAGTGATCAGGAGGAGTCAAGTGATGAACTTGTGGTGGCAGGGGATACAAGGCATTCAGTCTGCCAGGCTTCTGTCACACCAGAGGGCTCCATCTGTGCCAAGCACATTGGCGTCTGAATCACTGGGGCCATCTTTGGGAAGAGAGTCATGTTTTCACCACCTCATCACTTCCTTAATGGAAGACAATTGCAACAAATATCTCTAAGAACTCCCCTGTCTCGGAGTATTAAGAATATCTGACCCACAAAGGAATAGGAAATAGCTTGCTGTTTTCTTGTATGCATCTATCTATCTATCTATCTATCTATCTATGTGTGTAGATACACACACACGTCTCTAATTCCCTATCATTGTTCTTTATTTGGTCGTAGTTTAGTAGCACTGAAAAGTATAGGAAAAGATTAAAATCCAAATTTTAATACTCTAGTTGACAAATTCATGAATCTATGTTAATTAAATAACTCAAATCAGACTTTGATTTACACATTTACTTCTTAATTACTGTGATTATCTTCAGTTTAAGATTATACATCAACTGGAAATGAGTCCCATAAAACAAAATAATATTGTGACACATCCATGTTGACACACATGGAAAATACAAACATTTCAAAACATTTTTTCTGTTTTGCTATATATGCAAGTAGGAGTTGAGTATGGGGGAATTATTCAAACATTTCAAAGCTAAAGTATCTCAGTAAGTGAAGGAAATATTTCAAACTTAAATTAGTCATACCTTAATTTTCTGTTTTATTTGTTAAGTGTAGACACAGTTTACACTCGTGACTTACAAGTCATAAGAAATGACTCATATGTCATTTTTATTGCCTCAAAATTGAAATAAATTGCATAATGAAAGAACTTAGCAACAGAATAAAAGACTTCACATTTAAAAGATACACATTCTCAGTGCCGTCTTATTTCACAACTTTTGCTTCTAATTTAGCTGAGTGGTATTCCACAAAGAGGAGCTATGGAGACCAAGGTTCCCCAGGGATTCACAGCTGCCACTAAACTGAGCAGTGAAATACTGCTGCTACACCTGCTGCCTACACCTGCAGGCTCCTCAGGTCTGATGTTGTATCACTGCTATGATTTGAATACAGTTTGCTCTGCTGGATCTCGCAGGAGCTTAATTCCCCAAAGTCAGATCACGGTGAAATGATGTTCCCCTGTGGGTCATGAGGGTGGAGCCCACAGCACGGGGTCACTGTGAAGGTGAATGTGTGGACCCAGAGACAGTGCTCCCCAGCTCTTTCCCTGTAATGCTCGGGACTCCTCCAGTGAAAACCCATCAGCTTGAATTGCTGCAGGCAAGCAGTCCATGCTCTTGAACTTTGAGCCTCTAAACTTGTGAACCAAATAAGTCTCTTTCTGCAGTTAGCCTGCCTCCAGTGTCTCAGCCCAGGAATGCGTAGCTTCCCAATTCAACCACGTATGCGTGTATTAGCCATAGATATGCTGGTGGTAGATGAGCCTTTAACCATACAATGGCATGTTTAAGTTTTATTGTCTTAAAGCTTTTTTCAAATACAAGGGATTATCAAACTCGGGTGGAAAACACAGAATGGCACTATGTAGGAAGAACACTTTTGGTCTTCATACGTGTATTTGCTAGTGTGTTTGTAAAAAGGGAAATTGCATCTGTCACAGAAATCTAAAGTGTCAGTAATGAAAACGTAAAAACTGGGAACTATTTGATTCTGAGAGTATCATGTGAATTGTATGCACACTCACTGATAAGGCAATTGATTTCTTTATCAAAAGAAGAAACCAGTGGGAATGCTGCCAACATCTCACTGCTGGTCATTCTTTGTCGAATAACATGCAATCATGGGGCTTAGTGGGTCAAGGTAGTAAAATTCAGAGAATACTGAATTTATGCTACATTTCCTAACAAAATCATATTGTATGTAGCATAATAAAAAAAACCCTACTTAAAATTAACTGTTTAGATACTCTGCATATGGAATATCATTACTAACTCCAGAGTGAAACTGTTTGTGTGTGCCTATAATGAATGCTATATAACTATATATCCACTTCAGTATCACATTAAACATTGTGAAAACATATCCATGCCTCAAAGAACACCATCAAATCACTTGTTATCCAGGAACTTATTTCTTACTTCCTCTTTGAATATTATTTTTCTCCCCTTAATCTATGGACTGTTGTTGGCACTCTCCCAATTGGCTTTGGGGCTTCACTATTGATCAGTTTATTTCCTGTCCATTTTATGCTTCTGCATTCCCTATAATTAAGCTTTGACCATTAAAAATAATAATTCATATATATATTTCTGTAGCTGAATGCAGTTAACCTAGGGCAAAATGTTTGTTAACTTGTTAAGGATATGAAATTATAGATTACAATTCATAATTTCAAATATATTATAAAATCATGTTGACTAGATGTAAGTCATAATTTAAATTTTTTTCTTTAAAAGTCATGAATTTTTACAGATTACAAAAATACCAATGTTCGCGCTATTTAAATGCAGCAAACTTGCATGCAACAACGAAATGAATCCTGACTCTAAATCCGTATTATACTAGTTAAAAATTTTTGATCCATTATTTTACCTCATTTATTTGCACCTTATGAGGTGAGCCCACTGAACAGAATGGACTGGATCAAATGTCTTCTATTTATTTTAATATGGGAACAATAACGACCCAGGTTACCTGTTTTAAATGTTAAAGTGGACTCAAAAATGCTTATGCATCAGGATGATCTACAACTCATACTGCTAGTCACCACAGATCCATTTGTGTGCTGTTTGATATGCCCCTTCATAAGGCATGCCAGTATTACAGATAGCGGCTTTCCTACTCTGCTTCAGTGCTGGCCCCCATAATTTGTTAATATTCATTTCCCAGAACTTTTTTTCTTTTTATAAAATTAGTTTTATTATTTTATGATATATAGTTCCATAGGCTCCGGGATTTCCCTTACCACTTCCCCAGGTTCCCTATTCTCTCCCTCTACCCCAACCGATTTCCCCTGTATTATTACAATGGTATAGTCCTTTATAAACAGTCAAAAGTCCATCATTTTGCTTTTTAACTGTATCCTGACACTGTAGGTATGGACAATGGCAGATAGTCTAGCATCCTAGTGTCAAGATATACTTAACAGTTTCACTGGGAGTCCATCTCTGATTTGGAAGTAGAGATGCATACTGCATTGTATCCTCACATCTGGATATGATAGTCATTATTACACAGTTACTATAGGGCCTCTTAAACGAAAAGCCATAAAACAAAATCAATAACAGGGAGAAAAATAGAAAATTTACAACAACATGAAGTTAATTTCTTGTACCCGGTGAAGTGGCTACTACAGTGAAAACAAATTAACATATACAGCATCTCCAATAGCTAATCTTTTTTTGGGAGTGTGTGGCAAGATCATCCAAAATCTAAATGTAATATGATACTATTAACTACAGTCCTCATGTTGTACATTGAATCCCTGGATTTATCTATACTAAAGATCCATATCTTCATCTTCTTCTTCTCTCCCCAAACTACACCTTGGTCATACAATTACCTTACATTTTACTGTTTTTGCTTCTTACTTGACAGGTTAATTTCATATTTACCATAGTTGAGTTTTGTGAGACAGACGGCACTAGTAACAGACACAGCTAGAGGCACGCTGAGAGTAGGCAGACAGTGAGGGACTAGTTAGTTATCTGTGGTGTCTTGGCCCATTTCTCCTAAATCCTGCACCTGGGCTCCTTGTGTCCCAGAAATAGATGCTGAGTGAACCATGCTGCTTTGTGTGCTCTCATCTGGGTCCTGTGGATGGGCTTTCTGAACAGAGCCTGACTGATAATGGAGTATGCCTGTTATGTCTTCCATATCAGTTTGTGACATACAAGGGTGCTTTCAAAAGCTCATTGAGAAAGTGCAATTAGAAGAGAAGTTTGTTTTAGTGCCAAAAAGTTTGCTGGTCATACCTCATTTCTCCACCATGTTCTTTTCCCAGGAACTCTTTGAAGACCCCTTGTATTGTGTCCCCAGAATAGACAGGAGTCACAAATGCAACTCTGCTGTGTTAGCCATGTGACATTTTCCAAAGCTGTGTTCTAGGTATTTCTCTGACGTGTCCATATGCTGCATCTGAGGCTGTTCTTCTGACCCAAAGAGTGGAACAAGAGGAACAGGGGCAGCTTTAGTTTCCACTGAAGATTCTCTAATCAACAACGTATGCTTGCTAATAACTTTTGTCTTGCAGAAATATGAAGATTTTTTAATGGTAGGCATTTAAAATTCCTCAGTTGAAGATTAATTCAAAGAAAAGCTCTCGTTTGAATTTGTCTCCACATCTATCAGGTGGCGTTATTTTTCCAATTCTCTTACTCTTGCATATTCAAAGGCGCTTCTGTCCAACCTATAATTATTTTCTGCTAATTAGAGTAATTCATGGTTAATTATTCAAAATGATTTCTCTTCAAAATCAAAAGTATTTCTTGTCATGGCATTAAGAAAGATACAAATAAAAATATTACCACAATGCAAATTTCTGTCAGGAGAGAATGCATTTTTGGTATTATTTAAATAGCAGTAATCTTGTTCCACCAGCAAGGATCCCACAATTCACTATTTCAATTAATTTCGACTAGAGAAGGGCAAACTAAACTGTGGAGTGATGACTACATGGGTTTTTATGATAACTAAGAATCTGTCACACTGACTGTATAGGAGTAACTTTATATACTCTGAAAGAGCTACAAAGCAAACAGACCTAAAACAATGGCCCAAGGCTAACACCCAACACATCAGTGTGGGACACTGGGTGTTCAAATATATATTCTGAGAGAGCTGAGTCTCTTTGTGGGTCCATATTTAGGTCCTGCTGATTGCAAATCTCTGAGTCTTCTCTCTCTCACTCTCTCTCTCTCTCTCTCTCTCTTTTTCTCTCTCTCTTCTTGCAGAGGCAGCTGCTTCCATCTTTTGTCTACCCAAGAAAGCACTGACCTTTCTCAGTCTCTAAGTCAGGACCACGTTTGGTTTGCATTCTTTTCCTTTCCTCACTCTGATCTAACTTGTACAGTTGGTTTGATTTTCGTAGGAGGCCCAATTATCCTGAGTGGGGATGTCTAGGCTTGTAGATGACAGCCTCAATAAAAGCACAACACTACACAGATTGTCTATCTGCTATTATTGATACCTTCAGGGTACAAAGTCCTAAGGCTGCATGATCTCCTAAATAAAATCATTGAGATACCAATTGTGTGTGACATAAACAGTTATACATACTAGAGTCACGTGAACAGAAGAGAAAGAAGCTATAGTTGCACAACAGAAAGAGCAAAATAGCTGGCAGCTACTTCAAGGATTCAGAAGACAAGATGGGAAAATGATAAACCTGAGAAATGGTGAAGCCATTCCTAGAGGAACACAAACTGCTTCCTGTTTGACCAAGACTGGCTAACATTATGCTCTTCATCTTTACCTGAAGTTTTCAATTTAGTTTATTTGCTTTCTTTCCTTCCCCTGTTACAGACTCATGTCCCTGCTAAATTCAAATGTTGAAGACCTAATCCCTAATAATGATTTGGAGGTAGGGCCTTTGGCAAGGGAAGAACCTTCCGGAATGGACTTGAGACACAGCATTCTTTTTCTGTCTGATCTGCTCTTCACTACATGAGTGTTCCAAGAGGAGACGGCAGTCTGCAAGAACAGAGTCCTCCCCAGACGTGTGAGTCAGATGACACCTGTTCATGGATTTCCTGGTCTCAAGCTTCAGGTTACACAATCTGTGGTAATTTGCTCTGACAGCCTGCAGTTATACATTTTCTTAGAGTAAACTCAACAACTTGTGTAGCAAAAATTAATTATAAAAGTTTTTCCTTCGCATTCAGATTTTTCACGATAGCCACGACAGAAAGAAGAAAATAAAAGAGGTACTACTTAAAAGGAGCACACTAGTTAAGTTCAAGGAATACATATTTAAAGCACTCTCATTTGCAGATGTTGGTCTCTGAAGAAAAGCCTTACTCAAACACAATTTCCACTGGTGATTTATTTTTTTGGGGGGGGGACCTTTGACATCAGGATATCATTTCAGTGTTATTGCTTCTTGCATTTTTTTAAACCCTAAGCTAATAAGGGGACATTAAATCCTATCAGAACATTCAGTTCCACATGCACCTGGTTTTAAAAAGCTAACTGCGGAATAGAATACAGATCATTTCCTGTCCGTTCTCCACAGCACAGAGGCAACCACTGTTCATGCGAAGACTTGTTTGTCCTGGCATTTTCCTCCTTGTTTGTCACAAGTCTTCTAACATTGCTGTTTTGCCTGATTCAGCGAGTTTAGATGTGGTCTGCTGACCACTTGCTACAGTGCACCTGTGCATCCCTAGGAGGTTGAGTCACCTGACTGGTATCCAGGACTCAGGCTTCTTCCGCCCAACCTGCCACTCCTCCATTCTTAGCGTGTACATCTTGTCTCCACAGCTGTGAGTAGCTGCTCTCCCATTTCTGCCCGACAGGTGCCTCTTGCATTTCACTGGCCAGAACTAAATCGTTAGACTTCATTTATACCCAATGGAGTTTGGAAAAAGGATCACCTCAGTTTTCCAGACTTTGCATCGAAGAACTCGAAATGAAAAGGGGGCTGTGAATGGCTTTTAAGATTGGTCCTGGGCATTGGATAAGAAAGCTATGGTTCATCTACTCCATGGAATACTACTCAGCTATTAAAAAAAAAAACAAAATGCAGTTCTTTGTGGCCAAATGGGCCAAACTGGAAACCATAATGCTAAGGGAAATGAGCCAATCCCAAAGGGTTAGATACCACATGTTTGCCTTAATTTAAGAAGATATGATGTTGTGCATAACATGTTATGTTATGGATGTTATGTCATATGTAGTATATAAACTAAAATGGAAATGTGAATGGGGTGGTCACAGAATGGGGTTAAGAAATCGCATTTATTTTTACCATGTTGGCTGCTCAATACTATGTCAATTAATTCCATAACGATGTTACTTGTTGCTGATATTATGTTAGTGCTTTTATTTGATCGGGATGATACTCTGCTGGCTCTGCCCTCAGACCAGAGAGGGTCTCCCCAATAAGTAGTTGAACTTGACTGGACAATAAGATGTTGGACTCTATACTTGGCATATGCTTGCTAAGAGGGAATCTCAATTGAACTTGAACAATGGTTACGCAACAAGGTGGAGGAACCCACCATGGGGGGAGGGTATGGGGAAGTGTGGGGAGAACCCCAGTTCCTATAAAATTACAACACAATTTAATTAATGAATAAATTTAATAAAAAATTAAAAAAAATATTTGGAAAAAAAAAAAGATTGGTCCAGGGCCTGCCACAACAACCACGTAAATGCTCCCCGTAGATCTGTTGGAAACCTGGTATATTTTCTGAATGTTTTAGCACATCCAAACAAGATTATGTTGTTTTTCAATATTTCCTTGTCGTATACATTTATGTATATTTAAAGAGAGGAAGAGTGGTGGAAAGGGGGGGGAGAGAATATTCACTGTGTCACTTCCCCAGTACTTCACCTCTAGGCTGAGGCAGCCAAAGCCAGATGCCTGGTTTGAGCTATCACTGCTGCCTACCGCAGTGTGCACTAGCAGGAAGCTGGAACTGGGAGCCGAGTTGGGACTTAAACCCAGCTGTTCAGATGTGGGATGTGATGTCCCAAGGAGCATTTTAACAGCCACACCCAATGCCCATCCCTTCATTATTCTGCCTTCTGAAGTTTGTTGGATATATAAAGAAGTAAGTATGAAGCAGTCCAACAATCTGAATTTTTAAATTTAGACATCCGGAAAATTGTTTTGCCGTGCAATTTTTACAAATGATTACTGACTTTTGGTTTGTATTTTTGGTTTATATTTTAAAAAATATTAATATTCTGGTTATAACCTATGTGGATGTACATTCAAGTGTAAGGATTTTTTATTCTGACAGTTATAGAAAATATTAGAGATTGGGAAAGGGTTCAATCATTATGTATGTATTAAGGGTGTACATTCCACGAAATACTTTGTAGCCATTTAACATGATAATGTAGAACATCAGGGTTCACATGGGGTGTGATGATTCTCATTTATCTGGTTAAACTTACAGCTAACATGCCGAGAACAATGGAACTGTCTTATCTATTCTGATAGCCCAAACCTGTGCATAACCTTTGATTTTTTTGCAATTCAACATGAGTTGCTTGGGGGTGGGGGCTGGGGATAAAGATCCATCATGAAAAGAATACACAATGATATGACAAATAATGAAACAATACAGAATAATCAAAAAGCTATGGATCACTGACTCGGGTGGCTACACAGAATTGGAGGCATCCGCTAAAGAACGTACATTAAGCTTTAGACAAATGGTCAATGAGGCTTAGCACTAGAACAATTATTAGAGGCATGAGTTGGCTGCTTTGAAAGCAGACTTATTTAATTTAAGGTGCAGCTATGTTACAACATATGCCTTACTGGAGCCATATTTTCTTTCTAAGTATAATTCCAGCTGTTGCCCACCGAAATTGTTTTTCTTTTCTTCCTTTATTACTTGGAGGGAATTAGGGTCATCCGATGTGTTTTCACCTTCTGCATTTGAATTTGAGGCAGGACAATTCCCATGGAGGGATTCTTCTGGAACTTCATTTTAGTTATGTTTTAATAAAGTCTTATTTGTATTGACTTCTGAGGGCAGAATGGCATTCCCTAAATGATATACTACTTGGGTTTACTTTTTTATGGAAGGATTTTAATTTAATATGATAGATTCAACTGTTGTGTTTTAGATTTTATATGCATGCCTGGAAGCCTTTTAATAACTTGCAATAACAGACTAAATGAATGTGACTTTTAGGGTAGACACTCCTGTAATTGATATTTTTACCAACTCACAGTATTTATTTATTTTGCCAAAAAGTAAAGTGCATTTTTCTGTCCTTGGGGAATAAAAAAAAATGGAATTGCAATTTACTGAAGCCTTGTGAAAGATTCCGTATTTTCAATGAAAAAATGTATATGGATATATTTCTTGCTTTCTCCATGCATGATCCTCGCATGACTCAAAACACTTCTCCTTTTCCTAATACATTCACTGGCTTTTCTGAAAAGAAAGTAGTTAGAATCAAGAATTGATAAATTTTTTTTTTTCTGTTGCAAACAGATAAGTTTATTTGCGAAGGGACCAGGTGAGCAGGGAAGGGAGGGGAGGGGAAGCACCTCCGAAAAGCCAGGAGGTGGGGTGCCTCTCGAAAGAGGAGGGAGAGAGAGACACCCTTGCTAAAATATTTTTAAAATACAGCAATAAGTAGCTAAGATTTGTATAGACTCAATTCCTGCAAGGGGATTGTACTAATTCAACTTTTAAAATTATATATTTTTAGCACCAAGAATAGTATTTCAGATACAGAAGTAATTTTGATAAATGACAGCATTTTGCCTCAGGCCACAGAAAGGGAAGGAACAGGATATGTAGGAATTGGGAATCTGCAGATTAACATGTTACGATTATTCTCTTCGATAGCATGTAAGAGTAGCTTTGAAAAGCTCTAATGTCCTTAGTAGTTTAAACTTGTTCCTTCTGTGTTTAAGTCACATGCACTGTAACTCAAATTGACATGGCTCCTTAAAGGAAATATTGGGACAACTCTTACATAGTGATGAGGCATTGCTGAACAGTATTTTTGGATGATAGACATGACGGAAGTTTTAGATTGAAATGGCCTTTGCAAAGGAGTAGGTCACACCTACAAAAACATGAGAGGTGTTTAAGTTTGTCTCTGATTCCTTGATTTTGAGCCTCTTCAAATGTTTGCGCATTAGTCAAACTGACACCTCAAGGATCCTTAATTTTTATGAAGATGTCAGCCAGCTGCCAACATTTTTGAAGGACCTTCTTTCTTTTTCTTTTTTAAACATACTTGACGTTACTCCAAGACTGCATGTAACTTTTTGTGATAGTTATAAGGCTAATGAAATACTGGGTGGGTTGCAGGAGGAGTGGCTCCAGTAGGTGAGGGTGATGAAAAGGAGATGGAAAAATAGGAGGATTCCAATAATTTACCGCAGTGATTAATGCTTTGTCCCAGCCCTGCAAAAGTCACAGCAGCTGGTTATTAAGGTTTGCTAAGACACGGAGAAATGAAATCACTGAGTCAGTTACATGATGAAACCGAAGCTCAAGGATTTTGCTTCTTCCCTTCTCTTTGTCTATGAAGATCCTTCAGAAAGTTCGCAGAGCGCAGAATTAAAATATAAGTTTTTTAAATGCAAAATATATTTGAAGTCCATGCATGATTTTTTCCATGATATTCATTTTTCAGGAACTTTCTGAAGACTCCATGTACATACAGGCAAATCATACACACACATACAGAAACATAAACACATGTATGAATGCATACACACACACATGTACAGGCAATTGAAGCCTGCCTCATAAGAGAGGCTTAAGTTACCACTTAGAACACCTGCATCCCATATTAGAAGACTAGTTCATGTCCCGGCTGCTCTGCTTTGGATGCAGCTTCCTCCCAATGCATATTCTAGGAAGGATCAGATGACAGCTCAAGTTTTTGGGTCCAAATCAGCCATCTGGGACACCCAGATGTAGTCCAGGTCCTTGGCTTTGGCTTGACCTAGGCCTGGATAGTGCAAGCATTTGGGAAGTGAAACAACAGATTGAATATTTCTATCTGCCTGTCAAATACAATTTTTAAAAAACTTTAAAAATTAAAGATTATCAGAAATATTGCTGTGTGGATACAATTATATAATACACCAGAGCCATTCCAAGTTAAGCTACACAAAAATATTTCGGGTTTAAAATATATCTATATAGGCCTGGCACAATGGCCTAGTGGCTAAAATCGTCACCTTGCAAGTGCCAGAATCCCATGTGGGCGCTGGTTCATGTCCCAGCTGCTCCACTTCCCATTTAGCTCCCTGTTTGTGGCCTGGAAAAGCCTTGAAACCCTGCAATCATGTGAGAGACCAAGAAGGAGCTCCTGGCTTCAGATCCGCTCAGATCTAGCCATTGTAGCCATTTATAGAGTGATCCAGTGAATGGAAGATCTTTCTCTCTGTATCTTCTCTCTGTAAATCTGCCTTTGTGATAAAAACAAAATGTTTTTAAAATGTTACATCATTAAATGGAGTAGGTATGGAAAGAAACATTGCCCATTGCAGCTATATGTGACTCTCTGGGTCCCGCACAGTTGCAAAGCAGGCCAAGTCCAGAGTGAAGGCAAAGGCTTAGCACAAACTTGATATGAATCAGGCAAAGAAGGCAGGAAGCAAGTGCAGGATGGAATTGGAGGAGCCTTCTGCCCATGAACACTGAAAGATATTCTTAGCCCTTTTCTATGACTCCCCTTGACATGTTCTGATTTGTTTGGTTTTAAGTGAATCATTATTATTCCATATGGGTGTGTGGCACCTGTTTTTACCAAGTGTTCTTTGATGGGCTCTGTTGTATTGGACTCTATCCTGGAACTTCTTTGTATTCTCCACAGCATACAGTGAAAAAGGTTTGCAGTAAGTAGCATGGTAAGATGGAATTCAGCTGTATCAACCAGTCTTTGTAGCAACAGAAAACAGACTTGAGACCTACAGAGGTGAATGTTCCAAGCATCAGGTGGCTCTGAAGATTAGCTCCTCCTACAGGTAATAAATAGTTTGAAGATAGGGACCTGGATGAAGAAGAATCAAGGAGATAGGCACTGAGGCAGAAGAAATTATTTCAACTTCGATGCGTATCCAAATTTCTCATAATAACATATAGGGAAGACCTAATGGAAAAATAGCAACAAGACTATTTCATTTCCATCCATTGCATTATCAGTTTTATGATCTGAGTTTCTAGGAAATCTTTTCATCTTACATAAGACTTGGATTAAGTCTATTAATTTATTATTTTTTAAACTGTCCCTATACATACTATTATCAGTTCAACTTCTTGGTGTCTTCATAAGCTAAGCATTTTGGTTATACACACTTATATTTTCAAATAAGGGCTGTATATTTGACAAAGTTTATCTAGGAAATATATTTTAAAGCAATAATCATTGAAAATTATAGTGGTTTGTGATGCTTATTTTAAAAAATCCCTACATATCACTTATGAACAGCACATCTTTACCTTAGCATTTTGTCATGAATGATGCCAAAATGTACAATCAATAAAATCTATAGCTACACTCTCTTCCCAGCTCCTCCCGGCACTCTCACTTTCAAGCTCCCATCTGCTTCCCAATCTTATTTTTTTTTCTAATGAAGAAAAATCTCACAGCTTGAGTAAGCATAATATTTAAATGATACACAGTAAATAAGAAAATCATTTAATGAATTTCGTCTTTTGAGAATAACACGGCTAAGCACAACTCTGCAACTATATGGCATCAATAAAGATCAACATTGTTTCTAGATGTATATATATTTTGGTTTCTGCTTTTTATGTCATCTAAGTTCTAGAACGCATTTTAATGTATGTCTTTTGTGAATGACAAATTTAGGTTTTCCTTTAAAAAACAGAATATACATTCATGTATGAATACTTAATGTAACGTATACCTGATATGTGTGTGTGTGTGTGTGTGTATATATATATATATATATATATATATATATATATATATTTATTTATTTATTTAAAAACTTTATTGGAAAGGCGGATACACAGAGAGAAGGAAATATAGAAAGAAAGATCCGTGGCCACACTGGCGAAAGCTGAGCTGATCCAAAGCCATGAGCCAGAAGCCAGGAGGCTCCTCTGGATCTCCCATGCAAGTGCAGAGTCCCAAGGCTTTGGGCATCCCGCACTGCCCTCCCAACCCACAAAGAGGGAACTGGACGGGAAGTGCAGCAGCCGAGATATAATCCAGTACCCATATGGGACCCCGGCAGTTGCAAGGCAAGGATTTAGTCACTAGGCTATCATGCAGGGCTCTGAAATATATTTTTAACTTTCAGATTTTATTGGTGACAACTGCTATCTTCCAAAGAGGCTCATGGTGACAGCAAGTAAGCTGCTTCATCTGGACTAGTCTATGGGAAAAACACCTGAAATCAGTGAAAACTCTCAGTTTGAAAGGTCTGTTCAGGTGTCAGAGGAGAAAGAAGTTCATGGTAGAGTGTCAATGAGGAGACTGCAGACAATTTAAGGCAGTCTTACAGGAATTCTCTGAGAAATTGGGCATTCTTAAGATCAAGCATATGTCATATCAATATTCCTAATACAAAGAACTTTGGGACTGTTCCTAAGCTCTCCTTAGCTCTGTGCGTAAAGGCATCACTGAGCCAAAGCCTACAGAGCGAGCTATTCAGTTATGCTGAGCGAGGCTGCAGTATCATTTTATTGCTGTTGCCTTACTTACCTCCCTCTCTCTACACACCTGCCAATGGAAATTTCTGCCCTAGAAATTATACTGCGGCAGAGAGAGAAGCGAATACACGAGGCTGGATTCCATTTCTCGAGACATAACAATATGAAACAGTGCCATTGTCTGCTCTGCAGACTGCTGAATCATTAAACACAGGCACCTATGCCTTAAGGAGGCAGTAACTCTTTAAACTGCCCTTTATGTTTACAATTGCTTCATTACTTTATTTTGCCAAAAATGAAGGTCATTAAAATCATGTGACTGAAATTTCAAAAGTAGCCTGCAAGTTGTACAGTCTTTAACTATGTTCCATTTAACGCATTTAATAGATGTAAAAGCTCACAAGTGATGATATAAAGGATAATTTACGCTTGCAATGCATTTTTGTCCAATTAATAGATTGCCTGTGTGTTGCATATTTTGCATGACAAAAGAGCAGAATATTAAACTGCCATTCATAATGAAAATGCACTTTGCAAATTAAAAGTGCCGAAACAGAAATTTTTCACCCTGTTTAGGAAATAAACAGTCCTTAACCAATTAAACTGCATTGTAATAATTCTATGATTTATTGCAAGTTGTTTAACTTTCAAAACTCGGCTAACCCATATTAAGGTCACAATCCATCATGTCTTGCTTGGAAAGCCAGCAAATAATGGCTGTTGTATTAGCTGCTTTTGATGATAGTATGAAAGAAGTATTAGCACTTGTCAACAAAACTGCTTACAACATAACATTAGCATGCATGGGCTGCTGTACCTATTTATTATTCTGGCAGCTTCACACATATTGTTACAAGCTTATAAAACATTTTGTCGGGTGGAAACCGAATGTACACTGTTTGGTTTTCTGATAGACTGGCAGCATAAATGTCTAGGCTGACTTAGTTTAGTTTAAGTGTAAATAGAGACACAAATTCTTCAACCTGTTCTCTTATTGATACTGAAAAGTGCTGAATTATTCAGCATCCCAACTCTTCTGTTTGTGTCTATCACAGTTATCAATTACCCATCAGTCTTCTTGTCAAAACAGAATGGATTAATCTGGCTGAAAATAAGACAAATAAATGGATACTAGGACTGGGTGTGGGGGTGCCAGACTGTGAAAGGGGAATCGAGGCAGTGACATTTGCCGTTGAAAATGGAATCTCTGGATGAAGCGAGCAAATGATTCCCCTCCGCGAGCCAAGAATGCACTTAGCTCACCGTGAGGAAATTAATCCGCCTTCTTCAGCTGCTAATGCATTAGCGCTGAGGTAATCATTTGCTTGCCGAAATTCCTTCATGTTAAAATAATTCTGGTTATCCGTATCGTTTCTCAGGGGAGATGCTGATCCCTGCCTCCAGATCCTGTCTCTTGGTGAATACAGGGTTGACTGGTGGATAAATGGACCCACTGAACAATGTAGTTACTGCTGATGGTTTTCTGCCACTTCATAGCTCTCAGCTGATGTGAAACCAAGTAACTCTTTGCCCAGATGGCTGGTGGAACACTTCCAGCAGCTGCAAAGTCCATCCCCGTGTTCTTTCCCAAACATTTTATTTGGAAATCTTGTTTGGCAAGCTTCCAGAGACTCTGCCTGTCTGTTCAAAGTACATATTTTCAACGTAGCCCATTTGGCCTCTCCGTTAAAAAAAAAAAAAAAAAAAAGCCTGCAAAGTGCCTTCTAATTTGGCACAAGAATTGCAACCACAGAATGAGGCAAGTGTTCACTTGCTGGCCAAAAAGTACAAGAATTTTATCTTAGATTTTTCCAGAATGGACTGTTCTACACTGTCATTATTAACATCTGAACCTTTCATATCACTGGAGGATCAAAGCTCCCCAGACTGTTTCCACTGATGGCCTCACTCTGCTAAAAACTCCCTCTCAATCTTATCATTCCAGACATCCTGTATCCTGACTTTCTCAGACACTCTTATTTCTGAGACTGTCGGGTGGACAGTAATTAAAGGAGACGTACCTGTTTGAAAGAGCTCCACTCGCTTCATGAATCAACAGATTCCTTTTGAATGAATCATCACCTTTCTATTCCCAGTTGATTGTGCAAAGAATTTTAAGCATTAAAAAAAACATGCTACATTTGGAGAGTTCAAAAGAGGTCATATTAATAATTAAATTCCAGGTACAACCTCCACTCTTTCTCTAAAAGACTTACACAGACTGGAAATTTCTGTCTCATATTCCCAGAACATTGCTTCAAATTTCTCCTCAATGTAAATCAGGTTCCCAGAACTTCAACATTTTAAAAAAATGCACTAATTGGCTTGGTTGCAGCTCACCTTCGCTGAACTTCATTTCCTTGGTGGATAATCCCAAGGCTGCTTCAGGGAAGGCAGCTGCTTGAAATGCACAAACACTAAACCCTCGCTTGAAACAGGCAGGTTCTCTTGTTAGCAGTCAGCTGGTTGCTTTTACTTTGAGTTTTTCTCCTTGTTCCTTTTATAAGCAAATAACTCAGTGCGGTGGAAAGGAAGTACTGCTATCAATTTTGCATGGCCAAAACGAAGTTAACTGACAGGTACTTCTAATGATCTCTCCCCAAATTCCAGAAGACCTTTCCTTCTCTCAAGGAACATTTCAACATGCCTGCCTGCCATTCCAATTCCACCTTGTCCATATCTAAACACTCTCTCCCACTGGTTTCCTTTCTCCAAAATCCTAATCAGTTGCTATGACCCCTAGAGTCAACTTTTATAATGTCCCTCCCTCCCTCCCTCCCTCCCTCCCTCTCTCCTTCTTCTTTCATAATATTTTTTATTAATTTGAATAAGAGAGTGACAGAGGGAAGAAAGGAGAGACACAGATTTTCCATCCATTGGTTCACTTTCCAAATGGCTGCAATGTCTGGGGCTGAGGTAGCCTGAAGGCAGGAGGCATGAATTCTATCCACTTTTCCTTGGTGGGTGGCAGGGGTCCAAGTACTTAGGCCATTTTCTGATGTTTTCCTAGGTGCCATTAGCAGGAGGTAGCTGATCAGAAGTGGAGCAGCAAAGAGCTGGTCTGGTGCTCTGGTATAGGATGCTGATGTTGCAAGTAGCAGCTTAACTCAATGTGCCACTATGCCAATCCTTGTTCATCTCCTTTTAATGACCACTGTCATAGGCTTTTTCCTTCTCTGCTGACTCACTCAGATGTTCCTGCATGCCTCACATATCTGTCTTTGAAAAGTTTATTGAGAGGCAGCGAGAGGAACAGAAATAGATGAGATGGAGGGAGAGAAGAATCCAATATTGTTGATTCATTCCTAAAATGGTTACAATGTCGGGCTGAGTCAGTGCTGGCTGAAGTCAGGAGCTGAGAATTCAATCCAGATCTTCCACATGTGTGGTAGGAACTCAGTTACTTGAGCCATTACCAATTACCTCCCAGGACCTACACCAGCTGGACGCTGGAGTCAAGAACCAGGGCTGGAAATTAAACCTAAGTGCCCTGATTTGGAATATGGGTATCTCAGGATAAATGCCTCCCTGAGTTCAACAATTCTCCATATATTTAACATGAGTGGTATCTTGGCCTCTCATCTTTCCAACATCCTTTCTACCCTGGCCCTCAGCCTCCATCCTGAACAAGTGCTGTCATCTTACCTCCTTTCGATCTCAGTTCGAATGATGCCATCCTACGCATTTTTCTTAGTCTCTCACCCATGCCTGACTTACTGCTGTAAGTCTCTCATGAGCTTATTTCTGTTGTTCTCATCACAATCTGGCAGAAATGTCATTTTTGCCTCTTGGTGGTTGTGTGACCGTGGGCAGCTTCTATAACCCGAAGAAGCCTCAAACTATCCTCTAAAATTAGGGATATGAATACTCCGTGCAGTGTGAGTATTACAACATAAGTGAATGAATGTAAAACACAAAGTACATTGCCTGGCACACAGTGAACACACATCAAATCCTTGCTGGTGAAATTATTGGCTGTGGCAGGGAATTAGAACTATTTATTTTGACAAATATATGTTTAGAAGTAACAACTGTAGTTGTCCTTGGTGTTTCTGTGGAGTTTGAAACCACACTTTGATCCTAGGTAGTTGGCCAGAGAATTCTGGCTGAACTTTGCAAACTTGCTTCCTGGCTTCAGACTGGCCGGCCCTTACCTTACTAGCTTAGTCTTTCCTGATTTTAATAATTGGGAAGCCAGGCAATTGTAAGGGTCTATAATTCACGGGTGGTTGTTAAGACAAGAGAGATGTAAAATACTCAGGAAAGGGCCTGGCACAGAGCAAGACTCCCATCAATAGAATTCCTGACTGCACTAGAGGGGTTCCAAAATTCTTCTTGCTCTAATTCTAGATAATGAGAAGGGATCACTGAAAGTAATGCATGATTCGTGTGCTGGCTGCTCCACCTCCCATCCAGTCTCATGCTTGTGGCCTGTGAAAGCAGTACAGGACAGCCCAAAGCCTTAGGACCCTGCAGCTGTATGGGAGACTTGGACGAAGCTCCTGGCTTTGGAGCTTAGCTTCAACTGTTGCGGCCACTGGGAGAGTGAACCAGAGGACAGAAGACCTTTCTCTCTGTCTCTCCTTCTCTCTGTAAATCTGACTTTCCAACAAAAATAAATAAATCTTTAAAAACAAAAAAATTGCACATAATATATCCATATGAAACACTGCTTTCCTCTATCCCTCATATTTGAAGAAATACGGTAAGGTTTTGCAAGAGGTCCAGTGAGACTTGCTCTTTCATATTTAAGATAAATACTTAAGTAGATACTTATTCTGGTTATGCTTGTCCAGACTTTTGTCAAGAAAGGAGAAATGAGGGTGAAAAACTGAAGTCTGTCTTCAGGCAGAGTTTCTGAGTAGAGAAATCATAATAAAATATCTAATTCATAGGTTCAAATTTGGCATATGTTCTCTCCCCACACCCCAATTCTTTTAGTTATACTATGACAGTGTCAGGGATAAGTTCTAGATCATTCCTAGATGACTTAACTGTTCCTTGCTGTAAACATTTTCATTGTCCCAGGGTTTACCTTGCCTCTCAGTTAGAATATAGGGATTAAATTGCTCCTGTGGGCAAGAAGCAAAGACTGAGGAAATTCTAAACTTAATGATGAATGTGTGACTGAAATGACAGTCTATCATGTATGGTGGTGGAGAAAGCCTGGCCCAACCAGGAGTCATCTTGGCATACGATAGTTCTGTTACCATTGGCTTCTGCGAGAGGGAGGTATGGAACATTTTACTGTCTCTATTTTTAAAGTCTTACTAGAAAGGCTGCTAAGAGCTTCTGACTCAGCAACTTCTTCAGATACCCAGTCCTTTAAAGAGATTTAAAAGTGACCTCAACTCTGCACAGCAGAAATTCACAATAAGACTGGTGTGCAAAGCCAAATCTTTAGCGAAACTGAGCGAATGAATCATATCACAGTAATGGTATTTCAGTTCAACAATAAGATTTCTCTCATTCTCTCTCCTGCTTGCTCTCTCTTTCTGCCTGGAAACAAATCTTCAGGAGCATTTGATTGTTTCAATGAGACAATAACACAGGAAGCTGTCATGATAATATTAAGCCACCTTTCTCCTGGCAGAAAAATGTAAAGCAAATGATTTTCCAAAGTGTCCAGGTGGCCAAGAGCTTCTCTTTGTCTTAATCAGAAAGTCTTTGGTTTTAGAAGAGGAATTCCCAGAGCGAGAGCTATCAACTGATGTTGGGAAGAAAGGTTGTGAAAATATATTTTGTGTCTCTGGCTATCACGACCGACAAGCTTATCTTAGTAACCAAATTCCTGCTACCACTTCTTCTACCACACCTAAATTGGACAGGTATATATGTGCTTGGGCACCGGGTGTGTCAAGAGGGATGGCGAATATTTATAAACTTACATAGGCACCCTCTTAAAGATCAAGGTGTGTGCTTATGGGGGTGTCTCTAAAAAGTTCATGTAAATTGAGTATTATGAAAAATTTATGCAACTATTTCTAACTTTACGGGGCTGGTGTTGCAGAACAGAGGGTTAAGTCACCGCTTGTGACGTGGAAGTCTGTATCGGGGTACAGTTTCAATTCCTGGTCTAGTGTGCCTGGAAAAATAGTGCAAGATAACACAAGTTCTTGCATATATCTGGGGGTAGGGGAGGGTGATGTGCCATGTTAAGACTGAACTAGGTTTAATTTCTGTCTAAATACAAGAAAAACTTCCTCAAAGCCCCACCTTCTGGGAGGTGGTAAATACATGCACTTCTCCTTGTCACAGACCATCTCATTTTGCTGCCACTGTCTGTTCAATTCCAGGTCACTAACTCAAAGTTCCCTTAGGGAATTCACTTATTCACTTGAGGACTAGTTCTAAAGCAAGGAGAAAATTCTGGAGGAAATTCATCAGATTGAAATATTCCAGATCGTTGGATTTTTCTTCCTGTTGACCTTGGAGGTCATGTGTGACTTGAGCATGGTCACTTCTACCTCAGCACTGCAGAACTTAGTAAATGATAATATAGCTACCTTTCAGTAGAAAAAAAACAATAACAGCTATGGAGCTTGACTGGGAAAATATAAAGGGGAATGATAAGTATTTTAAAATGTTTTTGAGGGAGGACTAAAACCACTTAGAACTTTTTGCTTTTACTAGAGTACTAAGAACATGATTCACTACTGTTTCAAAAAAATGTATAGATAGGTGTGTGAATGGTTCAAGTTTTGCAAACTTTTTTTTGCAAAGTTTTGCAAAGTTTTTACCACACCAAACCAAAAAAGTGGTAAAATGCAAGCAATAGACTATGCAATAGAATAATCATGGGTTAATGGATTTTAGAGTATTGCTAAAATTCAAAAGACTGGGGACTGGTGCCTGTCATGCCATAGCAGATAATCCTTGGCCTGAATCCCATGTGGGCACGGTTTCAAGTCTTGGCTGCTCCACTTCCGTTCTAGCTCTCTGCTAATGGCCTGGGAGAGCAGTGGAGGATGATCCAAGTGCTTGTGTCTTGCTCCCGTGTGGGAGACCTGGAAGAATCTCCTGGCTCCTGGCTTCGGATTGGCTGAGCTCCTGCTGTGGCAGCCATTTAGGGAGTGAAATAAAGAATGAAGATCTGTTTTTGTCTCTCCCCTTTGTAACTCTACCTTCCAAAAAAAAAAAAAACTTGAAAAATGCCAGAGTGCCAGATCAGAAGCAACTTGACAATTATTTTTCAGAACTGACCACCGTAAGACATGTTAGGAATCAAATCACAAAATCCCCTCACACAGAAAACTTTTACAGAATTCATCAGCTCAGTCGTTACCTGTCTTTAATTATCAAATCACCTCTTTGTTCTGACCTGAGAACTTGTGATCTGATTTGACACACTTGAGCCCATGTGGGTCAAGCGCTGTCACACAATCCCTTAGTTCATTGTCCTAGTGATCATTGGACAAATCATTTTGGTCATCAATAAACAGAAATAGAACTGCCTAGAGGAAAGGTCATCAATGAATAACAGCTTAGACCAAGGCCACTGTTGCAACTCTGAATCATGGTGTGGTCTTGCGCCACTCATTCACAGAGTGATTCCTGGCAACACACTACCTGCTATGATGTACATGATATATCATATGGTAGATGTCAATGCATGTCAGTCTCTGGGTCCATCATTGAGAGGCAGCAGCAGAAGAGTAGCTACAAAGCCTCAGAAAGCCCTTGTTGCACATCGATCCCAAGGCAGTTTCAATCTGCTAGAAACCATTGAAATTGCCATTCTGCAGGTTTAAAAGGAAAAAATGTTGCATATAGGCAGTTCTACATGCTTTGACTTCGCCATTCAAGAGTCACTCAGACTTGGACCACAATATGTAACTGTGGGAAGAAAGCAAAGCATTAAAAGGCAAACTGGAACATTTTATTTTTTCTCCCAATAATTCCAATGGTGTTAAGAGAAAAAGCAAACTCCCTTTAGCTGCAATCAGTACTTGTGAAATATCTAACTGGACAGTGTTAGGAAGCACACAACACACATGGATGAGATCAACATTACGCTTGAATTGATCAACCATACGTGAGGATTTGGCTAAATAGAGAAGAAACAGTGTTTACTTTCTCCATGGCATCTCAAAGTGGCTGTATTGTGAAGTGCAATGATGCTTTCACATAGTATATGGATGCCAGTGACACACGTATCTAGAACTACGACTTGCCTTCGGTATATTCTCTATTCCCCTCCCTGATGTCCCACATCCCCTCCCCTACACTCTAACAATATTGGCTTTCTTTCTAGAACTGGCTATGCAATTGGCAGGACCAAAGGGAGGCTGCTTGTGAAGAAAGTGAGAAGTTCCAGGTGGTGACAGCAATGCGTGAAACAGAGGGGTCTTCTAAGCATGAGACCCTCTGTAACCCACCTGGGTTGCCTGCCCATGAAGCCAGTTTTGCTTTCCTTCACTTCATACATATGCCAGGTTCATTCCCAGCCTGGGGCTTTGGCACCTGCTGTTCCTTCCGGCTCAGAAGAGGCCAAGGTCCCAGTTCAGCTCCTTCCTTGGACAGGTAACCCTTGACATTCCTGTTTAAAGAAGCTCCTTTTCTGAGTCACATTCTACGATATCACATTATCTTGCTTTTCCCCCAAGATCTCACTCTGCTTTTATTTTCTTGCCAATTTACTTATAAATTTACAAATGTAAATTTCTACATATTATTTAGTTTCCTTCCTATGGAATGTAAAGTACATAACAGAACTGAGTTTATTTGCTTCCTATCTTGTTCACATGGTTCATAAAACAAGTGGGTGTCCATAAATATGTTTTTGATGAACAAATGAACGAAGTAGGATTTTTACAAATTAATTTTAATTTATAAAAATATCTTTATGGTCTCCAAGTTTTTACGTGTCCCAACAGACTCAACTAAGTTACATGCATGCATAGAAACACACATGAATCCACGGATGCAATTCAAAAGTTCTAATTCATGTGATGTACATTAAAAAATAAGCCTGTTCATTCATTAGTGATTACTAAAAGAGTTCTCTTAAGGGCCCAGCACGGTAGCCCAATGACTAAATCCTCGCCTTGCAACTGCCCAGGATCCCATATGGGTGCTGGTTCGTGTCCTGTCTGCTCCACTTCCCATCCAGCTCCCTGTTTGTACCCTGGGAAAGCAGTAGAGAATGGCCCAAGGTCTTGGGACCCTGCACCCACATGGGAGACCCAGAAGAAACTCCTGGTTCTTCACTTCAGATGGGCTCACCTCTGGATTCTGTAGCCATCTGAGTAGTGAACCATTAAATGGAAGGCCTTTCTCTTTCCCTCTAAATTTGCCTCTTCAATAAAAATTAATTAATATTTCAAAATTTCTAAAGATCAACCAGCTTTTAAAGTTAACTCTGCTATTACTCTTGGTATTGGATTTTTTTTTAAATAAAAGCGCCAAGCACGCACATATTAGTATGTTTTTAGAAAGTATCTTATATAGGGCCCGGCGCCATGGCCTAGCAGCTAAAGTCCTCGCCTTGAACGCACTGGGATCCCATATGGGCGCTGGTTCTAATCCCGGCAGCTCCGCTTCCCATCCAGCTCCCTGCTTGTGCCCTGGCAATCAGTCGAGGACGGTCCAAAGCTTTGGGACACTGCACCCGCATGGGAGACCTGGAAGAGGCTCCAGGTTCCTGGCTTCGGATTGGTGCAGCACCGGCCGTTGCGGCTCACTTGGGGAGTGAATCATCGGACGAAGATCTTCCTCTCTGTCGCTCCTCTCTGTATATGTGACTTTGTAATAAAAATAAATAAATCTTTCAAAAAAAAAGAAAGTATCTTATACTAAGATAATATGGTAAATGTTTTTCATTGCAACTATGTGTATCAGCGATAGTATAGTGGTTAAGATGTTATTGAGCGCATCGTGGAAACTGATTGCAGCTATAAATGTTCTTACTGTAAAGTTGTTAAATAATAACAAGTCAAAATAATTACACATGCTTGCAAAAAGTAGGACTTTGGCATCTAGTAGGAATTGCTAGCGTGGAAATGACATTGGTTGAATTAACCTGACACTCATGTTAGATTACAAAGCTTTCTGCAACATGCTTATTTCATTATATCTTTTGAAGTTCAGAGTCAAAGATAATGGCCCCGAAGACTTGACTTTGCTCTCCATGGCTCCACTGGTTCTGGCTAGAGGGTTGGTTCTGCATGCAAATATTCTTTTTTTTTTGGTGGTGGTGGTGGTAGTTTTATAGTTACCGGCTACAATTAGAAATTAACAAAACCAGTGATAAGCACTGACATTTGAAGACATTTCTACATATCCAATGAGATATGTAAGGAAAGCTAAATAGAAGAAAATTTGCAATTTAAAACATAATTCTCCATGATGAAAATGTAAAGCTGTCGTTGTGTTTTATTCGGGATGGCAGCTTAGGAATCCCCATGAAGCTACATTGAAGCAAAGAGGAGATTAATAATTTAATTTGGTTCACTATCATGCAATAGGGCACCACAACCTTTGATTCCATAACCAGCTGCTGACCCTAATATACAGGAACCAATTAGACATCTCTATCTAATTGTTGGGCAACCCATCTAAAACTCACCAGGAATTTTCATCTTAAACAACACTCAACAGTATGAAAGAATCCCAGTTATCCCCCTGGTGGATGCGGTTGATTTGATAGAAACACACGAAGGAGCTAAGCAAACGGGGGGGAAAACTGCAAGATCATTTTGGGCTGTGTTCTGTAAAAGAACATCTTAATATAATGAGCCCCCCCGCTTTTTTTCAGCCTCCCTTGGCGGTGCATCAGCCCTCTCAGATAACCCCACACAAAGCAAATATTATTCATCTGAAGTTACATTTGCTCCTTGTTATCACAACTTATGCCACTTAATTCATTATTCAACGAATTCACTTTCTTGTTTATTAGATGCAAGGTAGCCGCTTATCCCTAAAGGCCATGTATGCAAAAGACTGCTTGTAATCCTGTCACTTCAAACCTCTCCAGACTTTTACATTGCTTCAGGAATTAGGAGGAAAGAAGCAAACAATTTAGATTTATTCCTGATGATATTAAATCTGTACATGATGAAAGAAAAAACAGATGCTAACCTGAAATTTACTGATTTGAGAGTGGCTTCAGACGCTGTCTTTACATGCAGAAGTTAGTAATTCACTTGTTTCCCATCCAAACACCTTGAATTATTCCTCCCATATTAAAAAGGATAATCTAAATGTATATTTTGTATAGGTTGTTTACCAATAATAATAATAATAATAATAATAACAAAGTACTGAGCATCAGAGATCAGGCCAGCTTCATACCTCATGTTCTGAACAAAGATATTAACGTACTTTAACATCCATATCTGATATGTCATGATTCTGAGCAGTATTCTCAACGTGTACTTAAGGTAAGATGAGCAGGTACACTGAAGGTGTTTCACACATTTTTTTGAAGATGAATATATTAAAGATTCTTTTTGATTATCACTGAACAAGATGTTGTAAACATATTTGGAATAATATAAAATAATGCAACTATTTGAACTCTTCACACAGAAAATATGAGGGTCAGAGATACGTCAATTTGGTTTCGTTCTCTTACGTTATTAAAATCATTCAAATGTAAATGAATTACTGAATTATACACACTTGCACTGCACTCTTAGCACAATTAATATTGTATAAAATATCTGCATAATGATACACAGCATGTTTACATAAAACATCCAGGAGAGAGCTACAAATCAGAGGCTAAGAGTAAAATATTTGAAAAACTATGTGCTGAAGTCTTCTAAATATGGAAATCTAAGTGGTTG
This sequence comes from Ochotona princeps, assembly GCF_030435755.1. NCBI lineage: Eukaryota > Metazoa > Chordata > Mammalia > Lagomorpha > Ochotonidae > Ochotona > Ochotona princeps. The sequence continues at coordinate 10,338,802 of NC_080859.1, forward strand.
TTTTAGCATTGGTGCTGTACGTAACTACATACTGTTCTAAACTTCATGGTTTATTTATTTAAATGCGACAGAACTCTGTACTTCTTTTTGAAATTCACATCTGTGTGTCCCGAATGCATTTTAACCTCTGCGCATTATTCACAAAGCTAAAAGATGATTATTTTCAATTAATGTACAGTACAAGCTATTTAAGAAACATCATCACTAGTTCATTAACGAAAGCCACAGTGAGTAGTTGGACACAGGGAAGCATGAACAGATGTACTGAGGACAAAGACCCAATGGCTTAGGAAACAGGGACCACTTACAGGGAACCTCATTTTGTGAACAGTTGTGATTAATTAAATAATGTGTGCAAGATTACTTGCGACTATTCTAAGAAAGGAAATACACTTGAAAATGAACATCCCTAGTAGCTGTGGCTATTATAATTATTACCATTCTTTCAGAGTATCACTCATGTTAATATAGTGATGAACAAATTTACTCACCTGAATAATTAACCTTTACAACAACAGAACTACCTTAGATACAGATTCATGTTTTCCATTCAGCTTAAGACATAAAGCTACCAGGGAACTCACGCTCGTTAAACACATTGCAAAAATCAATTCTTTCCTGCCACTCTGAGGAATTAATATCAACGAATGAGTTGTGCAGTAGTTTCAAAAGCTTACATTCATTTGTCTGTGATCATTAAAAAAAAAACCAGCAAAATGGAGCCAAATGAAATTAACAGTGCTAATAAAATGTAAAAGTACATATATTATTGATCTCGTAGATATAAAACTTTATTCATTATTGTACAACTCTCGATTTTTTACATATAGGAGATTAAAAAAAGTCACCCAGTGATTTTTATAGTGCAACCGTATGCTAGATAAAGATATTTAAGCTGTCAGTATAAACTGCTTCTGTTTTCATTTTGCATTTAATTTCAATGCCAGACTCAAGGCATAAATTTTTCATCACCTGCAATGCTATGAATAAAAGATTAAAAAAAGAACTGAGAAGAAATTCTAACACATGCAGCGCATGCCGCACATTGTGCAGACGCAGTATTCATAACTAGATGTTTAATTTCCATCTTTTTTTACATTGGGAACATTATTATTTGGGTTAATACATCATGCAGCTAATTTTCAGTATTTTAGCCTTACAGAATTCAGGTTTATCTAGTTTGGAACAAATAGACCATTTATTCCACTTGAAATGTGAAGTAGATACCCTGAGGTTTACACACTACTTTGTTAGCGCTGCAGGATTCTATTACTCTTGGGCTTCTAGAAAGAGGGTATCATAGTTTGTTTGTTTTAGTCCATGAAGTCGCACCTGCCTTACCTTGCCCGAAAGTTCAGAGGACTAAGAATCACTACCACAATCCCGCCTAGTTATCACTCCTCATTAAGGATGGCTTCATGCTCTTGCACAAAGGATAGAAGCAATTCCAAGGGGTGAAGTTGTGAGCTCAGTGGTTAGGCAATTTTTACTTAGTATTTAAGACTGTTTTCGGTAGCCCAGTACATATTTGTTTTCACTTTATTAGCAGCTAAAGGACTCGCAAACCAGAACAATTTCTAATCTGCTCTCACTGAGCAGCAGGCAACCTAGAGCTCTTCTTCATCACATTGGGACAGTTGGGTTTATCAGTCTCACATGCCTGCTGGAGGACCACCAGTCTGCGAGAGGCAACGAGGGTTATTTCCCATGGAAACTGGTGGCCTCTGATGATGTCTGGCTTAATGTCAAAAGAATTTTTTTTGGAAGCAATGGAAATACAACTAGGGAAAAAAATCACTGGGAAAAAAATTAACCATATACGGATACCTTATTATCAATGTAGTATCCAATTACTTCCATTGGTTAGCGGATAACGTTAATGAGACCTAGGTCATTGGTTCAGTTCCAGGGGGTCTAGTTAGTTTTACTTCCTTCCATGCAAGTTCAAGAAGAAAACTCATCTTATCCAGCCAGTGCAGTGCAATTGGTCACCAAAATAATTTAATGAAAGAATTTGGATGAACTGTTGCAAATCTGTCTCTATGGCTGGGTCAGGAAGACCTTTGGGATCATCTTCCACGAGTGCTGTACAAAAATCAGGTGTTCAAAAATAAGGCTCTTATTGTTTATGACTGTAAAACAAATACATTATATGTTCAAAATATTTAATGGGCTTTAATTAGCAAGACTGCACAACATCTCTGCAGAGTTGGCAAGTTTAATTAAGCTGACTTTACAGCTGAAAAAGCTCAAAACTGAGAGGTTAAGTCACTTGTCTGAGGTCACGTACAATGTCAGGGGCATTTCTCAGATTAGAATCCCTGCCTTCCATATCTCATTCCCCTGCAGTACCCATGAGACTGCTCTGCCTCTATGGAAACAGCCTCGAGTCACAGTAATATGTCACTATATTATCACATTATTTTTCATTATGCCAGAAGTCACTGCTTAGTGAAAAGGCACGGTGAGTCAAGGATTACAGATGTATCTTCCTCTAAGCAACATAAATGTATGGAAATTTGGATTTGCTGAACAGATAAATTAGAGGGAGTCATGTATCACTCAGTCCATGTTAGCTCCTATGGTTATTAATCACCTTTTTTTTTTTTTTGCATGCCCTAAGTTCCCAACTAGACAGTAAGCACAGAGATTATGCCATATCTCTTTATTAATATCTATTATAGATTCAAACTCAGGAAGTTTCCAGGGTTCATGAACCCCTCCTGATAGTGTATGCAATTTTTTGTAGGTATATTCATATGTAGCATGTTTCTAGTTGGAAAACTCTTACAACTTCAAAGGAATTCTTGTTTCAAATAAAGGGTAGGAAACAATATCCTGTATCGTTGGCTTGTGTTTCCCTGTGAGATGATAAAATGCATTGCTCTATAATAAAGAATTATCTGGGGCTGGTGTGTTGGCTTAACATGGCTAACCCTCTGCCTGCAGCACTGCTATCCCATACGCTCGCCAGTTAGAATCCCAGCTGCTCCATTTCCAGTCCAGCTCCTTGCTAATGGCCCGGGAAAGGAGTGGAGGCTGGGTTGAGTCCTTGAGCACCTGCACACAAGTGGGAAACCTGAGGCAGTCCCAGGCTCCTGGCTTCAGACTGCCTCTGCTCTAACCATTGCTACTATTTGGGTTTGATGGTTACTCAAATACCAAAAAAGTGCTGTATTTTCCTCTCTATAAAAGAAAAAGAAGAGGAAACACAGGAAATTTTTATGCTAATTGTAATATTTCCATAGAGCACTGGGAGAGATGAAACGTGGTCAGTTAAAGAGATGCCTTTCCATAAGATGTTTTAGATAAAAATAAATTCTCTAAGAGGCATTAGGTATGATTGCTAGGGAGCAGTAATCAGCCTGGAACTTTGGGGGTCTTGACCAGGTTATAATCTTTTCATGATGTGCTTCTAAGGGATATCAAATAATGATTTGTATCCTCAGGCAATGGAACCTATCACTTCAGACACAAGCTATGTTTAAATTACCTGTCTCTTTAAAAAGGAGACCTGTTTGAATCAAAATACCCCAAACACACATTCGAGTTCTGGCTAGATTTATGCCATCAACTCACCAAGTTCTCAAAAGCAAATTAATCTTGTCAAATCTTCTTGAAATGCATTTTTTTTACTACAAATTGCCCTAAATTGCTTAAATGTAAAATGTTGGATTTGAGATAAATGTTGGATTGGAGGTGTTTCTCAACATGTTTAAGATGATTAAAATGTTACAGACTCTTAGGTATTCCAGGCCTATGCAGACAGAATTGCTAGGAAAGGGGCCTGGAAATGTGTAGTTCCATAAGTGGAACAGCACGGAAGTTTAGGAAATGCAAAAGGATGTGATTCTCAGACCTTTATGATTTGGTTTTTTCCCCCTGTTTGGTACTGTGCTTCTCATTGGCCTGAAGATCTCTAACAACTCAAACTTGTTCTCGGATATTTCAGAAACTTCATGGAAAAAAAATGAAAGAACTTATTTTGACAGAAAATTTGAAATTCATGTGTATTTTTAAAAAAGATTTATTTTATTTTTATTGGAAAATCAGATATACAAAGAGGAGGAGAGACAGAGAGGAATATCTTCCATCTGTTGATTCACTCCTCTAGCAACCACAACAGCTGGAGCTGAACCAATCTGAAGCCAGGAGCTCAGAGCCTCTTCAGGGTCTCCCACATGGGTGCAGGGTCCCAAGGTTTTTGGGCCATCCTCACTGCTATCCCAGGCCACAAGCAGGGAGCTGGATGGGAAGTGGGGCTGCTGAGATTAGAACCGGTGCCCATATGGGATCCTGGCGCATGTGAGGAGAGGACGTTAGCCACTAGGCTACCGCGCTGGGGCTCTATGCGTATTTTTTTTTTTAAAGATTTTATTATTATTGGAAAGCCGGATATACAGAGAGGAGGAGAGACAGAGAGGAAGATCTTCCATCCGATGTTTCACTCCCCAAGTGAGCCTCAACGGGCCGATGCGTGCCGATCCGATGCCGGGAACCTGGAACCTCTTCCGGGTCTCCCACGCGGGTGCAGTGTTTCAATGCATTGGGCCGTCCTCGACTGCTTTCCCAGGCCACAAGCAGGGAGCTGGATGGGAAGTGGAGCTGCTGGGACTAGAACCGGCGCCCATATGGGATCCCGGGGCTTTCACGGCGAGGACTTTAGCTGCTAGGCCACGCCACCGGGCCCTCTATGTGTATTTTTTATACTACACGTTTTCACAAATATTTTGAAGATCCTTTGTATGATTTTCAAAAATTTTTGTACCAAAATAAACTTATCTTTAATTCCCCTTTGCACAAGCTGTTTCAAGTAATGCTTTATAACTTCCTCCAAATGATTTTATGTAAAGTCTGGGAGAATCTATTTCCAGTCATGAAATGCACTGCGTGTAACACAGAATTCAAAGAGTTAAATTAAAATTTTGTTGTGAAGAAATGCAAGCAGTAAGGGCATGTATATACTAAAAGTAATGTCTTCATTGTCCTTCACAACTCAGCACCGACTTCAAAGGTTTCAGTAAGCACAGGGTCAGCATATTTTTCCAGTCCTGTTCTTGGGGAAATATTAACTTAATATGCCCTTTTAGACAATTGTTTCTACTTGGATTTCATAAAAAAAAAAAAAGAGGTTTTTATTTCAAAAAGTGGAAGGTAAGATACTGGTGGAAAATTGCAAACTTTTTTTTTTTAACAAAGTTGAGAGCCCCGACACTTTCTGTTTCTCATCATTTTTGTATTAAGGTGGATTTCTGTCCACCACTCCCAACATGAACGCGGCAAGGGAAATTATATACTTCGTTCAATGCAAGCATTTGCCAGTATAATGATACAATTACATTCAGCTATTTGGAAAACAGATCTGTGACTAAAAAACATTGTTAACCATGGACATTTTGACAATAATAATATATTGAAAATAATATAAGCTTAGTTATAAAATGTAATGATGATGTGTAAAATAAATTTTCCACCATCAAATACAGAATGTGATTTTAAGTTCCAATCACTGGTAAGTGATTCTCACTAAGCTATGAAACAACCCAAAAATTTTAGAGATGATCTAATGGTAAGAAGAGAACTTTTTTAGTTTTCTAAATGGTACTATGCAGACAGGCATATTTCTGGATTTTTCTATATGCTGGCTGATGGGTGTTACTACCTAACCGCAGATTGCTTTAATACAAATGGAAGGCTGCTCAGATCTTTCAGTGCAATCTCACTGCTCTGTTGGTAGTTCAGTCAGTTGGTAGCTAGCTGGTGAATAACACAGTTCATTCACTTATTATTCACGGTAAAATCCCGAATTGGTCATGGAAATCCAACTGGCCTCTTTTTTTTTTTTTTTTTGGAAAGTAGGCAGATTAACTTTTCCCATTTGATCAACTCCAGGGAGCAGCTTTCAATTTTGCTAGGTAGCTAAATGATTCTCACTCGGGATGTGTGTGAACATTTTTTAAAGAGAATCCCTACAGATACAGAATTCTTATGAGCAGTTTCTTCTATATTTTATGTGCCCACTTATTTAAATTCTTAAGCCTGAGACGGATTTTTGATCTCAGACTGTCATCTTATAATCATTTTATCCTTAACAGAGAAGCTTGGCTTTCCTATTTCTTTACAATAATTTTGTTATTGCCCCCCCACCCCCGATTCATGATTCTCTGACTTCAGTGACTCTAAAGTGATAATCTTTTCAATTTATTTGTAAGCCTGTAGGCAACTTCCTAGTAAGGTGAATTTTAGCAGGTCCTTGGGGAGAGTGTAAGAGGACTAATGGAACAGGCGGCGTGTTACGTAACATGACCAATCACCTACATTTCAGGGTGACTTAAAATATTTTCTAGTGCTTTATTTTCCTATGGTTCCCTGGTGGTATGCCCATCTATAATTTATTAGCAAACTGATGACTCAATGTTTTATCCTCCTGAAGATGACGACTTCTGTGACACTTGTAATACACAATAGGTTATTTTTAAGCATAGTTTTTTGAGTAGTTCATTTTTTGAAATGGCCATAGGCCTTGAGAAGAATTAAAATAAGAATCAAGTTTTGTGCCAGATTCAGTTTTAACAGCCTCTGATGCCTTCCTATTATAGTAATCTAATTTATACCATCTTTAAAATCCGTCATATAAATAAATTACCAAACACAATTATTGGAAGGAGCAGCATCATTATTATTCCTATATTTATAATTATTTATTCAAGCCCCTTAGTATACTCTCAGTAAGCCATGTGATTAGGTATCCTAATTGGTCTTTATGCCTTACAATTAGTTCAAGTATTAGTTATTATAAAGTATTTTTAAGTTTATAGGAATTATTTTTTATGTTACATGCATGTCCATAGATATAAAACTCAAAGATTTTCTTTCTTTCATAATATACGATAATATGGTTACAAGTGCATTGAAATTCATCTTGTTAGAATGGTAGTAATATATCCCACCAGGACTACTGTTCCTAGTAGCAATTTAAAATAATTATTTTGAGACTTGATGCTAGACATCAGGTTTGCAATAGAATTACAATGAGGGAAGTGTATTAGAGACAAAACATTGCTGGAAGAAAACTTCATAATGGTGCAATTTGGAACTAAGCCTCAATTTTACAGTAATAGATTCTCTTTATGATGGCACAAAGGAGTGAATGCACTTAGCAAATTTAAATCTATTATTAGTCACACTTTGCGGATTGCAGTGCAAAAAGGAGAAAAGAAATTAGCCTTTTAAGTATGTTCTTACATAAAACAGGTTCTAGTAAGAACAGCGTTATAAAATCTCCTAGCTATAGTTCAGAAGCTCTGTCGGTCTTCGTAACAGCAGGAAGTGATCCAGGTTCCAAAGTCTTTCTGGAAACAGCTGTGGAGGTCTCTAATTTCAAATTATAAGTTTATGAAGTCAGCATACATTCAACATCGGAATGTTTCCTATTTGCAAAAATACAGTATCGAAAAGTCAGAGTTAATTCAGTCTCTTTCTGTATCTCTTCCCTTGAAGGAAAAATTGAGTTGGAAATTGGTACAATGCTGCACTCAAGTAAAAAGAGATGCAATTGGCAATTTGACTAAAAGAAAATCAACAGCAAGAAATCAGTAGTCTAAAATCAAAATATTTTTTAAAAATCCATGCATCCATTTTCAACTTAATGAAAATACTATATTTTTTGTTACGATTATGATTCATTTTTCCTATCTCATTTTTAAAAAGTCTGAGTAGAATATCTGATCACAGTCTAACTCAGTTTTAAAATAACATGCAATACTTCCATAATGCTATTGACTAGCTACACTAGGTGGAAGTTGTAATCTTTCAGAAATATTAAACAAAATTTTAATCTGTTATGTTTTGCTTAGTTGCTCATCTGTGAAAATAATCGGATTTCCAATCCTGCAGATGGTTGTGAAATTTGTGCTTTGGCTGACTGAAGGAAAAGAAAGTAAGGACAGACAGACTATAATCTCAAAACAAAACCAAAAATAACAACAAAAAGATGGTGCTAGCCCCTGAACAGACTAGTCTGAGGGAGCATCTAAAACAGAACAAGTATTTTCTCATAGGTTTTCTAAATGCACTGGTTGCAGTAATGCCTGACATTATCCTCCTGTGACTTGGATTTTCCTCTGCAGGTGACAGCAGGTGCATTTGTTCAGTCACTGGAGGATACTTTTATCCTCCTGGCCCCCAGGTATTAGTTTATATCTAGGCTATCGACAGACTCACCTCTACCAACATTCGGGTACTATAAAAGAGCTATTCTTTGCCCTTCTTTGAAGACATCACATGCTACCGTTTTTTCTTCCATTTCTCGATCCACAGGCCGTGACTGTGTTTTCACCATCCCACCCTGTCCCTCCCTCCGCATGCTGTGTCCCAGGCTTGTCAGCACCTCTGTGCTTCTCACTCCGATCTCGCAGAGTCGTCCTCAGACATTCCGCTGACACTTCACACTGCTCTCCCCCAATCCAAACACGTTCCTTCCCAGGTCTTGGTCCCCTAGGCCAATCATCCAGTCAGTTACCCAAGCCAGAAGCCTGTGCTATCATCCCTGAAACAGAAGTCTTCTCTCTTCCACAACCAGTGATCTCCAATTTCAGATATTTCTACCTCCTGCATCACAAACATGTCCATTTCCATTTATGCCCATTGACACTGCTTTGATACAGGTCACCATCATTTCTTGATAAAACAACTGTCTGTTTCTATACCCTGATCTAACTCTCCCTCAATGTTGCAAAGGGAAGATTTTGCTAAACTGCTTTCTAAAAGTGATCAAGGAAAAGATTGAAAAAACTAAATATGTAATTTCTTTCAAACTCTTCTGAAATAAGAAATACTTAAATAAAATCAAAATATAAGTCATAAAGTAGGAAAGTATTTGCAATGCTCATAAGAGTTATTAATCAATAAAGAGGTAAAAAAATCAGCTTCTAAAAGAAATATGGGCAAACAACATAAGCAGCCAATTTACACCAAAAAGAAAGAAAGAAAGAAAGAAAGAAAGAAAGAAAGAAAGAGAGAAAGAAAGAAAGAAAGAAAGAAAGAAAGAAAGAAAGAAAGAAAGAAAGAAAGAAAGAAAGAAAGAAAGAAAGGAAAAATTATAAAATCTAGGGCCTGGCGCGATAGCTTAGTGGCTAGAGTCCTTGCCTCACACACGTGCCAGGATCCCATATGGGCGCTGGTTCTAATCACAGTGGCCCCACTTCCCATCCAGCTCCCTGCTTGTGGCCTGGGATAGCAGTGAGGATGGCCCAAAGCTTTGGGACTCTGCACCCATGTGGGAGACCCTGAAGAGGCTCTGGGCTCCTGGCTTCAGATTGGCTCAGCTCCAGCTGTTGCAACTGTTTGGGGAGTGAATCAACGGATGGAAGATATTCCTCTCTGTCTCTCCTCCTCTCTGTGTATTTGACTTTTTAATTAAAAAAAAAAATCTTTGAAGAAAAATCTAAAAATATGCTGAAGTTCACCCATAAAGGAAGTGCAAATTAAAATGTAATATTTTTCACCTTGACTTTAGAGAAAGATTTAGAAATTAGATCATGAGGGAGAAATAGACCTGTCATTTGCTACTGATGCATATGTAAATTAACTAGCCTCTTTGGAAGGAGATTTGGAATATTTGTGAAATTTTAAATATTTTATCTATTTAGAATTTAAATAATAGGTTTACTTCTAGAAAGAAACCCTTTAGAAATATTAGTACAACCGCACAAAGGAAAATAGACAAGGATAATTCTTGTAGAAATTTTTACAGTAAGTATTATAAGGGGAGACAAATATTCACCAATTGGGTTTTAGCTAAATAATTTATGGAAACCTATTCTGGAATTATTGCAATAGTTAAAAAAAATAGAGATGGATATTTGTGCAATTACATGAAAAAATGATGTTACATTGTCAGGTTAAAAAAAAGTAAGACATCTATAGAACATTTTATGGAATATGCTCTTATCGTATTTTTTTATAAATATGTATCTTAGCAGGTGCCTAAGTGCAGCAGTTAAGATTCTAGTTAGGGAGCCCAAGAAGAGTACCTGGGTTCAAATGCTACCTCTAGCTCTTGACTCTACTCCTTGTTGACTCACACCCTAAGCAGCAGTACTAACAGTCCAACTAGTTGGGCTCCTACCACTTTACTGGAGACCTGAACTGCATTCCTAGTCCCTGGCTTCAACCCCACCTGGGGTCACAGTGGACATTTAGACAGTGAACCAGTATATAATTTGGGGGAAGATATAAGGGAAGAGGGAGATAGGTAAAGAAGATGGGGAGGGGGAAGGAAGGAGCCTCTATGCTTCTAATCTGTATGTTGAAATATAGGAAATCTATTCACTTTATAAATTCAAACATCTATTTTTCTATACATGAATACACACATATACAATGGATCTTCAAAAAGTTGTGGAAGTGGAGTACTGTAAAAAAAAAAACTTCATGGATTTTTTTTTGTATCAAATGAAACCTATCTTTTAATTCCACTTTTTGCAAACTTTATGAAATACTCTTGTAAATGCAGAGATTGAAATTCTCTGATAAAATATACAAGAAGTGTTCTCAGTGACTGCCTTCAGGGAGTCCTTTTATGCTGTCATGTGCTACATTTTCAATACTTAAAAACAGCTAGTTAGAAAAATTATAAATACTGCCATGGCACTCTGCTTAAAAAGAAATCTAATTACTACTGGGATAACATACCTATTCCTGAACAAAGCTCAAGTGACATTTTAGACTTGGCCCCAGCCTCGTGGAGAGCTTATCTCTTAGTGCTCTGCTTTCTCACCCTTTCCCTGCTGACTCAATGAACTCCCGTTCCTCAAATGCACGTGGAACAATTTCTTCTACACTGCCCACTTTGCCCTGGCTTAACTCTATGATTGAGAACTCAGCTGGATGTTCTCTTCTACCGGGAAGGCTTCTTTGATCTTCCCAACCCTTCATATAGCACTTACCACATTTCATGCTTAATGTATGACTTTTCTCCTGTTAAACAACATGATGCCTTAGGACAAGTACCACGTTTCCTTGCTTGCAATTATTGCCCCAGAAGTAGTGTAATGTCTGCCTTCTGTTAGAGAGTCACTTAACCGTATTTGAGTAAGAGATGCATACAAACAGAAAGAATTCAAAGATATTATATAGGTATAAAAGATGCAACATATTTGATTGTTAGGTAATAAGTTGACTGAACTACAGTAGGATACTTTGGAAGTAAGATGGAGCTCAAGAAGAATGACACTCCAAATGAATCCCAGGGGAAAGAAAAGGTGTGGAATATGAAGATGAATGGGGTGGAAACGGATGGGTGAGAGTAGATTGTTTTTTTAGTGATGCAAAATTTGAACTTTATCATTAGTGAAAGATGATTAATTAAAAGAGGAACAGGCTTTAGATGGTGGGGCAAGATTGTAAGCAAGACTTCAAGAGGTTATACTTTCTTAGCAAAACTGCTTTGTTTTTGCCCAAAGAGAATCCTAGTTTTCTTCCAAAATGTGTACCTTTGTGGCCACTCCATTTCAGAACCAGTCTAGTGCTTTCATGATTCCCAGAAAAGGACGCTCAGATTCCAAACCAGAAGAAGGAACCTTGGAATAGAAACTTTTAAGGAACCTTGGAATAGAAACTATTGCTGAGTAAATCATGGGTTCCCCAAAATCTTCGACTTCCAGGGGAATTTCATTTGGTTCTACATCACAAGGTACTTCAGACATCCTTGGAGAAACAGAAATCTGGCCAGAGAAAAGAACATTTGCACTCTGTCTTTCTCAGCTACCTATAGCAACATGAACAGCCACTGGGTCATTCCCCCCGCCCCCCACCTTGACTCGCAATATTTTTGTCCTCAAGGATTCTTTCCACCCGTCTACCCCACTTTTCTGCCTCTTTTGGAAAGGCTCTTGAATCCAGGCCCTGGCCATTTCCTTTCTGGAGAACCACTTGACTTCTTACTTCATCCTTTCCCACTTAAGATCCATTTTCTCTTCACACCTGCCAAAACAGGATTCTGGTGCTTGGCACTCCCTTCTCTCTCACGTCATGGGCTTTCTCCATTGGCAATCCTTTACTCCCATGTCTTCCACAATCCCTGTTCTGCTAATGACTCCCAAATTTATATTTTAGTCCTGATGTTCCTCCTGTTTCCACTGAGCAACTCCACATGGCCCAACACAAACTTGTTCTTTCTGTGCCAAGATCTTTTACGGCAGCAGTCTCATTTTGTTAACTGTATCACCTTGCTCTCAGAGGATCACGCGAAAAGCCCTGAGTCATCTCTTGATTATTTTCCACAATGACTAACACATAATACCAATTCTTTGGCCAGAGATTTCTGAATATTTTCCTCTTTTTTCTTGCCTGCTGTGCCACGGAGATTCTAGTCCTCAGCATTTCTGGCATGGATTTGTCCAGTCTTATAATTACTGCTTTCCAGACCTGCAAATATCTCTACCTCCAGACCATCCCTTGATCTTGTAGGACGGCTTCATAATAGGAGGCCTCCCATGAATTACTGATCTACAGGGCATAGGGATTTACGCTACCTGTATTCAACTGATGTTTCTATTCTGTTTCCAATCACACTTTCCATGTTTCTTATCTTCACACCACAATGAACCGCTCTCTATTTTCAGACAGTGCCAAGTTTTCCCACATCTCTGTGCCTTTGCCAATGCAATTTCCCCAGCCCAGCATATGCCTTCCCCTATTTCCATCTGGTCCGCTCTTATTACTCCTTTCATTCAATCTCACAAGTTATCTCTTACATGCAATCTTTTCTGTCTTCCCCCAAGCTGAATTAATCGATTGCTCATCTGCATTCTAATACATTAAGCACAGATATAGCAATGTGTTATGACCAGCTGTTTAGAACAGTCACTACTATGTGATGAAAGCACAAATCCATGTGATCAAAGCACAATGGAAGAATTCTGAGTTCAATGCTAAACTATGGCTTCTCCTGTGTTCGGCACATGGTAAGTCCTTAATGTGCATATGTTGACAGAAGGAATAAACAACCTTCCATCACTTTGGTTTTTCCACATCAAAGTTAAGATTTTCAGACTGACAAACAACTTTTTCAAATTCTCTGTTCCTTCTGCAAAATCAGCTCTTACAAATCTTTCAAGTAGCAAAAAGATTTGTGTCTCATTTAGGAAACAAATATCCCTTATTGACATTTACATCTGCATCTAAACATTTGGCTACACCATCTCCGCTACATGAAAGGGTCCTCTGTTTTTCCCAGTTGCATAAAATATCTAAGTATATGTCTGCATTCAATTTAGAAACTTGCTAGACTTCTCCAAATTTTATGCTGGCCAGTTACTAACTTCACACTACTTTAAATCTACACCGTTCACCTGACATGTACACATACTCCTTGGGAGGGATAAATCTCTAAAATAGTACAAAGTGTTGTGCAATTTCAGAACTGAAAACAAAAAGAAATTTTAAGGAAAAATCCATATGTACATACATTTTATTCAGTAGGCAAAAGTATATGAATTTTCAATATTCAAAATTTCCTACAAAATGACAATTTCATTGGGTTTGGTCCAATTTCACACTTTAAGATGTAAGTCAGTACGTCATGATAGTTTTTTTGCTTTGTTTTTGGTGTGAACATATTGGCATAATCTGTGCAGGCACTAGGTTTAGTGTTTATAAAAGTTAGGTTTGTAGATGGACCCCTGGAGGCCTCCAAGACTCTTTCAGCTGCCCATGAGATAAAAAAATTTTTCATAAAAACACTAAGTGTTATTTGTGCCCTTTAACCCTCTTGAAATCTTCACTGAAGCCTATGCATGAATTAGTGTAATGGCAGCAAACTCTACTCATAGTCACTGAATTCTTCATTGTCATATACATGTTTTTTTTATTACAAAGTCAGTTATAGAAAGAGGAGGAGAGACAGAGAGGAAGGTCTTCATTCCGTTGATTCACTCCCCAAGCAGCGCAACAACTGGAGCTGAGCCGATCTGAAGCCAGGAGCCAGGAGCTTCTTCTAAGTCTTCCATGTGGGAGCAGGGTCTCAAGGTTTTGGGCCGTTTTCTAACTGCCCTACCAGGCCACAAGCAGGGAGCTGGATGGGAAGCAGAGCAGCCAGAACACGAGTCCGTGCCCATATGGGATCCTAGAACATAGAACGTGAGGACTTAGCTACTGAGCCATTGTGCCAGGCCCAACAATAGCATTTATAAGTTTGTTGCAGGGTTAGTGCTGCACTGTAGCACAGAGAGCCGCTGAGTGAAGCAGCAGCATCCCATACGGGCACTGGCTCATACTCCAGCGGCTCCACTTCTGATCCAGTTTGCTGCCAATGTATCTGGCAAAGCGGTGGGAAATGGCCCAAATACTTGGTGCCTAAATGGGAGTCCCAGAAGAAGCTTTTGGCCCGGAGAGGCCCAGCTCCAGTTGTTGCAGCCACTGAGGGAATAAACCTGTGGACAGAAGATCTATATCTCTGTCAATCTCTCTTTGCAACTGTACATTTAAAGTAAATAAAGATATCTATATCTATCTATTTATATACAGATGCATGCCAAATTTGTTTCAAGTAGTGAGGTAAAATAAGCAGAAGTTCTTATTACAGTGCCTTCTACACAGTTACCAATCAAAACATGTTAGCTATTATTATGCATGTTTGTGTGCAGATATGTAAGGAGAGGTATTTATTACTCTCAGCTCAAATTAATAAGGTAAAATACATTACTGAGAAGATTTCTGAATTGTGTCATATAAAGAAGTGTTTATCAAAATTACACATTTCTCCCAAGTTTCCATATGACTCCTCGAGCTCAGCAAGTTTCTTAGAAGTGACTAGAGTTTAAGTCTGCCTCCTTCATCTATCTTGTGTTGAAAATGGGATGATAATATCTTTATTCTTATTATGAGGACTAACACAATATTTAGGAGGTAAAAAATTTCATCAAATGTCAATAATTACTTTAGTTGTCATTGTTATAATCATCTCTGTGTCCATAGAAAATGAAAGGAATAAGAAAAGTAAGGTTCACGTAACTAAAGTAATATGCAAGGAGAAAAAAAGTTGTGCTTAGTTTGCCATAATTTCAGAGATTAACAGGATATGAATTTGATAAAAACATGTGCAAGAAAAAAAAACACGGTGTGCCCATTTATTGAGACCATAGCTCGAAGCAATTTAGTCCAAGTGAGAAAATGCTTACATTGGAATTGATACTCTTTGCGTATCAGGTAGGAAACCTAAAGAATAATTCCAGGTGATAAGAATGGTCAGCAATGGCATGTAGGATAGACTGGGTTGTGCCATTTCGTTGGAGTGGTTTTTGTGACACGAAACTGATTGTTAATATGAAATAGGTGAACTCTCGTTCTTAGAAATTGCTAGAGATTCCTTCAGCAATATTAATATGCTTAAATAGGAAAGCAGTAACAGGGTATGAGAGCAATATTTTAATTCAATCAGACAAAGATTATTATTCGTTGACACTGTCTTATCAGCACCTGGATTTATATTTTTTCTTTACTTTCAAAAATATAGTTATGGGGTGCACCTTGCTTCGGGCACCAGGCTGGTGAGAGCCTAAATGATAAGTAAAGTGCCTTTTCTGAAGGGGCTTACAGTCTCAGGAGCATTACCTAATGAGGCAGATCAGACATGATTCTTTTGCATGCTGGAGCCTGAAAGCCAAAACCAAACCATCTTAAGGGATAAGCCACAGAGAACAGCGATGGAAGAGTGATGGATGACTCTCTGTATCTCACTACAGCTCCTTTCAAGTGGCCTCCGTTTTTCAGACAAGTCTCCCTTGCAGAAAAAGAGAGCTCAGGCTATGTTCCTTCATGTACTGCAGAAGAGAAATCAAAGGCACACTGTCTGTTCTTGATTCTGAGGGGGCCTGGGTCATGAGTCCATTTCCAGAGAGTCACTGAGAGTGATTGGGATACAATCCATCGATTGGCTGCAGCTCACTCATCTTCCCTGAGCTATTCAGGTGTGGAAAGTCTTACTTCCCAAAGCAGTTTCACATGCTGTTGCCTCAAAAAAGGAGGAATCGATGCTAGACTGCCAAAATATCAAGTGTCCACTACTCAGCAATATACATGCTGACTGCTATATTTGATTTAGAATGTAGTCTGCCACTTTGTCATGATGATGCACTGGCCTATGAATTGTTCAAGATTAAGACATAGATGCGAAACTTATAATCCTGAAAAAGCAAACTGGAACATAAACAATACCATGCGTAGAAGTCCTACATTTGCTTTAAAGAGTTGCTGGAATGGAGTTCATTTTCCATTGCAGCGACTGGGAAAGGCCTCCCCTTCTTCCCGGCTGGAGGAGACTTGGGATGGATCTCAAAGAGGGGACTAAAACAATTCCATTTACCCTGACTCCATCTCATCCCAACCCAAGGTAATGTAGCAACTCCTCACTCAGGACATGGACTTTAAATATTCCACAGTGCCTTCTTCAGAAAAATGCACCTTTAAGAAGCTGTAAGCTTCCTCAGTTGAGTTTATTGATAGGAAACAGATGACTCTCGATTGTGGTGTGTATTGTGAAGGCAGGGCCTACCATGAAGCTGGTATTCAAAAAGTCTTGGTTGAATGAAGAGATGAGTGTCTGAATCAACACCTCCTGGGAGAGTCACATGAGATTCCCGTGGTCACGTAGTGCCAATTTAACAGACATCACTAGATGTTGTCAGAGACAGGTTGTTTCTCTCTGGACTTCTTGCTCCCCCAGAGAGCCCCCCAAGTCTCATCAGCAACCTCATCCGCACAGCTCCCATGGTGTGTAGGGAAATCCAACCTGGCACCCACCACACCCTCAGTCTATCAGTATAAAACAAAGTGCAGCTTGCCCCACAGAGCATCCTGATTAAACAAATTAACTATGGCGCTGCCTGCAAACACATGCACTAGAGTGCAGGAAATGAACAGATACAATGGCCAAGTCTGTATTTAGTTTTAATTAAATTTCATTCTGTAGCTCAATTAATCCTCATCTCCAAATGTCAGCAGGACTTAGGCAAATGGAATGACATCTGCTGCACTGCACAGGACTATAAAACCTTCACGGCACGCTTGGTCTCTGGAAGCGCACCAGGAAAAATGAAATATCTTTATTAAGTGTGTAGTAACGTATAGAAGTCTAACTCAGAGTCTAATGAAAGCACATAAACTAGGAAGGAAAATTAGAATAGGGATGCGAGTGGTTATGGAGAGGACAAATATTGCTCAATATCCTGCCCAATGTTATTTACTGTTTTCAAGTTGCATTTGACTTTATAGCTGTTTCCTTTAATATTTACCTGGTGGGCTTCCTAATGGCCCAGGTTGGCTTTATTTTTCTTTAGCCAATGCATACTTCTGTCCTGAGAAAAAGAGATTTGGTGGAATAGGGTTTGTCTTTCCACATGAAATATGAAAAAAGACAAGTCTAGTCAAGCACGCACACTTGTTGTACAAAGCCAAAGGCGTGGCGGAAAGAGCGTGAGGTTTGACAAGCTTGGATGAAGACTTTTTATAATATTGGATTAGGCAGTAAAAAAATGAATCAGACATTATTCCTTGGTGAGACTTCTCTGCCTGACAATGACTGGTTTGGGGCAGGGTGGAGGGGAATATCTGTGTAGTATTTTTAGAAAATGTCAATGGGTTTACCATGTGAGATGATAAGAAATAAATGAATCTCATTAAAATAAATTTGTTTGGCATTATAGGCCAGATACTGTGCTAAAGCTGGAAACACAACAATGAATAAGGCATTGAGAAGGGGATAGAATAAATAAAAAATAATCACAACACAATGCATGCAACACATTTCTGCAAAAACAATTGGGCAAGCTCAGGAGGCATGCCAAAAGCCTGAGAGTGGCTACCTGTTTTCAGTGAAGGTGTACTAAAGGGTAAGTGGAATATGAACACATGAATGATGGGCAGCGGAGATGGGCTCAGGGAACAAGGAAAGCCATGTGCTGCGAGAAAGTGTAGCCCACTATTTCATCTTCTAATTTAGGGGAGAGTTCAGAGTCCTCAGGGTGGGTAGGGGAGGAGCTGAAGGAAACCAGGTAGCCTGGACTGAGATTGCCACTGTTGTCTGTGAAGGACGCAGGGCTGGACCCCCTGGGCAACAAGCTTCCTCCGAGGACTTTGGGTTTGGAAGTGCAGCATGGGAGGCGACACGCGGGCGAGTCCCGCAGGCATGGAGGAAAACTGGTGGGCAGTGCAGACCTGTCAGTCTGCACACACCTGCAGACCTGGACACATGAGGAGAGCGGAACTTGTATGAGAAAGGGCTACCGGGGATGGGAAGGAGACTAGGCTCTGATTCTTCAGATACAGGAGGGGTCTGGTAGAGTGTTAGTGTACCTTGTCTGTGGACTGGTGGTGTCACAAACAAACACCAGAGAAAGGGAGAGGGAGAGACCCTGCTATCAGTGGGTCTCAGAGCTGGGCATCAGTTATTCTCTGCAAAGAAGTCCGAAAAATCAACCTTTGTTCTATTCCTCCTTTCCAGGAAACGCTATACATTTTTCTGGAGCATTTTTTAAAAAAAAATTCTCAAATAACAATTGTAACCCACTCCACATGATTAAGAAAACATACGTCAGCATCCCTAGAAGGATTGCAGTTGAACTCCATGTCAATCCATCATCTCAGAAAGCAGGATGATGAAACAGTGGGAAGATGTTGTTACTTCCTATGCCTTTTTATTAGATATAATTTCAGTGTTACACCTGCATATGCTAACTTTAAAATTCAGTATTGTAATATAGTACAACTGGAACTTTTTGCTTGAGTTTTCTAAAACCCCAAATTTCCTGATTCTGTTATAGGTGAGATTTCGAAGAATGAATCTATGAAGCTTCTGCAGTGCATCTTTGGCTTTCTCTGCCTCCTCCCCACCCGCCACTCCCAGCCTGGGAACGAAGTAATGCTTCAATGCACTGACGAATTTAGACAAAGCCAAGCAGGTCATGTCCGTCGACCTCTTCCTGCTAGAGTCTGTCCACTGTAGGTAGCTAAACATCTGATCCGGGGTTCTAGAATCCCACGCTTGCCACCTTAGGCTATCTCAGAGCAGAAGTCCAGATTTGGACTTTATTTCTCTGACTGTTCAACACAAGTTGGGAAGAAGAGTTCCATGTCCTGTGACCCTTTCTCATTCTGACAGATGAGAGCATGGATTTTTGCTAATCTTACATTATGTTTTGTGAAGTTCATATTATTCTCCTGATAGTTCCTAAACAACTTCTTTAGCAACTGCAGGCCACATAATGTATAAATCAGTTATGTAAAACTTTATTAATATCTAGAAAAATTGGTAAATTTTTCATAAATCCCATTTCTGATTCATATTTTATGATCTTTTATTATTTAAAATATAGATACTTTGCTAACCCTGTGTTTCAAGTGAGTTAGGCTCATATGTAGATTTGTTACAGAGTAGGATTTTATATTTTATCTTGATAAAGCCAACAGAATATTGAAACAACCAGTTTACATTTTGTTACTATTTAATTTCTTTCTTAGAGAAGAATAAGGGTAAGAGAAAGGGAAATGTGTAATTTATATGGGAACAAAATTGAGGAAATTAGTCAGATAATTTAAGATAAAATTTAATTATCATTAATTCATTAAGTAGATGCATCTTTTTTAAAAGAACATTTCAACTTAATTTATTATTTAAAAATCTGACTGAAGAAATAGTGATCATTCAAGATAGAAGCTTTTTTACCCATGCAAAACCATTGAAAACACAGTTTGTTTGTTTTCTAAGACTTAGAGATAAAAGACACTTCGATAGGTGGATCTTGTAGTATGGTGATACAAATCTGCCACTTGGGATACCAGCATCCCATGTTGTAGGGCCTGGCCCAAGTTTTGGCTCCTCCACTTCCAAACCAGCTTTCTTCTAATGCAGCTCCTGGCAGGCAGGAAATGAAGGCACTGCTGCTTGAGTCCCTTGTCAGACCTGACCCGAGTTCCCTGCTCCTGGCTTCAGCCTGGGCCCAACAGAGGACAGAAGATCCATCCATCTCTTTTCCCTCTCCCCCTCTCTCTCCTTGCCTCCCTCCTTCTATCAGGAGAATAATATTCTATCAGGAGAATAATATGAACTTCACAAAAAAAAATAATGTAAGATTAGCAGTTTGCTGGGCAAAAGCAAAATTTAGTGAGGTCTAGAAGTCTAATTTATGGTCTTGACTTGGCCCCTGCCCTACAGAACCATTGCTCGGCAGTCTATTCAAACCCCAAGGAAAATATAAGGATAAGTTTGGCAGCATTAACAAAATTCCATGGGAACAGCAGGATTCTTTACGGAATATTGTGATGGAATGGAATCACAAAAGTTTGAAATGAGCCAGATCCTGGAACGTGGGTCATACCAACCACATCGGCCATCATTTGTTCTGCCTCCGACCTTCCCAGTCTTTTCCAGTCCTTTCCTGTTAATTCACTCCCTCCTGACCCCACCTTAATCCATCCCTTCCCTTCTCTCTTTACCCTTTGGTCCCTTCATTCCTTCCCTCTTTCTTTTCCAGACTGTCTCCCACCAAATACCCTTTCTTTGGCAGGTATCATGTTAGGTGCCCTGGAAAGCCCATTAGGATTAGGTCTTTGTCTTCAAAGCACCTTTCACCAGGCACGTACTCAGATAAGGGCTGTTCCTTGACAAATCTATAATGGAAGTGACAAGAGGCCTAATGAAGAGCTGGTTCCCTGATGCATGACTCCTGAAATGTATCTGAAAGTATAAGCAGGATTAACTAGGGAAAACAGAAATAGATCAAGACACAGACGATCTAGGGGACAAAAACATGAAACATCCGTACGAGAAACTCAGGCTCATATTGGCAGCAGGGTGGAAGATGGATTTATGAGAAATGGAACCGGAGTCTGGGATATCATGGGGCCAGGCATTTTCGGCTAGATTTCAGGTGACGGATGCTAAGACCTCGTGCTCCTAACAAATAAGAGGAAGTTGCATGCCAGGGAGATTGAGAAACAAATCCCAGATCTCTCTGCTCCAAGTCCTGAACTCTTTGTACTACATCAGAAGCATAGCTTTTACCCAATGGTAAAACTGGAACTTAAAAATTTATTAGTTTATTTGAAAAGCAGGCTTAACACAGAGGGAGAGAAATGAAGATTTTGCTTGTTTACTGGTTCATTACCCAAATGACCCCAGTTGCCAGAACAAGGAGCCAGGGAACTCCACAGGGGTTTTCCACGTGGATGGCTAGGGCCCAAGCACTTGTTCCATCTTGGGCTGATTTCCTAAGAACGTCATCAGGGGGCGGATCAGTGGAGGAGCAGACAGAACTAGAACCTGTGCTCATATGGGATTAGGGTGTTGCAGGCAATATCTTCACAACACAGCATCTCCATGCAGACCCCAAGAGACATTTCTTGCTGTTGTTAGCTCATAGAGGATAAAGCTTTTGGGGCAACCTCTGTTCTGAGTTCCAGAGGCTGAACTCCGATATTTTTTCACATGGATCTATTCAATATTCATTTGTCACTGAATATTTGGCAGGAGACCTTACATTTTGCATCGCAAGATACACTTGTTTTTGGAGGGGAAGGTGCTCAGTGAGAATCCTTGAGGTTATATTCATTACTGTACGATGCTTCCCCCCACCCCAGGGTAAGAGGGGCCGGCCTTCTGGAATGATCTCTGCATAGGGAACATCTCCCTCCCACAGTTGCTGTTCAGTTAGCTGCTCTGTCACACACCCCCTGGTGCTGGGGCCACAGCAACATTCTCAGGTAATGAGGTAAGGGGCACACTTGAGATCTTCATGTGCCAAGATGAGAAAAATTAATTTTATATGCTAAAAAGATGAGGCTGCTGGTGCAGACGGTCACTAAACACCACCAGCTGCTCCATAGATTTGGAGTTGGGAAAAAGATGCCCATTTCAAAATCAACAGCATCACTCCAGAACATGAGACACCAAATGGCTTCAGTGTTTTGAACAACAGGATGTTATGCAAGCCTAAACATCTACTAAATAGCTGGATGATATGGCAAAAGTCCTGGTGATTCAGTTTGTGCCTACTGGACACTGTAAAGTATATTAATATGGATAGAAGTTAATCATAACTATATTGTTTGCTTTAATGAACTTGTAGATAAAAAAATATATGCTTTTTGAGGATATAAGTGGAAGATAGCATTTTTAACAGAGCATGAGGGGGTCTTTCTGGCAAAGAAATGAAAAAATGAGATATTTTTGCCACACATAATTTTCTTAAATTTTAAATATAAAGTGATTTCACACACACATTTTTTTTTCATTTTGTATGAATGAAAATATGGCTATAGTGACGCAAAAGCAGTATGAGTGAAAAGTACGCAAAAAATTCTCAAGGCAGGTATGTGGGCAAGTGGCTAAAATGCCCGCATTCCATATCAGAACGGCTGCATACAATTCCCAGATCTAACTTTCAGTTCTGACTTCCTGCCAATGCTGACCCTGGAAGGCAGAATGGATGGCTCAAGTAACTGAGTTCCTGCCAGCTCTGTGAGAGACCTGGGAGGCACTGCCAGCTGCCAGCTTCGGTTTTAACCTAGCCTCATCCACTGGGGCGTTGGGAAGTGAGCTGCAGATGGAAGTTCTCTCCAGATATCTGCTTCTCTGCTCTCAAATAAGTTAAAAACTTTAAAATCCCGAAACCTACTTGTCTCTGCTTCCCGTCTTTATGTGGTTCCACAGCAGTGGCTGTCGACGTGGGATGCACATTAGAGTCACCTTAGAAGGTTTTAAAACAACTGATGCCCAGGACCAGGGGGAGAGGTTTTAGTATTGATAGTTCACTTGTCCCACAGAGCAACATAAGGGCTGGGCAGGTTTGGAGAGAGCAAAATAGTGTAAGTGGGAACCTGCAGGCAGGCTTCCATGCTATAGCTGCTGAGAGTGAGTAAGCAGGGGAGGGGTTCTCATCAGGGCCTGTTTACAAGACTCAGCCCTTCCCACAAGGAACAACTGCCAATGTTTCGGGACATTTTTGGTTGTCACAACTGGAGGAAGATGGGTTGCTGTCGGGATAAAATGGGCAAGGCCAGGAATGTTGTTACACGTCCCAATACACAGAAGAAAGTGCCGAAACACAGGCTGTTCTCCCTACCTTTAAACAGACCTGACCAAGCATTCCCAATGATCTCATCGGACACCACCCTACCCCATCCAGTCTAATCCCATCCCATCCCATCCCATCCCGTCCCGTCCCATCCCATCCCAACCCTCTTCCCCTCTCTGTTCTATCCTTCCAGCAGGGCTGCCATAGAATAGCAATAATTGCTTCATCAATGTTCTGACTTTTTCTTCAGTATCATCTTAAGTAGACCCATTGATGCAATGAAGGAATCATGACACCTGTTTACTTTCATAATCCTGGAATTCATGGAAAGTTATTTCCACTTAAAAATGATTAAAAATAACATCTTATCAAACTTACTTCACTTGGCAACCAAAGTTATATGCAGATTAATACACCTTAAAAAAATGCTCTGCCCAATATTCAGACATACCATAAGGTAATAATATTAAAAAGAAACATATATGATTGACACAAAGACAAAATGGATGGAATTGCCGGAGAAGGTAGTCAGAGATATGCCAAGAACATATGTGAATTTCAACAATGAGTAAGGTAGCAGCATTAAGTCAGGTTTTCTTTTTTAAGATTTATTTATTTTTATTGGAAAGTCAGATCTACACAGAGGAGGAGAGAAAGGGAGGAAGCTCTGATGTTTTACTCCCTAAGAGGCCGCAATGGCCAGAGCTGAGCCAATCCAAAGCCACGATCCTCTTCTGGGTGTCCCAGGCCAGTGCAAGGTCCCAAGGCTTTGGGCAGTCCTCGACTGCTTTCCTAGGCCACAACCAAGGAGCTGGATGGCAAGCAGGGATGCCAGGACATGAACCGGAGCCTGTATGGGATTCTGGCGAGTGTAATGTGAGGACTTTAGCCACTAGGCTACCGCACTGGACCCCATAAGTAAATTTTATCAGAGGAAAGTGAATGACCAATTAGGAAAACTGGTACAGCTAATTTCGATAAAAAAAGAAATTACTAGATTTCATTATTGTTCATTTTTTTCCAATAACTTCGACTCTTAAATTTTTTTTAGCTTCATCTTCAAGTTGCTTTTTAACTGACTGCTTAATAAAGAAAGGCAACCTGCCTCTTTAGTGTAAGACATGTTTGCCAGTGACAGGTAACTTTGACTCAAGTTTTCAAATGTAGAGAAAGCCAGGTTGAAAGTATACAATTGCCTATTTAAAGAAAAAAAAAGAAAATCATAGGGAATATTTCAAATAAAAATATAAAAAGTACAAAGCCAAAAAGAGACACAAGGTGTAAAAATGCTGGGGGTGGAGAGAGGGTGTGTGAGCTGAAGAACAAAGTGCCTGAAATAGACAGTGGGGCAGCCACGGGCTGAACGTTCCTCAGCAAGCACCGAAAGGCACTCATTACCGCTGGGACGACGCTTCCAGGAATCTTCGGAACACTCCAAACTCACTAGCAGCGGCAGGAGGGAGTGCTAAATCCAGAGACTTTGTCTTTCAATCAGAACTGAAGGGCTACATTTTTAAAAGATTTTCTTACATTTTCAGATGAGTAATATTACTCTGGAATGACTGGACTTCTTTGCACCAGCGATTCCAAAGTGCTGTGAAAATATCTGGGACAAATATTAACAGATAAAAAAATTAACAGGTACAGACAATGTAAGTGGCTTGTTCATTGTCACAATTAATCGGTGGTCATGCTGAAAATGAAATGTAAAGTTCTCTGTTGTCCTGGACAGGGACTATTTCCTATCTCATGTTAGATGTCCCACAACTGAGTTGAAAGGGACAAAGTAAGTTTTTAAGGAATAATTGTGAAAATCATGGCACCTGCTTAAGATTATTAAATATTAAAGATATTAAATCACTCGAAAGATAATAATAAAAATTCTGAGCTGGTGCTGTGGCACAGCAAGTTCAGCCACTGCCTAGGATGCTGGCACCCCATATTGGAGCACCTGTTTAAGTTCCAGCTACTTCACTCGCAATCTGGCTCCCTTCGGATGGGTCTAGGAAAACAACAGAAGATGGACTAACAACTGTGTCCCCGCCATCCCATGGGAGACCCAGATGGAGTTCCCGGATCCTGCCTTTGATCAGCCCGGCCTCAAGGCGCTGATGTCATTTGGGGAGTGAACCAGAGACAAATCTTTCTCTGTTCCTCTATCTCTTCTCTCTCTCTAAAACATTGTATTTCAAATAAATGGTTTAAATTTTAAAGGTCATGGAAAGTCAAGCCGCTTTTTAATATTTTCAGAAAAACCAATGTGCTATTTAAATGAGACCAAAATAGAACAAAATTTCAGTAGTCAATTCGAAAATCAGGAGGTAAGTTTTAAACATTTTTAATATACTTGTTATTAATGAATAATTCGACTTTTAATGAGTTCTTAGTGAGTTCAATTAGTATTTTAGAAACAACTGCTTCCAAATTCAAAAATATTCTCATGTGTAACTTTTGATTTTTCAAGTTCAATATCTCTTTTTGATTTCTTAGCACTTACTAGAGTGAAGGGTTGGCCTGTGTCACAGGGGTGGTAAGCCACCGCAACACTGACAAACTAAGTGGGTGCCGGCTCCCATCCCAGCTGCTCTGCTTCCGGTCCAGCTCCCCGCCAATGCACTGGGAGAGCACCAGACGGTGGCTCCAAAGCCTGGACCCTTGCTCCCGCATGGGAAACCTGGATCAAGTTCCTCGTCTCTAGCTTCGGCCTAACCAGTCTCAGCCATTGTGGCCACTTGGGGAGAGAACCAGTAATAAAAGATTCTCTCTCTGCAACATTGCTGTTCAAACAAATAAACTGAAAAAGAAAACAGAACAAAGCAAAACAGGACAGAGTGGTCACCAACTAAACACAAACATGATTATTATTAAACAGCTCAGCTGACACCTAAGGAATAATCTACTGATTTCCCACGTGTTGATGGGATCTTAGGATACATCATTGATAGACCATCAAGTGAGAAATACATTCCATTTTCCAATATAAGGAATACAAGTGCTCGTTCATTGATTATCTAGTCTCCCAATAAAGTTACTCATTTGGATCTGACATAATCAGAAAACAGCGGCATTAAAACTACTCTCCCAAATAAACTTAGATCTTAATATGTATATAAAAGCATGGATTTGGGTTGAATTACCTGGCCATAAATGAATTAAGGGACCATAAATCACCCTTGAACTGATTCATTTGATTTTTTCTTCCTCTTGTTATACCTTTCATGCTCTGAAATTTTGTGAGTTTCCCAGCATCTAATTATAATTTAATTTTTATATTGAAACAGTATCAGGCAGATAGTGGTGCTTCACAAGTATTAGTTGGATGAGCAATAAATATTTTGATATTATTTATTTATATTATTTATTTTAGGGTAGGCATTTAGCCCAGCAGTTAAAATGTCTCTATCACTTGGGGCCAGCACTATAGCAGAGTGGATAAAGTTGCCACCTGCAGTGCTGGCACCCCTCCCCCATGTGGGCGCCAGTTTGAGTCCTGGTCACTCCACTTCTGATCTAATGTGCTAATGTGTTTGAGAAACCAACAGAAGATTATTCAACTGCTTGGGTGCCTGCACCCATGTGAGAGACCTGGGAGAAGCTCCTGGCTTCGGACCAGCCCAGCCAAGGCCATTGCAGTCACTTGGAGAGTGAAATAGTGGATGGAATGCCCCTCTCTATAACTCTGCCTCTCAAATAAATGGATCAATCTTGACACATCAAAACCCCTGGGTGTGACCTTGAGCCCCTGCTCCTGACCCCAGCTTCCTGCCAGTGCAGACCCTAGCAGGCAGCTGAAATGGCCGCAGTAAGTGTTGTTACTGCCTGTCTTGTGGGAGTGCTGTATTGCCCTCCAAGCTCCTGGCTCCAACTCTTGTGTGTATTTAGGGAGCAAATCAATGGAAGGAAGCTCTGTCTCTCTGTTTCTTTCTCTCTGCCTCTTAAATAATCAAAATTTAAAAGGTTTCTTTAATTAAAAAAGAAGTAATTTTAAAACATATTCTGACTTCTTTTATGTTCTTCAGATCTTCATGTAACACTTAATTTCCTACCTAGATTTCTTCTAATCAAAGAAATCTTGCCCTTTTTCATCATTACAAGACATACTTGATAATGTCGCTAAACATTTTAAGAAAAACAAAGGGTCAGATGTGTGGCACAGCAAATGAAGCTGCCATCTCATTCAAGAGTATTGGTTGTAGTTCTGACACCTCTGGTTCTGATGCATCTTCTTGCTAATGTATTCTGGAAGGTGGCAGATGATGGCTCCAGAGTTGGGGCCCTTGGCACTCACAGTGAAAACCCAGATGGAGTCCTGGGATCCTGGCTTTGGACCAACTGAATCCCAGCTGTCATGGGCGTTTGGGGAGTAAACGAAAAGATGGAAGATGTCTCCATCTCTCGTTCTCTTGCTCTCTCTTGCTCTGCCTTTTAAGTAAATGAAAATAATGAATATGTTAAATCTATAAGTATAAAGATAAAACTACCCATATTGAACCTGAGTTTTACAAACTTAAATATCTTATTAGAAAGACAGAGGCAGGCTGGTATCGTGACCTTGTTAGGTTAAGCCATTATCTGAGATTCTTGCATTCCATGTGGGGACTGGTTCAAATTCTGGCTGCTCCATTTCCAACCCAGTTCCCTGTTAATGGCCAGGGGAAAAAAAAAGAAGAGAGCCCAGGTGTTTGGCCCCTGCCACCCAAGTGGAAGACCTGAAAGAAGCTTCTGGCTCCTGTGGACATCTTGGAAGTAAACTAGTGGTTGGAAGATTTCTCTGTTTCTCCCTCTTTCCCTTTCTCTGTAACTCTTTCAAATAAATAATATATATGTAAATAAACATATGCACATATATGTCTTTTTTTAAGTAAAGAGACAATTTTCTTGAAAAGATGCTATGGTTTTAAGCTGTCATGATGAAGAGAACCGTTGTCTATATGACGACCTTGTGAAAGGACTGAAGTAGAGGTTTTCTATGGATTTAGACTGCATTGTCTGTTATCCAAGTTTCCCTGGGCGTAGAAAGTCAGGAGACTGAAGAGTCCATTAAGTAATGACTGGTGATGCCAAAGCAGACAATATCGCTTTCCCTCCACCCCTCCCAGCTCTTAGAGAAAGTGGTGCTGTAATCACAGCTTTAGCCTCTTTAAACACAGCACATACGGCCCCAGCCAGAGCACTGCGGCTAACGTGGGGGTTATTCCATTCTGCTAGTCCCTGAGGAAAGTTTTCCAAATCAAAAACCACAAAGGTCACGTAACAGCCAACGCCAGAGAAACCACACAGCAATTCAGAAAGTGAAGATGAAAACTATAATCAAATTCCACTACCTGAGTGGCACATTGCTAATGCACTGATAACAAAACAGAAACCCCTAATCAAGAAGTCAGCATGTCGTTTAGGACAAGCAGAGATCAAGCCTAGCATGAACACGGCTGCAATGTCAAACCAGGCTATATATTGGAGCCCGACAACACTCAGCAGTTCTTTGTGTTTCTTTCTGATTAGTAAACTTGAACAAGGTGGCAATCAGGATTCATAAATAGTACATATGCTTGTGTATGTGTAACTGTGTGCGTGTTCAACTCATGTTGTTCACATTTCAGCTTAGCTGAATCCCCTAATAAGCCTTCACAGATGGCCACTACCATTGCCTACACACCCCTACTCCCTGATAATCCCACTGATGCTACAGATGATTAAGATTTCTATGTCAGTCTCCTCCCCCCCACCAGTCCACCACACGCACACCAGGATTTCTCTAAGATCAAGGTCATGTCCTTCTCATCTCCAGATGCCATGGTCCCAGCCACCTGCTGGATGCTCTGCCGGTCACAGAGGAACTAACAAAGTGTTGGAGCCAGAGAGAGCCGGGTTGTAATCCATGGAGGCCTGCAACTCCCTGCCATGGTCTGTCAGTCAGGAAATAGGCCCTCTCTGGCTTCTGCTTTTCCCTCGGTAACTCTGGGCTCTGACTCCTACCACCGGTACCCTAGTCCCGCACGTTCCTGTGCTCATGTCAGATCCAATGCCCAGGATTGTACTTATTCGGAATCAGAGTCGCCGCAGGCCTTGTGAATCTTAGAAAATGATTTCTTCTCTCTAAGCCTCGGTGTCCTTCTGTTAAGTGGGGGTAATTGGGCCTGAGCCCTGAATGGCTGTCAGTGAAGATGAAATGACATCATCTATTATCAAACTTCTGCCATCAGTGATGAATAAATGATAGTGACGATCAGATCACTTCTACTAATATCACCCACAGCTACGAGTATTATCCGAATCAGTCTTCAGAATGACAGCTGATGGAATACAATCAGAAACGTAACACACACCAGCCTTTGAGAATTCATCCAAAGTCTGTGGTATTATCTTGAAGTATGAAGACAATCAGCATCTCACAAGATGCGTCAAAGCAAGCAAGCATTCTTCCCCAAATCCTGACTTGCCAGATCGTAAAGCTTCACTAATTATCACTTTCATTTTGAATAGAAATGGGCAACTAAGTCAGCTGTTATATCTTTTTTGTATTTGGAAAGCAAGTATAATTATTCTAAGGAATTAAGATAACTTATTTGTCAAATCAGGGCTTTAAAAATGTACATTCATACAAAAATTTTCTATATTGCTCATGTTATAATTTCTAGTCCCTGAAAAGTAATGAACCAAAACAAGGTTTTTTGCCTCTCAACAAAAATGTATTTAGAAGCCGCAGAAAACTGTTAGGATTAAGACAAATATTTCCTGCTGCACACCTTCATGAAGGAATCTGTGAACGTCAGACTGTTACTCATGGAATTTCTAGAAACGTATGTCAAATTCAAAGATTTCATATTCATCACAGAGTGATGGCTTCTAAAGATTATCTTCCTGTTGGTTCTGGGTGACTGAGCATACAGCATTGCACCCAGGCTCCTGCTCTGGGAGAAGCAGCAGTACCTACTTTAGAGTAGATACGGAACCTCAACATCTGGTGGACAGGTTCTTGCGCTTGGAGCAGATGAAGAGTGTTTGTGTTTTCTGGGACTCAGGGACTTACAAGTTCATGGTCTCATCAGCTTCAACCAGGAGCCCAAGGATGAAGGGGTCAAGAAGAGAGCCACATCCATCCCACCTCCTCTCCCTTACGAATGTTATTTTCTGGGTCAGAACAACTCTGCTTTCACCCAAAGTTTCTTGAGGGAAGAACTTGAAATGATGGGAATCGAGCAGCCTCTATCTCAAGGCAGGAAATAAAGCAGCAGGCCTGTGGCTAGGTGGCCAGATCACACAGCAGGTGCTTCAAATCCAGCACAGCAGTGTCCACCAACTCACAGATACAAACCATCAGCCTACATTCCTTCTAATTTCATCTCTTAGTGATGGGTGTGTTTAAAATAGTAACAGGGCTTTTTTTTTTTTCAGGAAAATGAAGGTCTAAAATAATAAAACGCTATCAAGTTTAATTCCAAGTACAGATTCAGGTGACTCACAAGATGGCTGCAATGCAGCAAACAGAGGCTGAAGAACTTGGACATTAGAGGTTGCTTTGGCTAACTTAGAAAAAGAAGTTTAGCTACACATCCAGTGTGAGTCTTTTGGGATGGAGACTTAGCACCTAATTGAGTAGAAATTTAATGCAATACCTGGGATGGGTTTCTATTTTTCATATGATTATTTTTATCTGTCCATAAACAAACACACATACGTTTGAAATGTGGGGGAAAAAGTGTTTAAAGTCTGTAGCAGCTTTCGTAAAAATAATGGAAACTTTTCTACAAACAGCTTTAAACACTCTGTTTGCCAAGTCAAACCATGTGCCAATTCTGTGAAAAACTGCTACAGGTTTCATGCCTGTCAAGAATTGTGGAACCTGGACTATTCTGACAGTCACCAGAAATTATTTAAGCGTAAGATTAATTACAGTTCCATTATCAGTTTTTTTAAAATTCTATTAAGGCTTGCATGAGGGGTCTACCTGGAGTGTGAGCTGTATTCGTTAGCTGTCCTTGTGGCAATGCCAAGGTAACAGGGGTTCTGCTGTACCCGTCTGTCCTGATCTGATACCAGGAAACATGGAAGCACCTGTTGCTGAGCTGGAACTGAAGGCAGGCCCTGCCCTGCCCCTCTTTTCCTCCACCCTGATGTGTAAGCATATGCTGTAAAAAGGTCACTGGCTGAGAACAGGATTATGCCTGGCAGAGGTATTTTCTACTACTATTTTCCCAGATGCTCTCAGTTACCTGCTAAAGACAAGAACGTGGAAAACAGTAATTTTCATAATTTCTTAGACAACGCTCATAACATCAGTAGGCTTTTAGGAATTGGTAATAGCAATGGCCCTTGTTTTAAAGAAGGCAAGAATGACAACCTTTTGAAATCTGGTAAAGTCTTCACATACACAAATGGTAAGTGAGCGGATAACAATCAAAGCATTATAAAGATCTGTGGAAAACATTCAAAAGGATCATGCATCGCTTTATATCCATGATCATTTCACAAAGTTCAGGAACTTAGATGAAGGTTGCAAGTGAAGGGTAGGAAGATGGGTACAACCCTCAGGAGAAGGAGGGACATGAAAGCTCCCCTTGATTTAGGTACACACATCAATGAAAAATAGGATTAAAAGGTAAGTTTATCCTTGTGCAAAAATTTTTGAAGTTTATATACAATTTTTTCATAGTATGTATTTTCCGTGAGCTTTTGAAGACCCCCGACGGCATTATTGAAATTCACTATTAAATTGTTATGGTGAATCCCACCCTCCCTCATAACTTGTAATCCCTAAGTGAGTTGTATTGTATTTTACCACTTCGATGTTTTAACTTGAAAGGAAGAGATAAGGTGTTAATAGCAATGATAAAAGTTTAAATGACTTTGGGGGAGCGTAAGGAAAATGACATAAATTATTGTTGAAATATGTTAGCACAAGGAGTCAGCACACAGAAGGTGTTTAACTAGAGCTGTTACATGTTTCTGTTTGTCTTGGTAAAAATGACAAAACAAAAGTCAGGGCACACAGCTATGAAAACTTCCATGGTCTTTTTACTGGATTACTAATCAAGATAAAACTATTATAGAAGTAAACAACTGGAGAGTGGGTATTTGGTCTCCTGGTTAAGATGCCTGCTCACATTCCATATCAGAATACCGGTGCTTGAGGGTCAGCTCTGGCCCCTGACTCTGCACTGCTAAAAGAAGGTGGCAGCTGACGGTTCAGGCAGCTGGGTCCACGTCGCCCATGGGGGTGACCTGCAGGGAGTCCCCAGCTCCCAGCTCTGGCTCTGGCCCAGCCCTCACTCTTGGAGGCATTTGGGAAGTAAACTGGGAAGTGAGACTTTTCTTTCTGCACCACAAGTAAGTAAACAAATTTTCAATGTCCCACAACTGTTGGTATTTATTTTTTTATTTGAGGGGGAGGAGAGCAGTTGTGAGGGGAGGGGAAGAGTGAAGAGGTGAGGAGAGGAGTGGAAAGGGGAGGGGAGAGGAGGGGAAAGAGTGTGTGGAGAGGGGAAGGGAAGGAAGGGAGGGGAGGAGTGGAGAGGTGAGGGAAGGGGAGGGGGAAGCGGAAGAGAGGCGAGGAGAGGGGAGGAGACAGCTCTCCCATTCACTGGGTCACTGCCCAAATGCCTATCAAGAACAGGGTGAAGGGGGCTTGGCTCCCGGTGAGGGTGAGTGAGTGGTGCTCAGACACCTGAGCCATTAGTGCTGCCTTCCAGGATCTGCGTCACCAGGAAGCTGAAATTAAGAGCCAGGGCTGAGACTCCAATCCAGGCATCCTAACATGTGGCTGTGGCTCTTCCAGCTGGCGTCATTGCTGCTTGACTAGATATCTGCTTTGCAAATATTTACGCATATACTTTACCCAAAGAATTCTAGTAATATTTTGCACATGAATAACCATAATTTAAGTGTCAAATTGGTAGCATGATATAGTAAGCGGATATCTTACCTGAAAAAAAATTTTAATCACTTTGTGTGTTTTAGATCAAGAGAACATTTTTAATATGTATATTTCAAAATAATTTTACTATTAAGATACTCCACTAAGGTTATATACTCCTTGTCTTCTTTTGTAAAAATTAAAATTCATCCCTTTTCAAGGATGCGCATACTTAATCTCGATTTAAATCATGTTAGAGTAATCATAAAATCTCAT
This sequence comes from Ochotona princeps, assembly GCF_030435755.1. Classification (NCBI taxonomy): domain Eukaryota; kingdom Metazoa; phylum Chordata; class Mammalia; order Lagomorpha; family Ochotonidae; genus Ochotona; species Ochotona princeps. Next base: position 10,372,003 of record NC_080859.1, read on the forward strand.
TACTCAGTTTTGTATCATAGAGCATTTGCTAAGAAAAACAGCTCCAAAATTTTATATTTATATATGTATTTTAAACTATAATTTGATCTTAGTCAAGTGCCTCATTACTAATATACAATAATTTATATGAATTAAATTAATTGAACATTGAAATGTTAAGAAAATTAAACATTAGACCTTTGCCAAGTTATCAAAATGAGATAATAAATAATATTTCAATGATGCAAAGAATTGCATGGTCAATAACATTTTCTTTTGCAATGGTATACTATTTTACATTAGGAAGCTGGGTATTTATCAATCATATGGATGATTATACAAGACCTCTCAAAATTGGACAAGAAAAATGAGATCTGCTTGCCACTGGCACAAAAGCTGGCAGCTCAATGGCACTGGCTGGCTAAGCAGAATTATGACTGAGCACCTCTGACAAGTTTTGAATTTGCTAAACATTCTCCTAAGACTTTAGCTGAAGGAGCAACTTCTCTGTTTCATTTGGTGAAACAGCAATTAGCAGGTGTTTTCAAGAGAGCAGGGCAGGAAACAAATGAAGTAAGGTAGCATGAAGGATGAGTCAGGGAAACTCAACACCGGGGAGTGAACCTGAGGCTACTTGCTTCCAGGCACATGATGGGACACACACAGGAACGGGATTTGGGGCCTAACACGGAACAGCAGAACTCTTCTGATCATGTTTTTCACTAACAATTTTGCACAGCATGCTCCGATTTTTTTTTGCATGAGTTAATGCATTTCCTACTGAATTTTGAATGAGTTATAAAGAAAATTTACTGATGGAGTATAAATTCTATCCTGCTTTCTTCTTTCCTCTTTTTTCCTCTTCAAACCTAATTTGATTTCTTGCTTTGCAGTCCCTCCACTTTGCATTGGGTAGAAATTTAATGTTTTCTTTCCCCCCTTTTAAAGACTTAATTATTTTATTGGAAAAGCAGATTTATAGAAAGAGAGGTAGATATTGACCATCTGTTGGTTCACTCCCCAAATGGCTGCAATGGCTGATGCTGAGCCAATCTGAAATCAGGAGGCAGGAGCTTCTTCTGGGTCTCCTACATGGGTTCAAAGCCCCAGGTTTGGGCCGTCCTCTACTGCTTTACATGCCATAAGCAGGATGGGAAATGGTGTAGCTGGTTCACGAACTGGCATCCAGGTGGAATCCTGGTGCTTGGAAGATGAGGCTTTAGCCACTGAGCATTGTGTCGGGCCTAAAATTTAATGTTTTCAAACCAATCAATGCTGATTGATGAATTGCAATGTAAACATTCCAAAATATTCCCAAACTTAATCGATGCTATGCATACACTATGCATAAGTGTTCATGAAAACGTTCATGGAAATTTATATTGTGAAGCTACAATGAGTATTAAACATTCTGCACTCACATAAACTATCTTTGAATTTCATATTCTCACAGATCCTTTGAGGTCTTTCCCATATGCATATAGACCCAACCTTGTGAGTATTTGCTCACCTAAGAAGCATGCTGATCACCTGTTTTATAAAGTGGTGTTCCCAGCACCACGGTAAACACACACTGTGAATTACGTCTTGTGCTTCTGAGGCGCTTACTCTCCAGTTGAGACAGACGACTGTACATTAACTCTTGAAGCTAAAAGCCATAAACAATGTGCAACACAGTGGTTGGTCCAAATGTTTACAATATTCAGAGAAGGGAGTGTCTTTTCTGAATTTACCATGAGAATTCTTTTAAAGAAAGAATAGGAAGGAATGTTAAAGGAGTATTTATTGGGCTTGGCAGCGTGGCCTGGTGGCTGAGGTCCTCGCCTTGATCCCATATGGCCGCTGGTTCTAATCCCGGCAGCTCTACTTCCTCTCTGTCTCTCCTCCTCTCAGTATATCTGACTTTGTAATGAAAATAAAATAAATCTTAAAAAAAAAGAGGAGTATTTATTATAAAATATACAAACATATTACTAAAATAGCCAAATAAATATCAAATAGAATGAAAACACACCATGATCAAATTATCTTGATTACTTCTATAGGTTCTAACAAGGAGAGCCTATTGTAAAGCAAGTTTGGATTCTAGCTCCCTAAAAAGCATCTTACGATGAGCTGGTCTCTTTTCCTATCTTAATAATTAGAACACATCCCCAAGTTCACTGCTTGGAAGCCGTAATCCAGAGAACTGTATTCATGGAATACGTTTACAACAATAAGGCATAAAAAAAGTAGATTGTTCATTTTCTCTTATTAGAAGCTTCTATGGCCTCCATAGCAGTGCTCATCTGGCCCCCACTTCATGCTTGAGTCATGCAGATTGGAGTTGACTCTCAATTATACCAAGTCTTTCTCCAAAGATGACAGTCCAAATACAGTAGAGATAAAATACATCAAGGTTTAAAATAGGCCCGTTCAGCCCCAGTGCCGCTTCATCATGAGATGATATAATTCACTGATGCCTCTGCCTAGCCTAACATATGTTCTATTCACAGCCCGCGTCACTCTTCATTTGTAATTATTTCCCTTTTTTTCCCCTTACCCCATCTTGTAATACTTTGCTTGGCTGAAGACAAATACTGAGAAGCAAAGAGTATTATCGTATGATGACCTGTTCCAGGGTGTTAAACCCCTGTCAAGGTTTGATTTTAACATGGGGTATCGATGACAGGACATCAATTCCGGCATCATGTCCTGAATTAGACTATATTAATTATCACTTGAGTGCAATATGCATGAAAATGCCGTTTCATTGACTAAAAGGATCTGACTGAATAAAAATCCATTTCTCATCTGGCTGCTTATGGATAAAGACATTTTTTCCCTCTTTGCCTTGGATTGCTCTTTATTAAATATGATTTTTATATGATTGTATGAATAAATTGTCTTACTGAACAACAGGACTGGATAGTTTTAAACAAAAAAAATTTAATGGGTTGTCTACTCTCAGCATGTCTCTAACAATGTATTTACAGTTAATAGTTTAGGCAGATTATTTATAACAATATTGCCAAAAAACAAAGTTCTTATTTTCAGCTTGTGTGAGAAAAAGATATTTTAAAATTGTTGCCTCTTTCACTTAAAGGAAATGAGAGTTATAAATTGCAATTATTTTCAGATGACAGAGCACCAGCAAGATCTGTCAGGTAACAAATGCATGTAAAAATAAAACGAATACTATTCTTATCTCTTAAAAAGACTTTCGCATGAAGCATTTTGATGCCAGACAAAGTTAAAACTATCCATAAATTCAACTAATATATAATTGCATGTACACATACTTGCTATGGAGGCAATTAGATAATAGAAAAGAAAGAAAAACACATGCTCTAAGTTTTGCCACACAGAATCTAGGTATCTGCAATTTTGACTTAGTATTAAGAGAAATATAAATTTGTGTTGAAAACTGCAACTGTCTAACTCTTTCAACTTATAGCTTAAAACTTCTTAAAAATATCTTGAAGGTAACATACCTTGCGGAATCTAAAATAGGAAAAAAAATCTTAACCCCAAATTTCACTTAAACATAGGAAAATTCTTGAGTGTGAATTGTGACCAGGTTTAATCAATACAATTAGCTTAAATGCAGTTTTTCATTCCAATGAAAAATAAAGTGTTGCTTTGTTTTTATTGTCTTAGAGAAATGGGATGGTAGTGTGCTGTAGTAGGTTAAGTGATCCTGCGTAACAGGCGCATCCCACTTGGGCACCATTTAGCTTCCTGGTGGCTCCTCTTTTGATCCAGCTCCCTGTTGATGTACCTGAGAAAGCAGCGGAAGTGGACCAAGAGCTTGGGCCCCTGCCATCCATGCAAGAGAAGAGGATGGAGGTCCAGGCTCCTGGCTTCAGTGCCAATCACTGTGGCCATTTGGGAAGTGACCCAGAAGATGAAAGGTCTCTCTCTCTCTCTCTCTTCTTTGTAACTGCCTTTCAAGTAAAATAAATATTTAAAAAAGAAACGAAAAACCAATCAACAAACAAGCAAATAACCTGAAACGTTTCTATCTCTAGCACCAGTATTTATTAGTAATATGATTCTAGAATTTCCCCTCAAGTGGTTTTTTATGTAAAAGAAAATTCACAACACATCAAGTTTAATTTTATAGTGAGAAATTTGAGAAGCTTAAAACCTTGGAAATGCATAGTTGTGTATTATAAAGAAGAGGCGGAACCCCTATGAAATTGAATGCTCACGTTCAGTTTGACAAGTTACAGGATTCACTTCAAGTACATTCATTTTAACTACATTCTAATGTACTTCGGAGGGGACTTCAGAGGGTTCTAAAAGAGGAGGGTCGGGGGAGCTGTGGTTGCCCCTGACTAGATGGCACAGGAGTTCCCAGCGTGTGCCAGCACCAGCGTCATCGCAGGGAATCCTGGCCACAGCGCGAGTCCTTTTTACGGCTGTAAGCCTGAGACTGCTAGGTTTTTAGGAGATTGCAGATTTCTCACCATGTTCTTTAAATGACAGTCATTGAATCCTGTGTTCAAAATTTCACTGCACCCAGAAAATGGGGTCCAGTTGATGCTCATCTATTTAGCCTGCAAGACTTTGAATAAAACTTCAACTTGGCTTCAAGTTACGTGTATGGGGAGAAACCTGAATGGATTTCCGGGGGCAAATATCTGGTGTGGTGATGGAGTGCTGCTGTAGAAATCTCAGACGTATGCCTGGCTCTACTACTTAGCATGAGATGAAGATAAGACCATGTGAGAGGGGAAAGTGAGTCTGCTTCCCACGGGTGTGTCATAAGTCAAGGTGCTCTGATGACAAGAGCCATCACAGAATTAGAGTTGTGAGGCTCCTGTGGTGGCCTGTCAAGGAAAGGATCGACTGGGACATTGACCATCTCAGGTAATTACAAACAAGCAGTCTCTTACAGATGGTTGACTAATGAATTACATCACAAGATCTTATTACAAAAGGTACAGGTAAGTAGGAAGTGACAAAAGGTTAAGCTTTACATGTAATATCCCTAGATTTGAATACACACACATATGTATACATATATTTATCTCCCTTTATCACTGCCTTTTATACTTTTATATCTCCCTTTTATATTTCCCATAAATAACGAAGATCTAGTCCTCTTTGTACCTTTATTAGGTCCCTGGGATATAAGAATGAACTCAACAAAATGACCGACAATTTCCGACATGGCTGGGATACACTCCAGAGGCAGCATAATGGACTTGTGAAAATTCGCGAAAGACACCCATTGTAAGACAGAGGGAAGGGCAGAGACCCTGGGGGAGGAGGAAGGCAGACCCCAACACCAACTAAACTGTATCAAAAATCAATTAAAGAAAGAAATTAATGTTAAAAAAACACAGGCAAATCTCCCTTAATAATGTGGATTTGCCTATTTCTCCATACACATGTGTAAATTTCACTTTTGAATATCTCATTAGGTATACACAAGTTAGTAATGCTACAACTTTGTAGTAAAGCGGGTATTTTATCATTTAAAAAAAGGAACAATCAGGGTTAAAGGTGGAGGTTACCCATGTGCATGACACGAGAGGCCGCCTTATGTGAGGTTGGCCTGTTGGACAAAGGTTTATAATGACACCATTGCAGACCTGAACATTTGCTGAGTCTCCCCACTGAACGAGGTGACTGTCGTTTCTCCATCATCATTGTCTCACGGCCTCAGGTTGTGGCTCCTTCGCCATCTCTTTGCCTGCTGCTTGGTGAGAAGGGAGACCAGGGTGAGCCACCCCAGGACGAGCTGACAGCAGGCCAAACACAGCTAGCCTCGGAGGAAAGGAATTCTCCACTTAAAAGTAACCAGAGTAGGATACTAAAATTAATTGGCTCAAAAATTACAATGTTCCAGAAATAAAAATCCCTCACACCCTTTGCTCTCATACTCCAAGTTCATAATACTGTGGTGACCACAAGAGTCCACAATGCAATAAAGATAAAACTACATTTCTTACTCTGTATTTGACGACACAATTCCCATTATTCGTAAAATCAAAAGCCTTATGCACTAAGGAATAATGGGGTTAATTACCTGCTAATATCAAGCTTTTTAAATATACTTTAAAATAAGGCTAACTTTAGATACCATGTTCTGAGTTTTCACTCCTGCCATACAAATTTTAACTTAAATTTATAGCAACAGAAAAAAGTTGCCCAAAATCTGATCACTGTAAGATCAAAATATTCCTTGTATCAAGAAACATTCAAGAATTTAAGTGCTCACATCACGTGTCTACTGTCTCCAAAATTTTTTTCCTCTGCTCATTTATATTAAAAAAGAATGATCAATGTTTCCTGATTGCTGTGCACAAGCCAAAAGGCTTACTGTTACCTTGTAAAATACGCACACACCTTTCCGCAGTGCTATGCAAAAAAAAAAAAAAAAAAGAAGAAAAAGAAAAAAACTCTTTGCCCGCTAGTGAAAACGGTCTATCATATGACTATGATAGCATCAGAATGCAGTGTTTCACAGCCACCACGCTGTGGGATTGACATATGACATTTATAAAATGTCAAGACCCCTCCCCCAGTTTTTACAGCCTATATCCCAGTAGGCTTTCACGATGTAAAATGAACTGAAGGCAACTGTGTGCTCATTAGCTGGGCCGCTTCTGATACATTGCGTCGATTGACAATGAACCACTGTGATATCAAAGTGCAGGTGTAAAAAATAATAAGGCAACTGCTTGTGTAACAAGATCTCACTAACTGAGGATGTGTAATAGATATGCAAGGAGGCAGCTTTTTAGTCACTGAAAATGTGCCATGGTACATCAAACATACAACTCAGGGAAGGGTTCTGACATGCCAAACTCAATTAAAATTTGTTTTCGTGACTATCATGGGTGAGACTCGGGCACTGCTCTGTGGATGGGGAAGGTGATTATGAAGAGATTCAGATGGTGCCTTAAACGGAGCTAACATCGAACTTTTGGAGTCCCCCTTAATTTTTGAAAGTGATAAAGGATATATCCTGGGGGCATTAGTGTAACACACACCGAAAATCGGTCTGCTCCCTCCTGGTACATGTGACATCTTCCCTCTCACCTCTGCTGGAGCCATCCCAGGCCTCCTGGGGCCTCAGGAGCTCAATGCTTAAAACAGCCCCGAAAGAGAACACTTAAAACACTGAATAAAGCAAATAGTGGCTCTATGTCCATATATGTGGATGACATTTAAAGATCAAAAGAGACCCCATAGGGCAGCTTATTTGAGGACATGATGAATTTCCCAAATCAAAGGTATGCTTGTATTTCATTGTCTTTTAGAGATGTCTAGATTAGTAAGTATACTGTTATAAACTGTAAACTCCTGAATCAAACTATTATGAATACACTGGAAAAGAACTTCAGAATTTTTTTTATGCTCTCACTATTTTAAAAACTGCTAAGATGATGAAGTACCATGAACTGAGAAAGTCCAGCACTATATGGAAAAGTCATAGAAGCCGCATCCATATTTCTTTGTGTGTGGGGGGGAATGATGTCATTACCAATACCTGCGCCACTCTGAGCATGGCTGGTGTAGCCATCCCTGTGTTCCCTGACTTCTTCATGTGGTTAGCTGCCTCAGTTAATGAAGAAAACACAGGAGGGAGAAGAGATTGGAGTGAAAGTCGCCAAGGGTTAGGACACCTAAGCCACCAGGTGACACTCAGGACCCACTCCAGCTTTCTCCCGGAGCCTCGTGCGGCACTCCGACATCTGACTTACAATATGTTATTTGACAATTTGGCTATCTTTTTCTTTAAAGATTCATTTGTTTTTATTGGAAAGGCAGATTTACAGAGAACAGGAGAGACAGAAAGATTTTCCATATACTGGTAATATTTCCCAAGTGGTCGCAATGGCTGGAGCTGAGCCAGTCTGAAGCCAGAAGCCAGGAAGTTCTTCGGGTCCCCACATGGGTACAGGGTTTTAAGGCTTTGGGCTGTCTTTTACTGCTTTCCCAGGTCACAAGCAGGGAGCTGGAAGGAAAGTGGAACAGCCGGGACATGAACTGGCACCCATATGGGATCTCAGAACATACAATGTGAGGACCTTAGCTAGCTACTAGGCTACTGCACTGGGTTCCAGATTTCATAACTTTTAAATACATATATATTGCAAAAGTTAGTAATATTAAAAGCAGGACCCATTGCTCCTAAAATCCTTCTTATTTCATGTAGTGGCTTTTTTGGGAAATCACAATTTTAGGAAATATTCATTGGTATTACAAAGTGGTTTCTTTAGTAAGCTACTAAGAACGAAATCATGGCTCGCAGAGTGAAAGAACTACAGGATGAAAATGCATGAGTTTTCTTCACTGGCGAAAACTCTGGGTAGAGGAAGGGAATTTTCAAGTATTTTTATTCTGTATAAATGTGCTTACTTATTTTAATTCATTGGGAAGCCAACACAAAGAAACAGAGAGAGAAACATGGAGAGAAAGATCTTCTATCCACTGGCTTACTCTAAAAGGTCTGCAACAGGCAGGGCTGGGCCAGGATGTCCATGGCCAGGAATCTGCAACTCCATCCAGGTCTCCATGAGGAGCAGAAACCCAAGTACTGGAATCCTCATCTGCCGCCTTACAGGATTCACCTTAATGGGAATCGGGATCAGAAGCAGGGCAGCTTGGACTTGAATGAGGTGCTCTGATGTGTGCCAACAGGCGACTTAACCCACTGTGCCACAGCATCCACCCCTCAAGGGTTTTTCTAAATCTTTCAGCGTTATTGCAACACTGACTTATTTAGATGCTACTCTTGGGGAAATAAAATGAAAATCAACAATCCAGCACTTAAGAGGCATCTCTGTGAAGAGTAGGACACTCTGACCTCCACTCCGACAGGGAGAGCCACTGCACCACCTCTCAGAACTCATCAGGGTGCTTTCTTGGAGATTCTTTTCACATTGAGAACAAATTAGAAGTAGAACTTTTGCACTTATGGGAGACGGGACAATTAGATGCAGCCTCTTTTCCCAAGAAGCTTGAACCGCTGGTTTAAAAGCTCGAGTGGATACACAGTCACTGCACTCAAAGCTGATGAGTAGCAGTAAAATTCCAGAAGGGGAAAGAATCGTTATGACACTAGTTAAAGCATAACGGTACCTGCATTCATGCGGAGAAATGCAAGCTTAAGTAAAGATTCTCAAGAAATAGGATTTTGTACATAAAAAGCATATATTCCCCTGCTGAATTAAAGAATATGTGTGCTCTCAGATTGCTTATCACTGGATTCCATCAATAAACAGGTGTGTGTAGCTGTACCCACTGATTCGTTCATTCATTCAATAAGTCAGGTCATTCATTCTACAGATACACGAGACTGGCTGCATACCGTGTCTTCTTCCATTTGGTCCGAGATCTGTCCTAGCGTTCAAGCTTAAAAGGTCTTTCGCAGCCTCATGCTCCTTTTGGTAGAATAGAAATAATGGCATCGTCCCAGGAGGGAGAAAACTCTGCCAAAGACGAAACCATTCTAGCTGGACTTAGAGGGAACGTGTACCATGTTCACACATTTCTGCTCAAAAGCTTGAAAGCAGATGCTTCGTCAGGAGCTGCTACTGACCACTTTGCCCTCACTTCGCTGGCTCCTGCGCTGGATCACTCTCAGCCATGTCTCTTTCACCCACAGCCCTGCAGGCTACCTTATGGTACAAGCAAGGACAGCTAGCATAACGCCGTGTCCCAGGATATTCTGTAAATGCTGGAAGTGGCCAAAACACTTCACTGAATACACAGTGCTAAGCATGATTCTTGTGATGAAGACAGTGGAATAGACAGATGAATGAGACACAGTTCTGCTCCCTAGGAATTTTCATTTTAGCAGGGGAGATAGAACACATTCTCAGATGACTGTAGCATGAAGAATGAAGTGATGAGGGTCACAGAAGTGGTGCAAAGGAGCTGCTCTGCGAGTTCAGGGGAAGGAGATGACTTCCAGCTGTTCAGGGTCCGGCACCCCGCTCAGGGCAGTGAGAAGTACAGGGTAACAGAAGCTAGTACCTGCGGCACATGGACGTACAAACTTACTGGCTGATGAACAAGACAGGCACATGGTTTCGGGCTAAAAAAAAAAAAATCAAGGCTGAGTATGTTAAACCTGACATGAATGCAATACTCAGGGCTGTACTGTTTGAGAGATTCCATGGGCGCAACAGTGTTTGGGGAAAGACTTCAAGGAGACCCTGTTGATAGTTCAACAGGCAGAATGACTAGACTGCAAAAAAAAAAAAAAAAAAAAAAAACCGGGGGGGATTCAGACACAGGATGTGACACTGGCAGCAGCTCAGAAGCAAGGGGAGAAGAGATGGCACACTGTCACCTCTCTGTAAAACCCAGTTATCTGGATCCCTGCGGCTTTGTCGGTGCCTTCCACTGCAGCCTAAAGGATATCAGTGCTGAAGGGCACAGCAGGTGGGGTGGACACCTTAGGCCACTCTTCAACAACAGAATGTGACCATGTGCTCTCTCTGCTCCCTGCCTATGGACCCCTCAGTTGAATCTGCTGACATCAGCTTTCTACATGTGAGTTCCTCTGACCTCTGTCCTTTGTGCAAGATAACTGATAGGTTATGCAAAACATTTATGAGACTACAGAGGAAAAATCTTTTACATAAAAGATTTTTTTAAAGATTTATTTATTTTTATTGTAAAGTCAGATATATAGAGAGGAGAAGTGATAGAGAGGAAGACCTTCCGTCTGTTGATTTACTCCCCAAGAGGCCACATGGCTGCTGCTGAGCCAATCTGAAGCCAGGAGTCTGGAGCCTCCTCTGGGTCTCCCACAAGGGTGCAGGGTCCCAAGGCTTTGGGCCGTCCTTGACTGCTTTCCCAGGCCACAAGCAGGGAGCTGGATGGGAAGTGGGGCTGCCGGGATTTAGAATCGGCACCCATATGGGATCTCGGCGCATGCAAAGTGAGGACTTTCGTAGCTAGGCTACTGCACCGGCCCCTAGATGGACAATTTAAAAGTTATACAATGTAACTGTGAGAAAGAAAATTGGCCATGTATACTAAGTTATTATATGACGGGGAAAATTCATGGTATTTCAATTCCAGCTTTCAGAGACATAAAATGTGTGGGTTTTTTTTCTTCATATCTTTCGTTACTCTCCTTGTCTGTTGGTGATGAGGTGCACCTGAAACTTCACCTTGGCTCACTGTTGTTCCAAGATGATGAACCCGCTCGTTTTCAGGTTATTCTTACTCAAATGGACTCAAACATTTTCCCCTCTACCATTGGCTCCTATTTTGAAATGTTTCTGGATGTAAGCTGTACTTTCATGTTTTATCACTGAGACTGAGACATTTGGAAGAATAACAAGTCTTACTAATGAGCTTAGTTAATTTTGTTTATTTATATGCCAAATTTCATAACTGGGTTAAAAATTCATTTCTGTTTTTAGTAAGATGAAGTTATAATATTTATGTTATTTCAATTTGAAATAGTAATTTCTACATGGTAGAAAACAGTAGACAATGGGTCAAGTAGCATATCATGATAAATTACGTGGAAAAATTAATACAGAAATGATCGTATTTACAAGTGGTATTAACTAGGGTTATGTTACCTGTAGGAAATCACAAGGTAGAGTTATATCTGAAGAATTATTGAATGACTCCACCCTCTCTTGCAATGACCATCAGGGTCACTCCGGAGCACCCCCCCCCAAAGAAAACAAGTAAATAAACAAACAAAAAATTAGAATAGAGAGAGAACAGCAAGGGAAGCTTAGAACCAGACAGGAAACGGTTAGCGTGGATTCACATATACCTTACTAGGTAGGGCACAAAGATTAGTTACTCCTCACTAAGATATTGAAGATTTCTCTGCACACCCCTCCTAAAACTGTTCCGCGCCTCAACTACTGACATATGCCTTGTTGGAGTTATAAGCCAGTTTAGACTATCCTAAAATCTGCAAAATTCAGCAAAATTATGCTTCAACACTATAAACTGCTAAATACTAAAATGAAAATAGACATGAGACGGCTGAATAATACCCTATAGCCATTTTAAGGTGTATAGAAGCGGCTTGTATATAAACTAAAATTGAAATGTCAATGAAGTAGTCACAGGATCTGGTTAAGAACTTGCATTTTTTTTTTAACATATTGGATACTCAACACCATGTCAATGAATTCCATAATGTTGCAAATTGTTGTTGATGTTATGTTGAGGCTTTTAATTGATCGGGATGATATACTGCCAGCTCTACCTTCAGACAAGAGATGGTCTCCCCAAGAAACCGTTGAATTGATCTGGACAATAAGAGGCTGGATTCTATGCTTGGTATATGCTTGCAATGAAAGAATCTTGACTGGATTTGAACAGTAATACTGCAACAAGGTGGAGGAATCCACCAAGGGGGAGGGCGTGGGGAGGGGTTCGGGGAATCCCAGAGCCTATGAAACTGTGTCACATAATGCAATGTAATTAATAAAAAAAAGAATTATTGAATGAGCAAGAATATGACTTTAGCATTCCAACAACCTGGAAAGAGTTTCAAAACTCCATCAAAAATAGTATACAATGAGAATATCTAAGGTTCCTTTTTGAAAAGCTTCTTGTCATTTGCTTATTTATCATAAAAATCAGACCACCATAAATTTTCATAATGTGTTCTCAAATTGCACTTAATATACATGGAAGATGTGTAACATCCATGTATTTATGCCAAAATACCATGAAGACTGTAGTGCGTAGTAAAAGCAAGTCGGGTCTACTTTTGCTTTGTAAAATTGTAGGAAACTTGTGCACAGCAAGGGTGACCTCCAGCGTGCGACAGGTTTCTGCCATTGCACATTTTTGTTTTCACTGACAGAGACTGCCCTGGCCTACTCCTATGTCCCTGAGAGTGTGAAAGATAAGAAGGGCCTTGTTTGTGTGTGTGTGTGTGTTTCTTTTTGTGTTTGTTTGCTTGCAAGGCAATTGCTTTGTTTTGTTTTTAGTGTGATTCGGTTTCCTGAAGTTGACTGGAATCCGAAAACACGAAACGTTATGGAAACACAAGGTGTGACTGATAGAAGGCGGAAGACAATTTTCCTTATATCCTGATGTGATTAGGTCTTAGGTTCATTTAAGCTCTAAAGAATATGCTGATTTCACATGTTTTGAAACAGAAATTTGAACAAGACATTCTTTCAGTGCCTCATTTTGCCAGGCATGCAGTGAACCTACCTGAACTCACTTCGATACACAGACAGTGGTGCACAAAACAACAAAACAACATCAATGAGATGTGAACTTGAAAAGCCTTTTAGAAAGTCTTCTAAGATCAAAAGCTTTTCACTGGAGATAAAATTTCTTTTATGAAAAGCTAATGGCTTGCCATATTGTATAATATAATTTCTATTTGTCTCTAATCTTAACACACACACAAAAAAAACCCATTCAGAGGGAAAGAAAAAGCATGATGCTTTCCTTACAAGAAAATCCAACACATCTCACTTCACCTCTTCCATAGCAGGTAAAGCCTGTCGTCTAAAACTCCCAGGGAGATACTCCCTTGCAGACTGTGTTAGTAAAATCTAAAGTTCTGCCTTGGTGATACGGACCACACAAAAGATCCAGTTAAATGGGTGCCCACGAGTGTCCCTGCCTGTCAGGAGTCACTGCCATTCTCCTTGTTAGGCACATCTACTTTCAAAGGTCTGTGCCGTGAACGTTAAAAATTTGCTGCAGGCTGACTCTTGGCATAAAAGGTATAAGGCTGAGAATGAATTGTTCTTTATGAATATTCATACCAATCAGCGTGGACCTTTAAAATTCCTAGACAGGAGAAAGTGTAAATAATTGTATGTGATCTGGTTTGTTTATGCAGGTTATCGTGTACATGGGGTGTGTGTATGTGTGCATAAAATGCTTGTTACTTGTGGAATGTAATGAATTATTTAAAATTCACATTTGTGATCACACGGTCTAATCTTGAACAAATGATGGATGATGAAATTGGCATCAGTTTTCCTTTGGATTTATTCTAATCATTCATGTCAAGAGTCTGTGTGCCACCTGCCAGGAAGTGCCGGAGCAGGCCCTGACAGCATGGGCCCCCATGACTCTACAGGAACCATTCCTGTCTGTGGTGTCAATATTCTGTGCTAAAGAGGACTTGCAGAAGAATTCTGCACCAGGCTGCAGCATCTCAGGCAGTAATGATGACTCAATCTATTTTGCCAATAATATGAGATAAAGAAGTTATTCTCTTGAATTTATGCAACTAGAGTCATAGCCATCTTTTGTCAATGTTTAACACTCTTTGAGTATTTACAGAAGATAGCATTTTTGAAATCTCATAATACACCTTTTGAGTGTTCCTGCTCAGTGTGGAAGGCTGGACTTGAGCTCCTGACGCTCAACTTCAGCTGGTCCCGGCCCTGGCATTGCGGGCATGTGGGCAGTGAAGCCGCAGATGTCAGCCCTCATCTCCCTCTCTCCCTCCCTCCCTTCCTTTCTCTCTCGGTCTGCTTTTCTGTATCTCAAAAATAGATCTGAAAAAACATGTGGGGTTTGTTTCTTCAAAGATTATAGCAAAAATTAAATTCACTTGATTAAATAATTTTCACAAACTCCTCTTAAGTCAAATTAGAATCTCCATTTTGGACAACCTGATCAATAAAGTTAAGATACCCTTTACGTTCTTTATTGAAGGCCATGAATCAAAATTCCCAGGGCAGCTCTGACCTGAATTCACACCAAAGCATGTTGACACCGAAAGGAGCTCCACAGCAAAAAACATCCAAATGCTCAGAACAGTCTAGATTTTCTCATCAAAGGAGCAAAACTCAGGGGCAGTATCGGATTCTTTCTTTATATGCAAAGATTATGAATATCGACTTTGTTTTTGGAACAAATGAGTCGTTAAAAATATATTGGGGTTCTGCTTTATTTGGCGCATCAATCTCACAGTGTTTATTATTATCATTAGCTGCACAGGATCATTAAGAAGGGCTTTAGAACACAGAAGGTACCAATATAAAATAATATGTAAGCATGACAAAGCACTAAATTCTAAGTCCAAGCTAACTCACCCAGCGCTGTCTTTTATGGCTGGTGAGGAAAGAGCAACTTACCAGGTTTGCTATGAATAAACTGATTTCTCATTTTATTTACCTGCTAAAAACCTGCACTGGCAAAATGCCAGCTAAATTCATCCAGCAAGTTGAAGATCAAGAGGTTTCTCTTTTTCTTTAAAAAAGAGTATTAAATGCCATATATATTTTAAAAGGAAATCTAATAAAATGTCTCCTTTTGTAATTTTATATAAATGGATTAAGTATCATAAAAGGTGGACAAAGGGTCCTTTTTGTGTGTTGATTTAAAGGAAATACTTTCTCAGATGTGTCAGACATGCCTAGATTTTTGAGTCAGAGAAGGTAATTAAAAAAAAAAAATCCTGGCCCTGCTCTTTTAAAGCAATGTTTTGGCAAAGTCGGCAAGTTTCTTAAATGAAGATTTTCCCCCCCTCGCCCTTCCAGGTATCAGGAGACCATTTTAATTCACTCACCAGCTAAACTCTCGAAGGGCCTGGTGTATACGGCAACACAGGAGCCAATATCCCAGCTATCAGTTCTCATACAGCCTCGCTGGACCTTTACATTACGGCTGCCCCACATTTATTGTTCTTTCATTGCATCTGTCAGCATTTCCTGACAGCACATTATGGAGCACATGGCTGCAAAGTCAGTATCAATCAGTCCACGATCATGCAGATATAAGGAGCAGACTATTGATAATGGGCCTTAAATCAGATCATCATGGTTTAAGCATAAGATTCTTAAAAGGCAGTCATCTCAGGGGAACTCCTACTTGCACGTACCTGTTACAAACCCTACAAGCTGGTTGTTACCTATCTCCTACAACTTCTCTGAAGGAACCAAAAAAAAATATATATATATATATAGGATCCATTAGACACATAGACACATGCTATAAAACATTTCAGTGTGTAAAATGAAGCATGAAAGCAAAGGTGGCAATTAATACAACTTTTTATTCTATTGCCTCAAAAAAGATGTGCAGGAGTAATACATAATATATCCCTTTGCACTAATGAGCCCAGCCTCCCAGGCTCCCCCGCCCCCACACACCTCACAGGGAGCGGAGCAGGCTGGTGTGTGCTTTGGAAATGTCTTACTTCAAAAGCATTTCAACTTCATATGGCCATTTAACATGAAAAGTGAGAGAATTCGGAGAATTTAGAGGTATGCTGCGCCGAACTCAACGCGCCACATGAAAAACAAAGGCGTCTAATTTCTCCCAGACATAAATAATACAACAAAAACAGGAGTTGCATGCAAATTTAGTAACATAAAATTTAAGGTGATAAACAGAACGGAGGCTGCCTTCTTGTTTAGTATTCCTGAGTTCTCACCATAATTGCTGCATGTCTGTCATCATGAGGGGAAGAAAAAAGTGTCTTTCTCAGCTGCTCCCCTGCTTGTTTTGTTCGCTGTATTCTTGTAAAGTGGGAGAAAATAAGTGTCATTTAATGAATAGTGCTATTCTTTGTCTGACAGCTTCATATCTGTTAGGTGTAGGAGGCCTACTACTTTCTTTTTCTGATAATGTTTTTGACAGTGTGCTAAATTCCTCCCCCAAAAGGCCGGCTTGTATACTCTGCTAAGAGGGGCTTCATCTCTCCTGAATGGGTGCCCTCTTTTAACCCCCTTCAGCTTCTGTTCTTACATTAATTGAGCTGATCAGATTGAGCATATGAATTTGTCTTTGATGTATTCGTATGTTTAGTTGACGTTGCCCGCTCTCTCATTGGCAGCGGACGGAGCTCGCAGACAAATAGGACTGTTGCCATGGTAACAGGCAATAGCTAGGGATCTCTTGAAAAATATTTTTATTTCAAAATTCAAACTGGAAAATTCTCACTGGATACGGCTCTCAGTTCTAAACGTGTCATAGCTAATGATGAATGCAATTAGGAATCCCACCAGTGTTTTAAATAATAAATTAGCCTAATTTTCCAGGCCTGGCATGATGACATACAAATACTAAAAAGGCGTCTTCTTTTTTAAAATCCATGACAAAGGACTTATTAATGACTTTTGTTCTTAGGATTTTAATTTAAAATGGATGGTAGGCTAATGATAGCATTCTCTGTTCGCTGCAAACCACAGGCCTAGAGGTACATTTATTCTGTCTTTTAAGAAAGCACTTCAAGCTGCTGTAATATTTGCTTGTTTGATTTTTTAAAAATCAGGTGTAAAAATTCTTCTATAAATGTTGAATGCTATAGCAGTTGGTAAATCTCAGCAGATCAAAATGCCCACAGCTATTTTTAATTACCGAACAAGAGACAAGGCGTGAGCAGGGCTAAGTGGTGAACCCGTCTCACAGACCACCATCACCTTGCAATGGTGAGGTTTTCAAATTCTTACTCTGCAGTTTGAATACATAAGGACAAAACAGGAATAAATACTTCCATATATGATGTAAATTTCAGATATTTCTAACGCTTAATTTAGCCATTTATTGGCCAGTTATATCATTTCCTCCAATGATACAGCGTCAAGCTTACTGAACACTGACAAGCACCATACGATTGGAGAGCTTCAAAGATCTGACCTGATGTGAAATCATTCTACAGATGATAATCAAAAAATGAACCACATCTTTTCTACTCTACAAACTTTACTTTTAGCACTGTTTGCTTCTTTGGTATCTGTTATTTACCATGTTATATGTCAAAACGTTAAACCTTAACTTTCTGGTGACTGGTGATGGTGCTACTTTCTTTACATTTGAGATAAAGCCATCATTATGATAAAGTCAAGCAAGACCATATGCATGTAGGTGAAGGAAACTGATCTTGGTCAAATTCTAGAATGTCAGAACACAAAGCAACAAAGGGGTTAAATTAGATCCAAATGGTACCAATTGGCTATAACGCATGTCTTCCCATATTGTTACGGTTTTTATTTGGTATATTCAAAAAGTCTGTATTTAAGACAAAAAAAAACAAAGCAATTAAACCTTAGTTATTAGTATTCATGAATATTGACACTTTATTATTACTTCCGCATAATAGTTTTGTGTCTTTGGTCTGAATAAGATGATGATTAAAACTTTTATTCCAATTTATGCTACTAAATCTGAAACCTCGAAAGCTGAAGTATACTTTTTTTTGTTTACAAAAACAAACAACAAACAAAACCAACCAAACAGCAAAGTCTCCTAACAAAACCCAACGTATATGAAGCCGAGAACACTGCTCTCCCTCCTGGCAGGTGGATCTTCTTCCGATGACCCTATTCCCAGCCAGGGGATGAAAATAGCCACCGCCACCCGCAGTGAAGACAGTCAACTGCAATCTACGTCAGGGTGTCCATCCAAGGCTGTGGCCTCCTAACACCATCCCTGGATGGTGAGCACACACCTGAGACGTCCAGAAATAAACCTTAGCCCATCGGGCTGCCGGAGAGCCACAAGGGAACAGAACACATGGGGTACTCCCCAGTAGGGTTTTCCTGGTCCTGGAGTTGGGGCAGTGCAGTTCCTTTCATTCCTTTGGAGTGATTATATAATTTTTTTTAAGTTGCTGTCACTGGCTAAATAAAATACTTTACACATAATGGGCTAAAAGTACGTTGAAAATGTCCCTTGGTCCCTAGAGCTTAACTACCTCACGTTAAATGGGCCACCACCTTCAAAACAGCAATGGGTTCTACCCAGACCTTCTTTCAGACCTCTTCTCATTCGAAGCCCTTTCTGAAAATAGGGCACCGTAATTACTGCCTGCCTCCTGACCCTTGGTGACAAGTGATATGAGAAAGACAAGAGGAAGAGCGGGAAGCTTTCCCATCTCCCTTTCCTATACCTAAATCAGAACACGAAGCTGTGAACGGCCACAGCCCTAGAGCCGGCGCAAAAGGAATACAACAAAGCCTCCTCCACCACCAAAACTCTGTGTACCTACAGGTCTATATCCTGCCCTCAGTCTTCCCAGGGCTGCACCACCTCGCCTTTATGGAACTGAGTATCCAGAAGCGACGGTGACTCGCGCCTTATGGGACAACCAGGAAGCCCTGCGGGGCTGCATGAAGGCAGCCACGCCGTGAACTGTGCAGAAATATTGTGCAGACCCGAAGCGTGATAATGCCTCCGCTTTCCTTTCTGAAAGACACGGCACTGGCTGGCTGATCTTGGCGCTCCAGGCTTCCCCCAGCTCCCTAAGCATACAATCAGCCAGGATGACAGCCGCACACCCATTGTCACTGAAGCTGGCTGCTGCGCTCCTCAAGGCCCGGGATACTGCAGTGGGCCTAAAGACAATTTACCTCCCAAAGTGTCAGGCCACGCCCGGCAGTGCAGAGACCTGGTTTCGGATTCAGAGTGACAGGGTCAGACATTTCTCACTAGCACCCAGACCTCAGTGACCTCCTGGAGCCGCAACATCTTAATCTATAAAATAGGGATCATCTTATCAGGCCTCCTCCTCCTCCTCCAGCTATTGTGAAGTGAAAATGACACAACAAATACCAAGTGTGCTTTGAAACACAAGGAGATAGCACCGGGTCCTAAACAGCCTTTGTATTTCAAACACTGAGAGCAAGCATACTGATTGTGCCATGTATGGTACATTTCTGCAGGAAAATCTTCACATTTAAACTTACCCAACTGTAGCCAACTTTATTTGATATGACAATGCACCACATTAACACCTCAACCACTAATTTCAAACATGAATTTTTTTAAAGATGCAACATTCATTTCTTTTTGAAAAATGGCTTGTGTTCATAGACTATGGTACTTGAAAAATGGCTAATTCCTATGTACCACTTTTTTCGACAATTACTTTTAAAAATTAGGAAAGGCAAAAATTAAATGCTTTGTGATTCAGTAAAATATAATTAAAACTATTTCACAAAAGAGAATTTATTTCCCATAAAAAATTCCTGCCTTCCATATTCCAGAGAATTTAAATACAGAATTCCTATTAGTAATTATGTCTATCCTATATCACACATAAACATTTCTAGCAATATACCTGCATATATGATTGATCTGAAATTAATAAAGATGGCTATAACTACATAACAGTGTACCTCAACTATAAAAGGATTACATTCTGAAGGTTTTTATTTTTTAAATAAATTGCTTATTAAGAACTAGAGATACTCATAGAAACAACATTGTTATCATGTAGTAGGCCTGGACAATCTCAGAAAAATTCCATCGGATCCACATTAAGATTAATAACTACGTGAGGGAAAGAAATTCTTGTAGAAAACAAATTATCTGTATTTGGCTACAGCACCACTGGTGGTCCCAAGCTCTCCTGATTAGTGGAGAGCCAGACAGGATGGATGGTACAATAGGTTGAGCTTACATGCAGATTTAGTTATTTTTAGAAGTAAAAAACAAACAAACAAACAAAAAAACCACAGGCTCAATGGGTCACAAATGGATACAAAGAATGAAGACAGAAACTGTATGTAGCATTTTCTGGTCCATTTTTATTATCATTTGGTTACAATTATTAGTCAAAAATAACTTTAAAGAGAACCAAGTGGGTTGTATTTGGGGGAAGTGGGAGGAGGCTGAAGAATTAGGACAGACCCAGCAATGTTGGAGTTGGAGGTGCGGGAAGGGGGGGGTTGAGTAGGATCTTCCTGAAAGCACAGCTTCTTCACCCCACAACGCTTACCTCGGGTCAGCCCTAAATCAGTCCCAAGGCAGAGACGCACCTGGAGAAGCCAGCAGGAAAGGTATCTCTATTGCTGTTACTGTATCAGAGTTGACATCAATGAGCAAAAAGGCAAGGAAACAAGCTTCCATGGGGAAAAAAAGAGAGACAGATCCCTGAGACCAGAGGCCGGCCCTGGCCATCAGTGTCCTAAGGACAAAGGTGAGGGTGACCCATGAGCCCTCCATGACAGCCTCACTCAGCTGTCAGGGCACGGCGTGGGGCTAGCTCTCCTACTCCATGGATCTTTATTTCTGTCTCCTAATGGGTTCCTCTTTCTCCCCAGCTCTAGATGTTACAGTGCTCCAGGCCTCAAACCTCAATCCAAGATGATTTGTATCAGGTTCTCTGTGGTGCATCAACAAGACCTGCATGGCCATCAGAGCCACACAAAATTCAACTCCAGCCCCTTCTCTTCCTAGAATATAAACTTCAAGGTTTTATCCAGATTGTTCTAGACACATCCACCCTCCAGTCTAAAATAATCCTGATCTATGGTAGGCAGTCCCAAATTCAAGGGCACATCAGAAAGTTGATGGGAAATGGAGTGAAAAGACACACTTACTGTGATGCAAAAATTGTGAAATTCATAATTTTTTTGTAGTACACAATTCCATGAACTTTTTGAAGATCACTCACATCATGTTAATTGCTCATTTGGACACAACTCCTTTCAGGTTTTATAATGGAACGTTTCAGTTACATTGATACATTAAAAAAAAAGGTTGTCCTTACCTGGACTTTATTTCAAAATAGAATTCGTACAATTATTTTTCTTGGAGTGATCTTCAAAGTCAGTCAAAACTTTCAAAACTTGAGTGATTTCTAGAATTACACTACCAAGAGAGGGAAAATGAAGAAGCTGACAAATTCTTTACTCTTATATTTTTAAAACATGTTCTGTGGTTTAAGAAGTAATTATGTAACTCTGAGATTCTGTTGAATGGTTGACAGTTTGTGTCACCATTTTTCACACTTGCTGGGAGTTAGGAACAAAACTAAGATCCAAGGTGGAAATTCCAAGTAATGAGTTTATTTATCTTACTGAGTTAAATAATCCAAGGTAATTGGTTACCTAGGAGAAGTATTTTTTGAATAAGTGCTAAGGCCCCTTCACGTGTTGAGGAAGTGGGGCTGGTGTCATGGCACAGTAAGTTAAGCCTATGCTTGGGATACCAGAACCCTTATGGGCCCTGATAGAGCCCTGGCTGCTTCACTTCCAATCTAGCTCCTGCTAATGTGCCTGGGAAGCCAGAAGGAGATGGCCCAAGTCCATGAGCCCTTGCTCCCACATAGGAGATGTGGAAAAAGTTCCAGGCTTCTGGCTGAAGAGCAGTCCAGGCCCAGGCCAGCCCTTGTAGTCATTTGGGGAATGAACCAGTGGATGAAAGATCTCTCTCTCTCTCTCTTGGGCCTGGCGTGGTGGCCTAGCAGCTAAAGTTCTCGCCTTGAACATGCTGGGATCCCATATGGGCCCCAGTTCTGATCCTGGCAGCTCCACTTCCCATCCGGCTCCCTGCTCATGGCTGGGAAGGCAGTCAAGGACCGTCCAAAGCATTGGGATCCTGCATCTGCATGGGAGACCCGGAAGAGCTCCTGGCTCCTGGCTTCGGATTGGGGTAGCACCAGCCTTTGCGATCACTTCGGGAGTGAATCATCGGACAGAAGAGCTTCCTCTCTGTCTCTCCTCATCTCTGTATATCTGACTTTGCAATAAAACTTAAAAAAAAAATCTTTTTTGAAAAAGCTCTCTCACTGGCAAACTGCTTTTCAAACAGAAATAAATCTTAAACAGAAAGAAAAAAGAGTTAGAGAAGTGAATACTTTATCTACCTAATTCTAATTATGCCAACCTAGCAGCTAATAACAATATAATAATTTTGATGAAAGAAAACTCATAGAATGACCAGCATCTGTCGAGTACTTAAGCCGGGTATAATTCAAAGTCCTTCATGTGATAAACTCATCTTTGCAACAACCTTTGTATTGCACAAGTATTGGTGTGGTGTGCATTGAGTATAAGAAAACTGAGGCACCGAGAGGTAGGCTGTCCCAGGTCACCCAGCTTGAAGGATGGAGCTGAGATTGGAACCCTAGCCACCTACCTGCAGAGGCTGTGGAGAGACGCAGCACACGTCCCAGACAAGGACAAGGCTTTACTACGGAGGATGAAGGTATAAGATGCTGTAATGTACGACATTTCATCGTCAAATCTATCCCCTACTCTGAATTTCAAACAAACAGAGCATCTCACCACACAGATACTGTTCTTAATTGGCTTTTCCGTAATTCGGAAAGATCAAAATAAAACCTGTCATGAGACAAGGGATGTTACTCATGAGTACTGCCTTTAGAGTCTTCAAGACTATGGCATTGTTAGCAATCTCCCTCATTTCCAGCAATTTTGAGATTATTCCCATTAAAACGCAGAAGACAAATAGGTCAAAAATATTTCAGGATTTAAAACTCTCCTCAACATACAGTGATAAGGTGTACTGAGCCATAACAGGTCGAAGAATTCTCAGCCATATTCTTTCCAATATCTTAAGTCTCTATGCCACTGATATAGTCATCTTTTAAGTAAGTTACCTAAAATGATGACAAATAATAGTTTGCAGTTAAGGTAAATGGTTCCTAATGTACTAGAAACGAAATCAAGGTTTTACACACACACACACACACACACACACACACATTTATATTTATTTGTTTATATAGACTATGATTGCCAAATAAAGTCATCATCCATGAAATATCAAGGCTAATCACTAGAAATTTCCTATATGTCATAGTATCTGAATGTTCTGCATTCTACAGGCATGTTTTACACTCCAGCTGTAGCACTAAAATTACTGAAACTGTAATTCTCTTAATATTTAAATAATATATTAAAATTTAATTTTCAGCACCTGGAAGAATCTGTTGGCATGCTAGCAAATGAGGTAGCTAGGCCTGGAGCTCCTATACATATGGGACTCAAAAACAACCTATCACAAATAATTACTAAGCTCTAGTAGCTGTAGTCACCACAGTACTTATTTTAAAAACCAGGTCAAAGTTGCTTGGATTCTTGTTCATTTTCAAGATATCCTATGCATGCATTCTGTGATGCTAACCCTTTCCTACTTCCTGCATTTTGTAAATTCTTTCTTTCAACGGATAGCCATAGATTGGGGGGTTGGAAGAGTAGCAAAGGCATCTTGTGGATTGCTTTTTAACTTGGCCATGTTAAAAGAAACTAAGCTCCTGACTTGTTTTTTTTTTTAATGGTTTGTGTGAGTGCGCTAATCCAAAAACATGTATACTTGCTAAGTCTGTTTATAGTAAGTCCTGCATGTTCTGTAAATAAACAAACAAAACTTCCTACTGCTCTGCATATATAGCTTCCCAACACACGTTGTATGTGTATAATAGATGAGTTCAAACACAGCCACACACACATACATCAGTAACTGAATATTTTTGATGCGTCTTCTCTATATTGTTTTAAATCATGATACTATCTGGTCTGCACACAAAAGAAACAATATAAAAGATATAGATATACTTTTATTTCTTCCATTTGAATAGATTCTTTAAGATGGGAGAACTAATAAAATGAAGATTCAACAGTATTTTATGCACTTTCATGCATGCCTGAGAAAATAAAAGCCTTTTAAAGAATATCTTCTATGGACACAGTTCCCAAGTTTACCGCACAGTTTGGAATCAGTGAGGTGCTATATAGGTCTCTGAGAAACAAACACTCAGGAGAATAGGGGAAAACTGGAATTTTTTTCTCTATTATATTGTTGAAATTCACATTGTTTTTCCCAGAAACTCAGACATAAAAAAAATTAACTTAAGACATGTATTTAGTAGAAAGATGGCAATGGTAAGAAATTTCCTTTAAATGAACATTTTAATTGTTTTGAATTTTTTTTTAAATTTTCAATCAGACTCTTAGGTATAGAAAAACATCTAATCATCTCTGGAAAGCATCTAATTACACTGTACACCTGATATTTGGAAGGAAAATAAACCCAGATTTCTGTTGTTGTTATTGGCGGACAAGATTGGAGATTAGAGGACAGCAGAAAAAAAGTGTACCAAGAATTTATACACTGTTACCTTCAATCATTCTGATGCAAGTCATTCATACCACCACCATGCTAACAAGACATCCAATTTACTAAACAATGAATACTGAAAATACATTTAAAAGGTACAAATGACTGTCCAAAGAATGACACTGAAAAAATATTAAGTAACAGCCCTACCTCAAGATAAGCCTCACCATTAAAGAGTCTTAATGAAGAGAGCCTTCAAAGGCGAAATCAGGAGGCATTGAGGAGATTGCCTCTAACTTTGTGTTTTGACACCTTCGTCTTTCGTGGCATTATATTGTCTCTGTGCATCTTACAAAGGCAGCATTTTACCAGGCCCACACAAGAACAGGAGACAGCAATGCTTATAAAAGAGACTGTCAAGGGTGTGAGCCAAAATGGGTCTCATTTGGATTTCAAGTGAAGAAAACTCCTAATGCATTTCATTACAATGTACGCGAACCTCTGAAAAGAAGGATGGATTGGGATTCTCATCCCTATTAATTTATTGAAATGGATTCAGGTTTTTTTTTCTTGTATATCAAGAGAGACCATGTGTTTGAAGCAAGGTAACAATATTATAGTTCCAATAATCAAATATGCTATGATTCAGGATGTCCTTCTCTGAGATAAAGAGGATGCAATTTCTTGATAATTGGGATTTGAGTTTAAAAATAAATCCTACAATAGCATGGCAACAAATAAATATTCTTTGTTACTATCAGTTTTAAAGATATGATCAAGCTGCTACACAACATGGGAATTGATTCTGTCTTTGTTACCACAGCAGGCTTTTTACCATCAGAAATCCTATTTTTTTCCTGGCTACTGTCATTCATATATTGACGTTTTATTTCATTGAGGAATTCTGTGAATGATGTAATTAGGATAACACCAATGAAAGTCATATTTTCTTAAAAGATAGTGAGAGGAGAAAGAGACGATGTCACAACCTTTCAAGCATTGTATTGGAGCCTACCTACACTTTTCTTCATGAGGATCCTCTAGTCATCCGGGCACCTATTAGTAATTTGTGCTTTAAAAAAATAAGTACTTACATATGCTAATTCTCTATTAGGATTCCATCAACCATTAAAAAAATTCCAATCCCTAACTACAGAAAAATGCCATAATCTAATGTTTAGACATTCCAAATAATTTCATAAATCCCCAGGATTACAAATATAAGACATATGTTCTCATTGCTCCTTAACACCATTAACATTTAGAGGTGATTGATTATGTTACACCAATAACATTCAGCGAATTCAAAGCTGATCTATTTTTTATGTAAATCATACAACCTGCTAGTCAAATTAAAGGTTAAATATACATAAAGTCTTAGAATAAAATACAGATCATCTTTCACATAGAATATGAACCCAGGATATACATCCTAAATTATAACAGCAACCATGGATTCATAGGCTGTCTAATTAAACTCAGTAAAAAGATCATGAATGTCTCCTCCTTAGGTTGTTTCAGATTTTATTGCAGATGGGAATAATAGAGCCATAGTTACTGAGAATTACAAATGCTGGCTAGAAAACACAATTGTAAATAAATGCACATTTACAGACTTGAAAAGAACTCTAAACAAATTCATAACCATCATGTAAATTTCCCCATGGCTGGGACTATAAAATTGGTGCAGGAAATATACATACAAATCAACATTCAACCTCTGTACCTATATGTTGATGCCCGTGTGTATGCGTATATTCTTTAAACAATAGAAATTCATATTAAAAATTTCGAACACTAAGTGTCAATTAACTTTAGCATATGATTATTTTTATAAGAAAGTTTACGTATCTCCATGTAATACATACAGCAGAGGAATTTCTGATGAATTATAATTAAATTAGAATGATATATGTTTCTTATTTTCATCTTGACAGTTCTCGTAGTCTCAAGCAGAGCCCATTACACACAAATATAGAGCAGGTTACTTGTTGAATAATGTATTTCAAGTACTTAAAATTACTGGAGAGTAGCCTAAGATCTACACATGCATACATATTTTGGCCTTAATTTTTATCACTGCATTGAATATATGAATGTTTTTTATAATCTACTTACAAAGAAGTTAATATCAGTATTTTTAAGGACATAACAAAGGTAATGATACTATCTCTATGATATAAACTTTATGACATTATGAATAAAACTGACAAGTATAAAATTTCATCCATAAAATAAGTGACTTATGTTAATTCACCTTTTTAAAGATATTAGGTGTTGCTCCATTTTTTTGACAAGACTTCCATTCATACTAGAGACATGTTGAAAAACACTATATTTTCTCTCAATAAGGAAAATCACTTTCCCTACTATCATGCTTGTTCTGTCTCAATAAAAAATCAATCATCAAATGCTTGTTTCCAAGTTTCACTTGTTAAACTGCCAAATTATGCATACAGTTTGGCTCAGCAGAAATTCACTCAGCACCATTCCTTTCATTATTATAATTTCTCACATTTCATAAAATGCTTTAAGCTCAGAGGGTGGGAGGAATTAGAAAAGTTTACAGGTACTTCAACGAAGCACTTAATATTATAAAGTGTAGTGGCAGAATGTTGTCCCAAGCCATCACTTTTGAGGAGAAAGGAAAAACCATATCGTTTCTGTGGTTTTTCAAAGCAATAAAGGCCTGATTGATTCCACTGACTAAGGCAATTGAATCGGTTGTCTAAATGGTAAGAACGTCAATGTCAGATATGTGGTTATCTTTTCATCTTGGTCCATTCTTGAATGTAAAAATCAGATGTTTGAAGGACATCTCACTGACCTGTTATGGCCCCTGAAACTCACAAGCATGATACTAGTATTCCTTCCACAAGTGCCACATTTTGGATAAAACCCACTTCATCAATGATGCCTTTGCGACATCTGGCGGTCCTTAGGATATATAAAAATTACTTTTTGTTTTTTTCCAAATCTATCAGCACTTGAAATTCCAGTCCAAAAGCCTTTGATACCCCCTAGCGGGGGCACAATAGCACTCTGGCCTGTAAACTAAGATGTGGACTACCTCGAATCCATATGGTGCAAAAGGTCACAAAGCTTGAGATGTGGTGACATCATGACAATAAGACATTTCTAGACAGAAGCTGACCCATTTTGAATATAAAAAGGACCCTGATCACATGTTCCCACACTTTTAAAACTATAGAGAAAAAGAGATTTATGCTAAGTGCTCCAGGCAGAAGCTGAGCACTGGTGTTTCAGGGTACCCCTAGCTCTCACACTGAAGGAATACTACAAGGGGGTTTCCAGCAAGAATGCTTTGAGCAATCCAAGAGCTCGTGTGTGTGTGTGTGTGTGTGTGTGTGTGTGTGTTTATGTTATAAGTTGGTGTTCAGCAAATGTTAATAAGGGGTGAGAAGCAGCTGAATCACAAGAGGCAAGCTTCCATGCAGTCTTCAATTCCTTTTCTAAATTATTAATATGGCCACAGTAAAACTTGTTCTACACGCTTCCGCCTCTATTTGTATATTCAGGATAGCATGCAACCTGCATTATTCCTTTATGCAGAGGACAAAACTTCTTTTTAGATTTTTATTCTTGTTGCATGAGCGACTCAGTGTGAGGAAGGGAACAAAAAGTCATTTCCAACTCTTCATGAACCTTTCAACAGGTACATTCGTTGTTCATATTGAGAAAGTATGACTTTGCAAATTCTTTGCTCAGTGGGAGAAAATGATGTGTACTATACTGTTGAGCTTTCATTTATTCAGAGTCTTTCTGAAACACCACACTTGACATCAGATCAAACTCAAATGTATTGTGTGGATTCCCTATTTTTAATGTCTTTCTTAAATGTTTGCCTGAAAAATTTATATTATTTGGATTATGCACCAATACCTCAAAGATGTTTTCTAGAGAAAAAAATACATATTTTCAAAATTTGACTCCTATATTTAACTCTTTTTTGACTGTTATATTTCTGATATTTTTTCAAGTGATAAACACTTTATAAACAGTCATTTTAACAGGAAAGCCAATGCACCGGTTCTGACACAGTATCAAGATCTTTTCTACAAGGATGTTTCAAAAAG
Source organism: Ochotona princeps (assembly GCF_030435755.1). Classification (NCBI taxonomy): domain Eukaryota; kingdom Metazoa; phylum Chordata; class Mammalia; order Lagomorpha; family Ochotonidae; genus Ochotona; species Ochotona princeps. The sequence continues at coordinate 10,400,802 of NC_080859.1, forward strand.
TTCATGAAAACAGTATCAAACACTAAGTTTATCATAGTTCCACAAAAAAATGAAACCCATGAAAGGCGAGAGTCTTCAAAAGTTCATGGAAAATGCATATTATGGTGGGCTGCAAACTTCCTTTACAAACACATAAGCACACCTCTATCTCCATTGTCCACAAACTTTTCAGAGTACAAATGATATCCAAGCATATCTACTGACTTGTGCCCAATGCTTTCTCTTGCATCTTCCATTAATAACACACTGCTCTGTGGGAGGCAATAAATCCCCGTGACACTATCTATACGCTCAAATTCGAAACTACTACACAAAACTTTAATACTTATTCCACTTTTCCTACTTTAATAAAATAAGATTTTATAGGGGACAAAATGAGTGCATATTCATCTTCTATTATTTTGGAATATTTGAAAAGGATCTTCATTAACTAACACAGTGTGCTAAGAACTTCAGGATGCATTCTTTTAAGAAGGAGGTAAATGGTATAAAGCAAAATGCTCCTTTATCATATTTTTTGCTAATATCGGAGATGAATTCACAGCTATAAATAATAAAATACATATTTCAATGAGATGTTGAGTAAGACACTAGCATTGAATCAATTATCACCCCTTTAGCCCAATGTACTTTCATAGCAACATAGACATTGCAATGAAAGCTAAATAAAATGATTACACACATACTTTCATAATAAAGTTCAGATATAAATCTTTTCAAATGTTATAGTAATAATTTTAGGGATGAAGTTATAATTCAAGATAAATTTCCTTGCTTTCTTTAGTACATTTTTAAGAAACAGATTCATAGCATGTCATGGAGGACTGTCAAAATATATGATGGGATCAACTTTAACATCAAAAAATGAAATTTTGCCACATTATCTAAGTGTTTATTAAAGTTCATTTCTTTTCTGAAAGTCATGTTGAGTGAAGTGAAGAACAGAAGATATACAGAATAATTTAAAAATTGAAAAACACAATAGAGTTGAACTAAAGATGTGGAAGGCATTTTAGGAGATCCAACATAAGCATAATTGGTAACCCTAAAGAAAATAACTAAAAAAATGGGATGGGAAGGTATCCAAAACTGACATACCCTCCACTCTCTCTTTCTCTCTCTCTCTCTCTCTCTCTCTCTCTCACACACACACACACACACACACACACACACCATACAGGCTTAAAAATTTTAGAAGGGAATGTCTTTTGCAACAACATGAATCGAAATGGAAGATGTCATTGTAGCGGAAATAACCCAGATGTAAGATAAATACTGCATGGTCTTTCTTAGACGTGGAATGTAAAGGTGTTCAGTTCACAGAACAGAGGGTGGAAAGGCGGCCCCGGGGGCTGTGGCTAGGGGTCAGGAACGGGGGAAAAACAGGGAGAAAGGGATGGTGGCAATCAACACGTACAAACTTTGATCTGGACTAGAAGCATAAATTTTAGGAACTGGTTGCACTGCATGGTGACATAGTTATTTATCATGTACTGCACAGTTTCAAACTGCTAAAACAGGCTTTTAGTGTTCTCACTGAATACAATATGTATATATATACACACACACACACACACATAAAATTAGCTGGAAGAATCTTCCATGGAAGATGGATACATGGAATACAACTTTACAGTGCACCCCACAAGTATACACAATCATTTATCAACTAAAATATTAATAAATATTTTGATAAAAATAAAGCAGAATTTTTTTCATTGACTTGGAGGTTATACCTCTTTTAAAAATGAAATGCTACTTTTTAAGAACTTAAAGATGAACTATACTGAATATCTTATTTCCTGTAGTGTTATTGCCTTTTTACTCTAAACATTTACCGTCATACATTCATATAACATAGTTTCTTCCCTACCACCACCAAGCCTGACGACTACTGGGGAGGCAAGTGTGGGAAATGCACCGTCAGCATTCCAAGGATATATCAATCATCGCATTCTTCATTTAGATATCAACTTATATCATCTCAACCTTTTTAGCCCATGATTTGTTTGTGTCCAAACAGATTTTTTTTTTTAACTTCATGGAAGGTATTGAATGTCATTTAGTGTGGTGGTTCAACTTTGCAGCAGAACAAGATATGTCTGGTTCTTTAAAAAAAAAAAAACAAAGAGGACAACTGGGGCTGGCATTGCAACACCAGCGACCCACATGGGAACACGTTCCTGCCCTGGACGCTCTACTTCTGACCCAGCTCCTCGGAACAGCCTGTGGAAGGCAGCCGGGCCCGAGTACGGAATTGCATGGGACATATGCATGAAGCTCCTGGCTTCCGGCTTCTGCTGCCATCTAGGGTGTGAACCAGCAGACAAAAGTTCTCTGTCTCTGTTTCTCCCTTTCTCTGCAACTCTTACTTTCAAATAAATAAAAAATTTTTAAAGGAGGTCAACTATTTATTTAGAATTACTAAATTAATCTGAGAAAATTTAAACAGCAACCTCCTCCTTCCTCCCCCAAAATCTTTTTATCAGTAAACTATGAAAAGGCCTACTTTGATTATGCCTAAAAGAAAATATTTCTCTTAGACAATGCATTTTTAAAACTGTTTAGGAGTTTGCCTATCTGTTCTGAAAAATACTGTCCAGATTTTTATTGATATTATAAATAACATTTTTGGCTGCATTAACATATGCTATGTCCTTAGCTTATATCTCAATGGTTATTCCAGCTGAGTCATGTATAAAATATGATTAAACACAAACTTGGGTGCACATATAAAAGCATTTACATAAGCTTCATATGTCTTTAATATGTTTCTCAATTCAGGGCACCTGAGTATACTTTTCTTATGTCATTTAAGTTCAAAGTTAGAAGACAATAAAACAGCCTGAATGATTAAGTTACTAAAACTAATGTGGTACTTATAATGAAATATAATACATTAATTACTCTGGAATTATGTGGGAAAGCTTGTGATATATACATTTTCCTGAACATTAACTACTCTGAAGGACACATGAAACTATACCTGCGTAATTTAGAGGTTTGAGTATAAACATTGGCTAAGCTCTTTTTTTTTTTAAAGATTTATTTATTTTATTACAAAGTCAGATATACAAAGAGGAGGAGAGACAGAGAGGAAGATCTTCCATCCGATGTTTCACTCCCCAAGTGAGCCGCAACGGGCCGATGCACGCCGATTCAATGCCGGGAACCAGGAACCTCTTCCAGGTCTCCCACGTGGGTGCAGTGACCCAATGTATTGGGCCATCCTCGACTGCTTTCCCAGGCCACAAGCAGGGAGCTGGATGGGAAGTGGAGCTGCCGGGATTAGAATCAGCGCCCATATGGGATCCCGGGGCGTTCAAGGTGAGGACTTAAGCCGCCGGGCCGGCTAAGCTCTTTTAATGGAGTCACACGGGGTGGGGGAGGGAGGAAATGTAATAGGATTGTGTGGTTTGCAAAACTGAAATTGTGTAATTATTCATTAGTGCATTGTACAGTCAAGTACTGGGAGATATTAAGATCTGCATAGATGGATGTGTTTACATTTCATTCTCTCCAAGCATAAATCCACTGGTGGACCCCTTAATCATTTCAGAATAGTATTTTTTCTCCTAAAGATGTTTTTTTTTCCCTGTTGGTGAAAGGAAGCGTCTTAATGACACTCACCTGGAAAAAGTAAAAATTTCAAACAGAAAATGATAATATGCTTAGAATTAAAAGAGAAAATACAATTTTAGTTATTAAAGATACATGCAAGCATACAGAAAGAAATCTAGAAAACAAAATGCTTCTACTGGGAGAAGCTCTTTTTATAAAGAGTGTGGCAACTGGCGAAAGTGTGGAACTCAAGACACGCTAGTCTTTCTTTTATACAGTTATCTTTGGACTTATCCCTTCCCAACTACTATTTTTAGCTAGAAATGTTGTAAGAAAAGGAGAAAGAAATCAATGACAATTATCTGTGGTGCTTTTTCAACTGGGAGGAATAAAGGAGATTTTTTTCTTGCAGATTTTTCTATAAACACATAAAACCTAAAAGATAGTTGTGTTTATTAAATTTACTCTTAATAATCTGGCATAATGGGACATTTGAATGATTAATGAATAAGTGCTAAACTGAGGGGCAGAAGGATTTCTCTCACCTCAAAAGTACAAGCAACTTTAGGACTCTGCGCCCAAATTGAATAATTACTTTTCAATGATAGATACGTAGCTAATAAGAAATTAAATATATTAAAATTGAGGTCAGCATTATGGTGCAACAGGCTAAATTGCCAAAAATGATACTGACATTCCACTCAGAGTAAAGGGCTGAGTCCCAATACCTTGATTTTGCAGAGAATATGTCTGGGAAAGCAGTGGAAGTTAGCCCAAGTACCTGGATGCCTGCCATTCGGGTAAAACACCTGCCTGGGTGTCCTGGCTTTTGGTTCTGGTTTATTCCAACCCTGGCAGTTGTAGCCATCTGAGAAATGAACCTGCAGATAGAAAGTCTTTTCCTTTTGTTAACACTCAGCCCACAAGAAAGTGTGGACTTCCTACAAGAATGTATAGCAAACCACATTTTTTTGTCAATTGTTGTAGAATGAAAGGAGTAATGTTATATATCTAAATTTAAATATCAGTATCAAATTAACTGATGAGAAGTCTGAAACTCAAAGGATTAAATTTTAGTAATTTGAGCTTTCAGAAAAGTCAAGGAGAGACTGAATCAGGACAACAAAAATGTAGGAGCTGAGTGCAGTTGTAAAGCAAGTGTAATCGCCCTGTATTCTATACAATTCAGAACAGACTGAAGTGGTAAAAGTCCATTTGCTCAAAAGTCTACCCTGATGTTTTATTATTTATAAAAACTTATAAAGGTTCAGAAGGCTGCTTACTTGCTCTATGTCACTTCCACATCAGGGTAATCTCATTCAACACAATAAAGTAAGAAAAATCAGACTTCAAAAGCTCTCAGCAGAACCTGGAGTGATGGCTCTAGCTAAGTCCTCACCTTGCACGTACCAGGATCCCATTTGGGTGACGGCTCGTGTCGCGACTGCTGCACTTCCTTTCCAGCTCCCTGCTTATTGCCTGGGAAAGCTTCGAGGATGGCCCAAAGCCTTGGGACCCTACACCCACATGGGATACCTGGAAGAAGCTCCTGGCTCCTGGCTTCGGGTCAGCTTATCTCCAGCCTTTGCAGCCACAGGGAAATGAACCAATAGAAGGAGGATATTCTGTCTTTCTTTCCTTCTGTCTGTAAATCTGATCTACCTTTCCAATAAAATGAATAAATCTTAAAAAAAAAAAAGATTGCAACTCAAGAACGAGCACGGTGCCGAGGAGCCAGATGGCCGGTTGGATTAAAAAACCCAATGAACAAAAGATAAAGCTCTAGCAATTGAAAATAATGTATTTATCTTTATTGCCTAATTATTTTAACATAAAATGACAAAAAAATTAAGATAAAATCAAGAACTTTCTACTGCCATATATATATGCAACAAAATAGAAATTAGAATATCTAAATAGATAACATTAATAACAGCATCAACATCAGAGACATTCAACTGCATGAATGATTATTAAACATAATACGGAACAAAGGAAGCCAGAGTGAGTCCCAGCCCGGCCAGTTTAAATTGTGAGCCACTGAAAATTCCCATTTTCTTTGAAACTATTTTCTCTTCTTTATAGTTGAGACTATGACACGTGTTTTATGAATAATTTCAAGGATTAAGAGTTTATGTAAAAATACACAGCATATTGTCAGGCAAATAACAAGTGTTCTAAAAATGTTAGGATTTATTTTCTTTCCTTTAGAAAGTAAATGTTTTCATATGTTTCAATTTATTATCATTGGATAGCTGACAATTTTCCTGTATGGAAACAAGTTCCATATTACAGTTCAACCTGAAATTACTTCACACTAAGTTATGTCAGAGAAGTTCTAGTCCATTAATTCATCTGATCAGAAAGCAAGTTGACTGGATTTATAACTGCTATGAAAGCACAGAGCTAGGTCAAACATCACATTTTAAAAAGACAATAAAGTTGTTTCTCTGTTATTTAAGTGTATCCTGACACTGTAGGTATGTACAATGCCAAAGAGTCCAACCAAGCCAGGGGATTCAATTGTAGTTGCCACTTCAAAGAACAACCAGCCTCATCAATCTTCCTTTACATTTATGATGTTATTAACTTGCATGTTTTAAAAGAATTTGTCATTTTAAAAATGTCTGATACTTAACTGTTTTCATTTTAATGTGCTGTTAATACAAAGAGAAAAGTTTCACTGTAGTTCATAAATGCAGCTCCGGCTATATAATGTATTTCCCTCCTTCCTTCGCTTTCCTTTGTAGATTTTGAGATAAGGTATTTTTAATTTAATTTCATAGAGGGTATTTTCCTAGTCCTTTCATACTAAATGTCTTGTCTTCTATCTGGCTGTTTCTCTTTAAAACAGGAAATGCGGGGAAGGTCCTTTAGCACACTGGTGGCACCACTGTTTGTGACACCTGCATCCTATAGTGGAGTGCCTGGCCTGACAGCTTCACTTTCTGTTCCAGCTGCCTGCTGATGTGCATCCTGAGAGGTTGCAGGTGATGGCTTAAGCAGTTGGGTCCTTTCTGTTCACGTGGAGAGACCCTAACTGAGTTCGCAGCTTTTGCTTTGGCCTGGCCGAGGCCTCACTGGTTCAGGCCATTTGTCTCCGGTTTTCAAAAGCATAACAAAATGCTACGTAGTTCATTAAAGTTTTTAAATTTTCAAAGATGTAAGGGTTTTTTTTATATTTATTTATTTTTATTAGAAAGTAAGATATATAGAGAGGAAGAAAGAGAGGAAGATCGTCCCTCTGCTGATTTACTCCCCAAATGGCCGCAACAGCCAGAGCTGAGCCAATCTGAAGCCAGGAGCCAGGGGTCCCAATGCATTGGGCCATCCCAGGCCACAAGCAGGGAGCTGGAAGGGAAGCAGGACCACTGGGACATGAACCAGCACCATGCTGGGTCCCAAAGATGTGTTTTATGAGCTGGCCATGTGGTACAGTTGGTTGGTTAGTTGTTATACTGGCATTCCATACTGAAGTGCCCAGTTTGAGTCCTGTCAGTTCTGCTTCCAATCAGGCTTCCTGCTAATGCACCCAGGAAGACAGCAGAGGTGGTCCTATGTGCTTGAGTTCCCGGCATGCATTTGGGAGGCAAGGATGGAGTTCCTGGCTCCTGACTCTTGGCCCTGGCCCAGATCTGGCTGTGGTGGCCATCTGGGAAATAAACCAGCAAATGCAAGATCTCTGTCTCCTTGGCTTTTTATCCTCCTTTCTCTGTAGCTCTGCTTTTCAAATGAATCAATAAGTCTAAAATATGCATTTAAAAAGACAATGAAGTCATGAAACTACAATTAGTCAATATTTCAAATTGTTAGTTATTACAATAATGAAAGAGAAAGTTTACTGTTTAAGGATTGCTTCCACTTGACTGTTTGAAAGATTCTCTTTGTATCCAAAAGACAATGAAACAGTCTTTGATCTTCCACAAGCCAGTTACTGAGGTTTAACTGTATGTCATACAAATGCTTCTAGTTTGATCCAAATCCACTGCTAAATTGCCCATGTAATTATCCCAGTAGAAATCATTATAGCTTTTTATGGTTAATTTCATTAACACTTTTCTAGGAAAACGTGAGATATAGTTTTTACAGGTGGAATTTAAATGCAGTGCTCAGATTTTTAATCATGACAATTAAACGGAACATTTCCACACTTTTGGGGGGGCAGTAATTACTAAGTTAATGCTTTTCATAAAATTAGGTACCAACACTATAGATTAAAAAAAAATAGATAACCTTTAGACTTCACTCTGAGGCATCTTTTTCTTAAATCCAGTGATAAACATCTCTTGGTATAAATGAATTTCCCTTAAAACAAAGTTAGTTATTTATTACAGCATAAGAGTAATCTAAAAGCCTCATGGGAAAATGGAATTTTAAAGAGAAGTGTGTTTTGGAGCAAAAAAAATTACAAACTATGTAAGAATTTTCCATAACATACATCTCCCATGAATCTTTGAGATATATTTCCACTTGAAAATGAGACTGTGATGTCACAGCTTTCTTCTAGTCTTTACCCAAGAGAATAGTTGCTGAGAGTTAGGCACTGGTGTACTCAGACAGCAGGGAATGGGGAAAGTTCACAAGCACGCTTGAAACAAATGCTTTGAGATGAGTATGAGCATAGAGTACTGAATTATTTGAAAATTTCAAAACACATCTTTTAATCAGAATTTCCATCTTTCTATTACTATCTACTTTCTAATTTATCACATAGTAGTACTGTTCTCCATTAAACTTACTTGTTATATAAAGATTACAGATAAAATAGAAGTTTCAGTAATTTAGTAAATATGTAGTGCACAATTCTCATTCTTCACATTCCCCTTCACCTTCATTCTAATATTGGCATGGATCCTCCAACTCCTTCCAAATCAACGCAAGTTATAAGGGCTCCCTTTATGCAGGTGCCATCTAGAGTATATCAGCTTGATGCCTTCCTACCAAGGATAGCAGGAGAACATGGGGTATGCACAAGATTACAGAAATAGTGTTCACTTCCATTTAAACACCTGGCCACAAATTATGTCCCATTCATTTCTAGTTCCAGGGCCGTACGTTTGGAACAGCAATAAAGAAACCTCTTGGAACCTATTCAGTCAGCACAGGGCAGGGGTTTGAGTCTCAGCTCCATCTTTCTGCTAACGTATACTCAAGGCAACCAGCAGTGATGACTCAATAACTGTTCCCTTCCAGATCTTGACCTTGGCCCAAGTTGTTGGGGGTATTTTTGAGGAGTTAAGGTCTGAGAACTAGTTGATGTACTATCTCTTTTTTTCTTGCGACCTTTCAAAATAATAATAAGTTCTACTGACAAATTCTCCACCATCTAGTTCTTGAAAGCAGTCCATCAGTATCAATAAAAACTTAGGGTTGTTATCAGAATACTTAGCAGAATTTAATCTACATGGGGTCTCAAAAAATTCATAGAAAATTTAGTCTTTTTAAATTAAATTTCTGTACAAACTTTCTGAAATCCTCTCATATACAACAAAGTGGCATTTGGTCAGAACACAGATTGATAAAGAATGTGAATTAGAATATAAACATCACCACTGGATACTCCCTGAAAAAGTTGGTTGATCTTTCTTGATACCAGGGCCTATTTATTAGCACCACGCTCTAATCAACTGAGCTAACCGGTTAGCTTCCAGGACCTATTTAGTCTAGGTATATCTATTCCTATTTTTAAGAGGCAAAAAGCTATAAAAAAACAAAATCTGTATAATTTGACACATCAGTTAAAAATGGAAAAAAGATTAAAGTATCAAAAATAGATAAAATTCTAACAAGAGTAATAGATAACACATAAAACAGTTAACTTTTAACAGTTAATAAATATATGATAAAACAGTAATAAATATATAGGTGTGTATATATATCATTCATGCTATGTATTAACTCCTATTGAGGCACAGAGCAAACATACAAGCAAATGCATGAGTGAGAGTAGTGCATCTTGATATACCAGGCTTACTGAAGGCAATCAAATTTTTTTGTTGATTCATTGAGAGCCTCCCTCAAACATAAGCTACAGACTCATTGAGAGCTCACTGCAACTTGGTTGCAAGACTCAAGACAAATCCAGAGATCTAACTCAAGATTAACTTCTTTTGTGATGTTCACAATTTTGGGGAAAGAAACTAGAACCAAAATTTTGATTCACTGGAGAATACAAAGAAAAAGAAGCATAAAAAGGCATACACTTCAAACAAAGAAATTTTTCTTGCTTAAAAAAAAATTTTTTTTAAAAAAAAAGCAGGTTTACACAGTCTTTCAGTAAAAGCTATCTGAGGCATTTCCTCCAGGATGAATTCCTTCTGCGTGCTGCGGTTCAAGCTAACACAGAAGTTAAAAGTACATTTGATCGCGGTGGGGTGGGGAGGAGGGTGCATTGTGGTATAGCTGGTTAAGCTGCCCTGTGGAATATCATCTCTGTGGCAATGCTGCTTCCGCTCTCAGTAACTGCACCCTTCCTTCCAATCATGCATCAGCGGAGGCAGGGGAGGATGTCCGCACACTCCTGCCACTTGTGTGGGAGGCATGGAGCCTGTGGTTCCTGGCTCGGGCACAATCCAGCCTTGGCTGTTACAGGCATTTGGAGGGTGAACCAGTGAATGGAAGATCTCTTTATCTGTCTTCACTTTGTCTGTCGGAAGTAATCTTTTGGTTTTAATGTGGCTTTGCTCCACTGCTGAGTCTCTGAGATAGGTGAATTCTATCCTATGACCTTTCCATAGTGTAGGAGAGTCTCTTTAAATAAAGGGAAATGGACTTGCAATTAAAAAAAATAAGAAAAGGCAATAAAAAGATTATTATGGAATAAAATAATGCCACATTTGATTCTTCAAAAAATCTGAATTGTGTAAAAGATTTCGTAGAAAGTCCGGAGGATATGCAACATTTTGAAATCACCTCTCAAAGACAAAAAGACTTGGAATTTTGCAGAGGTAAAATGTTTATGGATGAGCCTGGCTTGACAGTTTTAGCCTGTCGGATGTGACTTTCACAGTCTGTTGGCAGTTTGCAGGCGAGCCATCACACCTGTGACTCTGCAGTTGATTAATGAGTCTTTCAACTCTTTGCTACCATCTGAGGAAGGGCTCTGGCCTTTCCGAGCTCCACCGGTTTATTCGTCTTCCACTGCAGTCCTGGTGAGGTGTCTTCCACAAGAAAAGCACACCTGGTTAGAGCTAATGAAAACCTCCATATGTCATTTTCTCGACAAGTCAAAAAGCATGTAAAACTAGACAAAAGATGTATTCAAGTAACATGAATGTACTTTAGTCATAACCTGCCAATCCAAAGAATAACATAAGAGAAGCTTTCCTCAGTGACATGTTTCACAGTGTCAACTTCTGGGGGGATAACTCCGACTTCTCTGTGTAGACATCTGCAATACAGTTTTTTTACGTGTGTGAGTGGGCTTTTAAAAAATTATGGAAATACAAAATTAGAATTTAAGCTCAAAGATTTTTTAATTCATGCTTATTCTTTTTTTCATAATATATTGTATATTTTATGTCCCTGTGAAGATCTCTATTAGGCATAAATTTCTTGATTTTTTTTCCTCAACTACAAATTTATTCCATAATTCTACTTTTTTTCCGTGAATATTTTTAAAAGAACTGTCATTTTCATCAAAACTAGGAAAGTTCACGTTTTTGATGATGTAGTCATTTGTTTTTAATTATCTATAAATGCTTAATGCAACTGAGCACTTGAGGCTTTGTTTAAAGTTCCTTACTCAGTGAGCCCATGTGAAACGTGCTGGTTAAGTTTTTGTATAAGAGGCAGACAGACAGAAAGCTCCCTTCTGCTGGTTCGCTCTCCAACTGCCCACAAAAGCCGTGAAGCCAGAAGGCAAGAATGCCACCCAGGTTCCCTAGGTGGGTGGCAGAAAACCAACTGTTTGAGCCATCACCATTTCTGTCTCCCAGAGAGGATGAGCCAGGAGCCTGGCATGGACCCAGGCAACTGAGTCTGAAGTAGTGCGTTAGCTGTTGGGGCAGGAGTCCACCCTGTGGCTGCTTGTCTCTCCTCTTCTTGAGTTTAAGACACATTGTGATTATTTTTTCCATCTTTACTCTGTACACAAAAAAGACTAACAACATAAGCAGCTTCCTCCCAAACCTCTTAAGGCGTGAACTAAAGAAAGGAAAAGGGCAGAGACAGAGCTGAAAGGAAGGAGGACCAGAGGTTTGCTACAGAAATAACATCTGGTTCGGTACAGAAGGGTAGAAAGTCAAGAAATTATGGAAGACAGAAATTTCTTTCCCATCAGAATATCAAACTATAGCTTCAGTTTTGAAGTGCTAAGCATTTCCAAAACATAAATACCATTTAATATAGACTTTTTCTAGATTTTAAACCTGTATTCCTTACTGGTATTTACATACATGGTATAGTACAGCTATATTTAAACAGTAGAAGGAATTTTTAAAATATTTTCATTTTCTGATCCATGATATTAACAAATCAGTTTTTTTAAAATTTCCCCATGCCTCATTAGTGAACGGTTCCCTTAGTTGGGACAGTACCTGTACAGAGAACCGGTACATTTGGGACAATATTGTTCACCTCTCTACCAATGTGTTCCCACGCATCTGAAATTGGCATTGGTTGAAGGAAGAATTAATACTATTTCTGCATATTTTTCCACTTCTATTCAAAGGAATATTTTTTCATGATTTTCTCATGGCACAATATAAAGGTCATTATTACCACAATGGCTGCCGTTGTTCATACAACTACAGAAAAAGAAATATTTAGTCATCCACTAAACATAAGAGAGAATGGAGAAGGACTCAGAGCTCCCACCTTCCCATCTGGTCTATTCCCCAAATACCTACAACAGCCTGGCTGGGTCAGGTTGAAGCTAGGAGCCAGGAACTCAATCTAAGTGTACCATACACACAATAATGACTCAAGTGGTGGAGGCTTCAGCTTGCTGCCTCTCAGGGTATACGTTAATGGGAAGCCAGAATTAGTCATGGAGCTGGAACTAGAAGACATTTACTCAGACACTGGGATGTGGGCACCTCAATTGGCATCTCAAATCAACTACAAGATCAAAGCTGAATATCTATTTTATTGACCTAAAAAGTAAAACATTTAATCCCATCAGCAAAAATTGATATCTCAAATTAAGTCAGAAAATGAAATGATCAGTCTTTACCATTCTAACATTCTGACCTCAAGGCAGAAACCATTGTTCAACATTTGCTGTCACTGACACCCAATGGAGTGTTAGACATGTGGGAAAAAACACATATTTAGTTTAAAAAAAAAAAAAAGGATTTCTTCCAGCTGTAAAAGCACATTTCTTAAAGTGTTCAGAAAGAACACAGACTTTTATTCTTAGGTTCTAATCAAGAGTACCTATTCGGTTCTGTACTGAAGAGGGCATTTAAACCGAGACCAGCAAATCTGTATCCCAGTCTCACTCATCCATAGCAGATACTGCTAATCACAGCACCACAGACCAATCACATCCTTTTGGAGTTCTCAGTTAATAAGCAACTGTTTTTCTATTTGGCAAGTACATACGTATTTGCTATCTTACTTAAGGAGAGGCTATAAGAGAGTACTCAGCAGAGGACTGAAGTGTCCAGAGAATGCAACATTCTTTGTACGGTTAGGGGCAAAGAGACCCTAACTCACAGCTTGTGAATCCGGTCCTAAGGGAAGCACGGCCCCAAAGACGGGCAGTCTGCTTCTATTAACCAACCAAACTCAGAATAATCAACTCTATGACATCAGTTCACATGCAGATGCAAGGGCCAAAGCTGCTACAAATTGCGATTTTCAGAAATTCCAACAAAAATCACATCCCCACAATGATATCAGCACATCAGCAGGGCTTCTTGCCATGAGGCATTCGAGTGAAGGGGGAGGAGAAACCCCAATGCCTATTAAAATGTGTCATACAAGAAAGAATTAAAAAAAAAAAAACGCAAATACGATGGAAATGAAGAACAAAGCCTAATAAGTGTTCAAACATTTCCATTTTTGCAGATTTTTTTTCATATTCCAAAGAGTAAGATTTTTGTAATTGCCAGAAGGATGGCATTAGGACAAGAGAATGAACTCCCTTTGAGGGCAAGGCTCCCATCTCAGGCCGTCCTCTATGCCATCTCATGATAAAGCCTGTACCAGAAGACAGATTAGTCATACCATCTGCTGCCTCCTGGGAGATAAATTGCACATTTCAAAGTATGGCAACATTCCACCATAGCATAATGAAGAAAATGAAAAACATATTAGCAAACCGAACACTTTGGGGAAATTTCATTTTAAAATTGTATGCTGTTTTCCTTTTAAGGAAGTGAAATTATTAAATAAAATGTGTAAGAGCAAGCAAATATTCTTCCTTGTAGCAAAATTACGGATGCTTTTACTTTGTGAAAAATAACTATCTCCAATGAATGCATAAAATCACACATATAACCTATATTTTCAGAGTTGTATGAACAAATATCTCTATGTATATGCTTTTTGGGAATCAAATTCCAGACCTAAATTTCTTATTAGATTATACAGACTAAAAGTTAAAAATGAATGATTAATTAAGAAATAATTCCACTTAGTTTCTTTCTTAGAAATCCCTTTGTAATTAACAAGTCTAGTTTGAGACCACCTTAGGCCAACCAGTTCAAAGTAACAAACACGAAACACTGACATGGAAGCCCTGCTACCTCTACCAAGAATGCCCACTGCTGGCAGGTAACACTTGCTGTTGAGAGACTAAGAACTAAAGATCAGACTGCAAGAACATGGTGAGATTAACAAGAAGACCGATCATGTACTTCTCTCTATTTGACCAGTGCTAGTATTGGATGAACACACCTTGTCTGAAAGGCATCAACAAGCCAAGGATAGCAAAGAATCTATGTCTTTCAATATCTTCCAAGTAGTAGGCCTATATACAGCAGTTTGCTATTTTCTCTCACCCTCCCCTTCCTCCTCGGTCTTCCACTGTACTGTTATGGTAACTTGCCTGAACTGCTGTTACACTTTGTCCACAGGGTTTGAGTCCATCTCATCTGCTAGGTTCTGAGTTTCTTCACAGCAAGAGCTATATCTGGCTCCATTCGTTACCTGCAGAGCCTGGTGAAGGCTCAAGAGATGAATGAATGAATGAACAGGCATAGAATTTATTCACCCAAAGTCTCACTGGACTCACAGTCATGGAATGGGTGTCTTTGTATAAACAACAGCTTATTTTGTGAGCTACTTATTACTTTCATTTGGTATCAGCTGGAATCTCTGTAAAATGAAGAGTCTGCTCCAACGCTGACACTCTGCTTTCTATTTCAAGGGGAATTTCAACTATGTTCAAGGACTTTGCAACTCTGGCTGAAATAGACAACTGAATATTCATCACAGGTTTTACACTAAACCACATGAACAAATACGGCAAATGAGGATGAGAAGAACATCATAGGTGAGCCAGTCAGGTATCTAACACAACCTAGATCAAGTTACTGACATCCTTCCAAATTTGGCCAGGCCAGGAGGAATTGCTTACCTCAAACCTTTAGCTACTACTAGATTTAATTCAATAATCTGGAAGAATCAATTAGTTGATAATGAGAGATCCAAAAGGACCTGGGCCATTAACTAAATCTCGAATTTCTTTGTGGCTTCTGAAGATTTTGATCATATAGAAAAATAAAACAGAGGATCTTCCATTGCAATTTTTTAATCACAAAATTTAACTTGGTTTTATAAAAAAGAGATTAGTGTGTGCAATGTGAGGATTTTGCCACTGAATCATTGCGCAGGGTCTTGTTCTAAGCTAAGGCAAGGATGCCCAACAGAAAGACCTCCGTAATTCAACCAAAACTGCATTATTCTTTAAAAAGACCTGTTTGTCCCATCCACTTCCCAAATATCCACAATGACCAGGAACAGAACAGGCCTAATCCAGAAGCCAGGCACTCAATTTGTTTTTCCCAAGATCCTGGTTACGTAAGCTCTCACTGCAGCCTCCCACAGTCAACCTAGAGAGGAGGCTAGCCTTGGAAAGCTGAACTGGGAGTCAAGCCTGGGCACTCCACGACAGGGGCTGCAGGCATCCTCAGTTCTCTTAATCACTAGGACAATGTATTTAAGCTCTTTGGTTGCTGTGCAATGTGAGTAATAATATGGACATGAAAAAGAAGAGAAAAAAAGGAAAAAAAAAACCTAAATAATATGTACATTAGATGAGCATGCAGTAAGAGCCACCAATCTTTGAATCACATGGTGGCATAATCCATAATGAGCAGAAGCTATGGGACCTTAATTACAAAGAAAGTATTTAGTGAATCTGAGGCCCAGACAAAGGGGGACTTGAAACTGGGATTGAAGGGCCCAGCACAGTAGCCTAGCAGCTACAGTCCTTGTCTTGTATGCACCGGGATCCCATATGGACTCTGCTTCCCATCCAGCTCTCTGCTTATGGCCTGGGAAAGCAGTCGAGGACGGCCCAATGCATTGGGACCCTGCACCTGCGTGAGAGACTCAGGAGAAGCTCCTGGCTCCTGGTTTTGGATCAGCTCAGCTCCGGCTGTTGCAGCCACTTGGGGAGTGAACCAGCAGGCAGATGATCTTCCTCTCTGTCTCCTCCTCTCTGCAAATCTGACTTTCCAATAAAACGAAATAAATCTTTTTTAAAAAGTAATTGGGGTTGAGGAGTCTGAGTTTAGAGCTCAGATAAAGTGGAATGACCGCAAGTTTGGAAATGTAAGACAAAATACACTCAAGATTATGTTAACAAAACATTCCAGATGCAAAAAAGAATCTTGATTTTTGAAAATTTTCCAAAAATCTAGAGCTACATCCACAAGCAAGTTGAGTGTCACAATACGAGAAACTAGGAAATCACACATATCCAAATCAATATTACATATGGTACATCACAAAAGATTGACAATGGATATTAGTATTACTTCTTGAAGTGAGTTTATGTACAAACTCACTTGCTGCTCAGACTTCGGAGTATGATGCTTAATTACATATAGTGGATATTTAAACTTTTCTCATAATCATCATAGTAAAAATGTTTTTTAGAGATAATGTCTTCTTGTATTGATGTAATGACACAGGCAATAAACCTGAATGTTGTCAGTGTTTTTGTCATCTTCAGTCTAACTGAATGAATGGGCCCCTGACAAACAACTCCTGCAGAACCTATGCTCTGCTCTTTTTTTTTTTTTTGCAAAAATCTTCACAGAGGTTTTGGGGTTTGAAAAGCATTTGACAGGGATAGACTTAAACAACAGTCACAGAAAAAGCTGTGTTGTATGCAGGCAAGTTTTTAAATAGCTTCTGATCCATTGCAAGAACCCAAGAGCGCCAGTATGTGAATGCATAATTAGGTAGAAGAAAACTCATCACAAAGTAAAGTTCGGTCTAATTTGACAAGAAAAATATTCTCCCATGGCTGCTTTTCAGAGAACTGTTACACCTTCTTTTCATCATAATATTGCTAATTCTGCATTTCTGTCAATGGCATTTAATATACGTACACAGGTCGTCTGTTTTCCATCTTACTATAGTAATGGAGACCTTAACTTACATTGCGTTCCTGTTACTTACTTAGTTTATACCCACATGATCTCTCCAGATGTAAGAGTAATTCTTTTTTTTTTTTTTTTGACTTCGACAAATTTGTGAAAGTTTAGAAACTGTAGAGATTTGGGTGTTTTTGATAGACAATTTTTCTTAAATTTTATGGTACAATTCCATAGTATTTGGGATTTTCCTCCCTCCTTCCCAAACTCCCTTCCCCCAACTGATTTTTCCCGTAGTATTACGATAGTATAGTCCTTCATAAGCAGTCACAGGTTCATCAGTCTGTTATTTAAGTGTGCCGTGTGCCCCGTGCCCCAGCATTGCTGGTACAGGCAAAGTCAGACAGTCCAGCATCTCATTGTCTAGAAATGTCCAACAGTTTCACTGGGAGACCTTCTTTGATTTAGAAGTAGTGATGCATACTGCATTGCGTTTTCACATCTGGATAATAGTCTCTCTTATGCTGTCACTATATATTCCCTTAAATGAGAAGTCACAAGACAAAGTCAGCAACAGGTATGAAACTAAACAAAAAATTTACAACACCATGTAGTTGAAAACCACTCCACTGAATAACCAATGCATATGTGAAAAAAACACAAAAGTCTTTTGGATAAAATGATGCCACTGTGAGATCCATAAGCCAGTGATTTGAATCTGACAAAATCAATTATTTGGAAAACAAAACAAAAACATCAAAAATCCTTTTTAAAAAAATGAAAAAAGTGCAGCAAAAATAGTATGGAAAGGGTTACTGATCTTACAATTTGCTTGAAGGCTGCCTTATATGATAGAGAACACATGGTATTTGTCCTTTTGGAATTGGCTTTTTTCACTGAGCATAATGGTCTCTAGTTGTTAGTTGCAAATGGTATGATTGCATTCTATTTAATGGCTGAGTACTATTCCATGGAATAGATGTACCACAGTTTCTTTAACTGCTCCTCTTTGGAAGGGCATCTAAATTGTTTCCATGTCTTGCTATTGTAGATTTACAAAGAGCTTCAGAAACCCAAGGACATTTAAAACAAAAATCCAACAGTCTGAAGAACTGGGTAAAGGAAATGAACAGACATTCTTCCAAAGAACAGAATCAAATGGCTAATAGACACATAAAAAGATACTTAGGTTCCCTAACTGTCAGGGAGATACAAATGAAAACCACATTGAGGTTCTACCTAACTCCAGAACTCTACTAACACCACCTGCTGGCATGAATGTGTGGAGAAACGTACCCTCTTTCACTTCTGGTGGGGGTGTAGGCTAGTACAACCATTATGGAAATAAGTATGGAGAGTGCTTAGAGAATTGCAAATAAACCTACCATATGACCCAGCTATCCCACTCCTAAGAATATATCCCAAGGAAATGAAAACTACATATGAGAAGGGAATCTGTAATCTTTTATTTACAAGAGTAATTCTTTAAATCCTGGCTGTACTAGCCAAGGAAAATCAATACCCCGATGGCCTCCTGTCATTAGCAGAGGTGGCCGATGGACCCTAACACTTCACTCCTCATTCACCAACATGACATGTATGGCCAGGCCCTGCTTCTCAGAGCAGTGTTTTCAGCCTGTGTCAGAGCAGGTGTTGGTACCAGAACCAGCCCACTTCTATGGATTTGACTCTGGGAGCAAATGCATTAGTTCAAGGAGTACCCCACTGTCACAACTTTCTTAGAATCACTCTGCTGCCTTTGAGACTCCACCTACTCAATTCTCCTTCCTTTTCTCCTTTCATGAATACCACATGAGTAACTTGATCTGAAGGTCTTCCTTGACTGTTTCATGCACCTCCAATCTCATCTAGGCAGATGTTTCTTGGAGGAGAGGAACCTACATATTCTGAAGCATGATACCTCTTTAACTTAACAAGATTGGGATAATTCTGTCTTCAGTGAAGCATAAACCTAATTTTTTTGTGTATGCAAACTAAAACCAGGATATTCTGAGACCCTGAAATTTCTGGAAATACCTTGTGTTTTGATTTAAAATATCTATATCTATTTATTTACTTGAGAGATTACCATAGAGAAGAAGGGAGGGGAGGAGGGTCTCCCTTATGGGTGTCAGGGTCTCAAGTACTTGGGCCATCACCTGCTGCCTCCCACACGGTCATCTGCTGAATACCCACACAGGCATGGGTGCAAAATGCAAGGGAACTGTGGGACATGGCCATCCCAAGCAACATCTTAATCATGAGGCCAAATGCCCAGCCAAGAAATGTCTTTTCCACCTGTGATGTGTAATCTCTCCCTCAGTCTCCAACCATAATCTCTTTTATATAACAATTCTGTCTTTAAGTTTTTAAGTTATTAAGCCCCTTCACCCTTGGTGCTACTAATATCTTAAAGTAGTTCTCTGTTCTTTTCACTCCTTGCGCAAAGACTTTGATGAAACCCTCAAGTCTTCTTGTTAAAAAAAAAAATTCTTAGTCCTCTGGAGTCTACATAGTCTACCTACTTCTCAAATTTTAACTGGAAGAGGACCCCTCTTCCTCCAAGGCTAGAGACAAGAAGCAAAGAACTGGAAATGACAGAGCCAACACTGAACTGAGGAAGCAAATTCCCAGTAAGTGGTTTTACTTTCCTGGTAGTCCTGGAGTACATGGTGGAAGACCAATTGCTGAGAAGGATACACCCATGAGAAGTGGGGAGATAGCTAGAGTGAAAACTCAAAAATGGGTTAAAACTGTGGAAAAGCACTATAGAGTTCTCAGAGGTGGATGAAGTTCCGGAGTAAACTGTTATTATAAATAAACACCTTTATCCTAATAAATGCTCAAAGACACTTGCTGAAGGAGTAAAGCAAGCAAAACTCTGTAGGTGTTTTATAGGAGCACTAAAGGGAAGACAGTGGTTTGGACTTGTGCTAGAATCCCTGCATCTTCATTTAGAGTTCTGCGCCTCTGCCTTAGTTCCTTGCTGGGAAGCTGCTGACGACATATATCTACTTTGTTAGGTGACTGTAGGTTCTATGGCAAAATCGGCATATGTGTATCGCTTAAATTGTGCCAGGCTTGTGGGAAGGGTACCATTTGACATTTTCATTATCATTACAAGAAGGATGGATATACAGCTAAAAGAAGAAGAAAAAGAAGAAGAAGACAAAGTAGGGACATGGTACAGTAGAAAAAGCTCAGATACAGAGTCAGAAGCCTGCCTTTAGAAGTCCAGTTGCCTGCCTTTGGAAGTCCAGCTGCCATTCATATCTATGACCTTGAACTTGCTGGTTTATATTCTGAAACATCACTAGTACCTGTCTCTAATTGCATAGCTTTAGTGAGGGTCAAAGAAAAAGTCTGTGTGACAAAACGTGATACACCACAAAGGATGGCAGACAAACACAAGTTGCCCACCAGGAAACAACATCTGGGGTCTTCAATAAGTTCATGGGAATGCATGCTATGACAAAGCTATGCAGGGCTTTCACAAATTTCTGGCATCAACATTAACTTATTTTTCAATTCCAATTTCCACAAACTTTGTTTGTTGCCCTGCCCACATACTGATGAGTTTGTATGGTTCACAAACCAAATCCTTTAGCTCTAGAAATTCCCAAATACACACTAGGCCATGTCTGTGTGAAAGCTAAGCTGCTGTAAAAGCTCAAGGTGGGAGGGAATCCTTTTCTTGTTTGAGAAGATACAGTGATTGACGATAATCTCTGAGTTATTGGATGGTAATAGAAAGCAAAGGATTTCAAGGGAACTGAAAATGAAAAAAAAAATAAGTCTTGCACTTGAATGTCATGGCAAATGCAATGGGATGAAATGGCTTAGCACTGTGCATTCCTAAAAGGAGCTTTGCATTTTTCTTAAGCCCATCTCTCTATATCCAGGCAGCCCACTGCTGTACCAGAAACTTACCGCTATGAGCAACTATAAACCTTGCACTAATAGTAGCACTGCCTGAGAATAGTCATTTGAGAGTGCAGTGTCTACGGCTGGAAGCCAGCGGCCATATTTCTTATGCTCCACACACCACAGGGCACACGCTCTGATCTGATATAGAGTAAAAGTACTTTGATAATTATTGTCATTAAAAGCAAACAATCCACTCCACAGATCAGCAGTTCTTTTGCAAACATGCTTTCTAATCTCCCATACCCTGAGATGTATGGTTATTGTCCACCTGGAAATGCCCAAAGTGAAAGCCAGAAATCTGCCACCACCACCCCTTCGGCTGTCCCTGCCATCATATTTAATTGTGTTTGTTCAACTCGAAGCCAAACCCATATGCAGTATATTTAGACGGTTAAAATAGCATAGCACTCCCCTGTAGTCGCAGATTATTTTCAACGCCACAATTCTTGGGAATTAGTCTGGTGTAAATAAGGTAAAGAGAAAAGACGTGACATAAATTTGTTCCAGTGACAAAGAAAACAATATCGAAGTGGCAATCTGGAGATTCGCCATGGATGAAGAACCGGAGCAGGGCTTGTGATACAGCCTCCTGAAAATGCAATCACCATCTCATTCACTAGTCTGGATTTATTTTAAAGTGGGTGAGGACAAAAGCCAGAAATGAACAGTAGCAAACTGTGGAAAGTGCCGTTATAATTTCAAAAGATCAATGTACAATCATTGTATTTACTCTTAGATAGCATTAAAGGTAAAAATGTAGAGCTGATATATATGCTGATTTTCTGAACCTCAAAGGAGTCTTTATTTTCTACAGTGGCAAACTTTCTAAGTTGAAATGCATATATCATTAATATGTACTCAGAATCTCTTCTGTGAGGTCTCAGCTACAACATATATCACGAAGTGCCTCAAAACTCATTCATAATTAATTTACAAAGGCTTGGCTGAATGTACATGCCAGCTAATTCTACCTTAAAATTTTCAACTTCCAGTGTTGGGATCATTTAACAAATGAATTGACCCAGACATCAGAAAACTCATGTAACATGGAGTAAAGAAAAATTTTATTGCTGATGAGGTTATGGTTTGAACTGGATTGGTTAATTAAAAATAAAGATTGTCTTCTTGCTTTAATCTGATCCAGATTTTACTTAATAATCAATGATAACAGTAATAAACAGACATTGTAAACATACTGAGTTTAATTAACCTGATTTTCATTCAAAACTTGGAACTGCAGAGTTTGTGTTTGCATCATTTTTGAGATTTTTCCAGAATAAACTCCTTGAGTCTACATGATTACTGAATGTAGTGTGAACAAGCTTGCTCCTTTCAGTCCTCCAGATAGTAAGAGAAAATCTCCCACCAGGGACGCTTACATTGCATTTCAAAAGAACAGTCTTAACTTATGCCCAGCCTGCTTTTCCTTCCCAAGAGGGATAGACCTGGGAAGGCTGAAAAATCCACCCCCCCCCCCACTCCTCCATTATCTTGAAATTGCTCTGCCCTGGGAACACCCTCAAGACCCTAAACTATGGAATGCCCAGGCTGCTGAAGGACTGGACCACTACCACTGGGTCACTCCATCTATGCCTGGGGCAGATGGCTAACCCTGTTTGAATTCATCTCTAACAAATTCCATTTGGCTGTGGGTTGGCTGCCCTGTTTCTGCCTCTCCTTCTCAACAATTACCAGCTGAAGGTCCCATATGCAGAATGCTTAACGTCCACTCATCTACCAGAAACTGACTTTTTATCTGCTTTCTGATTCCTCAATGTCGTTTCCATCAATTTGTGAGGAGTCCAACGAGCTAAGACACAGTTAGGGTCCCTGGTGAAGTTACATTTGTAAAATATAAAACCTTGCTTCTCCCCATTCCTTACCGTTCCAGGAGCACACTCTCCCTAGAGGGACAGCAAAAGATAGGATCAACATATCAATTCCTATCTCTTAGAGTGGTTGGCTATGGAGACATAATCTAAAGCGACCATCATCTCTGAGTCAAAGTCAGGGAGATGGCACCTAAGTTCCAGCTCATCTGGGTGGGAGGAGGAGCCACCAGACACACCTTCAGGATGTCCAGTCTGTCCTGAGCAAAGTGCCAGACATTACTGCCCAAGGAGAATGAGTTGTCCATTTGTTTTTCTCTCTACCCTTTGTCCCTCTTCCTGAGATGATGCATAATAGACACCGTGTCCACCATTTCTTCGGATCTTTTCCTCCCTTGGAGCCACCTCCTGTCACTAATGGCAGGAGCTTGCTTTCTCCTTCTTAAATAAATCTTGCCTTGTACACTACAGTTGTCTGCATGAAAACTCTTCTTTCCTGTGAGACAAGAAATGGGCTGCTTCTGCATCAAATTCCCTGCAACAATTTCAACGAATACTTATCTAGGTACTGATGAGCTGGGATAAGGCAGGCATGATGCGATTCCCAATGAGCTGACCAGACAATAAACAAATGTGAAGTAGGATCTTAGTTTGGGATACTTGGATTAAGAAAACACAGTGGAGTGGAATGCTACGGTTGCCTGGAGGGCCACTTTGCACAGGTGATAAGGGAAAGCCTCTCTCAGGAGGTGACATTTCTCCCAAGTGGACAGGAGGGTACTGGCCAGGTGAAGAGCAGAGGGAACTCAAATCCCAGGACCTTCAAGGGAAAAGCCTCTGGGGCATTCAAACACTGTCATGAAGTCAGTGAGTGGAAGGAGGTTCTTGGAGTAGAGGCCAGAGAGAGAGCAAGCAGAAGGCACATCTCTGCCAAGGACTCAGGCAGCCACTTCAAGATTTGCTGTGCCTTCAGGCAGTCCAGAACCAGCTTGTGGGACACAAGCTGTGCTACCTCCATATAACACAGTAGTGGCATCATGGATCTCTTTCACACAACTGAGCTGTGCTTCCAGACTTTATCTCTGCAGTCTTTATCTTTTGGTCGCTCACTTGAACTTGGAACTCCCCTTCTAGCTCATTTTGTTGTGGTGGTTGTTGCTACTTTGTTTTGTTTTTCAGATCCACAGACACGCTGCCCGGCCCCTGGCCTGACATTTGTTCTGATCTTTACCACTGATTTAGTCCTGGAGTCTACATAACCCTGGTGATCTGAGTCCTTAATCTCACAACTTCAACTCCCTCCCGATGGTTAGGATGCTCTACTGCTTCCTTACTGACCGAGCACTAACCTTGGGACTGTTGCGTCTTATTTCAATCGGTATCTTGTTTTCAACCTCCTCAAACATTTCTGTATACTCTAACCCTTTTGATTGTTTCAACAATCTCCATGAAGCAACAGCTATATAATTATCTTTTTTTTTTTCACTGTACAAATCAGGAAACTACAGGCAAGGATAAGCTCATCAAAGCACAAAAATCCTGCTTTCCTAGCTCCATCTCATTTTGTGGGTAAAGGAAGGTTGGGTCACTCCATGTATCTTAAGAGAGTAAGTCCGCAGAAGGTTTGCTTACCACGGGCCAAGCATCAGTAATCCAAAGACCCAAAAGACAAAATTCTACAGAAACCATAACCTTCTTAATTTAACTTTGAATTAGTTTTTAATAAATTCAATGTGATTTGTAGGTAAAATTCTAAGAACACAGATATTCCTCTCCTCTCTTCTTCCCACTTCCCTTCCTTCTCCCGTTGTCTCTCAGTTTTTGAGAGGATGTATTTTGTACTTAGGTTAAAAGGTTAATGCATCACTGAGCAATATTTTGAGTACCAACATGATAAAACAACAAGTAGACACCTGATCTTATGTTGTGGGTCGTAGCAAAAACACAGTTGTACTGCAAACATAAAATTATCTTTAATCTATGTATACCGGTAATATATAAAATACAACTGAATTTCATATTTAGACATGGGTCCCATCTCCAAGATCTCATTATGTATTCCAAAATCTAAAAAGAAAAAGAAAAATACCTCTGATCTTATGCATTTTAGAGAAGGGATAGTCAATGTGTATCTGGAAGTTGATGCCAAGGTACAAAGAAATTTAAGAGGCAAGTAGGACTTACTCCCTTCGTATTGAGACACACACACACACATACACACACACACACACACAGTGATCATCTGCTAGATTATGCCACAAATACATTCCACAGCCAAGGCTGTACCAGGTACAAACCAGGAGCTGTAAAGTCCATTCATGATGTGAGCATCTGAACCCCTAAGCCAAACGCCTAAAGCTGCACAACTTGTTTATCATATTATGTCCTCAGAGAACATTCCTGGCGCCATACATGCTGAGCATGCAAACAGCTTCACTGAAGTATATTATCAATAAGAGGAACAATAATAGAGCATGTGATTTGTTGAATAAATGTGTGTGGCACAAAGAACACAAATTCTCACCTGAGCTGCTCTGAGTTCTTGCCTTTGGATTTGTACAACCCCCCAAACCAAGGATAGAGCAAAGGGTAGTATCACCTTGTAGATGTTGAGGGGCTTCTACAATTTTCATTCTTGAAATTCCATGTCCCATGTCCTTGTTTTTAATATGTATCTTTCAGATAACCATGTTGTCAAAAAAAGTCAATGTTCTGATTAAAAATAGTCAGCATTTTGAGATAAGCCCAAACAAGAGAGTGTCTTGAAGAAAGTAACAGCTCAGTTTTAATCAAAACTCATAAATAACATTCTTAAAATAAATGGGAAAGTGGAAGAGCAGATTAAAATTCTCAGGTGTCTTTCATCTTTCTAAGACAGATCAATTAGGTTCATTGTAGCTTGCGGTGTATGGTAGTTTTCAGTGCACTGCTTCTCAAAGCATTCCTTAAAAAACCTAAGGCTTTTATTAAGATGAGATTCTAGCTGTTTCTATTAAAAATTCATGACCTTTTTCCAAGAGAACTCTTTTGACCTGTTATTTCTGGCTAAATTTGTGCAAGTTTGTTTATCACACTCACTCCACTAACATCCAGGAAAATGGACTTTCACAGCTAGTGACTTCATTGAAGTTATCTAAAGTTGTTTAACAAAAACAATAATATTCAGTTCTGGCTAAAACACAATTCTACTTGGAGGTGAATATTATGCAAAGCAAGTGCAATAAGTTTTGAAGGATGTGTTGTCTCTAGAGTACCATTTAGTGGACTGTAAGTAGCGATTAACGGCTGAAAAAGAATTACTAAAACTAATATGGATACTCTACAACCTTCCAAATAGCAGGCGGGAATATGACTTACCTTTCCTGCGTTGTTTGCAGACAGTCACTACCCTGTGCACACCACACAGCAGTGCATCACCAGGGCACTGGGCCCTTTCCTTTAGCAGCCCCTCCTCCCACCTCTCCAGAGACCTTTGCAGTAGGAGAGGAACACGTCTCAGAACTTGTGTCCAAACCAGACACCTGGTCAACTACCAGCCAGGTGATAAGCTTGCAGGATAAAGGGTCTGGCCGGGATGCCGCAGCTTCCATATGGTTTACCTTTGCTTATTAGGGAGGGTAGAGGGGAAGGGGAGCGGGAAGCTCAGAAGTGGGACTTCGGGCACACCGTACCATCACAACCACACATCTGAAGGAGAGCTTATATTGGAATTGAAGTCGCTTTGCTTTAATTTTTTTTAACCTCCATCTGGGCAATACTGCAGTCACTCTTAAGATGCTTTCTTTTAGGTAACCAGACTACTCAAGGAGGATTCTATGGTTCTATTCTGTTATTGTCATTATTTTCCTTTAGGAAAAATGATATTCACCATTTTTACAAAATAAATTTTAACAAAATGCATTCTATATCACAAACACTGGAAGTAAAATAATTTTCATAGCTACCATGAGCAAACAGATCATCTGTGAATGATAAATAAATCTCATATGTACATGGCTAACCTGAAAATGCAATATGTAAAGGAGAAACTCAATTTCTAAAATCCACACTTCACTTTTTTCATTGAAGATATTTAAAAGCATATTTTTTAAAAAGTTGAAAGATCCCAAATAAAAGGAAAATTTGCATATTTTTGTGTAAAATAAATTACAAATTCAAGGTTTCTTGGCTGAAAGCAAATCACCATTTTATTGTGCTGTGCTAACAGGTGTGTGCATGTGTGTAAAGCAATACACACTCCAGCTATAACCAGAGAGTGCCAAAACTACTGGCTGAAAAGTACAAAATTCAATCATGACAGTTTCACTTATATGTTTCCCCTGATTAGACTAGTTAATGCAGCCTGGCATTTTGTATGCATTCATTAAAGTGCTATAAACAAGGTATAGTATTTATAATGCAATTCAAGTCAATAACTTTGGTGTTTACCAAAGTAAATGATTAAATATACAAAGTCAAAAACCCTTAAAATTCAAGCTATAATCAACTTATTTCATTTTGGTGGAAACACATTTTACTGTCTTTCTTCTACTTCTTTGTGTGTGTGTGTGTGTGTGTGTGTGTGTGTGTGTTGGTGCCTTTTGCAAATGTTTACTATAGAGACAGAACCTACAAAGTAGAGTATGTAAATCTGGCCATATTTTTTTTCTTAGACTTGGAAAAGGAGAAAACAAAGGATTATCCAAGTAATAAAAACTTTTTGTTTTCAAAAGCATGCTGGTTTGTGTACTCATGCACAGAGATAAACAAAATCTTTCCGCTCAACCAGACTCCCAATCTTCTTACCTGTTTTTGAGCAGGACGCTGAAGGTCATCTTACCCAGTCCCAGATAATTTGGCAGCAACTTTGACCAATTCCAGTTCCATTTTCTGATGGCTGACTGTTGATAAATGAGAAGATGCTATTGTTAGTTATTAATCAGAGTTAATATGATCAGTAAATTAAAGCTCCAGCTGTGATAGACTAACTAAGAAGGAGGGGGGTCAGAACAAGGAGTTAAGACAGGCAACATCAATCATGTCCACAGAAGAAGGTTTTTATTCCAATAAGACAGCAATTCATTCACAAATCCTTTTGGGGATGCAGTCATTATTTATAAAAATACAAGTCAATTTCTTTAGTGGTTATTCTTCCAACCAGACTTTACATGAAGACAACTCTACAAAGAAAAGTAAAACAACTGACAACTTAAAAAAAGGTATCAATTTAAACTTCATGCCTTTTTTTTTCACATCAAAAAGTTAAACTTCAAAAAGCAAACTTGGAAGCACTTACAAATGAAATGTAAGACACGGCTTAATGATGGTATACTATTGATTAACCTTTTTGATTAGGAAAATGCTTACTACAAAGATTATAAGGACCTATAAGTGTAAATAACATAAATGACTTTTTTTAAAATTAGTGGATAATTTCACTACAGAACAGGGAAAAATTTGCCAAAAACAAATTGAGAATACAATACAAAATGGCCTTTATTTAAATGAAGCAAGGATAACTTAATAGCTACAACAATCATTTATAGCTCACGGAAATCTGACGTACAACACAACAATGCAGTCAATAAATTCAAACTTGCACGTTATCCATGATTTTAAAGCACCACAGATGTGTTTGCTCCTTAAAACTAAATGGTTTTGATAAGAAGAAGCCAGGCTGATGTTTAGAATCCAACAAGAGCTGGCCCTGTCACCTGCTGATTAATCGAGCACTGCACTCCTGTCATACGGCAGGAGGATGTTGCCCTGGGTTGTCAGCATCTGAAGGTCTTATTCTACCATAGTATTGATGAATGTGGGCTAGAGCTGGAACAGGCATGGTAGAAATATTATCTGCATGCTGAATTAGGCCATTGTTTTAATTCTTATTTTCATCAGCACTCTAGGTCAAGCAATCCTTCTCTCATGGCCCTGCTGCTTCAACCTGTCTGTCAAAAGGTTTCAGGGGGAAAAAAAAAGGTACCCAAAGAATTAACGAATGAACAAAAAACAAGAGCAATTATAGATCACAAGTACTTTCAGCGGAAAGACGATCTTCCGAATGTAATTTCCCGAAACATGCGGCTTACACAATGGCACAATCTTACACTTTTAGATGTGCAGTGTTTAATCACATTGACTTTATTCCAAACACCCTGCCTTTTTAGGATTTGTTAGCAAATTAATTTTTAAAATTGGGAATATGTTAGAGAAAGCAAATTTACCTCACAGTATTTACTATAGAAACTCAATACTCTGGGTCATTTGAAACATTTTTTTTTTTTAATTTCTGATACATTCATGAGATTGTAAGGTGTTTGGTGAATGTAAGGAGGGATAGGAATGGCAAGAAGTGGGGCAAAATGTAACATAATGCCTGGTGCTTCCGGCCTTCTGTAGACACAGCCAAACAGATGTCCCCTCTGTCTGTGGAAAATCCACCTGACTAGAAGCTAAGATTTGTGGAACACATCTACGAACCAGTTTGACAAATAGGAAGAAGGTTAAAAACAACTTTTAAAAGTGAATTTGCCTGAGTCACATAAATAACTGTACTTTTCCTTCCAAGCATCCAAAGTTTAGGAATAAATATCCGAATGACAAATGTTTTTCTTATTTGTGTAAAGAAACCATGTAATTAAATAAAACTTGCCATTTAATGCCCACCTACCTGATCTACCATGTTTTCACTGAACACCTTGTGCACGTGGAAAGGGTTAAAGACAGGCTCATCCCCCCCAGTCTTCAAGGTCATCCATGGAGGTGGACTGCCTAATGACCTTTCCTCTGAACCATTTCTGGAAAACAGCTGTTGTCTTAAATATTCCTTAAAGGGGAGAGAGGGGAGGAATGACAAGTCATGATAGTGAGAAACATATTTCCTTTAAAACTAAACTGATCAGCATCCAAATTTAGCTCTTCAAAACATTTTCCAGATTGCAGGTTATTATTACACTCCTCAAAAAGAATATGTTTCAGAAGATACATGGCTGAGGACCAACTGGCATTGCAATAGACTCATCAAAACAGGTTCACCTAACACAAGGGACAGATTAAGAAACCACTTCAATTCTCACAGAATGCCTGATCGATCCATCAGATGCTCTAAAATAGGCATGGTCTTGACCTTGGTTCATGTGTGACAGGTCCAGTTGCCAAAACTTAACTGAAGGGCACAATAGCAGAGAATCCAACCCTGCTCTTTACGGTTCAAAAGAAGGTCAAAATACCTAATTTGCAGGCTTGGGTAAAAAAAAAAAAGAGACAAATTGTTGCATTATACTTGATTTTCAACTAAAAAAAGTGTAAGAGAAATAATCCTAATCAATGAATCCCATCTAATAGTAATAAATGCTTACTACTGATGTCATTTAACAATCTTAAGATTATTGTTATGTCAAGAACATTTTGACTGACTCATTTATTTATGCAATCATTCATTAACGGTGGAAAGAGGTTTTCCAGCCACAGGGTCACTACAATGACCACAACAGCTGGGATTGGAACTGGCTGCAGCCAGGAGCTGAGGACTCCATCAAGGTTACTCAAATGGATGGTAGGGACCCAACTGCTTAAGCCATCACCTGCTGCCCTCCTGGGCACATTAGCAGGAAGCTGGGTCAGAAGCAGATTAGCCAGACTCTAATTGGTATTTTGATATAGGTTGTAGTTGTCCCAAGTAGCAGCTCAACCCACTGATATTCAACACTCACTCCAATAATATAACTGTTTTCTCTTTCAAGTTAGGGGTTCAGGTGAAGCTCAGGATATTTGGGCTGTAAAAGGCTTCAGGGAGTCATCTAAAAGCCTTTCCTACTCGAAGTCACAGTCATAGACCAGAGTCAGCCTCACCTGGGATACTGCTAGAACCTCAGTCCTGGCTCAATCATTGTCTTCCCATGATCAAGAATTCCAAACAGACCAGGGAGCCAGGGCAAGTTTGAGAAAATCTGTGACCCAACAGTGCACTCAGTGGTGGGCTCTTGTGTCCCTATAACTTTATGAACGCCCACTGGTTTGCATGTGGAAGGCAAATTCCAAATCCTAAAACCCTACATATCTTAAGAAATCACTACTTGCTAACAGCAATTAGTCAGTTATTCAACTTGTTCATTTTCAAAATAGGCTGCTCTGTGACAAGTTATGAACAAAGTGGTATTTTTCTCCCATCTTATGCTGCTCTATGGACTCCCCGATCCCCTTCCTTAAAAACCCCATGTGTCTACTGTAACACTGCTTTTGTCAGATTTGCCACTAATCAGGGCTTTCTGCAGGAGATTTCAGTGTTTCTTTTTTTCCCAAAGATTTTTTTTTATTTTTATTGGAAAGATATGCAGAGAGGAGAAGAAATAGAGAGGAAGATCTTCTGTCCGTTGGTTCACTCCCCAAGTGGCTGCAACAGCCGGAACTGAGCCAATCTGAAGCCAGGGGCCAGGAGCCTCCTACATGTGTGCAGCATCCTAAAGCAGTGGGCCATCCTCGACTGCTTTCCTAGGCCACAAGCAGGGAGCTGGATGGGAAGTGGGGCTGCCGGGACACAAACCAGTGCCCGAATGGGATCCTGGAACGTGCAAGGCAAGGACTTATGCCGCTAGGCTATTGTGCTAGGCCCTCATTGTTTCTTAAACATTTCTATCCATAATCTCTGTATCCTTCTCCATGGAGAACTCTACCAAGAGGACCCCAGCTACCCTGTTCACTGAGGATGCCAGATCTCTATATGAGAAACCTCTGCTCTGGGCAAGAACCTCAATGACAACTGACCTGTTTGTTTGAATATCTTACCTTTACTTTGGAAAGCACCCTTTAATCTGATTTCCCTCACAACCTTTCTTCCCCTATCAAAGGCACATTCTCCATCCTTTCCCTCTCCCAGCTCTGAGCCCATAATTACTTTTCCATTTATATTTTCAAGTAATTTTCAATAGCACATCTGCAGGGGCCAAAGACTCATAGCACGACTCATGAGATGAGCTAACATTACAACACAATTTCACCCAATATGCTGCTATGTCTCGTAGTTAAAAATATGGCTCTTAAGTATTGTATAATCACTCATGCTTGGGCTTATTGTCTGTCTTTTCATAATATTCACAAGGCAGACATGCCCTACTTTCTTTGCTTTCAGCCTCACCTATAGTATGCCTCTTAATCTGCAGTGTTATGCCTCACAGCAGAGTGCCCCGTCCTTGGCTCCACAGCTAATAGACAACATGTGGTAGGGTAGCCCAGTGTGCAGCACACAGCATAGCTGTTCTGGATTTCTACCGCAGAATTACCTAGATTCCGGGAGTGAACAGTCTACAGCTTTCCAGAACATGCCAGGCGACTGATGGTCAAAAGATATCCAACTTAATTTTTGATGATTTTGCTTCTTGGTAATTACTGTTTTCTTTTTTGTATTAGGGATCTTCAGAAAATAGGATAATTCTATCAGGCTGGCAATCTATACCAGCCATCAGTTATTGAGTTATCCTCAAAGTTATTCTAACTCCATTTTACTAAGGATCTGAGGGCAATCCTACTGCAACATCTGTTCTTTACTAGTTGCCACGGTTCCTTTGGCCAGTCAGGGTGGCCAGGTGCTCACAGCAATGAGAAATAGGATTTCACAACTGAAGTCTTTCAGGTAGTCAACAAGAGTCCTTGAATTTCCCAAAAAGGAACCACAAATAATTTAAGAGTCATTCTCTCCAAGAGTGAATAGGCTGTGTTGTTTTGTAACAATTACAGAGCTCTTTTATCTTAAGGGCAGGGTTGTTTCTCACGCTACCAACTTCCCCCATCCTTCCAAGGTTATCATTGAGCACACCGTTACATCACCTATTTACTGAGTGGCTAATTGACTACATGAAATATAGAAAACAGGCTTTACTTGAAATAACTTGCAGATAGATAATATGCTTTATGTACATGACTTATAAACTCTTGCAGAAGCAACAATCCTAGGAAATGTAATTTTGGGGGCCTATTATACATTTTTTACCATTGTAAAAAAAATCTGTAAACACAATGACAGCTGCCAGTCTATTCAGATGTATACAAGCAGTTAATGAACTTGTACTGTTTTCACTAAATAGCTGAGATAACCTGCTATTTTGGTTTTCACTACTGCAACCCAAAACATGCAAGGTCACGTGTTTGATGAGAAAGAGAGACACATGGGAAACACACTGGTTCTATCCAGTGTCCGCTTATTAATGCATCTTCCTAGGCTAAGCTGGTTGCTCCTGAATCAAGTTTAACGTCCTTCTAAAGTTTTTGCATTCTGTAAGAAAAAGTAGAGCTCACTGACGGAAGTCTGGAGAAAAAAGAACCACGTCTCTCCTCTGAAAACCCTGCCTCCCAACAAATAGTACATTTGAACACCAGCTTAATGTCCACAAACACACAATTCCCAAACTACCCCTCCAGTCTGCAACAATTCGGAACTGAATTGGATTTATGAGCCATGTGATTGTTTAAACCATATAAATAAAATCTACATTGTTTCAGGGAAGCTTTTTCTGTATAAATGCAGAACAGCCGGGGCTGAATAGATTCTATTAAGGATGCAATATTGAGTTTGGTATTGACTTTAAGAAGTATTATCACCTCCTTGAGTAACCCTTAGCTGCCAGCAGACGCTGCCGCAGGCCAGTACACACCTAATTGCTCGGTAAAAAGGCCGTTTCCCTACCTCATTGAGCCGCATGATGTGATAAATTTGCCTCAGGTACTCGCTGCCACCTGGTTGGTGGCACAGATCCAGGACTGTCGTGTTTATTTTCTGCTCAGTCAGTTCAAGAGCAGTATCTCCTTCTTCTGAGGCTGGGTTCTCCTCTGCTGTCATCATTGCACTGTACAAAAAGAAAGCATGGACAGATCAGAGGTGGAGAGTTGTAAAGACGGGACAGAAGGCCAGAGCTTGCGTATGGGGGGCTGGCTTGGGGCTCCTATGCTAAGCCCCAAGGAAGACTTTCCTCAAAAAGGCGAGGCATCCTCAACTGCGGCGGCTCACACACACACCGAGCTTCAGAAGGAAGCACCTGAAAGCGTTTCCACAAAAACTGAGTCTGTTCTTTAGGAGAATTTCTTCATTGCATTTTCACTCCCATCTATAAAACATGTTCCCATTACTGCAACTGTTGAAATTGCTATAATCATAGGATGAAAACAAAACATTTCTTTTTAGGAACATGGAAAAAATAATTTGTATTTTCTCTTTGAGGATAAAAAGTATCTTTGATGCCCGAAATAGCTTTGGTATTCCGCCTTTTGTAGAGCCCTCCTCACACCTGTCTTAGAACACATTGAAGACTAATTAAAGTGCCAAAAGGGAGAGACTGCGATGCTAAATATAGGATGGATGCTTTGTGGCAGTGTGCCCACCACTGGGTTTTTTAAATTGTCCTTTCACACTTGTTGCCTTTAAAAAATATATAAGCCTCCTCTTCTGTGTCTTTCCAGTAACAGATACAAAGATGCACAAATAAGAATTTTATTTGTGTCAAAATAAAATTATATTTTAATTCCATTTTCTATGTTGAAATTTAAAAAAAAAAAACCTGCTCATCCTATGCTTCCAAAAAAAGATCTATCACTACACAAGGAATGTGCAGCCACAGTTCCGTAATATTTCCTTTAGAAGAAGTCATATGCTTATCCTTGACCACTATTTGGATGATAATAATGGATGACAATACACAATTGCCAAACATCTCAAACTACACCAGTGCAAAAAAAAATCACATGCCAATATTCAACAAACATCATGTATGCTCCACAGTAATTCTCCTATTACAACTGCTATCAGGCTCATGTTAGATTTTGCAATCTAACTATTCTCAGGAAAACTCATGGTTTTTCCACTGTTTCCCAAACGAAATGAGATTTACTGTGGTGTAATCAGCTGTACACTGCAGTTCATTACCGAGATTCTGCCATGATTATAAAATTAGTTCTGCTAAGAGTCAGTGCCGCTGACCTACAGACAGAACCAAATGATACCCAGCTGTTGGACATTCACTTTGATATTGCTTCCACATGTAAGCTTCAAAATGTCCTCTCCAGCAACAGCAAAAAAAAAAAAAAAAAAAAAAAAACCTTTAAGATCATATAAACTTAGTTAAAAAAAATTAAGCAAATCTGACTCAGAGTTAGAGATATTCATTAGGAAAGAAAAAAAAAGGATCTTATTTCAGTAAAAGAAGTTTGCAAACATCTTTTAGACACTGCACACAGGTTGCAAAGCAAAATTCTCTTGCCAGGTTTTGTAGAAGCTGACATTGAGAAAGTTGAGGCCTTCTGACAAAAGAGTCTGTCAGTGTCAGCTCCTGAATTGTATCCTTTCCTGTCCATCACTGTGCAGGTGAAGCAAATGATTGGATTCAGTCAATGCTGTGATTAATGAGTTCCTCTCTGGATTTGGGACTGCCTATCAATCATGTCATTAGGGAGAATGTGCCCTGAAAGAGGCAGACCTTAGCCAAGGAATAACTGCATTAATCTTAATCTGTATATGCACCCAGCCAGCCAAGTCAGGGTCACCATGATGAAAAACAATAATCTTCAACTCGACAAATTACTTTGCAAAGGCAGACATTTCTTCACTTTTGGGGCTGTGTGTTCTTCAGAATCTAAGTTGACTGTTTACAGCTTGAGTGTTGTTATAAAGTGAAGGTTATTTTAATGAATAGGGATGCTTTCAGGCAGTGTGTAAGACAGGCCAGGCTCGCAGCTGCCCCCTTTCCCTGGGCAGTCATTTTCACCATCTCCAGAAAACCAAGGTCAAATCTGAGTGCAGCTGAAAGAACGTGACCCCAGTGACATCATGGAGTCCCAGGGTAGTCGGCATGGGAACGGAAGAGTTAATTTACAGAACTATGAGTAGTTTTACAAGCCTTCTAGTTGATATGCTTACGTAAAAATCTTCTTTAAAAAAAATATGGCTAATCCAAGGAAATTATTTATCCAACACGGTTTGAAATACATTTTTTTTCTCAAATTGCAGATTTCCGAACTCAACAATCAGTTCCTGTCAAATAATTAGTGAAGAAGACATAGCTTTGTGCTAATCATTCAGAATTTTTGAGGGCTGTAAGTCAACTTTTAAATCAACAATTTTTTGTTTGGGATGCATGTTGTAAGAGATGACTAAATAATCGGCTGACCCATTTGTTAATCAGCAAACATTGGCCAAACAACTCCCTGCCAGGGAATACACCAAAGTATCAATGCTTAAGTTAAAATCAGTTCATAAGATAAACAAAAAAAAATCTTAATATTTGAGTTTCTGTATATAAGTATGTTACTTAGTGCTTTAAATGGATCTTTTGAGATACAGAGCTGCTAAATTTGCAGTATCATAAATTTAATTTTGTAACTATAATCAGATCTATTTTACTCTTTTTTCCTCTCCTCGGTAGACCCTCTGCCATGCATAAAGACATCTGGCCTTAATCTTTTAGTCATTACATTAAAACCTGTAAATTGGTATTGAATGCAAATCTAAAGATGTAGAAAGTCATTGTCAATGTTAGCAGGCGTTTTCCTGACAACTATTGTTAATTCTACCATGTGACACCACAAAAGTTTCCAGCAGTCAGTTTAAAATGGCAGGCAAGACCATGAAATTCTGGATGATCCATTTTTCTCCATTTGCATGAATATAGTCTTCTAGATGAATATAGACAAGAGTACTCATTATCGTAATACCAGCCAGTGAATGCATTTTAACAGTTTGTAAACAACAGAGGGTTACTAGTTCTAACCTTGATTTTGAGAATTTAGTGAATTCCATTTAATTTTCCAGACTCAGTAACTTGGATGAAGACTCCTTTACAGAGCCCATTTACACATTTACTGGCCCAGCTGATTTTCAAAGTTGCTCTTCTTTTTCAGGGCTATGAACTAGTGGGAGCAACCACAGCTTGGAGCCACTTCAGCTGAACGTATTACTGTATCTGTTAGTCACACAGATGTATTTTTTTAAAATGGGGGGATAACATGGCAAGCCTTTAGAAAAGAGGGCTGCCTTAGTGATCCATAGACCAGCTGAACCGGAATTCTTTTATCAGTATCATGCAACCCTATATCCAAACGGTAATTTTCAGACAGGAGGACTCTGGGTACACATTTAAATTCATCGGACACCCTTAAGAATCTCTGCAATATCACAAGACCCTTTGCTCGTGGTAACACACCGACAAGACTGACAATTTCATACAGAAGCAGCTAGGGGTGTTTATAGGCTCGAGTGTGATGGGCCCCGGCTGCCCTCCGGGGGTCTTATATTACCAGATGACAAATGTGTACCTTTCTGACAATCAGGTACACAAAAAGCAATAAAAAGCCTTTTCTGTTCATTCATTTCTTCTTAATCTAATCTCCATTTATAAAAAATGCTCTGGGCTACCCACGTGATAGACACCTGTTTGCACACTGAGAAGTGATGAAACCAAAGCCTCCTAGGCTTACCTACCACCCTTTTAATCAGAAACCTTAAGACAGTGGCTAAACCAGTGTAATGTTCCAGTGAGGCAATGAGGTTTAAACATTACGAAGACAAGGAATGTCTAACAACACAGCTTTTCATGGGAGACTTATCTCTCTTTTTTTTCTCTCTATATTCATCAAAGTTCCCATGAATTTTGCCAAATAACCACTGCTGCCCATCTGACAATATTTTTGTTGTTGCGTCCTGGTGGTTTTGTTAGCATGAAAGCCTTGGATGAAGTGCAAAGGGGAGGGGACATGACTCTACCATTCAGCGCTCAGTCTCTTTGCTTTCCACAGTTGACGCTCGATCCAGTTGGGCTTCTGTTGCTCAATGATCTGGATGACCTTTTGGGCCATCTGATTAGGGCTGCTCGGCTCTCCCATGATGCTTTTCAAACACACACAAATCAAACCGAGTTTCTCTTTGCTCCATCTGTCCAGGCAGGCACCTGTTAAAAGTTCCGCGGTGTTTCCATCTTCGAATATCCGACATATAATTACAATCAAGTTCCAGACAAGCAGGCCAGCTTTCTTCAATTCAACAAAGTTTTTTGACATTTTTCTCTCAGACAGAAAAAAGAAGTATTTAATTGGGGGAGGCAAGCATGCAATCACTGTAGGTAACTTGCTGATTACAATAGATACTGCCTCAGCAGCAAGCCTTGCGAAGCCTGGGGAAGAAAGGAAAGAAAAGGCATGATTAATATTAGCATTTGAGTTCCACTGCATGGTTTTGTGTTGTGTGGGGACGTCTAATTTTTGTGGAGAAAATTGTTGAGTACAGCAAGAGGCTTGACACATTCCACCTGGGTCTCCTGTATGCTCCCTAAAATTCCCCAAATCCCCAAAACTGTTCTTTAATTCTGTTCACCTCCCTTAAATGAAGACTAAACAATTCAGAATTATCATTTATATCTTTATCTTTCAGGACTGCAGCTTTCAAGTACCCAGATGTCCTCCTAATTAACAGATGCAAATGGGCCCCTGCAGGACCCCTCTTGGATACTTAGTCTTTGATGAATCTGACTCCCCCCATTAACGGTTCCCTTCTGGAACCCAGGACAGAATCAGCCCAGCCCTACCCAGGCCTTACTCCTCCTGGCTTCCTCACCATCCCACCCAATGCAGTCTCTTCATCCCCCTCCCAGTCTACGGTTCTTCATGCACTGAAGTCCATCTTGTTACATTCGCAACAGCACTGAACTGTCACTCTCCAGTAAAAGATACTGTGCCAATGTAAATTTATTATTTAAAGCATTTTTAAAAATTTATTTGCAACGCAGAGGGAGAAAAGAGGAGAACAAGCAAGAGTGAGCCAGAAATGAGGGAGCTCCCAAACACTGGTTTACTTCCCCTGGTGACCCTCAAAGCAGGGGTGGGCAAGGCTGAAACCTGGACTCCAGAACTCAATGCAGGACTCCCACGTCGGAGGCAGGCACCTGGCTTTTTAAGCTGTCACCTGGTGCTACCTCACAGGTATGTGTTCGCAGGGAACTACAGTGAGGACTGGAGCCAGGCACTCTGATGTCAGATGCAGTGTCTCGATGGCTCATATCCGCTACCATAATTTACCTCTGCATTTCATTTTCTATGAAGTACCCTCTCTGTAAATTTCAGCACTGCATTACTCTACATCACCAGAGCCTAGTCCCTCACACAAGAGTTGTTCAGTAAGTACTTCTGGAATAATCTGTGGAACTGATAAACTGGTTCATGTTTATCATCTATTCCTGCTGTGTGTTTGTGCCCCACACTAGTTTCACTTTGTGCTAGCATCTATGAAGTGCACATATTTGCCAAGAAGTCCTTGGCCTTTTAGCTGATGATTCTGAGTTCTCCCTTGCTTCGTGCTAGTTTTCTCCTAATTGGGTTCCTGATGTTCAGATGGGAAAATTATACTGAATTTCTCACTTGCAGCTTCTGAACGGCTCAGTTTTTGCCACTCTAGGCTTGTAGGAAGTAAACTAGGTGACAGAACTTCTCTCTGTTTCTCTCTCCTCTCAACCCTTCTGTCTCTCAATACATATTAAAAATTAACTGGAGTTGCTTTAATAAAAGTTTGTGACAGCTAAGTCCAACACACTTTCTAATTATCTCATAAGATTGCTGTATTAAACAAGATACATATGAAAATGCTTAGTTCAGTATTTGGATAAAAAAAAAACACACACACAGCAGGAATAGATGATAAACATGAACCAGTTTATCAGTTCCACAGATTATTCTAGAAGTACTTACTGAACAACTCTTGTGTGAGGGACTAGGCTCTGGTGATGTAGAGTAATGCAGTGCTGAAATTTACAGAGAGGGTACTTCATAGAAAATGAAATGCAGAGGTAAATTATGGTAGCGGATATGAGCCATCGAGACACTGCATCTGACATCAGAGTGCCTGGGTTCAATTCTTAGCTCCAGTCCTCACTCTACTCCTCTGCTACCTGTGAGGTAGCACCAGGTGACACCCACCTCCAGCCTCAAAAAGAAAAAAAAAAGATGCTGCTTGAGTCCAGGCTCCGCTGCGGATTCAAGTTCCTGGTAATGAAATTCTGAAAAGCAGGAAGTGACTGTTAGCTTTTTTCCACAAACCTAAGGTGCCAGACACAGTAAGTGCACCACAGGAGAGGCCTTTATTTCAGTGAGGGAGGTAGGGAGGTAGCAGGAAGCAGGGAGAAAGTGAGAGCAGAGAGAGAACAAAGGAAACAGGCGTCCCTTACAGCCTGGGGCAGTGGAGCAGTGAGTGTGGCCTCAGGCATGGCAGGAGGTGGCTGCGGCCAACACCAGGAATACATGCCTCAGGGGATTGGTGCAGTGGCAGCGGAAACCTGAAGGTCTCTAAGTTTAATTAGACAAGTGGGCCTTAAGGGGGATGAGATGTAGGAGGCTTAAGGCAGTGCTGGATAGCCAGGTATTCAAGGAAACTGAGACCTAGGAGAGTTAAGGCAGTACTGGGTAAGCAGGAATTCAAGGCATTTCAGGGTGGCATCGAGTACAGGATGGCGGAGTCAGTCCTCAGTCTCTCCTTACAGTGAGGGCTCAAGGAGTTGGGTCCCCTGCCATGCTTGGGAAAGATCTGCACTGAGCTTCTGGTGCCTGGCTTCAGAGTGACCTGTCTCCCATCTCCTCACTACTGTAGCCACTCACAGAGAGAGCCCGCAAAGAGCAGATCTCTTTTAAGTTCTCACTCTCTACTTTCCAACAATGACATAAACATTTAAAAATATATGGTGTAGGTGGTCCACTTTCCACTATCCAACAGGCAAAAACGTTTATGGAAATAGGACTTACAAATATCCATCACCAAAGAGGTCAGATATTCTTAAGAAACAAATCAGAAAACATTTCATTTTGTATTTTTAAGGAAAAGGGTCAACAATTACAGAAACTCCTTATTTGGAATATTTTAGCTCATATTACAAAATTCTGTCTTTTGCATTCTTTAAGTGTAAACATCTATGCTATTTTTATAAGTGATACCAGGTTTTATAAATATATTTTACCTAGAGATATTAATAAAGAGCTCTAGATTTTCTGCAAAGCAGGCTCCATCCATGCCTTGCAGTAGCATGTGGTGTATTCTGGTTGTGGATTTTTCCCCTCAGCAATCTGCATGGGAACCCTGGGGATAGTAATGCCATCCCTCCAGTGTAACCATTGCTCTCTCTTTCCAGAGCCACTGCTCCCATGAAAACCATGATTTCAGCAGTTTTCCCATGAAGAGCTCTTTCGCTAAAAAGGTCATTTACTGTTGAGAAAATACCATCTCAGGTGTGCCCTTCGATTAGTTGTTGTCAAAGAGACAAAGCAAAATAAGACAAGTTCCTTTTGTTTGCTCTGTCAAACACAACAGCAAATGCCCAAGAGCAGAGCTATGCCAGAGCCGACCAAACTTTCATCCAAGCGTGCGGTAACTCTCCTGCTGGATAATCTATGGGAGTATATGTGTCTTTGAATCGTCGATTTTTTTATGCAAAAGTATTTGCTGACAAAGAGATAAAGAAATGTGTTTTCGCGTCACCAGAGTGCTTTCCATGTTCTGTCATTTTTACTCTGTCACGAAGTACAAATGTTGCCTCGAGGTGGTACCAATTCATCTTTCACTGGGTTAGAATTGAGGAGAAAGATGTTTAAACATTTATCATTGTTCAGAGTAATTTTGCAAAGAACATGATTGCACATTGTTTGAAGCATCATGGAAAAATTACCGAGGTTTGTCTTTATGCTTTGGTTGCTTGGTTTTGAAATTCTTTTCTTCTCTAGATGTTGTCAATCTATCTTTACCCAGTATGTCAGGGATAATGCTCACTTTGGAGGACTTACACTTGACACTGACGTATGGGAAACCATATTTCAAATCTCCCCCTCCCCACATGCAGATTTCCATTCTGCTGCCTCTCCAAATCTCATCGGGTCATCACTGCTCTGCCTTAAAATATGTCTGAGTGTATGAGAAATAGAAATACATGAGGTCTTTTCCACTTTGCTACTCCTTGTTCTTCCCTGTCTTCTCACCAGGAGTTGATTTCTTGATTTTTGTGAATGTCGGTTCACTTGTGGTTCCAGAAGGATATGTTAAAACTAGGTTGTGTGTGGTCAGTGGTACAGTAGGCTAATCCTCTGCCTGCGGTACTGGCATCCCATATCAGCACCAGCTGGTGTCCTGGTTGTTCCACTTTTGATTCACCTCCCTGCTTAGGGAGGGTGGGGTTCAAGTCCCAGGGATTCTGCATCCACATGGGAAATCTGGAAGAAACTCCTGGCTTCAGATTAGCCCAGGTTTGGCCATGGTCATGGTCACCATTTGGGGAGTGATACTACCTCTCTCTCTCTCTCTCTCTCTCTCTCTCTCTCTCTCCCTCCCTCCCTCCCTCCTTATCTCTATAACTGTCTTTCCCAAAAAGAATAAATCTTAAAAAAAAAAAAAACTAGATTGTTTGGCACAAATGACAACTTTCGTCCACCTGCACACTGAAATGTCAAGGAGTGAGGAGGCCCTGCCCAATGGCTCTCTCCCATTCTGCAGCACTCCTTGCTCTTCTTGTCCTGAGCTTCCTCATATAGGGTCCCCAGAACCACACAGGCTCACCAGAAGACCAAAGCAGGGTTCCAGGGTCAACCTCCATGTAATATGGTAGGAAGGTTTAATTTCATTCTTATAACACACCAAAAAGCTTTGTGCCCCTCCCCTACACTGTTTCTACCCACTCTGAGACGGTTACACTGGCCTTTAAGCACCAGCAGGTGTACTGTATTTACAGCCGAACCTCCAATACGGTATCTGAGCTGTGACAGTGACTCACTTAGTAATCCCTGCTGAAAGAGCAAAGGACTGAATACATGATTTACAGACTGGCACATAAACATTGTCTGTCTGGGGACTTTTTCATCACCTGTGAATTCCTCTAACCACGGAGTACCAAACCCAGTATACACCATTTCTCCCTCTAAACTATGATAAGGTTAGCTTATAAATTAGATACCATAAATGATAACAAAATAATGCTACCTCTATGGCATGATCTATCTCCTGAATTGTTTCAAATGTATGAAGTGCGCCAATGCCAGAACAAAGGAGAAGTGGCAGCCACTTGGACAAGGAAGAACTTCAGTAATGAACAGGTGACATTTTCAATTTTCAATTAAATGGCTTTACCAGCTTCAAAGGCAGTTTAATAAGGCTTGGATAGAATTAAGTATGATGATGAAAGGTCACAGATAGATAATTGATTTGAGTTTTTAACAGAAGGTCAATGGAGAAGAGCCTCACTACTTGGGAACTCCACAGAGAAGGATTCAATAAAGGCTAGTCCCTCCAACTGACATCAGGGGATTTACCTAGAAATGTTCTTATTGACAGCTTTTGTGGAGTTACATAAAAATACTCTTCAAAATACATTTCCAAGCAATCATGCAAATTCTGGGAATGTCAAAAGATATGGAATAGGCAAGAATATTTAGAAATGCAATCAGTGAAGGTCTAATGCAATCAGTGAAGGTGACAATGAGGACGATTCTGAAATATACCTGGTAGATCCTTCCTCTGAGTAGGAACAATTGTGTCAACTCAGAATTCCAGCTGTTGGGGAAAACACGGTGGCAGGAAAAACCAGATCGTTTTCACAAGGGCCACTGTTTTCCTCCTAAAAACTGCACATGTACGTGTATTAATAAGTGCAAAAAATTATTAATTGGTGGCTGCAGGGGAAAAACTTGAAGGAAAGTCATGAAAGTGAATATCAGAGTCATCTAGAGGGAACATTTTAGATTACTCAATAAATTTAAAGGAAACTAGTTAAAATCGTGTGGCTGTTTAGTGAATACTACTCAGTGAAAATTAAAAATAACACAAATTCTAGACGGCAAAGTGACCATCGTAGTTGTTTCCATTTCTAATGACCTTGATTGAGTGGCTCAGAGTGAAAAAAAAGGAAAAAAAATGATTAAGGGTCCCAAATATTCTTCTTAGTAGAAGGAAGATTAATACTGTTTAGCTGTCCTATAATTTTTAGTATTTTACTTGATTGCATATCCTAGAAAACCACCTCATTAATTTTTTTTAATTATTTATTATTTAACTTCATTAATTACATTGTATTATGTCACACAGTTACATAGATACTTGGGTTCTCCCACCCCTCCCCAAACCCTCCCACCATGGTGGACTCCTCCACCTTGTTGCATAACCACAGCTCAAGTTCAGTTGAGATTCCCCCATTGCAAGCGTATACCAAACATAGAGTCCAGCATCTTATTGTCCAGTCAAGTTCAACGGCTTCTTAGGTATACCCTCTCTGGTCTGAAGACAGAGCCAGCAGAGTATCATCCCAGTCAATTGAAAGCTCCAACATACCATCAGCAAAAATTTACATCATTATGGAATTAATTGACATAGTAATGAGTAACCAATATGTTAAAAGTAAATGCGAGTTCCCAGCCACCTCATTAATTTTAAAGAACACTCTTACCTTTACTGAGTTCTTTCTTTTGGGTCTCTCGTGGTATGTAGCAGCATTCTTTGGGAATACTCTCAAGCAAACGTTCAGGGACACACGGCTTGGTTGGGTTTGTCTCACGGTTTTTCCTAGAGGTCATCACAGATATGGTCTGCTGGACAATGTCCTTCACGGCTTCGGTCAGCGCCAGCCTCAAGCATCGGATGACCTCTAGCTCCGACTCCGTGCATGTTGAGACTTTAAAATCACACAAAATAGTTTGGTTAGCAGGATCTGGCATCGGATTGTA
This sequence comes from Ochotona princeps, assembly GCF_030435755.1. NCBI lineage: Eukaryota > Metazoa > Chordata > Mammalia > Lagomorpha > Ochotonidae > Ochotona > Ochotona princeps. Next base: position 10,445,311 of record NC_080859.1, read on the forward strand.
CTTGCTTAAACGGGGATTCAATGTTGTAATAATGTAGCTTTAAAGCTACAGGAAAGAAGACTTTCTTTTAATCAAGAAGCCACATTATTGATAACCAATCAACTACTCATTTGAACAACAGGATACAGGGTCGCAAGACCTTGGGCCATCCTCTGCTGCTTTCCCAGGCCACAAACAGGGAGCTGGATTAGAAGCGGAGCAGCTGGGATACAAACTGGCGCTCATATGGGATCCTTTTGGTTGTAAGGTGAGAATTTAGCCACTAGGCTACCACACTGGATCTGGAAATTTCTTCTTCTTGGTAATGAATGCAATAGAAATAAAGCAAGAGTAAATAGCAGCCTTTTAGTTTTGGACTGTGCTGTTGGGAATATAAACTATATGACCTTCTTAGATGACAAATGGGCAATCTAAGTCATACCAAAACTTTAACTAACATTTTACACACCTGTTGGCTCACTTCCTTTCTATAAGCTTATCTAAAAATTAATTGAGAATAAACAAAAGATTCAATGAAAAGCTGGAAATAATTTAAAAATGTCCACAAACAGGTGATCTGTTTGATCTGTTTCATCTAGTATATCTATGTAATAAAACTGCCTACTATGTAGCTAAAAATAAATTCAAGTTACAACATACTATTTTTTATTAAAAATTATATATTTACACATATAATATGGTTGAAAATATATACTATGTAAAGCTCATGAAGATGAACAATGCCTGAAGCCATTTCAGGATTTTGGTTCACAGGTTTTTGAATGTGAGCTAGAAGACCAAGGAGAGACACTAGACATGAAGATGACTGCTACAACGGTCACGATCCTTAATGGCCAGTTCAGAATTTTCTGTTCACGTCGGCATTTTTCTTTCCTTAATTCCTCCTTTACTTCTTGTTTCTTTCTTCTTTTCCTACTTTATTCTTAAGCAACCAGATACACAAGACCACATTTGCTGTGTGGTGCCATTTACATAAATGTCCAGAAGAGCAAATCTATATGGACAGAAAGGAGACTAGTAGGTTGCCAGGAACTGAGAAGTGACTGCTAATGGATACCGGGTTTGTTTGGAGAGCAACCAGAATATTTTAAAATCAAACAGTGCTAACAATTGTCTAGTTCGTCAATCTACTAAAAATTGAACAACATTGATTAAGAGGACGACTATTATTAAAGATTTATTTATTTTTATTGGAAAGTCAGATATACAAAGAGGAGGAGAGACAGAGAGGAAGATTTTTCATCCACTGATTCACTCCACAAGTGGCTGCAACGAACGGTGCTGTGCTGATCCTAAGCTAGGAGTCCGGAGCCTCCTCTGGGTCTCCCACATGGGTGTAGGGTCCCAAGGTATTGGGCCGTCCTTGACTGCCTTCCCAGGCCACAAGCAGGGAGCTGGATGGGAAGCGGGGCCACTGGGACACGAACCAGCACCCATATGGGATCCTGGCACATGCAAGGCAAGGACTTCAGCTGCTATGCTACTGCTCTGGGTCCAAGAGGATGAATTTTATGATACATGAATTTAATCTTAACAAAGTTGTTATTAACATTATGATGGAAGGACAAGAAGGAGACACATATTGAACATATTAATATCAAAATATGATTTGATTTAGTGCAGGTATCAGAAGACTTTTTCTGCAAATGGTACTACAGTAAATATGTTAAGCTGTGAAGAGTCAGATGATCCTAGTTGCAAATATTCAATTCTAACCACTGCAGCACATCAACCATATATAATACATAAACTAAGGACTTAGCTATTTCCAATAAAGGTTTATTAGCATGATGGGCTGAACTTAACCCCAAGGCACTAGTTTTCCAGCTTCTAATTTAGCAGGTTATTTCTTGACAGTGCTACCAGCTGGCAGTAAGGTATGGATGCTTTCCATGAAAGGAGGGCAAAGGAGATGATCATTTTGTAGTGGTGGATTCCAACATGGTAGAAACAGAGCTGGGTGAGTGCATGCTCCAACATTCGAGTTTTTCTGCAGTCAGAGTGCTTTATGTTGAAGGCAGAATTAGAGGAAGAAGACAGACATGAAGTGATTAGAACCGAATGTAAAACGTTTTTCATTGTACAATGAAAAATAGAGGACTGCTACATGGAAAAAAAATGCATTCAGAAAAAGAGGAACCTATGCCTACCACGGAAATACATCTCTGATACCAGTTTGTTTTCTTATCACTTGCTTCTTTCTTTTAAGGAATAACTGTAGAACATAACTGAGATTGGCTAAGTTAATTTTGTTAATTAGCAAATCAAATTTAATAATGAATGTTAGGTCACTTCTGAAAGTAGTTATACAATAAATCACTCCCAAATCAGTTTCTGATGAGTGATATGACTACATTGGTGACCAAAAATTGATATAATAAACAACCAGAATATGACAGTCCTTCGAAAAGCTCATAGAAAATGCAATGAAAAGATAACTTGATTTCAGTGCAAAGTTTCTGAAATCTATCCACAGTTTTTTCATGATATACATTAAACATGCGCAGGTTTGACAATATTTTGCACCAAAGTAAGCTTCTCGTTTAATTGCATTCTCCATGAATATTCTGAAGTACACTCATACAGCATAGTAATAAGCCTTTCAGGTTTAGAGGCGTTATTTAGGAAATTTGTATTTTCACTTGATAAAGTAGTTCCAAAGAGGCATGCGTTTAATTACAGAAATATATTGTGAGAAGTATGTTCTTAGAAAATTTAACCACTGTGTGAGCACCAGAGAATGGCCTTATACATTCAGACAGTTAAGACATCCTTCAGCCATACAGACCCAATCTTAGGAAACCACCATCAGACAAGCGCTCCACCACCGACTCAACGTTGCTAGCCAACATATAACTATAATATTTTTCTGATGGCATTTCCACTTGAGGTAATCATGTTATTGTTGAAAATGATCGCAACACTGGAAAATAAATCTACGCTGTAGCAATGATGAAGTAACCGGTTCCAGATTTACCTTCCTAATATAAAAGCTAGAAAATGTAGGAAGAAAATGCACGAATCAACGATTTTCAGATACTAGAAAAGAAACAAAATTGGTAAATCTGACAGCCACCTGTTTTTCACTTCAAGGGACTTTCAGATCGCAGTTCCGGAAGGAGAGTCAGACAAGCATGGAAATCTAGCTGAGATAAAGAGACAGAGATTGGAGGAGACAGCTGGAGTTTTCTGGGAAAAGTGCCAAAAAGGATGGAGCAACGCAAAAACAGAGCTCCTGAAAGCTGCACAGGGTACACTTGCAGTGTTACACAGTGTTAAGCTGGCCATGGCAAAGTTTACTCTAGGAAGTCAGGCAAACAGCAACTATCAGAGCTCTGATGAGACTGGCTCATGCTTGAGTTCATCCCAGAACTGGGAGACACACTGCTTAACCAAAACATTCAATGGGTACTCCAAAATATCATGTTTTGGCAAATGGGCTAAACAAGGCCTAGAATAAATAATATTCTAGTTCTGCGATAATAAAGCTTAACAATACTTCTAAAAATCATCAGGTGATCCAAAAGTGGCACAAGCGTTATTGTAAACAAAATCCGTACCATAAAAAAAACTTCACAAAATCTAGGCACCCAAAAATGCAATATTTATAACAGCAAACATTCAATAAAAATTAGCAGAAGGCAAAAAGAAGGATTCCATAATTAGATGAAGAATAAATCAATACAAATATACCTTGAAATACAGAAATGATGGAACAAGCAACCAAGGATTTAAAGCAAACAAGAAGTATTTATACAATAATTTTTGAAACAAGGAATGGCATACAACTATAAAGTGACCTAAATAGAATTGCTAGAATTTAAAAACATTTGGGAAAGACACCATAGAAAGAAGGCCTATTGAACTTGAAAATGTGTGAGAAAGTTTCCAAACAAAAGCATACAAATACAGGAGGCTAAAAACAAACATTAAAACCCAAAATTAGAAAGAATACAGCCTCAGTGGCCTGCAAGACAATGTAAGAGGTCTATGTACATGTATTCAGGATCACAAAAATGAAGGGCTGAGAAGACTGGAGTAGGCTTGGTGAAAAACCAAGCTATTCCAACAGAGAATGGCTGAAAACTTCTCACATTTCATGAAAGCTACATATCCATAAAAAACAAAACAAAACACCTCAACAACCCCAAGTAGAAAAAATATGGTATACCATAAACAATTTGCTGGAAAGCAATGACACAAAGAAGCCGGAAACAAAACAATACACAACTTTCTATTGATATGGGATTCTAGAACGGTCAAAAGTAACTCAACATGATGTAATGTACGCTAATGTCTTCTGAGGCTGGCAGCGAAGGGAGAATTCACTGAAAAGAAGATGAAAGAATCATAGGAAACGATAAAAATGTTCCATGGTTTATTGTGGTGGCTGCCAAACTTATGGTCAAGATTATTTAACTCTTCAATAATAAAGAGTGAATTTTATGTTGTGAAAATGACAATACCTTATTAAGTTTTAAAATGCAGCTTTCTTATTTTGAAAGGCAGAGAAAGAGAGATCCTCCATCTGCTGGCTCACCCATGAAATGCTCCAAGCTGAAACCCAGGAACCTGAAACTCCACGCAGGACTCCTGTGCAGGTGGCAGGACCCCAAGTATTTGAGTTGCCACCTGCTACCTCCTAGAGAGGGCATCAGAAGCAGTGTAGAAACTCGGAGCCAGGCAGCCTAAGCAGCATCTTAACTTGATATAAAATAAATTATTATTTAAGGTTCCCTAAGTCAAGCTTACAAAGACTGAGTGCATGGCTAAAAAAAAAGGTTCAGGAGATCATCTTCCCATTGTTGATACCTTATGTTTTAGACTCTGCCCATCCTGTTAGCAGGAGCTTATGTGGGTAAAAAAAAATCTGTGTAAACTGTTTGAAGGTCAAACACTGTAAACTAATTTTAGCAACATGAAAACAACACAGCATAAGTGGAGTGGGATGGGGGAGGGGTGGGCAGAGAACCTAGTGGGAGCTTTGCATCTCAAAGTTTAATTGGAGAATTTTGCGAGGTCATTAAAAGCTTCTTTTCCAAAAGCTGACAGAGTGAAGAAAAATTGATTTAGAAAGCAAAAGCACAGCTAACCTTGTTAATCCAAGTGAACAACATTTGGTGGGTATGTTACTATAATGTTTTACAGACCATATTGGCAATATTTTTTCTCATTCACAAACCTGGGCATTGCCTTAAAGGCCAGCTGAAATTATTCATGCCTTTTTCATTTGCCCAACTGAAAAAGTGCTCGATCTACTTTGAAGATGGCTACATGTACTTTGAAATGTCCATATAAGTTTTTTCACTATATTGCTTTTTTTTTTTTTTTTGTCATTTTGCTTTCTGAGAAGGAGAGGATTGGAAATACCTTCCATCTGCTGGTTCACTCTCCAAGATGCCCATAACAGCCAGGAATGAGCCACACAGAAGCCAGGAACTTCATCCAGGTATACCAGATGAGCAGCAGGGACACAAGTACCTTAGCCATCATCTTCTGCCACCAGGGTACACATTAACGGGGCTGTTGGCTTGGAAGCAGAAATGGAACTCCATCCCAGGCACTCCAATATGAGATGTGGCATCCCAAGTAGGGCTTAACCCACTGTGCCACAACGTCCCTCTTCCTCTACCACCCAGACTGTGATGTTTTATGGGCAAGTTATGCTGCAATCATGAACAGTTTTTCAGCAGAAGGAAAATACACACCAGTGAAGGTTTTAAATAATGTGCGGCAGTTGATGTACGTAGGTTAATTACATTTACTGATAGATCTATCAGTGGCAAAATGCTAATATTGGGGGATGATACTTATGTCAGCTGGTACACGTTAAATGTTTTCAAGGTAAATAGATCTCATAAGAAAGGCTTGATTTTTCTCATGTTTTACTATACTACAATATCTTCTTAGGGTTTTTTGCTTTGTTTTCTTTAAAATAATAATCATTGCTACTTTTCTAAAAAGCCTAAATGGCAGAGATAAAACAAAAATGATACCTTCCTGACTATGGCAGGTCCTGGGCTCGAGGTACTGTTCAAGATCCGGGGATTATTCATGGTAAGAGAGCAAGAAGTGATGCAAAGGCCAAAGGCCCTCTGGCCATTTGAAGCGCAGTAACTTTCAGGCACCTACACTATCCAGGCAAGACTTGTTTCCAGGGACTGTCCTGAGCTCACCGGAGAGGGTGCCTCATGTGCAGCAGAAGAGGAGACAAATCAGGGGCAAAGGACAGCTTTGCTTTGTCTTGTCAGCACCTGAGCTCTACAGACACGGTGAGGGGTGTTTTCCGCGCGGCTCTGGGCTGAGTATCAGAAGGGGATCACGAACTGGGTAATTGCTGCACCAACAGTGGCTGCAGCATGCGGCCACTGACACTCTGTAATCCTTTGAGAAAATCCAGCTCTTTCATCCACAGAAACAAACTAAAAACAGCCGAGCATGGCAAGGCTCTCAAGGTTATTATCTTTTCAGTCCCCTAAAGACTAAACCAGAAGCACAACAAGCTTCTTTATTTTTACCTAGACATTTGGTCGCTCCTTTGGGTAAACAAGAAGCAGTGAGGGATGGCATTAAAGTAGAAAATAAAGGAGATAATTATGACAGAATCTTTAAGAGATAGATTCAGATCTTTGAAATTATTACATAAAGTTATCTATTGCTGTTTTTTGGGGATAATGAACGAGAGCAGATGAAACATAATGACATTAAAATAGCTAAAATGATTTGCAAGTAATATCTGGAGGATAGTCAAAAAGTCCAAGAGCAGTGAAACCATCATTATGAGTCCAGTATATCATTTATAAGAAAATCAGGAAATATTTTTTGCAAAAGTGCTGATACCAAAGCAGTATATAAGAAAGTTTAGGGGCTGGCACAGTTGCTTCTGCCTGCAAGTACCAGCATCCTATATGGTCACTGGTTCGTGTCCTGGCGGCTCCACTTCTGATCCAGCTCTCCGCTTATGGCATGGGAAAACAGCACAGAATGGGCTACTGTACCCACGTGGGAGGTCAGGAAGAAGATACTGGATCCCAGCTTTGGATCAGCTCAGCTCTGGCCCTTGTGGTCACTTCGGGGAGTGCATCAATGGATAGAAGACCTCTCCCTCTGTCCCTTTCAAATTAAAATAAGTCTTACAAAAGAAGAAGAAGAAGGAAGAGGAGGAAGAGGAAGAGGTGGAGGAGGAGGAGGTGGAGGAGGAGGAGGAGGAGAGGAGGAGGTGGAGGAGGTGGAGGAGAAGGAAGAAGAAGAAGAAGAAAGGAAGAAGAAGAAGAAGAAGAAGAAGAAGAAGAAGAAGAAGAAGAAGAAGAAGAAGAAGAAAGCTAGCTTGCAGGTTGAAAGTTTACAGACTGAAAGCCAAACAAAAAAATAATAGTACATAGTCCAAAATGGCTGAAGTCTTCAGTGTTGATGTTTGAGTCACTCCTCACAAGGGTGAAGCAGAGAGGACACAAAATAAGAAAGGACAGGCCAATGGCAGAGGGACACCTGGAGACAGGTGAATAAATGCATAAGAGAGTTTTCACATACAATTAATGTCTTGTATGCTCAATAACAAAACATAAATATTGTATTGCAGGATACTTCCTAATCATTAAAGAACAGAAAATATGTAATATATGACTCTTTCCTCAATCTCTCCCTCATCCTTTTCCAAAATACATTCATTGGACAGAACCTAACAGTTTATGATTCCCAACAGGAACCTTTTATACAGAGAAAATGTAAGGTAAATTGTGAGAAACAACAGATTTAGCAAAACCGACACCAATAAAACTTCTGAGACATCTTTAAAGGCATCCGTGTCTATAAAACACTTGCAATTTCTCATACCTGGAATGTTATGTAAAAACTCCCATAAGTGGTGTTCTTCCATGTAACTCACAAAAACATTTCCAAATGTTTGTGGAGAAAAACTGCAATGGTACAGGACTTTAAAGATGGCTTCTACCAAGCTGGATCGTTGCAGGTGATTTTCTGTGTCAGAAACTTGTTCTTGAAAGGAATAAAACTGATTTAGTAAGGCAGGTATGTGTGAATGTGATTAAATTCTTATCACTTCTCCTAGCATCATGCTGTGATAAAATATTTGATTAATATTTACATAGCAAGAGAAATACCACATTCTTTCAGATCCATGGCTCATCTAACCCAATATTGTTTCTGAGATCCTCATTTGTCTTGTGAAAAGGATGAAAAAATGGGTTCTGCCTTCTCCCAGGATAAATTGGTCACTGAGCTTAAAGAACTTCTGCATCAATAAGGAACAGAAGTTAAGACTAGAACTTTACAAAGGTTTGAGAGAGAGGGAGAAACAGATTGAGGGGGTAGGGAATAAGAGAGCTCTTCCATCCACTGGTTCACTCTCCAAATGGCAGGTATGGCCCGAGATGGGCTGGTTCGAAGCTGGGCGTCAGTAGCTTCTCCCAGGCCTCTCACACAGGTGCAGGAGCCTAAGTATTTGGGTCACCCTCCTCTACTTTTCCAGGTCATTAGCAGGGAACTAGATCAAGCACCCATTGGCAACCATATGGGATGCAGGCATCACAGGCTGAGAATCAGCAAGCTGTGCCTTGGTGCCAGCCATCCCCAAATTTATTAAGGATAGAAACCTCTGTCACAGCATCAGGGGAAGGGCTCCAAGAGAGGGAAGACCTGAGAAATTGGTGGAAGTGATTTCTTTTAAGCACGATTCTGGTGAGGAGAATAGCTAACAACCAATGAGAAATCAATGAGAAGCTGAGGCAGACATTAAACTGAAAATTACACCAACCAGCATTTCAGTTAAAGCTGCAACTAGAAAAAGTATGGGCGGACCTTCCCTAGCCAAATGATCAGCGATAACTTCCTAGAAATGACACTGCAGCTGGAAGATGATTCAGAGTTGCCCAACAAAAAGAGAAGAAATGTTCTCAACAGAAACACTTTTCCAGAGCATATGGGACAGTGGTGGAGAAACTGTCCCTTTCTTCTAGCCACTTCTGCAAAAGATTGATAGTGTAAATATACAAGCTTGTGGTGTAAACTTACACCGGAGTACATATGATCCTGGGTTGCAAAGTAAGATCAGATTTACAGATAGAAGAAGAGACAGAAACATATTCCATTCACTCCTCAGTTGGCCACAAAAGCGATGAACTGCTCTCAAGCCAGGAGCCAGGAGCCTCTTCTGGGTCTCTCATGTGGGCGCAGGGTCACAAGACTTTGGGCCCTCCTTGACTGCCTCCACAGGCCACAGGCAGGGAGCTGGATGGGAAGTGAAGCAGCCTGAACATGAAATGGAACCCATATGGGATCCTAGTGCTTGCAAGATAAGGAGTTAGCCACTTAGCCATTGAGCCACTGTGCCAGGGTTTAAACTGCCTCTTTATAAGACTATACTATGTTATAAGGACAAGCCACATCCTCGAATTCATTGGCCATCTATAGCAACAAATACTTGATTCAATATCCTTGCTGCTCAAAATGTTGCTTATGGGGACAGTGGCACTTGGAGCAGCACCACCTGCAAGTTGGCTACAAACACGTAAGCTCAGGCTCCCCCCAAGCCCCATGGAATCAGAATCTGCAGTTTTAATTATGTCACCAGTTTTTGAGTTTGTACTTTCATGACCAAAGGTCCTGTTTTCTGTAATCATACCCTACTACCACCACCAGCAGCAGCACCCCAACCTCCAGCAGACTTCAGAGGACTCTAGATGCTGCCATTTCTGGAACGGGAATAACCCTATGGAATCCCTTAATACCTCCAGACTAGATCACTACCTTTCTTGGGTAAGAACCTATTTGGAAAGGACAAGGGTAAAAACAAAAAGGGTTTTGCTGTTCCTAATAAAAATAGCAAAATCAAATGAACAATACCAAGAAGATTCAACAGCATCCTGTAACGCAGATGTTGTTACAGTAAAAACAGCCCAGGAGATGACGTTATTGCTAGGTGGACTAGGAATACCTAGAAGGACTACACTTTTATTTTACGTAATCTCCCTTAAGATAGTGATAGAAAAAGCACTTTGCTCATACATGTAAAGTGAAATAAACACATACACTGCCTAAGCACAACAAAATGCCAAAGTTTCTGTTTACTGCCTAAGAGAACAGGAAAATCTGAAGTTAGTTTGCCTGTCAAGTCAACCATCGCTTGGCAGTAGCAGCCCTTTACGTAGGATTTTCTCTAAATTTGCTTCTCGGTTAACTTTACATATTTTGTTACAAGGTAAAAGAAGTATAAAATGTGTTATTAAAATGATCTTTTCTTAGGTTTCTAATAGCATTCCTGAATTGTGCAACACTGCTGTTCGGTGAACACTGTGCGCACATGGATGGAGTGGGTGGAAGCAGAGACTTGGGAATGTAGCTGCTGGATTCAACTCCACTTCACTACTTCCATGTGTGGATTTCTCTGTCCCACTTTCCTCATTTATTATTGGGGGATGTACTGTCCCAGAGATGTTATATGGATCTCATAAACATATTTAAAGCATTTATAACTCTATAGCATATTAAATATTATATTATCTATTTGCTAGCTTGCTGGTACTACTGTTAGCAATATCATCATCCCTCAAGAGGTAACATATTTTCTTACAGGAGGAGTTGTTATCCATGGCAAAAATACAAATCCATTTCCTAGAATATCGTGGCCTACAGCATATATTACATATAAAGATTCTGTCATTTGTTTTTTTACTTTGGGTATTTTCTGATCCTCAGTGAAGCTGCCCCTCATATTAAACACTGTCCTTTCCTATGCTCTGCTGCTTCTCTTAAACCATTGTGGTTTCATAGGTTGAACTGCCACTTGAGACATCAGGCAATAGTGTTTGTTTTTAATATTTAGTTTATTTGCTTGAAAGGCAAATGGCTGAAAAGAGCTGGGGCAGGATCAGCCTAGGCAGGGGTCAGGAGTGTAAGGAGTTATTCCAATATCCCACCCCGGGCCCAGAGCCATTTCCTCTTCCTCACAGCTCATGAAATTCACGCCAGTCCAACCGTCCACCAACCAGATGGAACCTGGCATTTCACCTGAGAATCCCGCCACCAATCTCCCAGCCCCTCCCCAACACTGCCTGCTTACCAATCATCCCTAGGCAATCATCACCTGTGACAGTCTCATACATCAATCCCCCGGGGTCTGCCCTCCCAATCCGCCCCCACGCCTTGCAGGCTGACCTGCGTGACAAAAAGCCCCCCAGGTGCGACTCTCTCTCTTCTCCTTTCGGTTTCCCCTCTTTCCTTCCCTCCTTCCCGCTGATCTCACACGACCTCCATCCTATACCTTCCCCGCTGGAATAAACCTCTTAAGATACCTTGTTGTGTCTGGTGTTTTCAGCTCATCGTGAAGAACCAGATTGCAGGAATTAACTGCATGTAATAATATCGTAAGAACCAGAACTCTGTTTAAATAACTAACATTTGGTTTAAATAACTAATAAGGAGCTTCTTCCATGTCTCCCAAGTGGGTGTCAGGGCCCAAACACTTAGGTCATCCTCTGCTACTTTTCCAGGTGCATTAACAGGGAGCTTGGATTGGGAGTGCGGCAGCCAGAAGACAAATGGGCAGCAGGCAGTCCTTTTTAATTCTGCAGCTCTGCTACTGATGCAGCTCTTTGCTAATGCACCCGAGAGAGCAGCAGGCCAGGGCCCAAGCACTGTGGACCCTGCTAATCATGTGACAGAGCAAGATGGCTTTCCTGTTGCCTGGTTTTGGCCTGGACCTGCCCTCGCCATTGTGATCATTTAGCGAATGACCAGTAGATAAATCTCTTCTTTCTCTCTTGCACTGTGCATTTCAAATAAATAAAAAATACATCTGTAAACAAAAGAAAAACAAATAGAAATTCTGAGAAGTAACTTTCTCAAATCAAAAACAAAAGCTGCAGGTTTCCAGGTACCACTATCGCTGTGAGATAGTTTTCATCTTCGTAGTAATTACACAGCTGTTCATGAAGAAAAAGTATACTTAACAGAATTCAGTAGTGTATTCAGACCTCAGAATTCAGAAATACTGTAAAATTTTAATCCAATTAAAATATACACAAAAATACTATAGTTTTGATAGGCTTAATAATATCTACCTCAATATACTTAATATAAGCATAAGTATTTTTAACCTGAAAATGATAAGAGTTCTATTGAAGCTTAGTAAATGGGTCAATTAGTTGGTTAGCAAATTCTGTCAGCTCATCTTTACAGTAGTTTAAGTAACTAGTAAAATTCAGTGCAACATCATGCCAGAACAGCCACACAATCCAACAGGTGGTGAGTGCTTGAGTAGCTTCGGCCAATGTTCTTAAGAATCACGGCAGTCAAGGACTGCCCAAAGCTTTGGGAGCCTGCACCTGTGTGAGAGACCCGGCAGAAACCCTAGGCTCCTAACTTTAGATTGAATCAGCTTCAGCTATTGTGGTCACTTGAGTAGTGAGTCAGAGGAAGGAAGATCTTTCTCTCTTTAGCTGCCCCTCTTTGTAAATCTGATCTGCTTTTCCAATAAAAACAAATGAATTTTTTCAAAAAATCATGATGAAACATACATTTACAGCACCTTTGGTAACTATAAGTCTTTTATATAAAACAACACATTATCCACATTCCAAGGTAGATGTAATATTTTTGGTAAGTAAATACAGGATACATTTATAAGAAAACATGGTTAAATACATTCAGTACACTTATTCATCCTGTACTTAGTGGCTGTATCAGTGTAGTAAAAAGATTTGATCTTAATTGATTTTCCGGAGTGTTCTACAAAATTCAACCAATAGAACAATAGAATTTCAATGATTTTTATCAGAGAATGTCTCCCAGTGGTATCAGATACCATCCAGGTCATGTAACCACCTTATCTGAAAGATTATGGAGCATAAAGGAAGCTCTGTGTTTTAAATTCTAAGTGACCACTATTGGCTAAGTATTGCTTACTGGGCTGTGTGTAAAAGGAAGTGTGCTTGCTTGAGTAGAGGAATTTGACAATCTACAGAAGGGCCCTGATGACATGGCTGGGAAGGCAAGTTTAAAATTCATGTGCATCAAGGTTAATCCAATCCGAGACTTGGCAGATAACCTGTCTTTAGGACATGCACATTCCACTCCGAGATTTCACTCGCTTGAGTGTTTGCAACAGAGGGGCAGGGACAGAAAGCTCTGGCTGGGTTCAGAACTGAGCAAGGCCTACCCCTCCCTCCCAGCCCCTCTTCCTCAGCTTTGTGTATATCTGGGTAAGCAATATTTGTTTTTGCCCCAACATTCCTTTCAACTTGAGGAGAGAAATAGCATATTTTGTAAAGTTATCCAAAAAATCAAATTAGCCAATAAACGTGACATGCTTAGCCCAGCACCTGATACCTAATAAGTAAACAGAAATGTTGCTTTTGTTAGTTTATCCCAAGGAGAGGCAATGACAGCCTGAAGCCAAAAGAGATTGATTTCAGGTGGACTTTGTGAAATGTGTGGCTGGACCAGTGCTGCTTAGGACGTCAGGAATAGAATCACATTTAGGGCTCAGACGAGGGGGTCATGCCTGCACCTCTGCATGAAACACCGTGAGCTCCAGGAATCCTGGAAACCTCTGGCATCATACAGTTTTGTGATTTTTTTGAGAGCTGCAATGGAGAAAAAAAAATATTCTGACAAGAGGTACCTCTTCCAAGCGGTTTTTAGGAAGCAAATGTCAAGGTGGATGGGTGAGAAGAACATGGGGGGGGAGGGGCTAGTTCTGATAATCACAAATTATCAGCAGTACTAGCGGGGTCTGTACAAGGGAGGGCCATGGATTTCATTTTCATGCCAACAGGCTGGTAGAACCTGGTGACATTTTTCCCATTCACATACAAATATAATAACAAGACATTTCCAAAAGTTCATGGCCTAGGAATTTAAACACAAGTTTACTTTGGAGCAAGATAGTTTGAAATCAGGCACACTATGGATCTTCAAAAACTTTATGGAAAACACATATTATGAAAGAGCATCGCATAGGCTTTTGCACCAAAGTAAACTTGTAATTCTTTTTTCCTCAAACTGTTTGAAGCACCCATGTTGCTAAGCGTGAATAGATACTAGAGGTTATGAAGTTCCAGGGAGGAAGAAATCGGTGTGCATGAGAGTGTGCAAAGATCTGAAACACTGAGCATAGCATCTAGTGCTGTAGTGTCCTGGTCAAGAGGTCTACGCTTCTCGCATCCCATGGGAGCACCAGCTGGAGACCGGGCTGCTCCACTTCCAACTCAGCTCCCTGATAATATGTCTTGGAAAGCAGCAGAAGATGGCCCAAGTGATTCTCACCCTTCCAACTAAGTGGGAGACCTGGAGAGAGTTCCGGATTCCTGTCTTGGGTTTGGTCCAGCTTAGGCTGTTGTGGTTATTTGGGGAGTGAACCACCTGATGAGGCACCTCTCTGTAATTCTGCCTTTTGAAGTAGTAAGTAAATCTTCATAAAATAAAAAAAGATATACAACATCAACAGATACTATTAGACTGAATAATCTCAAATATGACAAATGCACGGGCCATGGTGTGGAGGGAACACATATGTGAGACGTTGAGGACTGTTAAGTGGGATTTCGAAGGAGGAGGAAGATGTGTACAAGGGAATAGTGGGAAAAAAAGGTCACAAAAGTCTGGGATCATATCTAAAAGCTAAAAGACTTGGATTTGGTCCTCAAAGTGTTATGAATCTAGAGAAAAAAAAAGATCTTGGTTCAAAAACCTACACTGAAACTAGCGACTGATGAGATTAACCTGTATTTATATGTGGTGTACAATAGCAAAAATGTAGAGATATGTGAAAATGGTTAAAAGTTTTTTCTTAGAAGGAGGAGGAGAGTGATAGGCTATGAGATCACATTAGTATAACATGATTAACTTTTTTGCAAAGTAGCCTGTATAGGGAAAAACAGAAAGTATAGTTAAGAGAAAAGTGGTATTCTATTGCTTCTCAATCTTCATTTGTAATTTTCCCAGTATTTCTCTATGCCCCAATGGATGTGACTGCAAGCCACAGTTTGCTTATTTCTTAGCTAGATAAGCAATTTTCACGATATGCTAAAAACGTCTAGGACTGATCTTATGTAAAGTGTGTGTGAGAGAGAGATTCAGACTTGTTCTCTAGAAATATCACAGTGTTCCTAAAATTTTCTTACTGATACATTTCTAGCAAATTGTAATGCCGCTAGAATAATGTCATACAAAGATACTGTTTTTCAGAAGCAAGTCTTTGGTACAGTTTAAGAAGGCCCTGGGATGTCCGTATCTGATATTAGAGTTCATGGGTTAGAGTTCCAGTTCCACTGCTGATTCCAGCTCCCTACTAAGGCAGTATATATTGTTGGGTTCGTGGATTAAGTTCCTAACTTCCTAGCACAGCCCTGGTCATTGCATGGGAGACCTGAATTGAGTTCCCACTGACTAGAAAACTTGGATTGAATTCCTAGCTGCCCACGGCCCAGCTCCAGAAACTGCAGGCATTTGGGGAATGAATTAGTCTCTTCCTTTGAGATTTCATACATCTACATATCCATAATATGCATAGCCCATTTACTGTAGATTATATATATATATATATGCTCACACATACACATATATATGTATGATTTTCCCTTATTCAAAATCTTTGAAAACATTATTTTAAATAGGTTAGTCAAGCTAATCAACATCACGACTGTTGTGAAACCTTAGACTATTAATTGGTTTACATCTTTCTGCTGATAACTTGATTAGGAAAAACATCTTCATTCACCTTGAGCGCACAGGGTTTTCTGAGGACATTATGATAAATACCGATACTCACTTGAGCCCTTGAGCAGGATCCTGGGTAAGAGACCATCACAATGCAGCAGCGTTTCCAGGAGCAGGTTCCAATTACAGCCTGGCTGGGATAAGAGCAGTTTCAATTGACCCTCGGTTTTCAGGCCTCCAGCTGATGGAGTCCTTTCAAAATGCAAGATAAAGATGGGGTAATGAAGTTAATTTATCTAGGAAATTAATAGCCTTAAAGTACAGATGTAATGCTAACTCCTTTAAATGTCAATTCCTCCCAGATTACTCTGAAAATGCTTTCATGCTTGCTTACTTTAGGGTTGCTCAGGGAAGGAATTACATTTAATCTCAACTAGCTAAAAGCAAATTAACATTTGGGAGCCTGCCAAATTTAAAGCGGATACAAAATAACCATGCCTATATTTCATGGAACTGTGTCTGTTTTTGTTTCATGGAGAAAGGAGAAATTATTTATGCATTTATTTTGAATGTATTTATTTGTTCATCCATCAAATACATAATGAATTCCTACTAAGTGCTATTACTTCCCTTCATTCTCATGCAAAGAATTCTCCAGCAGATTTTGGCTACTTTGTAATTTGTTCTGTACCATGATTGCTGATAACACTAAAGGAATTCAAAGCTCTGTCAAGGGTCAAATGTAATCTAATTACTTAACATGTAAAGCCTTAAACCAACACGCAATTATCAAAACTGCTGCCAACAGTCACAATGCTACTTACTTGGCTAATCATCTCATCAAGGAGAAATAATTCCCGAACAAATAAGCATTTACTTGTCCTGTTATCATCAGTGGTGAACAGAAAATCAAAATCAGGTCCCCCACATCACCACATATACAGAAATTAAAACCTGGTAGTATCACTCTTCACCTCTCAACATTTATGTTGGCTAAAGGTCAAAATGTGGGAATTTAGGTTACAACAGTAACAAGGCAAGAGGTCAAACCCAACTGGGTAGCAGCCATGACAACTGAGGGAACAGGGTGGTATTTGGGAAAGAAAGATGTGACTCAGAGGTGTGAACGGATGCCACAGGCTTCAGTGTGGAAAGAAGTACAAAGCAAATGGTATCACTGAGACAGACAATTCATAGCATTAGCAGTGATGGATAGTCACAAGCTTCCTGAGCTTGTAAATCAATAATTTATCAATGCTGTTAGGACTGGCAGATTCCAGAGCTTGGGCCCCAGACCAGCATCAGAACTGAGAACTTATTAAATGCAAACTCTGTGCTTGATTCCATCAGAAATTCTACTCATGGGTACCTAAATTAGTGTGATTGCTTAAGCACACACACACAGAGAGCTGGTTTTGGTTTATTCTCCAGTTGCCCCCAATGTTTAGGGCCAGGCCAGGGCTGCAGCCAAGCGGCAGGAGCTTCATGAAGATCTTCCATTTGTGCGACAGGTCAATTACTTGTGCCACTGCTGCTGCTTCCTAGGATCTGCACTGATAGAAAGCTAAGGTCAAAGCTGGAGCCGGGAATCAATCAACTCTGGGCATCCCATACGGGACATGGGACTCTTAAAGCAGGCTAGCTGCCTACACCCTGTGCATTTTCCACCAAATCCTCTCCAGTAGATTGTGACTGACTGTCGTAGGCAGTGCTTTCTGGAGCAGCACCGGCTGCCACCATCATCTTTCCTACTCGTGTTCCTTTGTACAGCTACAGGGCCAACTGGGCTGCCTTGGTAAAGGACTGAATGTGCTCCTACTCACCGCAGATTCTTATGGTGGAAACCTTAACTTGAACATGATGGCATCCAGAGATGTGGACTCTTCAAGAATGAAATCTGTGTCCTTATAAGGGGCCAGAGAGCTAGCTTGCCCTCTTTCCATTATGAAGGTCCCAAAAACTGGCTGGAGGAAAAGCCCTCAGAGGAACCAGATTTTGTGTGAGTCTCATCTTAGATTTGCTGCATCCACAACTATGACAAGTAAATGCTTGTTTATGCTACTCATATATGGCAGATTTGTTACAGCAGCCAGAATACACACTTCATGCATTGACCTTTGTATACCTTGAATTTACAGAAAATAATTCTATTTCTTCCATGAAGTCTTCATTACAAACTGCTCTAGATAGTGATCCTCCTCATATTAAATTAAGACATTTATGAAAAGTATACACATTTTAGAACTTTATTATCACCTTAAAGCTTTTCTCTCTCCACCCAGATAAAAGCCTGATGAAAGCATTTGTTTTATACACCAAGGATAATATCAGTGAACCAAGAACATCTAAAGGCTCTATAAATGTCATCTGATGTTTTCTTTCTAATAAAAGAATAGGTAAAGATTTGGGTGAAAAAAAAAGATGATGTTGAGTGGGGATTTAGCCTCAAGTTTGAGATACCCACATCATTCCATACCAGAGTGTCTGTATTCAGCTCCCAGCTCAGGTTCCTGACTCCAGCTTCCCATCAGTGCAGATCTGGGAGGCAGAAGTCAAGTAGTGGGCTACTGCACCCAAATGGGAGACCCAGATGGCATTCCTTGGCCCTGCCCTTGCCGTGGCAGACATTGGTGTGTGAATCACAAGATCAAGAGCTATCAACTATCACTCTCTTCCTCTTTATTTCTTAAGCAAATAAAAATAAAATTAAAACGGATTGTTTGGCAAATCACTTACTATGAGAAAAAGTGGAATGACTGGAAGACAAAAAAAAAAAGTTTTAAAGTACCTCCCGAGGTTTGGATGGGCATGTGGAACATCACATAACTTTATGGCACAAGAATTCTTCAGCTTGTGCTTGGAAGCGGAACCATCTCAGAGTTACAGGCAAATCTCTGATGACATATCTCAAAACAGAGGGAGTTCTTTTACATACATCAGGGGAGTATTAGCTCATGTAACTGGTGAAGAAGGAAGAGGGGACGTTTCTTACCTCTAGGGCTGGAGGAATCAAGCCTGTCTGCTCTGAGCTTTTGGGAAACACTGAATTACCTCCCCCATGTAGCCTGCCATTTGCACGGGGTCCAAAGCATTGTGGCGCCCGAAGAACACATCGGTGAGCCCTCTGGACTGAAAACTGGAAGCTGATCCTTGCCTTATAGTGGCCATCCCTACTTCCACCCTAAACCCCAGGTGCTGACTTCTAGAAGTTCCCTTTTGGGGTACAGAAAGTGAAAAGCATCTAGCTGGTGGTGAGACATGTGTTCAAACTGCCTTGCGTTTTTGAATGTTTCCTACCCACATATTATGTTTGTAATGAGCACTAATTAAGGGACACATTTAACTAAAGGATCCAGTGGACTGGAGAAAGACAGGTGGTCTTTGAGATCAAGATCCCGAGGGACCTTGTTATCTTGTGGTGGGGATTTTGGCACCACAGAAGAGTTTAAGGCTGAGAGGGTTTTTCCCAATCTGCCTGCTCTGTGGGGGAAGAGAATGAAGGTGGTTAGTGTTTCCGTCCGCCCCTCAGTCATGTAATAAAACAAAACGACTCAAATGTCATTTCATACCCCTGTGTCTGAATACCTGGTTATAAATAAAATCTCTCATTT
Organism: Ochotona princeps; assembly: GCF_030435755.1. Taxonomy (NCBI): domain Eukaryota; kingdom Metazoa; phylum Chordata; class Mammalia; order Lagomorpha; family Ochotonidae; genus Ochotona; species Ochotona princeps. The sequence continues at coordinate 10,464,597 of NC_080859.1, forward strand.
GCCCAGATGGGAAGCTGTTTGTTGAAATGTACCTCAATTCTTGGATCTTTCAACTTATCACAGATTTTGAAATGTACAGTGGAGTGACTCACGATGAGGAAAAATAAAATAGTACAAACATTCCTCAATCCCTGAGCTCTGCGGGAGAAATCCACGGAGGAATCTGTGTGCAGCATATGGTAAAGCATATGTTCCTTCAGCTTTTGAGCTGCTGGAGCTGCAAAAGTGAGATTAGTCTCACAAAAAATGACAGAAAGGGAAATTATATATATATATATATATCAAATATGTACATGTTGAATTCCACTAAGATACAAAGAATAGAAAATCCATGAATCCAGTAGAACTCACAGATCTTGTATTGGGAGGAAGTTGAGGCTGGATTGTATTAGGTTTCTACTCTAATAAGTGTTACGCTTCTGTATCATGAATTGCCAAAACAAAATTTTTTTTTAATCTGGGGCAGATACTGATTGCAACGGTGACTTAAGACTGCTTGGGACATCTGTAGCCCAAACTGGAGTGGCTGGATTTGAGTGGCAGCTCCCAATTCCAATTTCCTAATGTGAACCCTCAGAGGCAGTAGTGATGGCCCAAGAACTTAGTCCCTGTCATCGATGTGGGAGACCACGATCAAATTTCAACCTATTGGCTTTAGCCTGGTCCAGTCCTGGCTGCTGCAAGCATTTCAGGGCGTGAACCAGCAAATGGGAGTGAGATCTCTGTCCCTCTCTGTCTGATTTTGAATAACAGAAATAAATCAAAACTAAAAAATGATTTTTTTCAACTGCAAATAAAAACGAAATTCAATCAGTATTGGTTTATAAATCTATCCAAATGTTTATACAATCATTGTGAAAAATCTTGGCTTTACTTTTGTATGTTTACTTTGTGCAAATCTGCCAAGTAGATCACTTAGGATTGTTGTAAATGTTTTGGTATGTGTCCATATTGCAGCAAAAAGTTAAACCACAGCTGCATCAGGGCGTGTATTCCAACTTGAACTTAATGAAGTAAAGTCCAGTCAAAGAAAATGCTCTGCTGTAGACTCAGGCTGACATCTGAACAGTCTTATTGCTCGGCCACGGGACCTTGGGACTCTGATCTATCATATGCATGTCCCATAGAAGTTGCCAGAACAATACAATATGGGAATGTGACTGGAATGCACAGTTTAGGGATGATGCTCAGCTCTATTAGGGCCCTGACTTTCAAGATTTAATCATTTCTAATTGCTTACAGTTACTGCATGGTACAGTGACCCCAACTGCATGGGTTTAGGAACAAATGGATGAAAGGAGAAGGAGGAAAAAACGCCCAAGAATCTTCTTCGAAATTTGTATTTTCTATCCCCATGGCTCCCTACAGGACTTGGTTCCCATGACAGAAGGTGATTTCACTAATTGTAAAGTTATAGCAGGCATGTTAGGACTGATTGCAACTACATGATTTCTTGCATGAATTACAGGGCAAAAATTGCATGATTCAGAGAACAAAAGAAAGGACATACCTAAAAAGATGAGAGGAAATGCCATAATGGTGCGTGGGTGGGAGTGAGAAACAAGTCTCAATATTACTGCCTACCTTTGGCCATCCATCATTCATCGTTCAAAACTTATCCAGGAAAACAGGTAAAGCAATTGTTAAAAGGAATTTTGTTATCTTTCTCTATGGAGATAATCTCAGGACTGGAAAAAAATGAGTGGAAATAGATGCAAAGATCTTTTATCATTTTAGCCAAACGTGTAAATAATGTGTAGTTACATCACTAAATCTGTTTGCATATATTTCAACTATTTAACGGGGATACTTTGTCATGGCATTTATAATTAACATAATTCAATAAGCAGAAATCAGCCTTGATGCTTTAGCATCTGTCCACTAAGGCAGATTGATGTTCTTAAATGGTCTCATTTGTTCAAGGTTGCTTGTATCTACACTCCCTGGGATACGGCTTACAGGGTAAGCATTCGGCTGACAATTAAGGACTTGCGCTTATTTTCTCATTGTGGCAAATGAACTCTTTCATTTTGGATGATTCCATTGTCTAAAAATCAGCCAAAGACATGAGCACCCACATTTCATGGCCTCATATCTACACTTTAATATCATACATATCAACATATTTCATTTCTAAAACAATTCAAGAATTTAATTTCAATTCTTGAAGTAATATTAGCCTTCACCACCACTTTGGTCTCTTACTGAGGCGTTTATGTAGTTCTGACTCACTGAAATGCTGCATACCCGAGAGTCACTCAGCCACCCTTTGGAAAAGCTGAAGTTTTCTCTAGAATCACTGACCATTATCAGTCTCTATTTACCAGATAACATCCTGTAGCAGCGATTTCAAGAAAGGTCTCTCCTTAGCCTCACGCTTTCGATAAGTGAGAAAGCAATTCTATTCCTTCTTTTTTATCACACTTAGCGTAGGCCTTTTACCATGTTTAGATAATTGATAAAATCTGCCCACTTTCTGCAACACCTGCCTCTTCACCAACATGGCAGTTCTGAATGATTGTTGGGAATTACTGATGTGATGAAGGCCAGGGAGGCACTTCTGCTCATTAATCCTCATGGCTGTCCCCTGAGTGTTACCTCACAAGTTAACCGAGGAAGAGGCTTACAGAGAGAGGAGGTAGAGTGGTCAAGCAAGCTGTTTTCAAGTAGATCAAAAGGAATGGATTGTATGTACACCTCACCTTGCTCACCACAAACTGAAGTTCACATACTTCTGAACCTCTCAAGATCGCAAAAACGAACATGTGCACAAACTGTGTCTGTCCAACATGAAAATGCTCTTCTATTTTTTTTTCTTGCTGGCTCCTTTTCAAAATTCTTATTTATCTGATGTGAATAATGAACTTTAACAAAAAAGCAGAGATACAAATGTTAAGATAGCTAAGGATAGGCTTTAGTTGGCATCACTTCAGATGCCAGTTAGGATGCCCACATCCTACACCAGAGCATTGGGTTGGAATCCCAGATCCAGCTCCTGATGTCAGCTTCCTGCCAACAGAGACCCTGGGCGGCAGTGGAGATGGCTCAAGTAGTTTGAATTCTGCCACCCATGTGGGGCACCTGGATTGAGTTCTTGATCCTATCTTTGCCTTGGTTCATTCAGTGTTAGCTGTTGAAGGCCTTTGGGGAGCAAACCAACAGATGGGAGCTTGGTCTATCTGTCTTTCTTTCAAACATTTTTTTTTTAAAGATTTATTCATTTTATTACAGCCAGATATACACAGAGGAGGAGAGACAGAGAGGAAGATCCTCCGTCCGATGATTCACTCCCCAAGTGAGCCGCAACGGGCCGGCGCGCGCCGATCCGAAGCCGGGAACCTGGAACCTCTTCCAGGTCTCCCACGTGGGTGCAGTGTCCCAACGCATTGGGCCGTCCTCAACTGCCTTCCAGGCCACAAGCAGGGAGCTGGATGGGAAGTGGAGCTGCCGGGACCAGAACCGGCGCCCATATGGGATCCCGGGGCTCCCAAGGCGAGGACTCTAGCCGCTAGGCCACGCCGCCGGGCCCCTTTCAAACATTTTTAAAGCACTAAGTAAAACATGCTATAATGGATCAAGATTGCATCCTTTCTTGAACATTTACATGCAAGGGTCACATTTTGTCAGTGTTGAGATTAATACAGTCTGCAAATTTTTAATCGATTATAAAACTAATGCCTAAACCAATGCTAACTACAATGAATCCATTATATCCATTATATTTTGCTTACTGTTTTACAGATATGTTAATTCTCCCTAACAAAAACTCTCCTAATATTTTTTTTGTTCAGTTCTGGGAGAACATGAAAAACTGTTTTTTTAAGGTGTATTTATTTTTATTCAAATTTTATTTTATTCTGAGAGAAGAGACATAGAAAAGGTCTACCAGCCACTGGTTTACTTCCCAAATGGCCACAAAGGCCAGAGCTGAGTTGATGGAAGCTGGAAATCAAGAGCCTCTTCTAGGTCTCCCATGTGGGTGCAGGGGCCACGGACTTGAATCATCCTCTGCTGCTTTCCCAGGGCATAAGCAGGGAGCTATATGGGAAGTGCACAGCTGGGATATGAGCCAGCAACTATATGGGATGTTGGCACCACAGAGCAGAGTATTATCCTGATGCATCGCTGCACCAAATCTGAAAAATTATGTGTTTATCTATTTATGTACTTTTCTTTACGTAATTTATGTAACTCTTTTTCTTGCCTAATAGCTCTAGAAAGAACTTCTACTACTTTGTTGAATAATTGTGGTGATAGCAGACATCCTTGTCTAGTTCCAGATCTCAGTCGGAAAGCTCCTAATCTTTTCCCATTCAGTATGATGCTGGCATTGGGTTTTTTTGCATATTGTTTTTGTTGTGTTATACGATGTTCCTTTTTTCCCAATCTTGCTTAGGATTTTTAGCATAAAGTGGTGTTAGATTTTTATCAAATGCCTTCTCTGCATCTATTGAGATGATTATGTGATTTTTATTCTTCAATTTGTTGATATGGTGTATCACATTTATTGTTTTATATATATTAAACCATCCCTGAATGTCAGGGATAAATCCCACTTGGTCCAGGAGAATGATCTATCTGATGTATTGTTGAATTCTGTTGTTAAAGAATTTCTTTTATTATTTATTTTTGTGTCTATGTTCATCAGGGATATGGATATGTAGTTATCTTTCTCTGTTGTGCCTCTGCTTTTGGTATTAAGATGAAGTTGGTTTCATAGAAAGAGTTTGGGATAATTCCTCCCTTTCTATTGCTTTGAATTGATTGTGGGGAATTGGGGTCAGCTCTTCTTGCAGTGTTTAGTAGAATTCAGCAATGAAGCCAATTGGTCCCAGGCTTTTCTTTGTTGGAAGAGATTTGATTACTGATTCAACCTGCATCTCACTTACAGGTTTATTTAGATTTTCTGTTACATCATGACTCAGTTTTGGTAGATGAAATGTGTCTGGGAATCTTCTCATTTCTTGAAGTCTTCTGGTTTGCTGGTGTGTAATTGCTTGTAGTAGTTTTGCACAGTGGTAACACATGAAAGATTAGGGATTACAGAGCACCATGACAGACAGAAGAAACAAACTATTGTGACACAGAGACACAGAGCAAGCACATGTTCTTGGCAAATGGCACCTTTTCAATGCAGCATTGCCATGAAAGTCCAGTGTGTGGAAACACAGAATCTGAACTGCAATGAAACAAAATACAACACGAGGTATCTCTGTGAAAACGCTATGATGAAGGCTGGGTGCAGGATTCTCCAGGACCACTAAAACAGAGACCACCGCACAGGAGGCAAGCCGTAGATGTCTGTTGTATAAGCACAGGTTTGAGGGGTATATGATTTTCACAAATTCTACTTATGGGTGAAACTCTTGTTCCTCGAGAGAGAAAATTGGTTAACTTAGATGGTGAAATCACTGATAGTGTGTTTCTGAGAGGCAACATTATTTCCTACAGCTGTGCTTCATATACAATTTTCAGATATCAAAGAAGAGTATTTTACAATGATATATTTCATGATGAATCAAACTGACATTCTGCATAATACTACAAATGTCATCTGATAACTCTAGAATTTGATTTCATAATTTAAATAATTTTCTTCTTTAAAGAGACGTAAATGAAAATGATAGCTCTGAATCACAATCACACAAGCCACTCTTCTCTCTCCTTCTTTCTCAGGCTGAGTTAGTTCCATACACAACCCAGATTTGTCATTTATATTTAATAATTAGCTAGAGAAAAGGCAAAATATTTGGTCATAAATAAAGAAAGAGGATTTTTTTTTAAAAAAAGAGCTGTTTATTTTTATTGGAAAGTCAGCTATACAGAAAGGAGAGACAGAAAGGAAGATCTTCCATTCGCTGATTCACTCCCCAAGTGTCCGTAACAGGCCAAGCTGTGCCAATCCAAAGCCAGGAGCCTGGAACCTGCAGCCTCTTTCAGGTCTCCTGTGTGCATACAGGGTCCCATGGCCTGGGCCCAAGAACGAAGCATTTTTTTTTAACTGTTAAGCAATTAGGGCCCAGTGCTGTGGCCTCGCGGCTAAGGTCCTCACCTTGAACCCGGGATCCCGTATAGACGCCGGTTCTAATCCTGGCGGCACCTTTTCCCATCCAGGTCCCTGCTTCTGGCCTGGGAAATCAGTCAATGATGGCCCAAAGCCTTGGGACTCTGTAACCATGTGGGAGAATTCTCAAAATGCGACACAGAGCAAGTCACTTGGGGGTAAATCACCAGATGGAAGATCTTCCTCTCTGTCTCTTCTCTATATATATCTGACTTTGCAGTAAAGATAAATAAATCTTTAAAGAAAAAACCTGCTGGGCCCGGCGGCGTGGCCTAGCGGCTAAAGTCCTCGCCTTGAATGCACTGGGATCCCATATGGGCGCCGGTTCTAATCCCGGCAGCTCCACTTCCCATCCAGCTCCCTGCTTGTGGCCTGGAAATCAGTCGAGGACGGCCCAAAGCCTTGGGTTCCTGCACCCGTGTGGGAGACCTGGAGGAGGTTCCAGGTTCCTGGCTTCGGATCGGCACAGCACCGGCCATTGCGGCTCACTTGGGGAGTGAATCATCGGATGGAAGATCTTCCTCTCTGTCTCTCCTCCTCTATGTATATCCGCCTTTCCAATAAAAATAAATAAATCTTTAAAAAAACAAAACAAAACAAAACAAAAAACCTGCTAAACAATTAGCTTAAAAAGAGGAAAAAGAATTTCATTTTCCATTCTGTCATTAAACCTGTGAGTCAGCGAAATACTTATGGGCCCTTGAGATCCTAAGCTAGAAAATGAGAGATAACCATGGTTTCTGACTGCCTGATGGTAAAAAGCTGTTAAGTTCCTACATGCATTTGTATCAACGAGTAAAAGTTTCTATTACACTGTACAGGATATCAGACAGTACAGCATTAGGAAGGAACTCACCTGAGTAAAGAAGGGTAGAAGTGTGAAAGGCAAGAAACCCAATGTAATGGTTGGTTAAAAAATGAGTTTAAGGAATCAGAAGCCGACTCATCCATGCCATCCCGAAACGTCCTAAGGAGACACAAACAATTATTTCAGAGCAAACAGAAAGTACAAAGATGATTGAAACACAATGTAATTTTTACTCAGCATTAGTTAATGATGTTAACACAAAATGATATTGTGCCAAGATGGACATAAAGCACTCCGTGTGCTTGGGATCTGTGTAACCACATGACTCAGGGATCCAATGGGAAAGTCTGGAAAGCCATGAGCAACATGGCTTGGGACTGGGGAACTTCATGAACTATCATCTAACAATCTATATACTTGGGGAATGTGAAACAATAGCATTAACATTTAATTTAAAAAGAATCCATGCATCATGAAATTTGTCACAAATAAATGCATAAAGAATAGTGCAATGGATGGCACTTATGTTTCTTATAAGAAGTTGTATTATTGCAAACCAATGGATCCTCTTCAACCTGGATCTAATAAATGCCAATGTCTTGCCATATTTGCTTAATTAACATAAAATATTAGCATAAAAGTCTTTTTCATCTCTGAAGTTGTTTATAAATAACTGAATAGCTAATGCAAATTTACAATTAATATATGGTTACAAGGGTCTAGAGAGGAGTTGGAAACAAAAATTTAATTGCAAGATGCATGAGTGTAATTTTAAAATTAGAAAAATTCAGCTAGGATATCCATTCTACAATCATCTTTTGCAAATGACTATGACTTATTTTTTTTAGGTTGGCTCCAATTTAGGTGTAAGTCTTGACATGAGGACTTGTTGCATAAAATTCTGATACAGGTTAATATATATTTGAATACACAGGATTATGAATGAGGACTAGGAATACTTTGGAAATGGAAATTGAAGTGTTACCATCTCTCTTTACATATAACACAGGAGCAATAGAGTGGTTTCGTACTAATTGTTAGGCAGAATCGAATCCCACTTTGAAAACCCATCCCTGTCCTTTCACCCCACTTCTTGCTTTCTGTATTTTGGCATTGTCCAAATTTGCCTCTTCTCCTCCCTGGTTGTCTGACTGACTTCTAAATCTTCTAAGTATATATACGTGGAAGTTTTTTCTTTACTTTTAATATGTCATATTTTCCTTGAAAAACCATATTTCCATTAAATTTTTGATCACAGTAAAGTTGTTAAATAAGCTTCCATTTTCATCCCAAGCCTTCCACTTTGTGAGCAAGAGGAGTAACTCTTAAGAAGTCAGGTTAGGGGTTAGGATATGTTTTTCTAAAGAGTGTGAACTTTGTCCAAGCAATGAAGAATCACTGAAGGGTTTATAGTACGAAACTGACACTAGCAGTTTTGCCTGTGAGAGAAATCACTTTAACAGCAGTGAAACAAGTAAACTAGAGACGACCATGCCTGGAAATGTAATAATGACGATAGTGCAGGAGACCAATCAGTAGAGGTTAAGAGCCTCAATCAAGGTAAGAAACACAGCAGATAGGAAGTAGGAAAAAAGTTACAATAATAGTAGTGGCATTATCTATTTCCTAACGACACAGAGTTGGAGATAGTAAAGAAATACACAGAAAGGGGAAGTTAAGGGAAGCAGGTGTATAGTGCAGTGATTAAGACATCCCTCGGGGTGCTTGTATCCCATATTGGAGAGCTGGGTTTGATTCCCAGTACTTGCTTTCCCATTCCAGCTTCTGCTAATGTGTACCCTAGGAGTCAGCTATTGATGGTGCAAATGATTCGGTCCCTGCTACTCACAGGGATGGACTGAAGTGTGTATAGAAAGGCAAAGAGAGGGTGCAGTGGAGGAGCACGCAACAGCAAGCAGAACTAGGAAGAGGAGCACGCTGGTATGGCGAGGCAGGAGAGAAACAGCAAGGGGTCTAGAGAGGAACATGGACTCAAAGGAAGGGACAGGCTGGCAGTAAAGGATGGCAGAAGAGATCCAGGGTTGGAAGAAAAGGCAGGAAAGACTGGAAGATGTGCACAAAGACAGGAAGTGCTACAGCCCAATCCTAGACTGTGTCACAAAGTTCTGCATAAATCTCCATATGTCCAGTTATACGTGGGCCTGCCTCATTTCTCTCAAACTTAATATCTGCCTTGGAATGCCCATTTTGTCAAGTTCAGCCAGCTCCATCGACTGCTCTCACTATTTTTCTACTCTCTTACCTTGTTTTGTGTTACCCTACAGAATAACTGTACCACTAATACATTTATGTTTCCAAATCCCAAGGGTCAGGTCACTAAAAGTTATTCAGAGGCACTGTGTAGGCCCCTGCAGGAGCCTGGATATGTCATTCTATCCTGGGTGTGCTTTTTATTAGATGCGTAATGTCACTTGGCAATTTACTTAGCCCCAGCTTTCTAGAACATTTGTAAAATGCAGATTAACAACAACAATTATCTTGCAGAATCAGTGTGCGGATAATGTGAGACAATGCATCTACAGGGTTTACCAAGTGTCTCATATAGGATAAGGGCTCAACAAAAGACAGGCATCAATGTGATAACAGGTGCAAACAGTTCTTAAGACTATCTATGGCTGTGCCAAAAATGACATGAAATTCCCTGAGTGGCTGCCTGGATACAGGTTTATGCTCAAAACTGGGGAAAAAAAAGTTATGAAGGCTCTAGTAATACTAGGATGGTCATTCAGTGTGAAAATATTTTTGAGTGCAAATCCATTGGCAATATAGTATTTACTAGAACATTTCTGCCAGTAACCCAAACTCCTCCACTCCACTGATGATCGCTTCCCAGCTGGACTGCTAAGAGGAAGGCTATTTGGCTGGAAGAGAGGAATGGCAGATGTTAATGGTCTCAGAGGAGATGGGATCTATATGAGCATTTAATTCCACAGCAAGATCCCAAATTAGTTTCATTATTCTGGAGAGTATAACAGGGTGAAAATTGGTCCACAAGCCTCAATGGGGGAATGAAATTATGAGCTAGCTATTAGATAACCTCTAATGATGTTTTGGTATACAGCTAAAAAGAGAGGATGCTCTAAATAATTCATAGTGGAGAGTAAAATACACTAGTAAGCATCATAGCATTATATTTTTCCATGAGACATAAAATATGGAGGGGGCAGTAAAACTTAAAGGCACCCTAGAAAATTAATAAATGTTCACAGATTAAAGCGGTAATACATTTAATCACATGCCCAAGTTATACTGCAATATGGCTTTTTCTTTGAGGGCAAAAATGGGCAATCTGAAAAAGGTTCAAGCCTTAGCCCCTTTCCCTCTCACAAACAAACCGCTGCCTGGTGACAGCGTGGGAAGAGGAGGCTCACACCACGGCTTCAGCACCCAGTTCCAGACTCCTTCTCTTTCTTTTCTGTTGGTCAGCACTTGAGCTGCCTTCTGTCCTTCTTTTCGGAACAAAACTGACCGGCTGGCTCCTCAAGTAGCCAGCTGCTGGAAGGAAATGAACCCAGAGTTGCGTCAAGTGGGCCTGACTGAAAAGCTGAAAAGACTTAGCAGGGTGTATGCTTCTCTTGGACCACTCTGCTTTTGGCTGCCCTCCCAGAAGAACGGGGTTTCTCCTACAGTGCAGCTTCTGGAATAAACCACCCCTTGGCATTAAAGAGGCTCATGTATGTAGGCTCTGGGGAGTAAGTCTCTTTGTGTTATGTGTGCCAAACACAGAGCCTGGGCCCCTGGAGGGGCTCAAAAAAAATGCCAAGCAAAGTAGCCACTTTGTGTCCTGGCTACCTCACTTTCCAACCATCTCCTAGTTAATGGCCTAGGAAAAGCAGTCGAAGCTGGCTGAAGTGACTAGGCCTCTGCTGCCAGCGTGGGAGACCCAGATGAAGCTCCTGACTCCTGGCTGCCACCCGGGTCAGTGATGTACAGTGTAGGCATCTGGCAGCAGACAGATGAACTATGTCTCTCTTTTCCACTTCCTCTCTGTCCTCCTCTCTCTGTAACTCTTCCAAACTGAATTTGAGTTAGTGGATGGAGGATCTTTCTATGTAACCCTTTGTGGGGGTCTGCCTTTCATATAAAAATAGATAAATCTTTTTTTAAAATCATTTTAAGAAATGCCAAGAGAATATCACAGCTTCAGAAGAGTTCGTTTGAACTATTAAGACAGCCCTAGAAGACAGCATAACTGAGGACGTGTGAGTCATTCTCGCGGTCCTAGAATGACAAGTAACTACTGTAGGTAGAATTCTGTCACTGTCTTGCTTTCAAAAACTATTGTCAACGATGGGGCTATAAATTATTCTCTAAATGTCAATGAGAGAAAGAGATGGAGATAACACACCTGGAGCAAAATAGGATGCAATACATTTGTGCTGTTCTCTAACCTGAATTTCTTGGGATGAAAACAGCTCTTTGCCATTAGAAAATTATTATCTGTGATTACATAACAACCAGCACAATGCTTGGTCATTGTAGGTCCATATAAAAACACAAAGTGTTAAAAAAAAAAAAAAGTAGAACTAGGCAATATTATGGGATCCTACTGAGTGGAAATGATGAACTGGGGTGTAGGGACTGTGAAGTGCAGTTACGGGTGGACCAAGCTAAGCGGCTCCTGGGAATAAGACATTTGGATAGAGGCGGAGATGGGACCCCAAGGTATGGCAGGATACAGTCAGCCACAGCTTCGGGGCTCAAACATAGTGCCTAGAAAAATAAGTAAGTATGAATAAATGAAGAAAAATAGCTTCTACAGAGCGGGGGACAATGGGAGTCCCTGAATCTAAACAAACTGGCGAAGACACGAAATTTCACTTTCTGGGGTATTTTGCATTCTGCCAGACATTCTTGTCAGAATGTCTTTTTTTTTTTTAGCATTAAAAAAATTTATTTTTAACCCACATTCATTCTTTAACGGCTTTATTGAGATATATAATTCACGTCACAAAATTTGCCCTTTTAGAGCATACAATTGTTTGATTTCCTTCATCAATATCTAAGTTTAGAATATGTCCTTATCATCAAAGGAAATTTAGCATTCATTATTAATCACTCCATTCCTTACTCCACTTAGTTTCTTGCAATCATTTGTCTCTGTCTCTATAGTTTTGCCTATATTTTTAAAGATTTTTCTTTTTTAAAAAGCCAATTCACAAAGAGAAGACGAGTCAGAGAGAGATCTTCCAACCACTGGTTCACTCCCCAAATGGCCACAAGGGCCAGAGCTGAACTGATCCAAAGCCAGGGAGCAGCACTTTCTTCTGGGTCTCCCACACGTGTGCAGGGACAAGGACACGAGTCCTGCTGCACTGCTTTCCCAGGCCATAATCAGGGAGCTATATTGGAAACGGGGCAGCAAGGACATGAATCAGCACCCAAATGGGATGCCAGCTAAACAAGGCAGAGGGTTAGCCTGTTGAGTCACCACATCAGCCCACTTTTTCCTATTTTCTAATACATGGAACTGAATACTATGCAGTCTCCTTTCTTGCAACACGTATTAATATTCATGCTTAGTGCTAAATAATGTTCTGTTATACACACAGGTCATATTTTATCCACTCACTTTCTGCCATTATAAAAATGCTGCTAAGAAAATTTCTGTATAAATTTTTATGTGAACATATGTTTTCATCACTACATCTGAAGATGATACACCCAAAATTTTACATAAAGTATGCTCCATCCTCAACATTTTGAGAAACTGCTTAACTATTGTCCAACGTGTGTCTGCCATTCTTAAGGTTTGAAAAACTCACTTTCAGTCTAACATATTCTGTTTTCTGAAGGACAGTGAAATAGCTGGAAAAAAATCAGTTAAGCTGAGACAAAAATCTTTTAAGACCTAAAAGTCAGTTTGGAACAGAGCCATGGGCACAGCATTGGAACCTGTTGGAAGGTCATGATCCAGAACCCTTACAGGCAGACCCTCCAGATGAGATCAGAACCAACCGCCCCTAGCCTTTGCTTGGTGTATTGGCACTTTTACTGGAACCTCACTTTATAATGAACTTAATGTTGCGGAGAGTCAGCTTTCAAAAAGTTTCTACTGTAAGGATTCTTTTTTTAAATTTATATATGTGTGTGTATGGGGGCAGATAATTTTTATCAGACTTAAATTACTTGAGACCAGATATTACACCATGCTTATTGCTGTATCCTCTATGCTTAATCATAGAATCTAGAATAGCAACAATGCTTGTTGAACTGAAACCAAATTTCATCTATTTAATTGACTAGGCATTAATTTTTAAATTTGCTATGTAAAATCTAAATGTAATAGTCTATGCAAGCCAAACTCAACATGTGAAACCAGTGCCTGAATGTGTCTGTGGAATGTGCATGTGAATATAGTATTTGTGAATGGTAATTTAACTATTTACCAAAGAACTACAAGCAACAAGCAATTTGGAAAGTATGTAGCGAATATTTTATGTCTCTGGGGGTATTCCCACCACTCCCGCCCCCGCCAGAGGACAAACTTAAAGTTCTCTGTTGACAACATTTTACTAGAAATATACAAAGGTAAGCTTAAAAAGAACACACATTTTAGGAAACAGGTTTCATTCTTGAAACGAATTAACAGTTATGTGTTCCTTTGCTGCGGGTCAGTGGTAGTATGTCAAGTTCAGAAAGGAAAACATATTCAGTATCTGCTTGAAATAAGGCACCCTAACTTCTACAAAGGCATATCACATGGAGTGACAAATGTAAGATATTGTTTATACAAACATTTGATGCAATTAACACCTGATTGTCACTTTTCTTTCAAGAATGTGGGTTTATTATTTTATGTGAGCTAGAGAAAAAGTCTTTTCTAAAATGTTAATAATAAAACATTTTCATATCACAGCTACGAGAAGCAGCTCAGGAAGTTAACAGGGTTCTTGGAAAAACACATATAATCCTCCCTAGTTGGTGAAAATCACACTGCCCTGGGGATTTCCTATGTCAAGAGAAAGCAAAATCTATTTCAACAGTTAGATTTATCTTCTAGGGAAAAAAATGACAAAGTTAAATCAACACGAATGGATAAAATTTGCAAATTTTTTTTCAACAGAAATATTTTAAAGGCATAAAGTGTATCAGCACCTTTATTCATAATTCAAAACAACATTGCCATGTATGTTTTATATTAAGAAAAACCAGAGGCAGTGCTGGGTGTAAAATGTTCTGTAATCCTGGTTGAAATTAGCAATTTAAATTTGCTGAATGAGGTTACAGTGCAATATTTAACACACAAATCATGGAGATTTGAGTACTTGCATACTTGTTTAAAAATGTATCAGAAGGCCACAGGTTAACAATAATGAATGTATGTTGCATTATTACTATTAAAATATGCAATCTTTGATAATAATTTATTTGTTTTACAAATGCATTGTGGGGTTAAAATTTTTCAATTCATCTGTGACAAACCGTGAAATTTAATATTGCTCAGCATGACCAAGCCATGAAATGCGTCGGCTTTGTTCCTGATTTTCACAGAGCCTTCTTCTTAGGTGAAATGACCCATTCAATGGAGAGCATAGCAATTTTTTCATCTATGGTAAATCAGTTGAGTTTACTAGGATTTATTACGGGTTTCAGACTAGAGCTTTTTATGATTGGAAGCCATTATGTATATAATCTCAACCTTACGGCAATTTATCTCACTGGTACTTATTCCTTCTGAGAGCATTCTCCATGTCTAAAATGAGTTCTCATTTTGGGCGACCTCATTGAACAGTCCTAAACAATGTGCTTCTTGATAGCCAAAGAGTAGGTTAAAGTTAGAGAAAAAAAATGAGAACACAGCAGTTAGTTACTCTTAGAATATCTAACACAAAAGTCTCAAAATCTATTGAAATTCAAGATTTGTCTATCACTATCACCAAAATATTGTAGGAAAGAATTCTCTACCTAATTTCTCCTGAAAAAACAGAAATATTCTGTGACACGTTTGCCATCCAAGATATTTAGTCTTTCAAGATAAAAATGAAAATTTTGAGAAAGGATTTAAGCAAAGTGATATTAATGTTTTATCATAAGACCTAGTCTAATTTCATGTATAACATCATAGGTTTTAATCAAATCAAACAGGAACAAAAAGCAGTTCAAAATCTTTGGATTTATCTAAATCTTATTTGTCTAGCCAAGTAAAATCTATATCAACATTTCTCTTGGACTCATCGCGTGTTTCCATACTCATCTGTCATTACAAACTGAGAGACCGAAGCAACATGATACGTACACTTCTTTGTGTCAGATTAACTTAAAGTATTGAAACACTACATCTCTTCCAGAATCAGGAATATCCCAGAAGAGTTTATTAAAATTTATTTTTTATTTCAGAAAATTATGTTGGTAAAAATTAAGTAGGTATGATTTTTTTTTCTCATTGAGCAATAAGCAATGATTGCAATGATTAGGCCATTCATAAAATTTGATCATTTAAACAATTGAAATAGTGCCTTTCCAATTGTTCTTAATTCTTTTAAAAAAAAAAGATTTATTTATTTTTTGTATTGGAAAGACAGATATACAGAGAGGAAGAGACAGAGGGAGGAAGATCTTCTGTGTGCTGATTCAGTCCCCAAGTGGCTACAACAGTTGCAGCTAAGCTGATCCGAAGCCAGGAGCCTGGAGCTTCTTCTGGGTCTCCCATGTGGGTGCAGGGTCCCAATGCTTTGGGCTGTTTTCGACTACTTTCCCAACCCGCAAGCAGGGAGCTGGATGGAAAACAGGGCTCCCGGGATTAGAACTGGCTCCCATATGGCATCCCATATGGCATGTAAGGCGAGGATTTTAGCCACTAGGCTACTGCGCAGGGCCCTAATTGTTCCTGACTGTGTAGGCAACTTATTAATGGCATGGAACTGACCAATGTAAAATAACGTAGAATAATACATTTGGGAGGAATTAAATTGCTCTGGTTAAGGCTAGCTTTATAGAATGATCCAATTTATAATGTTGAAAAAGCACTTCTAAAATTTTTACTTTCCTACTTTAATCAATTCAGTAAGTAGTATGAAAATGACTTTGTCAAATCACATTATCACAGTATCTAATAGCTAAAAATCAAATATATTTAATACTTACTTATATAGTTCTGTTAGGGGTGAGGTCAAAATGACTAACGTTGTAAGAAGGTTATTACAGTGGATATGAATTTTAAAAATTTTATCATCCCTATATTGGTGAGGATTCAAAAGTTGCTGTACAGATGAACAAATTGACCATAACATGTTCTCTGCGCAAATTAAAATTGTTGTGACATCAAGTCTGCGGGAAAGCAAAAGAAGATCATGTTAAGTAAAATCATATGTTTTTATCAGTCACTCTTATACTAAGCAAATGTAATAACAGACAGAGGTTTGATTAGACAGCACAGCTTCAAAGGTCAATAATAAAAGATTCCAGGAAACTTTTGCGAGTCTCCAGGTGTCAGGTGTTCCTCCGTGCGATCCCCTAGAGGGATGGTGAAGTCTAGAATAATGTCTTAAGAGTAATTAAAAATAATAAGTTAATGTTGCATTGCCAGGATTTCGTTCAAGAAACGCACGAGTCTGTTCTCACAATTACACTGGACACAATAAAAGCTGGAAGAAAAGCGGCTTGTGTAAGTTGTTGTTATCTGCCTGTATGTTGTAGGTAAAAATTCCATAACACAACAATTCTTATTCCCCATGTGTTAAGCTGTTAAAACAAAGCTGCCTGGTTGGGGACATGTTGTCCCAGCAAGTGGGAGATGGCAAGAAATGACACGAAAAGCACACCGGGAGACGTTTTCAAAATTTCCAATATTAAGTAACTGTTTAGAAAACATTATGTATTATAGATCTTATTCTATACTTTTTATTGTTATTGTTTTCTAGGGACCCAAAGATCTGTGTAAAGATTATTGGACTACGTGATGAACTGACCACATCTCAGTTAATTTATTCTTATTTACTAATTTCAGTTGAGCAAATAAAGCATGGAAAGTTTGAAGTTAGTGTTGGCCCTAAGATTAGTACAAGATCACTGTGTGTGAATATATATGTATACACACACGTAAGTTAAAAATAATCTGTATTTTACACACATATAAATTACATTTAGATGACACTTAGAGGCTACTGAAAGTGTCAGGAATCACCCTCAGGGAGATTTGATTTTAGTTTATACATATGTATCTTCTCTAATTGCTAAATGACTACTAATTCAAAATATACATATACACATACAATCTGTATACTCAAATGACTATAATAATAGTGGCTTATGATTAACTATTCAAATAAAAATGTGTATTAAAAACTACAAGCAGTAATTCTAGCTTTGTATGGCATTCTTTATGCAACCATTCAAAAAGCAAAACTCCGAAAGTCTCTATAGTACAGTTAATTAATTAAATATACTACCTATTTCATGAGCTAATAGTAAACCTAATTCCATAAACATCTCATGAAGACTTGGCACCTCATAGTCAAAAGTGATTTATGCTACAGAAAGAGAAGAATGAAGGCACTTTTTGCTCTCAAAAGGAATTTTCCATCTATTCTTTGGAGTTCAATTTTGCAAAAATGAAAGCTTGGTCAGTAATTCAAAACAGCCCGTGCAAAATACCATACTTATGAAACACTGTAGCGGGACCTAAACACCCTTCAAATTGCAGCATGCTTTACAAGAGCATGATCAGGAAATGATTCCTCTTGCCTCCGAAATAGAAAAGCCTCGGATGTCTGAAGTTTCCTCTTAAAATATAGCCAAGGAAAAAAATTTTAAATAGCTAAAAGGTATGTCTTAATCACATTAGACAGACTATTTATGAAACAAAAACCTTCTCTTCTTACAGATCATTGTTGTAATGTAAGCACATTGATGTAATATTAATTGCCCAGATAACTCAAAGAACTGTAGTACACTTCAGTCTCTGGCTTAATACCCTGTGTCTGCTGCTCCTCATTGTCTGTGTTTTTCACATTTTGTTGAAATGGCTTTGGGTTATGCAGCATGAAAAGTTAGAAAAAAAGTAAAGGGAAGAGAAAAGAAGGAGTCAGAATACATCAGGGAGAAGATTAGACAAAAAGTGTCCTTCATCAAGATGAACTACTATATTTAAAGATTTAAAACAAGAAAATCAAAAAACCAAAAACACCCACTAATCTAAAATCTCCTGGCTACCTAGAAACTCAAGTGCCCTGAACACTTTGATGACTGTCACAGCTCTCGTCTCCACTGCAGGGCTTTCATTCTCCCTCTTATCTTATTAACATTTGTGCATATATGTGTCCAAGCTTAGAAGAGCTCTTGAATCACTTCTTAGAAACAAATGCATTCTATATACAATTTTTAGAAGGAAAAAAAAGAGTTTCCATTATTTCGCTTACAAGTTCCACTTAAATGCCTCAGGAGACTTGAGTATGATTTCCCTCTCAGGTACTAGAAACACATGAAATACACAGGATATGTGTGCCAAGAGATTCAGAATTCCATGCTGCTTTACCGCCAACTGAGGAAAAAAGTGGCCCTGGAAAGTAATGGTTTTCTGAACTTTGGTTACCTTATCTGGGGGGTTCTCTCGTAACTGGGACAGGCACGAGCGTATCTGGAGGCCAGCAGAGCCAAGGATTCTTCCAGCACTTCCGCTAGGATCTCCTGGGCTAATGCGTTGGGCAGGATGGTCCAGAGGTCATGATGTAAAGCCCAGCAGAAATAATGCCACATCTGGAGCGCGAAGGAGCATCTCTCCCCCTGGCAAAACCAACATGTATTAAACAACGGGATCATGTCTTCCAAGATGTCAGTTCGCTTCCTAGGAACCTAATTAGTTCAGGCTGGAAGGAAATAGCTGGAACGCCTGACACACTAGATGACCAGCAAAGATTTCTGACAAGATGTAAAACATCCTTATTGACAGAGGGACATATGTTTTATTTCAATTACGAGACCAGATAGCCAAGTGCAAATCTGGACCACAAGAATTTAACCTAGCAACTCCTGATTTACCTACTCCTGGTCTGGGATTGAAAATTGACTTAAAAAAAAGAAAAAACTGGCTTTGTACCTGATAAAGGAGTCAGTTTAGTGGAAATTAGCCTTCTGCAATGAAAATTGGTTCAAATGGATGTGCTTTTCTGAGGTTTTTACCTTTATGGAACTCATTTTACAAATGTTTTAGATTTGGGATTATAATGAAAGGACAGAAGTAAAAATCAACCTGTGTACACTATATCCCTTCCAACATTCATGAAACCAAGTGTCTGAGTCACTACTGAAGGTGATCACATTAAGCCCAAACGATCTCATTTCACCAATGGCATTTTGATAGCACCACTGGACTAACATGTTACTAAGACAGCCTGATGTTCCAAGATTTTGCAAAGTTTAGGCACAAACTATCATTTCTGAACACTCGAATGGCATTTCCTACTCCCCAGGGACCACACTGCCATACTTTCCCACCCTTCCACAGATCTCTATTGTTTCCATTTTTCCCTGAGACTGGAGGGAGACCCAACAGTGGGCAAAGTCAAGGGAAGAGGAAGGCAACATTGATTTACATCCATTAATCCAGTAACAAGCTCCGGGGAAATTTGTTAGTACCTCTGCCCCAATTTCTTCAAACCAGATCCAAAGATGATTTGAAATAGGGAGTGGAATGCATTCTTCAAATAAGACCCCGATTATCTTAAAATATCACAAGTTTGACTAGTAAAATTTTCCGTTTTATCTCTAATTCTCTTTGACTGAAAATTTCTGCTTTGCGCATGACTTTCTCAAATATCTTCTTTCGATCTGCTCTTCTCCTACATTAAAAGTTAATAGCTTCTTACCCAGATGCTCTTTTTAGTATTTTTACATATTATTGTCCCAGTAGTTCTTAAAGTACTAAACTGCTTTGCAGTCACACTCGTAATAATAATTTATACTTTCAAATGACATTTATTAGAGTTATTGTGTAGGTAGAAAACTTGGGCAACAAAAAAAATCAGTGTCAATTTCCAACTGGAGGGTTCCTTAACCACTGACCTTTGATTTCCTAAACAAATGTACATCTGAACTGTTTAAGAAAACAAAACAAAAAAACTGGGGTGGGTGTTACAGCCTAGTGGTTAAGGGGCTCACACATTGGAGCAGTTGGGTTTAATGCCAGGTCTTGGATCCTAACTCCAGCTTTCTGCTAAAGCAGACCCTGAGAGAAAGCCATGATGGCCACCATGATTTGGGTCTTGCCTCCCAGGTAGGAGACCTGATTTGAGCTTCTGCTTTCCATTTTCAGCCTTGGTCCAGGCCACTGGGGATAGTGTCAAAGGAATGAATCAGTGGATGGGCACTTTATCTCTACTCTCAAACACATAAATATTTTCCCATAAGGAACAAAAATACAAAATTAGTGATGAATCCGCACAATTAGTTTTTCATACTTTGTTACGTACAGAATACATTTTAAACCACGGAACTAGTTTCAAAGGTTGAATCTCTTATACTTCTTTGGGTTACATGTAGGTTAAAGCAAAACTGACATCAGTTGATACAAGAAGTAGTACAAATGATTTATACTAACTTTCCCAATAGCAGTGGATGAACTCTATCAACATTCCCTAAATACCTTTCTAGGAATAAGTAAGAAAATAAAAATAAGGCATACAGATTTCTTCTAAAAGTAAAAAACAAACAAAAAATCACTCATTTATAAAGTTTTTTAAAATACACATTTCATGTTTATTTAAAAGTATTTCAAACTGGTCTGTGCTGTAACCATTCTGTTTAAAATGCATACAGCATCGATCTGCAAAAGGGTTTTCATTAAACTAAATGTGATTCATTTAGTTGTTGACCTGTTTCTCTATTTGTTGTCATCTCAAAAGTATTCTGCTAGCAAACATCTGTTATTTTTGCAGACCCACTATAATGTAAACAGATGTGAGCTTTTATTTAGATTATATATCAGGAAACAGGCAGCTGGGCTTTATTATAGAAGCCACTCAATATTATCTTTGAACAGACAATTCTTTATTCTCTGACTATGGGAAAACATAAGTTCCTAAAATTGAGCAGATGTCAACGACACTAAAAGCTTAATTTCAAAGATGTAATGTGAAAACCCACTGTGCCATCTGACCAGCACCTCATCAGAGAAATACTAAATGCTTGGACACTTTTAACCTGGCTATTTAGAAAACAGAAAAATGTATTCAGGGCTCATTTGCTGTCACAAAACATGGGCAAATACGGCTCCATGTCTTGTAAATTCGTTTACTCTTTCTGCACATGGCAATCCATTCCACTAAGCCTCTCTCCCATCCCTGGTATCTCCAGCTGGGCAGACGTCACATCCCAGCCTCTCAAAGCATGCCTGCCAAAGACCAGACTAGCTCTGCTTAAACAGTCAGCTGGAATGACACAGAGAGGAGGGGAGGTGCGGTAAGCAGCACAAAGCCATGTCAGGTATTCCACTTGTCAAAACAGCTTACAATCGATGGTATTTTTAGAAGGCTCTTACATTTTTTTTCCTTTTTGGTAAATAGAAAAGTGATATCACTTTATTTTTCAGAGTATAAATAACCACTGCTAACTCTGCAATTAAATTGTAACTACTGACCAAGTAAGTATATGGAAGCTACAGTACCATGTAATCACAGGGTAACCATCTTGTTATTTCTGTCTTGGATACTAAAGCCTTGTCATAAGATCTAAGAGTTGCATGTTACATGGTAATTAGGTTTTTTTTTTAATACTTGGTAACTTCAATAACAGGTTCTCAATGCATCCACTTACACTTTATACTGTACAGCTATTCTAGTTCCTAATTTGCGTAAGAGGAAGCATCGCGACTCAGTGTTGAACATATTGTGAGCTGATACCTGTTTCGCGCTGAAAGCATGCTGTAAAATTACTCATTAGTGCATTGACACACTGAAAGTGTTTGAAATATGAGATGGATTCATTTTCAGCCTCTCTGTTTACCTCCAAGCAAATAAGGAAGCTGCGAGGCTGCCAGCAAAGGACAAGACCCCAGCTCTCACTCTTATCTCAGGCTAGCAGCTGCACTGTCCCACTTTCTGTCTCTCCTTCTGCTCACTGCAACCACAAGTGTTTGAAGTAGGTCAGGTTTGGAAAACTCTATATGGATGCTCTTGCAGAAAAAAAAAAAAACAATAACAAAAAACCCTCTCTGGGAAGGGCCTCTAAAAGAGAGATGAAATGTTCTTAGAAAAAGTGCCAATTCCTTCAAAAGAGCTGCTTCTGGGTTGTTCCTCTCTGCTGTGGCGACACTTGTTATGATCAGAACCCAGCCATCAGTGCCAGGGACGTGACAAGAGGGACTCTGCTGAATAAAACTTCACCCCTTTTCTCTCAGCACTCAGCAATGATAGAGACAACCTCTGGCCCACCCAGCCACCACCGCACTCCCTCTAAACAAATGTCCTGTATTTCAATCCAAACGAAAAGTCAAAAAGCTAAAGAAGCTGAGGATGGCCATGGAATTTTATTTTTAAAAAGTTTATTAATTTATTGTAAATGCTTTCCCTGTCCCTAGAACCAACTTCAAGGAACTTCAGTTATTGTGGTCCACATATAATCAACGGGATTTAGGGGAAGGGAACTAATGAAGTCTGATGATGAATAATTTTAATTGATCCTGGGTTGGCTTGCACTGGGAATCATTAAGTCCTTAATTTAGTAGACATTCGGGATTGCAAAACATGGGCTAAATGAAAATAGGTAAGCTATAAATGATCAGATGCGTCTTAAAGTACACTCATAAGAATGTACAATGAGAAGGAAAAATTAGTATAAAGAATAAAGCTGCTTAATAAAAAAGTATTTATCAAACACAGATGGAAATCTCTAACAAGGGAAAAAATTGAAGGAAACTCAGAACTGGTTCCTGTTGCGGGGGGAAATGTGAGGCTGCAGCATTTTGGCACTGTTATCTCTGAGGTTTTCAGTGTCCCATTATATTCCAACTTGCACAGCATTGCAATGTTGCAACTCAAATTAAGTTATTTTTACTTTTAAGCAGAAGGAGAGTTCTGATGTCTAATTTATTTCAGGTTTTTTAAAACAGTGTTTCTCCCAAGCACAAATTCAATATTTAAAAAATATTATCCTAACAGCCTTCATGTGTTAGTAATGCCAAGCTCATGTTTCCAATTAGTCAGAAAGCAGGTAGGCAGTAAAACATATTTGTGTAAAAAGGAGGGAGAGTAAACTTAACTTCACACCTCATAAAAAGCTTTGTTGTCATCCCAGTGGTGGCTCTCAGCATCCTGTAAAATGCTTGTAGCACAAACTCTGACGCAGTAGTCCGTAACCTGAAACTGTAGAGTGTTGATGAATTCCTGATATCGTTGGACAGGCACCAGGAATATGGGTCTGTTCAGAGGGAATGATCAAAGAGACAGAGATTTAAGGCCTGTGCGGTAGGAGGTAACAATCTCCAGTACAACAAATGGTTTTGATTATTAGATATCAATCATTCATTTCCTCCCAATGTTCAAGTCTGAGTCCACACTCACTTTCCAAAAAAAAAACAACGCTCTTTGTTTTGCAAGTCCTTTGAAAATGTACATCTGCTGTTCTACAAATATGCACTTCAACTTGAGACAAACTGCATTGTCAATACATCACTCAAAACTAAAAGTATTTTGGATAAGCCTATTATTAGAGCACACTGCATTATTTAGCCATTAGGTTATTGTTATTACCAGAGAACAACATACAGTTGTCAGAAGCAACTTGTATAAAGCTATCACATGTTCCACAATTATACCCTTTTTATCTTAAAAAATTGTAATTTTGCAGATGTCAATTATCACAAACTGTTTTACAATATTCCACAGAAACAGAGTGATTTCTGTCACATTTTGTTTATAAATTCAAGTATGAATCACAACATCTGACTACTTACAAGAATTGAAGAAATATTGCATTCGATGTCAATGCAAGCCTCTTGTCAGTTCATCTTCAACTATTTACATTGCTTTCTTAAATAACTAGTGGACTGCATAGGTGAAAATAACGAATACAGAATAGGGTGGGTGCTCAACACAGTGGTTGAGAAGCCACTTGGGACAAGTGGGATGCACTTGTGATGTGCATCCCACATCACAATGCCTGGTTCAAGGTCCGTCTACTCTGACGCCTCTGACACCCTTTCCTGCTAATGCACACACCCTGGAAGGCTCGTCCAGATTGTTGTGGGCATCTGACTGTCTAGCTACCTAGCAATAAAATGGAGAAAAAAAACTCAAAATATATAACCGACTCTTGCTCTCACACTGTTTCCATGCCCATGTGTTTACCTTTGCCAGGGCCCTTGTGGTGTCTGGAGAACACAAAGTGGAGCAGAACTCCACATGATTACAAAGAAATGTAAAACATATTTTTTTATTATTACTTGTTTCCTCAGAAAACATATCTTCCTTTTAGAGTGTTAATGCACAAGTAGTTAAGGCTGTTTGTTGCTTGCATTTCAATATTATGGATGGTCTATGACAGTTTCCATTGATATCTGAATAAATTCAGATGCATTTAGTCTCTGTGACAGCTTCTAACTGGCTTGGTAACCAAAGAGAGGAATATTTCATTAATGTGTATATGTGAAACAAAAGCAAGTTTATTCTCTCTTCTCTGGATGGTCAAGAGAAGTGCCTTGTTAAATGAAAAGGTTCCATTTCCTCATGTCTTTAGCAGTGTTCAGAAAAGCTGTTACTTCTGAATATGCCATTAGAGACCACCTTTCTTACTACCTACCTATCTAGTTTAATATATCTTGTGCTCCAGCTTTTTGATATCCCCTGGTCTAGACAAATGAAAATAATGGACCATGCTAATGACGAAATTATTCTCCAAGCAATCAATGGCATCGTACTCCTATAACACCCCAAGACTGCATGTTCCTATTGGCACAGCGATTGACTTTAGTTAAGTGGCACTCACTGTTTGGTAGTTTCTTTCATCAGACTGTCATATTGTGTGAGGCGCTGCCTGATGAACAACGCCGAGGAGAGCAGCGCCAGCAGGTTCTTCAGGGGTGCTTTGGAAGGCACCTCCTTGCCTCTCTCACGCAGTCTCGCCAGGACAGCTGTTGCCACTTTATAACAGCCCTCCACCAAGTTTTCTCTAATTTCCGCAAAAGAATCATCTCTGCATGCCAGAGCCAGTGGAAGCATTGTGTCAAGTTTTTCCATGATGTCAGAACAAAACTAGGAAGAAATAAATGTGGCACTGAGTTATTAGTACTCTGACAGCACCATGTAATTTATGTACAGTGGAGCCAAATTCCAAAATAATGAATTTGGCATCAAAGGTAAATATAATGACGAAGCTTTACAATAATCAATTTCTCAGTTGCAGAAAGTTGAATGTTTTATGTCAAACAAGGAAATACCAAAATGATGCTTCTCTATATATAACCTTCAAACCTCATGCTTGCCAGACCGGCCTTATGAAAAACTCATGAACCAGCTTTACATGACAATACCTTTTATTTGCAACTAATAGAACCCAGAATCCATGCAGCCTTCATAATAATATTTGCATGATTTTTGAACTTGTTCCTAATTTTCTTTTGCTAAACTTCCACGAATGTCTTTTTTCTTTAAGGAAACACCACATGTAAGTGTGAGTTTAATTTAAATAATCTAGATGCCTCAGGAACAGCCTCATGCAACATTTTCATTTCGGTAGGGGTCTGCAGCTTCACAGTGATGCCTCTACTTTTTACGGCCTATTCATAGGGAGGTATTGTCAGTGACCAGTGAAGGGGAGGGTGACAGCTGCCTCCTCAGGAGACCAGCCAACACAGTCCCTGGGGAAAAGTTATGAAGCCTTAGGGCAACAGCTGCAGCAGGAAGACCCCTTTCAGTAAGTCCTCTGAAAAATACATCCCCACGGTAGGTGTCTTTAACTCTTTCTGGACTTCCGGACTTCCAACTAAAAAACTCTCATTCATCTACTTCCTGTTCTCACAATCCGTATACTGTGACATTCAAAACACATGTAAAGATAGAAGACCGAGGCTAATGAAACAAAATGTTCACTAATGTGTGAATAAAGACTTTTCAATTGCTCAGACTAACAAGACAGTACTGCCAACCTCCTGAAGTCTTTTTCCTGGACTTATTTGAAGGCTAACCCAAACAGTCCATTTTCTGAGTGCTTCTTCCAGCTCAACCATGAAGTCACAGGAGCTGACTGCCTCAGACTGACGGAGCCACACGCCAGAGGCAGCTGCAAGTCCTTTGTGGGAGCAGCGGCGGCCCAGGGACATTACAGGACAAGGTTGGCACTGGGTTAGGAACCAAGTTATTTGTCAAGGGCTCTGCCATGTGGTCTACAGGTTTCTTATGAAATACTTTCCATTAAAAATAAATAAATCAGTCGCAGTGTATCGGTCAGCAATTGGAAAGGCTTAATGTGATACTTGCCTTTGCAATTTTCTTTGGTTGTTCCTCCTGAGGCAACACGTGGCCCTCTTGCCAAGCTTGCTGCACGTTTACAAGCTTCATGGTGTAGCTCACAGCTGAAGACCTCTCCTGCTGTTCCTCTTGGAGAATTTTTGCGGAAAAGTCTTCAATGGCAGTGGTTACGCTGTCTGCCATTTGAAATGACAATTCCTTAAACGCACTTCTCCAGTCAAAATTTAGTAAAGTAGCCTGAAATGTCAATTTGTATAACGTCATATTAATTTTCACTGAGTGACCAACATGTTGAAGATATATATATGTATATATATATTAGAGATTCTTTGATATATTGTAAAAGCCATTCTCACAACCTGAAAAATATTGCCCATTAAGCAAAGCAATACACAAGAACATGGACACTCCTTATACACCACAGTATACTGATACATCATTCTAGGCCATTCGGTTTAATAAAAAAAAACTTTTTCCAAAATTTAATCTCTTACAGTTCAATAAAACCATCTTTATAAAGACCAAAAGCTACACTTACTATTTATCACAGAAAGTCAACTTTAAATTCAAAATATCTAATAAAGTTGAAATTAGATTCTTATAGTCTTTTTTGTAGTTTGTTAACAGGCATTTAACATTCAATCTTTTCCACACTCAAAAATTCAGACAAGCCAAAAATACAAAAGCAATAAAAAATATGTTTCTCAGAGAAAACACTACCTTACCTTTCTGAATTTTTACTTGCCTGGATTTTATTTAGTCTCTCCACCCATTCAGTTGTAAATTGCACTATTTTTGTTCTACGCAATGATAAATTAAAATGATCTGCATCATTCTATACGTAGAGGCGGGGCTGATGTCTTGTTTTTTTTCCCTCTTTGGTCTATGTTTATATGGTAAGATGTTTACAAATGCATATTTCCCTCAAGCCCTTTAGAGTTCTCCAATGTGCTGAAATTATGGAGAGTCAATTGAACCCATGCTTCAAATTAACCCTTCTCTGCTTCAACGTAACTTTGTTTACAGTAACTCATCACCAACTTGAATTTCAGAAAGACCCTAAGATTCATATTCATGGCTCAATGACTTATTTTTCTTGACTCAAGCCTTTTTGTTAGAAAAATAAAAGAGCTGAACTGAATTATTTATGTGGTCCATTTTAGTCTAAAATTACTGAGATTTTTGATCATTAGTTCAATTTATATGTGTATTTACAATTTAAATGTATACTCCATTTAGCATATATTTAATACTGTGTAAAGCAATAAAGGTGACAAATTTTCTAGAGCTAAAATTGTATGCCAACATGACTACAAAAGCAGAAAAGGTAATTTTTGTAATTGGAAATGTAAATATACAGAGAGGAGGACAGACAGAAAGGAAGATCTTCCGTCTGCTGATTCACTCCCTAAGTGGCTGCAATGGCCAGAACTGAGTTGATCCAAAATCAGGAGCCAGGAGCTTCTTCAAGTCCCCCACACGGGGGCAGAGTTCCAAGGCTTTGGGCCATCCTTGACTGCTTTCCCAGGCCACAAGCAGGGAGCTGGATGGGAATTGGAACCACAGGTATTAGAACCAGTGTTCATATGGGATCCTGATGCATGCAACGTGAGGACTTTAGCTGCTAGGCTACCACAACGGGCACAGAAAAGGTAATGCTTGTTCCTATTATACCGATAATGAATGTGTAAATGAATTTTTCTTCCTGAAGTTTGGATCTTTCTGCATTGTAGAGCCTGCAATAATACTTCTCCTAGTCTTGTCTTGGTATTACATTCATCAGTCCTTGAATTCAATGTCAATGTCCTTTGTGTATTTTTAAAAGATTTATTTATTTACATGAAAGAATTACAGAGAGACATAGAGCGAGGGGTCAGAATTATGGTACAATATTGTCAACAGTGTGTTGGTCCAGTCCTGGGTATTCTGTTTCCAAACTTGATCTTTGTGGAAGACAAGGATGGATAACATGGATCCTAGATTCAACCTGGCTTAGAACCTATCTGTTCTAAGGCCATTTGGTTTCTATCACTTGCCTTTCAAACAAAATGGGGAGTGGCAGGGAGAAAGAGAGCCTTCCATCTGTTATTTTACGCCTCCCACGCCGGTAACATTCAGAGTTGGCTCAAGACGAAGTCAGGAGCCAGGAACTCATCTGGGTCTTCAATGTGAGAGACCCAGGCTAAAACCTTGAGCCTTGGATCCTGGAGGATGTAATTCTCTGCAAACAGAAGCGTGGCGCTAGACCTGGACTACCTACAGGCACAGGCTGGGCAGATCAGAGCAGGTCTGTTCCAGCCATTCTTTCTTTCTTGGCTAAACTCCATTTTGTCACTTTCCAGTGATTACGGAAGACATTGGCCAAGAGGCCAGTGTGCTTACTAAATTTAATATTTGTCAGTAACTTATGAGTCAATATTCAACAAAGAATCATTATTAATTTATTTAGTGCTAAAGAGCAAACCTCAAAACACTGTGAATCGTAATGGATTTACAGACATAGGATGATCATACTGGATTTGAATAAAATATACTATTTTTTTCTCCTCTCTTACCTCTTTTAATGGTAGCAATCGTTCCGAAGGAACCCTGCTTTCAATTGCTCTCGGTTTCCCTGTTAACACTTCATTATAGGATTTCTCCAGAACCCCTAAGCAATAGAAAACAAACATGTAAAATACTGTAAAAAAAAAAAAAACTAGATGTGATTAACAAGTTCAGGTTGTAATTACTGATGCAGAAAGTTCTATCCATAATATAAGCATACATGTATATACACACATACCAATAAGCAGAGGACATAGGAAGTACAAATACATAGATAACACAGCAGATAATAAAAAGCTACTCTTAATAACCATATCAGTCATTAATTAAAAAAATAGAAACTCAGTAAGTGACCTGAAATAATCCCTAACTTCTAAAATGGAAATCGTTTTTCTTTATTATTAAAAAAACCTTTTCATTGGTTAAAAAAATGGACAAGTGTGATGTATAAATATTTCCAAGACATTTAATTTTCCATTAAAGTTACATGAATAAGAGCTCGATTCAATATGAATAATTTAGCATTTACCTTTTTAAAAATGTTCATTTTAATTCCATCTTATTTCAAGAAGGGAGGCATTTTTTCCCTCATACAGCTTTGAAATTTTATTAGAAGTGGAAAACAAGCAGATTGCTTAATCAGATCAGACAGAATCCAGCATTATCTACAGTGCAAAAAAGCTTTGTAAATCTACAGACTGCTAGCTAGCTCATTCACTTAGCAGATTCTGATTCTCAGAAGGGAAGTATAAATTGTAAGAAACACCTTACAGTTTAATTGCTCTCCTTTCTTTCGTGTGTGTGTGTGTGTGTGTGTGTGTGTGTGTGTGTGTGAGCTGAAAGAGATCTTCCATCTTCATTCCCAAAGGCTCACAGCAGCCTCACAGGGCTGGATGAGACCTAAACCCAGAACTCAATCCAGGTCTCCCACATGCAGCAAAAACCCATGTATTGAAGTTATGATATGGTGCCTTGCAGGATGTGCATTAATAGTAAGCCAGAATTGGGAATGGTAGTTAATCCTGCCTTCCTAGGATTAACGTCTTAAATGAACAAGGAAATGGACATTTACTTTGTACTCTCAACGTATCCCAAATTGCAAATGTGAAAATGGATTAATGGCAAAAGAATATTTTATAGATTATGTATAGATGTACACCAAATATAACACGCACATAGATTTTCATCAAGTTGAATGAACATGGAAAAAGGCTTTTTAAGAGAATACTTCCAAAAGTTCACAGAGGAGCAGGCTTTTCACCTAGTAGTTAAGATGGTGGCAATGACACTCGCACCTTATGTAGGAGATCCTGGGTTTGCTCTCTGGCTCCAATTCCTGACTCCGGTTTCCTGCTAATGGAGCCTCTGGGAGACAGGATGTGATAACTCAAGTAGCTGGGCTCCTGCTAGCTTGATGGGAGACCTAGATTGTGTCCCAGGCTCCTGTCATGGCCACTAACCATTGCAGATATTTGGAGAATGAACTATTGGTTAGGAATTCTGTATACGTGTGTCTCTCTGGCCTCTATAAAAAAAAAGTCTATGGAAAATGAAAATTAAAACATGAGTGAGTATAGATAGGCGGTTGGTTTGCTTCTTTTGTCTCATCTAAATGTGGTTCTATGATCTTAACTGTGAATTATTTCTAAGGAAGAAAGTTCACAGTAATACAAATATTTTGTTCTGACATCAAGGTAGTTTCAACATCCTCATCCAACGTACTAAAGGTAAAGAATCCACAGAGTAGACCATAACACCATCCTTCTGGCAAATTTTGTCAGAGCTGTCTTATTTTGATGAAATAGATAAGTAATGCTTCTTGATCATTTTTGGATATGAGAGTATTTCTGGGAATTTCACTTATGTGACAGATCATTCTATACAAAGATGAACATTTGACTACGTGGCCAGCACATGTGCCTGCACACATACATGTTTAAGGACACACTTGGGGAGTGGTTCCCAGACCTCTTGGAAAGCTCATTCATAAATTCTACGGATTCATGGGCTGGCATTTTATAATCCCATTCTACTTCTCAAGACCCTCACAATACAGAGAAGGTTGTAGCCTCAAACAACTGTTCTCTCATTTCACCTAAAATGCTTTTTCAATTTCCTGTGTTTTACAGATGATGTCAGTGGAGCCAACATTGTGGCAGACAAAGCCACACCTGCTTGCTATACAGGCATCTCAAACGAGTCCCAGCCTGTGAGTCAGTTGCTCAACTTCCAATCCAACGTCCTGTTAATAACCTGGAGAAATCAGTGGGGGATGGTCTAAGTATCTGTGCTCCTTCTGCTCACCAGAAGATCCAGATGAAACTCCAGGCTCCTGACTTCTGCCTGGCTCAGTCCTTCCATTGCGCCCAAAAGGGGAGTGAACCAGCAAACGGGATATCTTCACTGTCTCCTTCCATAACTCTTTCAAATAAACAATTTTTTTTTAAAGATGGCATTATAAATAAGGATAAATTATAATGCTTAAATAAAAATGTTTAGCCATAAATTCTAAAACATTGTGCTTGAAAACGTGAAACATTTTTTTCAAAAGATCCATATGGGGAAGCTTTTGTGGATACAAAAGATAAGATGCCACATAATAATTTCAGGTAAGAAAAATAGCAGTGAGAGTCAAAACAGAGACAACATATTGACTTCACAATATTTGTCAAAATGGGCCTATTTTTACAAATTAGATCTTGTTAAGAGAGTATTTAGAATATTTAGAGCAGAACTTAAAAAAACTCTATATTTCCTCTCTATCCTTAGTTTTCCCTGTTAACACATGAAATGATGTACATGTGTAATGCTAAATCATTCACGTTACAGCTGAACTAATGTGCAGCTGTTATTAACTCGAGTCCACAGTTTATACTATTCATTCTTACTGCTGTGCAGTTCAACAAGTTCTATAAAACGCATGCCATGTGCATTACTGTGTCACACAGAACAACAGTCCCTCTCTGCCAGCCATATACCACTCCTCTTCTGCCCATCCTTTTCCACATTATGTATACAGTCTTTCAGAGAGACTCCCTTACTTAGAAAAGTGCATTTAAGCTTCCTCCACTTTTATTGTTGTTGTTGTCCATGGCTTGACACCTCATTTGTTTTTGTTGATGAATAATACTCCACTATATCGATGTACCGCAGTTTGTTTACCCACTCACCTAGTGAAGAACCTCCTAGCTGCTTTCAAGTTTTGGCAACTATGAATCAAACTGCTATAAACACTCTGTTGCAGGTTTCTGTGTGGACTTGGGACTTAAGTTTTCAATTCGCTTGTTTACACACCTAAAGGGTGCAATTTCGGTAAGACTATGTTTAGCTTTGTGAGATACTGCACCAAGCTACCTTCCAGGGAGGTTGTACCATTTTGCGATCTTAACAGTGATGAATGAGCATTCCTCCTTCTGCACATTCTTGCCAGAATTTGTCCTGGTTAGTCTTGTGGATTGCAGTCATCCTGACTGCTTTAGTTTTCATCTCCCTAATGACCCTGGGTGTTGGGCATCCTTTCAAAAGCTTCTTTGTCGCTTGTATATCCTCTTTGCTAAAGTCTCTGTCCAATCTTTTACGCACTGTAAAATTAAATTGCTGGTTTTCTTGTTGAATGTTGAGTTCTCTGTATATTTTAGACGTAAGTCCTGTACCATATACATGCTTTGCAAATTCATGTTGTTAATCTGCAGTTCATCTTTCCATCTGCTTTGTAATCAAGCCTTTTTACTTGGCAGCTAAGTTTCAAAATCTTGGGCTTTAGATATTGTTGTACACTTAGCACATACAGTTCAATGGAATTTGCCATACCATTTTTTCAGACATTTTTTTTTTGGTAGTAACAAATGAAGAGATTGGACAAACCCTAATTGTCCATCCATGAACAGGTGGTTAAATTGTGATACATGAATCAATGGAAAACTATTCAACTGTCAGGAAAAAAAGGTGTTTCTATATTTTCTGAATGATTAACAAAAAAGAACACCTGCCTATTATGATGAGGTTTTGTGTGATTTTAACACAGAGACCTATATTGAAGTAGTTGCACTGGAAAGGGAAAACAATGTAAGAGAAACGTGTTATATGCATATAGAACACTTCTCAGTGATGATTTTTATAGAAGAAAAATATACAAAAAATCAAGTGGTTGATGACATGTACCAACAACACGTGGATTCTTGATGTCATTCTGTGTTTCCACAAACTGCTCAGAATAGCAGTTTCTTGAAAAGGTTTCCCCTCTGGAAAAAGAAGGCTAGCTTCAAGTAGAGGCTTTCCTGGTGTGTCTCTGCAAACACCTATATGCCTTTGTGTAACTATGGTGTAAGCTGTACAAAAAGAGCTAATTACATTGTGTTTATTATTTCACTCCCAAATACATTATGTTTATTCACTAAATACATTTGTGCTCAGATGTTTACACAAACCATCTGCCTATTTTCAAGATGAGGAAGGAAAAAAAAGAGAAGCTCTCCAAGACTTTTCCTGTCAGTGAGCTATGCTAGGACAGAAAATGAAATGATTACCAATGACACTAACCTTGAAAACACAATACTCCCCTCCACAACTTAAAAAAGTACTGTACAAAACATAATGCTGGACAAGAAAGAAAAGGGGGCCATTCTAGTGAATGATTAGTAACAAGAGATTCACACTAATAGTTTTAATGAATTGTGGTGTTTCTAAGTTTCCTTGGAATTCAAAACGGTCCATTTCTAAAGTTGGCAATGCAAAACTTCGTGAGCTCTGGGAATGCTGTAGGAGTCGTTTTTCATCTACTTTAAAAATATACATAAAAAGACATATCTTTATTATATCTGGATATACAGGGTAGTCCATTCCTGGCTCATGACTTTAAAACGTAGTTATTTGCCATCAACACTAGCTTCTTTAAGAGCATGCCTAGATTAGGAACTTCAGAAGAGTGCAGAGGGTCACAAGAAAGCCCGCTGCTCAACAGCGTTCCCTACAGAGTTCTCTGTGGTTCATTTTTATTTCTTGTGGTTAGTTTCCACACTGCTACTTTCTTTCATAGAGAGTAGAGGTTGGCAGTACTTCCCTGTGACATCCACTTTCACACCCAAATTGGTCTTCATAGGTTCCCATTGTGTGCACTACAAAGCAACTTGCCTTGTTGGCAGCTCTAAGTGGGAACTACAAGTCTTTCTTTTCTTCACTGCTCTTTTCTGGCTCACAAGCAACCTCCCACCAAAAGCTGAATCTGTAGAAGAGACTACATCCAAGAGATAATACCATGAAAAAGTATCAAGAGAAGCCCAGGTGGCCACCTTGCAAATTTCCAATGTGGAAGCCTTCGACCTCTCTGCCCAAGAAACAGCGAAAGTCCTAGAGTAATGAGCTTTACAAACCCTAGGAGCCTCTTTACCTTAACTACATACGCCTCCCTAATACAATCCCTTAACCATCTAGCTAAGGAAGTCTCAGAAGCCATTTGACCCCTCTTAAGACCCCCTAAGAGTACAAACAATCTTTCAGAAGATCTGAAATCTTTGATTCTTCTGAGACAAACCCTACGTGTTCTTCTTACATCCAATTGAAGCAGCCATCGCTCTTTGTCATTGCTGGGGCTAAAGAAAAATGAGGACCAAGAAACCTCCTGGTTTAGATAAATCTCAGATGCCACCTTTGGAAAATTTGAGGAACTGCCCAAAGAACAACTTTATTCTGAAGGAGCATTACAAATGTTCCATAAATCAAAACCGAGGCCACTCCCCAAGATAGCATCACCTAAAAGAAATGAAGTAAGACACCATCACAATCAAATAGTGTCCTATCATTTTCTGAAATGACAAAGTAAAAAACCACCAAATCACGACTGAACAAAATCAAATATCGTGACTAAATATCATCTTAGAAAATATTTCTGTGTCTGTACAAACTCCTTGATCCACATTCAAAATTACTAAGAAAACTGCCAATTGGGCTAAGTCTACATTACAATAGTAAACATCAAAGTAAAGAGTAAAATACTTGGTTAATCTTCTTTACATTTTCTTTATGTGATGTTATGCACCTGGATATTTTTAAAACATCTGGACAACAAGGGAAAAAACCATCCTTCTCATCAGATTGTTTGAGTTACACAGACATGGTACACAATCCATTCCAAGACCTTTATTAGCAAAGTATGCTCCAATCAAAAAAAATACACAGGAAATGAAATCACCTTTTTTTTCTCTTTTTACCCCCATTCTATCTCACACAAGATTTCTAAGTAAAACGCTATCAAGAATATTCAATGGTTAACTTAAGGAACATTTGGTTTCTTTGATCATCCATTTCAAGGGCTCTTTTACTTCCTAAGAAACCAATGATTTTGATAAGAATGGATCAGCTTGGATACACTGAATAAAACATTTAAGATTTTTCTTTCTTGACAATTTTCCTCATGATCACTCTTCTCATTTATATAAAGTTGAGTCAGATTATGTCAGTCTTGGCTTTGTTATAAAGCCAAGTTTGAATTTCAACAATGAAGAATACACAAATCTCAAGGGAATGTTCTAGTACTCAAACATTTTATACTCTCATCCTTCAAAATTCCTTCTACATATCATGTTCAATAATCCACACATGTATTGATCTAGGATAATACTATTACTGTGATGTTGAAGTTGCTTTTATCTGTCTTACTGTTTATACAATGACAAATTTGGGATAAGGCCACATATTGTAGTATAATTAACTATTTGTTCTATTTATTCTGATTTAAGAATTTAAGAATAAAAATATTTTTCTCAAACATACAGCATTTGCAAGTCTTTACATTACTTAATTTTAATCTAACACAGTTAAATGCAATTTTTCTCTTTTCTACATTTTCCTGTAATCCATATATCAAGTTTTTCCTTCAATTCTTGGTCATTTCAATTTTACACTTTTACAATCTCTTTCCAAAACAATTCTAATTTTCAGTTTATACTGTGTTAAGAATAAAGCTCTCAGAATTGACCTAAATTCCCAAGGCCTTGTCCTAGTAATGAAGAAAGATGATTTCAAATGGGTGGAATAATTTTTTTTATCTCTTTCTGTTTCTTGATCCACACTCAGAAAAAGTCTACTAGAAATATGAAGGTGAGATGCAAAGTCTCAGCTAGACAAGACAGATGAATACTATGCCAAATGTCAACTGCTAAAGGCACCAACACGTCGTCAATAATCAGGATGTCATGTTTCTCTATTCAGATCACTTTGACCACCCAGTCAACTTCATTTTGAAGTCATGTAGGTGTTATATTACCTTTTAGTTAAATCTATTTGTTCATCCTGGCCTGTAATTAATATTCATATTTTCTGTCTGATATTTTTATTATTTATCCCCTTTCTGGTCAGCATCAGAAATCTATTAACTGTCATCTGTTTAATTTACTTAATAATACTGCTCCCTAAACTTATCATGAAATACAAAGTAACACCAGTAAGCTAAGGTTAATACAACACAATCTCCAAACTCCAATACTTTGGCTTTTCTGACATTATTTATACAGTCAAAGGAAAGAGAGGAACGTGAATATGCTCAATGAACTGAATGTAATTGTTTCCTGAGAAATCAGGTTTAGTGATTGAGATTTTCTGACGGATTGTTGGTCACTTGATTTGGCAGCTGCAGCTTCTGTACACATTCCTTTTCCTTCCAGTGACATCTGGTCTCATGCGAAGGAGATCATTGTGCATTCCATTCTGATCACAATGAAAATCTTTGTAAATACGGAGATGACAACAGAGAGTGCACCTGCACCATCATGCTTTAGAGCTTGACCTTCAATGTTAGGATTAGTGTTTCAACACAAATGGCGCAGCCTTCTTCAGAGTGATTTTTTATCAACACTTTTTTTAAAATTATGTAATTATACTTGCCGTTTTGACAATTCACATTTATGGATTTAAAAAATATGCTAGACACTCTTTTAAGTATTTTATAGATACTAAGTCAATTAATTTTTACAACCCTATTGGAATCCAAAGCATCTAATTCTGAAAGAAATAGAAAATTAAACAATTCTTGTTTGATTATGCTGAGGATGAGAAAACTCAGGCCTGAGGAGACTCAATGTGCTGGCAGATGAGGGGTCACTAGATCATTCAGTCTGCTAACCTTTTCCATAAGCTGCACTGTTATTTCTCTGGGGAAAAACATTTTGATTTGATTTTAGTTAATGACAATTATCCAGATGCTTTGTCAGTTAGGATTAAAGGTTTCTCCAAATACAGAGGATAAAATGTAACCCATGATGTGTATCTCAATGAGTTTTTATGTAATTCATTTTATTATGAATTTTCAAGTAATGGCATTGATTCACACTGGCAGAAAACAAACAGAAATTATAGATTTACGAAGTTACCAGTTTAAACAAGAGCATATTACCTGAAGTAGTCCTGGATACCTTGAATGATAAAAACATTTCTTCAAACAGTTCTTGGACTTTTTTTTCCAGCTTCAAAAGGGATTTTGTAAGCTGTGCAAAGAAACTGAGTTCATCCAACGAAAGGCAGAAGTTTTTTCCTTTCTGTGGGCATTCCGGAGCGACTATGAAGAGAGAAGATCAATACTGCTGTACATTTTGTTTTCTCAATAAATACAAGGATGTGATTCTATAAATCATCAAAACTAACAAGCTACTCCATAATTAGAACAAATTAGTTCATTAAGAAACACGTATAACATCTCCTAGGAGGGTCTCTTCTTCTGGGAAGCTGGAGATAAGTATTCCATTTGATGCAAATATGACAATTAAATTAGATTGATTCTTAGGGTCTTAAAGAGAAATGTGATTTGTTATTGTAAAGTCACATCTTATACTGTACAATTTTATTTTTACAAAATCGCAGCTGAAACTTGTACAACTTTTTTTTTAGTCTGGCGTAACTTGAATCAAATCTCAAGGTAACATTAGACAAATCCAAACCAAGAGCCCAGCTACAGAAATGCCGCTGTGCACCATTCAAGTGCCATGTCAGGGGACACAAAGACTAGGAAACATTTGAAGGGAGCCTAAAAAGACATGGCAACTGAAATCAACACATGATCAGCATCCAATTCTATTTTGCTATAAAGGACATTACTGGGGTAATTTGGTGAAACCTAAGAAAAGTCTGAAACTGCAGGCTATCATTGTGTGATTGTCAATCTCTTGATTCAGTTAACAGTACTGAGGTCAGGAAAGAGAAGACTCTTGTTTATAGATCATATACATACAAGCTCAAGGGGTTTTCAAAAAGACCACAGAAAATTTACATTACCTTCACATTTCATTTTTGCATGGACTTTTAGAAATCTTTCTGAGATATATGTCTGCAAATTATACTCACTTCAGAAAAAAGGTTTTGAGAGGGAGAGATTAAGCAAAGCTAAAAATTGTATAAAATACTAATATCTGGATCTGAAGAAACTGAGAATTTATTGTAGTAACATGATGACTTTTTTTTTTAATAAGTATGAAACTAAAATAAAAATTAAAAAGAACCACATTAAAATACCAGTGGACTCTAGAGAATATAATCCATAATCCATGAAATCATTTTTAAAACAACTTGTCTCTGAATATGCATTGGCGTGAGGGTAAAGTCATCTGCTGTGACTCTGGCATCTCATATGGTCTCTCACGCATGTCCTGGCTGTTCCACTTCTGATCCACCTGCTGCTGATGTCCTGGGAAATTGCTAGAAGACAGCTCAAGTTCTCAGGACCCCCTGTATCCACGTGTGAGATCCTGAGGAAGCTCCCTGACTCTGTCTCCTGCCTGACTCAGCCCTGGGGCATGAATCAATAGATAGAACAGTCTGTCTTTCCGATTCTCTCTCTTTCTATAACTAGCTTTCAAACAAAGAATTCATTGGAATTTTTAAGTTAAAATTTTGTCTAGATTTTTGTAGTATCTGTTAATTGCACAGAGATAGTACAACTTAAACTACTCATTAAGTCACACCATAATTTCAATTATAATCGAAAAATATACCTGATGTTTTAAGAGAAGGGCAAAATTTACTAACCACAAATTCTTAAAAAAATTGTCAGTTTTCTGTTTTATTGATATTACCAACGGTACTCTTCACTATTGTTTCAAGTGTTTAATAAGTCCTTCCTTGACTAATGCCACTTTTTCAAAACATATCAGTGTGCTTCAAGTGGCCTGAGGGAAATGGAATTAAAAGATAACTTCATTTTTCTGCAAAAAGTGTGAAACCCATGTAGTCTTTTCATAATAAGCATTTCATTATCTTTTTGAGGATCTCTTAACAGCCGCAAATTTGAGAAAAATTGCCAACACATTAATCTTTTAAAAATGTATTTGTGTGTATATATACATGAGAGAGACAGAGATGGAGAAAGAGACAGGACAAGAGAGGCAGAGAGCTACTATTAGCTGGCTCATTCCCCAAATGCTCACAATAGCTAAAGCTGCACCAATCCAAAGTTCAGAATTGGGAACTGAATCAAGTCTACTGTTTGGGTGGCAGGAACCCAACTACTTGGGCCATCCTCTGCTGCCTCCCAGGTGCGCATGGGCAGAAAGCTGGAATCCGGAGCTGGAGCTGGGTGTCTAACACAGATATGAGATGCGGTTGTTTCAACTGATAACCAACTAAGCCAGATATCTGTCTTTCACTTATCCATTGATTCCATTTCCCACAAACTTCTTGATGCACCCAAATGTATTTATGAACTATCATGAGGCTTAATTATATGTTGAAAAACTTAGTAATTTCCTTAAGTTAAAATGTTTGAATCCCTGTGGAGAAACAATACTGAGAGTATGGCTTATAAATGAATAGGATCTGGTGACTCCATGTGAACTTGACATATTAGCTTCAAGCTTAAAGCAGTATGACACAGCTTCTCATGGAGGTCCCTGTGCAGGTAGGGTAAGAAAGAGCTGTCAACCAACGTGACCTATGGAATTCAGTCCTCTTTACAAACATTTCTTTAAAAAAAATCTACAAATACCTAAACCTTGTTTCCTTTCTAAATTGACATTAGCCCTTATGCATTAAAAAATAACTCTTCTGAGTTGATACTGTAACCTGAGTGGCACTTGTTTAAAATTACACAGGAGTCAGGAATTCTGTATGAAGAGATTTTAACTTCTTTACCTGGATTGAGAAGGATCTCATATTTTTTTTAAAAAAAGTTAGAATATTGAAAGACAAATCCATTTAAATCCTGAGAATCATTACAACTTAATAATGAAAGAGGACAGAATAATGTCTGTCCTAAATCTAATCATTTTTGTCCCAAAGAAGCAATGATTATAGTAGAGGCCCATTAATTAGTAGTCCTTATTTCCTACCACTATTAGCTCAGTGTTCTCCCAAAGGGGTCTTGTGAGGGTTCTTAATTTATGTAGAAAATAATTCTGCGATAAATTCATTTTATAAAAGGCCAATTAAAGCAAAATGAAACACAAAGGATGAAATTGCATTTCCCAAACTTATTTGACTTATTTCCCCCACAGTCTCTCCTAGGACTGGTCTTCTAATCATTGCTCCTCAGCTTGTGCTTGCTGTCTGCTTCGGTGCCTCTTCTGTCCCTTCGACTCTTCACTGGCAACCAAATGAGGAAAGGGTCTCTCCCTGCAGAAACGCTCTTTCCCGTCTCCTTCAGTAAATTAACCTCTTCCCCTCACTCAGTGTTCGGAGTGCCAGCTCCTCTCCTCCAGGTTACCTCTGTAGAAACTGTATCTGGATACATGTAGCCCAAGTTCTCCCTCTAGGCCTGGCATTTTCTTATTTATTTATTTCTATAGAAGCCCTAGTCTTGCTTCAAAAAAATCTCAGCCATATATGTTTATGTATGGACAACTAGAGATGGCCTGCTGCCAATCACTGACGGAAAAATATCTTAAATACGGATTATTGCTTTGTTATAGGATTAGTCCTGTGGTTTTTAGGAAATGTAAGCATTTCCTAAGACCCAATCATGTTGTAAGAAAAAGAAATTAAAATTCCATTTTAGAGCAAGACTCTAACAGCCATGAATGAGTCTACATGAAAGGCATTTAAACCTTTGAAAAACTTCTATGATCAAATAAGCTGAGAAAAAAACTAGATGCAAATTCACAGATTAAAATCCAGTATTTAGTTTCATAAGAAAAATTAAGCCTCATGCTTCTCACACTTGTTGAATTGGTGAATACCATTTCACTGATAAGTGTATTCTATTCACATTTAAGATATTCTGGAAAGCAACTATTTGGGGAACGATGCTCTGATATAAATTGAGAACTTATATCTGGTTTGCAGTTCTTACTTTTTTCATAAGTTCTTGCCATTGGTTCTGTGGCTCATTTTCCCTGTGTTAACTTCCACTCGTGAATATCATCATGATATTTTTTACTAACCTCTTCTGGAAACTAATGAGAGTCTCCTAAGTCTTCGCAGACTTCCACTGGAAAAACTCTCACAGCCAGAATCAGAGGGCTAGACAAAGCCCTGAAGTCTGCACACGGCATTCACAAGGTAGAACAGCATATGATCTCCTGTATTACTGAAAATGCAGGGAGGGCCAGTGCTGTAGAGCAGCACGTTAAGATTGAGGCTTCAATGCCAGGGTTCTCATACTGGAGAGCTGGTTCAAGTTCCAGCTGCTCCACTTCTGGTTCAACTCCTTGATGATTTCTTCAGGAGACCAGCAGAGGATGCTCTAGGTACCTGGGTCCCCAACAACATGTGAGAGATCCCAATGGAGATCTAGGCCATGCGCTTTGGCCTGGACCAGCCCAGGATATTGCGCTATTTACAGAATGAATCAGAAGATGGAAGATTCTCTCTCTCTTTCTTTCTCTCTCTCTCTCTCTCTCTCACAGATGGATTAATTAACATTTTTTTAAATAAGAGGGATGAAGGGAATGTTATTGTGTTCTTAGCACTATATATATGTTGCACTGAATCCTTTAAAAGCTAATCTAAATTTTTTTAAAATTTCAAAATGTCCTTACCACCCCCAGATTTGATGAATTAGTATTTCTGTGGGATAAGGCCCAGAAATATGCTTGTTAAGCTGGTGACCTAGGTGAATTTTCTGTACCCTGATGTTTTAGGCCCCTACCGGAGGAGCTCTGAGCGCTCCTTAAAAATCCTCATGGTTGAAAAATTACTCTCAGAGCATCCTAAAACCAAGATTTTGGCCTTAGAGAATCAACCAAAAATATGTCATTGAGTAAAGCAGCAATAACTTTGTCCATCTCAAGAACTTAATGACTTTTTTTATACTTTCTGGAAAAAATATTTATCAGCTACAGAAAATGTCTCAGGGAATATCCTATACATTTTTTCTGGGCAAAAGCAGAAAAACATCAAAAGAATGACAGATGACCTTCAGACACATTCATCACAAATGGAGAGGGGGTTCTATGAAGACAGAGACGAAGTCCAGCATATTCAGCATAATCTCTCAGAACCCAGCACCATCTTTGACACAAAACAAGCACTTGCAAAAACTGGGTAAGAAACGTCCTCAAAATAGCTATGTTTAGTCCAGAACAAAGAGAAATTTAGATCTAATACCAAAACATATTCTTAAAAACAATAAATATTTATAAATTAGTTTACAAATGGGACCAGCATGGTGGCATAGTAGGCTTCTCCTCTGCCTGCTGTTTCAGCATCCCAAATGGGCACTGGTTCGCATCCAATCCAGCTCCCTGCTTATGCACAGGGAAAGCAGCAGAGGACAGCTCAAGCCCTTGTGCCCCTGCACCCAAGTGGGAATCCCTGAAGGAAGCTCTTGGCGCCTAGCTTCAGCTCAGCTCAGCTCTGGCCACTGGGGCCATTTGGAATGAACCAGAGGATAAACGACCTCTCTCTGTGTCTCTATTTTCTCTCTGTAAAATCTGGGCTTCAGTTAAAAAATAAATCTTGTTATAAAAGTTTAAAAATGAGTAAATAAAATATTTACAGCATTCCATAACACTACATTCTATTTGACATAATAGATTGAAGGGTTGTGGTTTCAAACAAAGCATGTGTACAAAAGGGCAGAAAAGCAACGGTGGGATGGGATGGGAGTTGAACCTAACAAACCAATGTTAGTCACTCTAAAATATGTTTTTGTGTGTGTTTTAAAAGAAAACTAAATGTAGGAAAAATGTTGTCCCTATCAGAGTTGCTCCAATTTTTTTTTAAATTACTCTCTCACTCTGTACATGTTTATCAATATATATTTATAGACATATGACTCAATCTGTGTATAAGCATATATTTATATTTGTGAGTGAATACATGCAGGGGAATTTTCAAAGCCTTGTGGAAAATGGAGTTTTGCAGATAATTTTATGTCAGTAAAAGATATTTTTGAAATCTATGTGGAAGAGTTTTCAAAATTAATGACAAAGTGACTATTGTGAAAATTTATGCCTTGATTTGAAAAATGTTTGCAGCAAAATAAAATTATCTTTCAACTGCAGCTTCCATGAACTTTCTGAAGTACCCTCATATATTCCTACACACAACTAATATGTTTCCATATCATTCACAAAAGCTATAGACTACAGAAAAACTACACACTGAAGGGTGATTTTTCACCTCGTGATGACAGTTTAAATATTAGCCCCATTCTCTGCTAGCAAAATCTAGGACATTGGAAATAAATCTTGAGGGACATCAGGGCTCCTAGCATTTGATCTGCCACAAAGAAGCATTTGGAATGAATACCGAAGCCCAGCCAAATCAGACAGACCATAAAAATACAGGTACTGGCTGAAAGTACACATATTATTTTCCCAAACCATTAACAACAGAATTCTTGTTAATAATAGCATTAAGATACTAGAGAAAATGAGAAGCTGCAAAATCAGATAATCTGAAGCGAGTGGATCAGTATAATAGGATAAAAGGTGCACATTTCAGTGTTCCCAAGAAAAAACGAACATTAGCTGCCCTATCATTGACTGTAAATGACTCCATTTTCAGTGAGGCGGTATTCTCAGAGCCTTCAGACAAGTGATGTAAAGAGAGGTGACACACAAATGCTATTCAAAGTCTTACCATTCCAGATGAAATTCGTGACATAATCCAAATGGAATATATTTGTTCCAGTAAAGAAAACTTCCAAATGGTATTGTAATAAGAAGTCAGCAGGGACCGCATGGGAACAGGTAACAAGCAACACTTCGCCCAAGACTCAAGTCACTTTCTGAGAACAGACAGACCCTGCAGCCTTCTGAGAGGGGACACCAGTTGCCCAAAGGGGCCCTGGACCTCCCTTGACGTCTGGATCCATGGAGCTGCAGCAGGTGGAGGAACAGAATAAAAACACTGTAACCCAAAGCTTGCAAAGATCATTCTCTGTTGTGGAGGTCTGAAAAACAGGAGCTAAAAAATCATGGAGGACCTGCTTTGGTCATGACCATTAATAAGAAACTAAAACTGTTCTTTCCCTCTTTTTCTCCAATATTATTCTTGTAACTTTTACTGATT
The DNA here is from genome assembly GCF_030435755.1 of Ochotona princeps. NCBI lineage: Eukaryota > Metazoa > Chordata > Mammalia > Lagomorpha > Ochotonidae > Ochotona > Ochotona princeps. The sequence continues at coordinate 10,508,872 of NC_080859.1, forward strand.
TTGCAAATTTATATGACTAAGGAAAGCATTTGGAGTGAAATTAAAACAAGTAGTATAACCATCATAATTGGCAGGAAACATTTAACACTCAGAAGCTAGGAGCTGGACTTGATCTCTCTCTCTGTTTTTTCCCCTAATGGCTCCACACACTTTGATCCTACTGCAGCCCTCACACCCAGGGTGGGATAGAAGAGTGGTTAGCACACAGAAGCCAGGAGCCAGACAACACACTGCCCTACAACAACTGTGAGACTTAGTACAAACTTCTTAGTTTTCTGGTGGTTCAGAGGGATGGGAAGTTTAACTGAACTAATACATCAACAGTATCTAGAAAGTAGGAGGATTTGATGTCCAACTGAGAGGTGCTGTTGACACTGACAGATCCAGGGACAGGCTAGATGTTCACCCTTCACACTCCCTCCTATTTTTACCTAGCATAAACTTCATTTTAGTAACGCTGTTACACTTTAATCATCGTTGAGGGACATTTCCTAAACCTCAAGCTCTTCATAGGGGGAAATTTTTTTTTATTCCCATTGTCCATCAATATGCTTTCATGAACAAGTGATTTCAAAATGACAGCTACCGCTGGGTGTCAAAGGCAAAGCCAATTGTTTTAATTCATTTAAACTGCAATTTTTGGCCACTATATCCTTGCCTTGTTAATAATGTATTAACATTACATAAGTTTCTGGGCCCGGCAGCGTGGCCTAGCAGCTAAAGTCCTCACCTTGAACGCACCGGGATCCCATATGGGCGCCGGTTCTAATTCCAGCAGCTCCACTTCCCATCCAGCTCCCTGCTTGTGGCCTGGGAAAGCAGTCGAGGACGGCCCAAGGCTTTGGGACCCTGCACCCGCATAGGAGACCCGGAAGAGGTTCCAGGTTCCCGGCTTTGGATCGGCGCAGCATCGGCCCGTTGCGGCTCACTTGGGGAGTGAATCATCGGATGGAAGATCTTCCTCTCTGTCTCTCCTCCTCTCTGTATATCTGACTTTGTAATAAATAATCTTTAAAAAAACATTACATAAGTTTCATAGTAACTACTGTATAATAACTTTAACAGGAAGTACTGGCATTGCTTTTGCCAGGACCAGTAAGAAGAAATTGACCGAACACTGTATTAGACACCCGTTTTACTACTAAGTATTCTAAATACAAATTGCTGTTAAGTGGATGTCATGCCTTAAGGTTAACTTTCATACAGGTGAATGCCAGCCCTTCCCCTACATCCATCCTCCAAACTCCTGTATATTGGTGTCTGCATGTGATCATCATAATTGTTAGAATCTAACATAAGTTATATATCTGTGTTCAGAGACAGAATTCTATGAGGATCCCCAGATACAGGGTTCTACGAATCATCTGCTTAAGGTACTATGCTTCAATGTTAGTTGATTTGATCGGGATAGATTGTATAAGCTGTTTTCCCACCAAGACCTGTAGTCTTTGGAAGTTTCTATTCCATTTGTAAGAAGAATAGGTCTCAGTTCTACTTCTATTCCTTAACCTTATTTCTCTTCCACGTCACAAAATCATGTCTCAAAACATTTACCTAGCATTGGGCATTGTGACACACTAGGTAAAGCTGCTGCCTGGGATGCCCAAATCCACAGTCCAAGTTGTTTGGGTTTGAGTCCTGCCTGTGCTTTCAGTCTAGCCTCCTCTCGGTGTGCATCCTGGGAAGCATTAAGTCATGGATCCCAATCATGCATATGGGAGACCTGGAAAGTGTGCCTGGCTCCCGATTTGGGCCTGGTCCTGCCGGGCTGTTATGGGAATTGAAAAGATGAATTAGTGCATAGAGGATATCTCCCTGTCTCCATATTTAAAATGAAATCAACTTAAAGTTTAAACAGATAACTCAGGGCACAACTGCAACACAGATTTTAGGTAAGGTATTGAGCACAAATGAAGCAGTAACTGACAGCCTCAGCCCTGCAGGAACGTAGACAGACTCACACAATAGTACAGGGTGGCAGGTGCACTCACAGTAGAATCCAATCACAGACACGCTCTGTTAGAAGAGAGGAGATTGGTGCTGGCGTGGTGAATTAATGGCTGAAGTCCTCGCCTTGAACGTGCCAGGATCTCATGGGTGCCAATCCTGGCAGCCCTGCTTCCCATCCAGCTCCCTGCTTGTGACTTGGGAAGCCAATAGAGGATACCCAAAGCCTTGGGACCGTGCACCCTTGTAGGAGACCTGGAAGAGGTTCCGGGCTCCTGCCTTCGGATCAGTGCAGCTCTGACCATTGCGGCCACTTGGGGAGTGAATCATAAGACAGAAGAACTTCCTCTCTGTCTCTCCTCCTCTTTGTATATCTGACTTTGCAATAAAAATGAATAAATCTTAAAAGAAGAGATGGGATTGCCAGCAAGAGGGATCTTTGAGAAATTAATGGAGAACAAATATTATAAAAACTGCATGGATTTCAAATTTTTTGGCACTCAAATATGTTTATGTCTAAGTTGCATTTCTTTTTTTTCTTAAATACTTACTTATTTTTATTGAAAAGGCAGATTACAGAGAGAAACAGAGACAAAGAGAAGATCTTTCATCTGCTGGTTCACTCTCCAGGTGGCTACAACAGCCAGAGCTGAGTCACTGAGCCGAAGCCAGACGCTTCTGCTGGTTCTCTCGTGCAGGTGCAAGGTTCCAAGGCTTTGGGCCGTCCTCGACTGCTTTCCCAGGCCACAAGCAGAGAGCTGGAAGGAAGTGGAGCAGCCTAGACATGAACCAGCGCCCATATGGAATCCTGGCACATGTAAGGTGAGGACTCTAGCCACCAGGATACTGCGCCGGGCCCCTAAGTAACATTTCAATAAACTCTGTGATGTTTCTTATGTATATCATATCTGTAATTTTTTTTCTATGCCTTCTTTCTCTCCTAGGCCAAGGCAGTTGCCATGCTGAATTTTGCCCCCTTTAGCAGGGTAGATAATCACAGTCTAAACAGAGGTAGCTGCATTGGACAGACAACCGCTGGGTTTAGAATACCAACCCCCCCAATTCAGCAAAGTCCCCACATGGTGAGGGTTGCTCTTCCCTTTGTAAGGGACCACACAACAAAATTGTCTTGCATCACAAACCAAAAGAAACCCATGTGGTTAAAAAAAGATGGTTTCTGGGTCACTGAGAAAAACTGAAGAGAAATGGTTTCTTTTATTACTCTTTTATGATTGCCAGGCCAGCAGAGTACCGGCTCTGCGGCATGACACTTAAACTGGCTGCTAAATGATAACAAAATTCTCCCACATTCCTCCCATCTTCCTTGGCAAAAGCAGTCAGTATCACATTAGCAAGAGATCTGACTTCTTATTCATTTGCCAGGAGTATAATACTCCTATCCTTCTGTTATATTCTACCTTTATTCTTTTTCCTTTTTGTTGATTTTTGTTTTGCTTTTGTAGTGAGGACATGAGAAAGAATAGCTTACCCCTGATAATAGTCATGGTTAGGCCAGTGCAAGTTGAAGATACCGATCAAAGAATGACTTCCTTGTGAATCCAGCCCAAATCCAGAACTGTACCCAGAGAAATTTCCTGAATATTTTCTCAGCTGACTTGTCACTTGTTTTATTTTGATTTAATTTGCAGCTGCAAATAGATATGCTGACCCTTTCCAGAAACCTCTTAAAAAGACATTGCTAGTATAACAAAATGGGTCTTAAATTTATGTACTCTATGCTAATGGCACATTATTAATGAAATAGCTTCCTAATAACCTTTCTTGGTCTCAAATTTTGAGTTAGAGTTCACTTGATTATATCTGGGATTGTATGTGTTACTTTTTCTTATCATGACTAAAAATTAAACTGTGGGGAAAAGAAAACTTTGAAACTAAGTTAACAATTCATTTTTACTGTAGCCTCAGGTTGTATCTGAGAACTGATATTTCATTTTTAAAAGGAATATGTCATAGCAGAGAAGTTACATTACTAATGCTTATTATAAGAACTTAAAAATTAATTTTAAAAATTTAGCACTGGGATAAAAATAATGCTATCATCAAAAAGACGGATTTAAGTTAAGGTACCTGCCAAGTGTGCTTCTTACTATATTTTCTAATTGAATTACAATGTTTCAAAAGACATTGAGCATTTTTCCTCCTTTACACTGAAAAATAAAGAGCAAGATTCTCTTCGCAGAATATTTTGTAACAGGTTGGAAAATCACAATGCCAAGGAATGTATGTGAAAGTTAATACAAACGAGACAAGTGGGGGATAACAGCAATGGCTTGCACCACTTGCAAAGTTTACTCCTGCACTTATTTTTATTGTGACAGAGCAGCACCAGTCTTAGAGGTGGGGAAGATATTTCCCAGGTGTGATGGCATTTTGTAGAATACATTTTATGTTTAGTCTTAGCTTGTTAGCTGCCTTCCTCACCTAAGAGATAGTTATCCAGCTGCAAAATCAGAGTCACATTTTCTCCAAACGTCAACGATGACTTTGGAGTAACTTGATGGTGCCTACCATCTTTTATACTCTCTTCCTTCAAAAGGTCTACAACCTATGAGACTGCATCTTTCATGTCACTTGTCGATTCTGCATATCACAAGCATCCTTGTGACGAAAGGGAGGCGCTGAGTCACACTGGAGTGCAGGGCAACAGTAACTCAAGAACCATAGCCCATTCTGGTCACTATCAGCTCACTGGCCATCCCTGTCTCACATGAATGAACTGACTTCTAGCAACTATTTCAACTCAAGCAAGAAGACATCAAGTCCAATGCCCATGAAAACGTCAGTGCCAATGTAAGAAGCTAACAGGTGCAAAAGACAAGAGTAGATGGGAATGGAGAAGGGGAGCGAGGCGATGAGAAGCGAGGGGGGATGCAATCCTGTCACCCAGAAGTTGGCACGTTCAGAGCTTGTGCGACAAATCTGTCCCACAGCCTCTTTTGGTATCATCTGTGATGTAAACATAGTTTATCTGCCTAGCTATGGATGGCGGTAATGAAAAGAATAAGAAAGTTTCACAACGTGAAAATTATATGGAATTCAAGCTTCTTTCCGAGTCTACAATGTGTCACTGGGACACAGCTATGCTGGTTGATTTAGGTTTTGCTGGGGAGGCCTTGTGATGGAGTGGCAGCACTCAGTAGTTGAGACTTTATGGCCTGAAAATCCTAAAACACTTATTAACAAGGCCAATAGAAAAAACTGTCAACCCCTGCCTAAGAGAACAGGAAGGAAGCTAAAAAAAAAAGAGAAGAGGTCGGCAGATTAGCCAACACATGCAGGCACAATCTAGAATTTGTCTAACAAACTGAATGTACTCTTTGAGAAGACCAGCAATGACATCTGACTGCAATAGCAGAACACATTATGGGAGTCAGGAGTTGATTTTTAGGAGGACTTTGATTGTGAAAGATCTTTTTCGGAGCCATACAGACAACATTTGTCCATCATCAAGTACTCTGTACACTTCAGCCAGAATTAGAAATTATCTTTTATTTGCAATTTTCTTCAAATATCGGTTTTGAAAATAATTTTTAAAAAATAATTAAATGAAGCTTACTATGTGCTAAGCACTGTTGCAATCATTTTCTATATACTTATTGATTCTGTTTGTTCTGTGTGGGAAAGACTAACATTAGCATTTACCTCTGAGGGAAATGAAGTTAAGGCCACAATGTTCATAGATAACAAAGCCAAAACTTGAGATAGCCTGGCTATATAATTCATGCTTTCAACTATTCTGCCAAATTGATATCAAACTTTAGCATACATCAAGAAAGACCTAGAGAGCTTGTTGACACAGAATGCAAACCCCACTCCCAAAGTTTCTGTTTCAGTGAGTCTGTGCTAGAGCCTGGAAGTTAACATTTCTGACTTGTTGCAGCTTTGGAAACCGCACTCTGAGAGCCACTGCTCTATTGCCTTTCTATTAACTCATCATATTCTTTTTCCCAGCCGACCTATTCACAATTTTAAAAATTTCTCCCTAGTTGGGCTCGGCAGTGTGGCCTAGTGGCTAAGGTCCTCGCCTTGATCCCATATGGCCGCTGGTTCTAATCCTGGCGGCTCCACTTCCTCTCTGTCTCTCCTCCTCTCAGTATATCTGACTTTGTAATAAAAATAAAATAAATCTTTAAAAAAAATTTCTCCCTAGCATAAATTCTCCGTGACATTCACCCACCTGGATTTCTAAGGTGAAAATGTTCTTCCAGGAGTTTCCTAGAATAAACTTCCCTCTGTTAAGGCATTCTCACACATCAGTGGACAAATTTTATTTCTTAATCACTTCTCTCATGTTACTTTTCTGCTCCAAAGCCTTTAACAATTCCATGTACATTTAAACAGGAAAGAGTGGTTTTTCAAAAATGCTTTGTAAGGTGTTCTTAGGCTAGGTATCGGAACATTCATGCAAGTCATCCATGTAATGACACCTTAGTTTTTGTCCACCCAGTACTCCTTTCCATCTTCTAATAGCAAGCTTGCCTTCTGGCTCATTTCAAGACTTCCAAGAGGCTTTCTGAACTGAGGTACCAGCCAACTGTTAGGGTAGGAGCCAGAAGCTTTCAGAAGCCATACACCCTGCTAAGGGGTGACAGTGATCTAGAAAGAAAGTCATCGCATGGAGCGGAAACCAAGACAACCAAGCAGGAAATAACAGCTAGAATGTTAAGTTCTTGCTGCTCAAGTCTCCAGAAATCCTGTAGTTCCTGTCCTTCTAGAGGGTTAGCAGCTAGCCCTTTATTTTCTTTTTGTGAACTACCAAGTTTTTGGTTTTGACAAAGTTCCCTCTCATTCATGCAAAAGCAGCAGAGATAAAGAATGGAAGAACATGGATGCCACTTCAAAGTTCAGAGTCCTGGCTACTGCCTTCCCCAAGTGTTCAGAGGGCTGCTTCTCTGAGCTAGTCATAGTTGTCTTCGGTGCCTCCCACAGGGCACAGCAATCTCTAGTGCTGGTACCACGTGAAGTGCAAAATCAATCCACTCCTCTTCCTTTTAGCCTAACCAAGGTCTACTCATGGCAAAACTCAATTCCAACTCCTACAGGTTTTTTTCTAAACATTTTCTTTCCTATTTCTAAATTTGTACTGTATTTGAAGCCTTACACAATCACTCAATCTCATATCTTCTCCCACCACCTCCCTGTATCACCCAATTATCAATACTGCTTTGAGGGTTAGTCTTTTTTCACATCCTGGATTTGAAGGTAGTCAAAGACATCACATAAAACTGTGTTTTAAACTGATTTCCAGCTTCACGGTAAATTTCCTGTTAAGTATTGATCTAGGATTAGCTGGGGTTGAATGGTAGAGTCTGGGAAAATGCTAGAGTATAAAGCATCGTATGGAACACTCTGGATAGGGTCATAACATGGGAGAAGTCAGACTTCCCAAGAAACAAGGCCAAGGTTTTCACCTGTGCTTTCCAAATAAACTCTCATTTCATGTATATCCTATGCTTTGTATCCTACTTCAATTTAATATTCTCTCCTGCATTACAGGATAGTGCTAGGATAAAAAAAAAAATGAATAGAAAGAAATCACCTCCTATTCATTGCTTCTCAGGGTCCCATCCACCCTGCAACCAACATGGTTCCATTTCGTGTTAATTCTCTTGCACTGAAGTCAGAATGGACCTCTTCCTGCTGGAATCCCTTGCTTCTCAGAACTCTTTGTTTTTTTTCTTTTCGGTATAACCTGCAATGCCTTTTCATATATTCATAACTTACTTTTCAGTTTGCCTACATGACAGCAAACATTTAATTTTTTTGAATTCCCATTAGTTTCAGCACAATATTTTTCACATAGTAAGAGTTCGGTTACCAAGTTGATTACGGAGCAGGTTAGGCACAGTGGTTAGTACACCACTGTGTTGTGATACCCGCATGTCAGATCAGGATTCCTGTGTTCAGTCTTGGCTCCACTTCCAAGTCCAACCTCCTGCTAATGCACACCATGGGTGGGGGGCAGCAGATGCTGGCTCAAATACTTGGGTCCCTACCTTCCATAAGAGAAACTGTTCTGAACCCTGTGCTCCCAACTTCCACCTGTCCCAGTTTTGGCTTTGTCAGCATTTGGAAAAGAACAGGAGAATGCAGGTTCCTTCTCTCTGTCTCTGCTCTTCAAATAAAGAGTGAAAAAACAGCTGATCAGTTGGCTATACAAATGCACAATATTATGAACTCCAAATACTGATTTTTTTAAAGAAAATTATTTAATTTAAAAATCACTGAACTCTGGACATGAGTCGAAGGCTATATTGGGTGCTATAGAAAATAAACAACGATTGCATTTGAGTCCGTTTGGGGAGACAGACTCCCTAATTAGATATGTCAGTGGAATACGTTAAGAGAGTTTTGAGGAAGGCTTGGAGGAGATACTTTGAGAGTATGGTTTTAGGGGCTGTGCTGAGGAGAAATGACAGATGAGCTGCCATAAATGGATCAGTGGGAATGAGGCAAAGAAGGAGAGGAAGAGGTTGGGAGGAGGGGGGATACAACACATCATGAAGCCTTCATAGCCCTGTGTCCCTGGAGAGTCAAAGTATGAAGTGGGCAGAGGCCGGCAGTGAGGCTGAAGACGCAGGCGCCAGGTCAAGAGAGGCCGGGTTTCCAATGCCAAAAGCAGCTGGGGCTTCATGATGACAGTGATGTGGAGCCATAGAAAAGCTTCAAACGGGCGAGGAATGTGTGCATAGCAGATGTCTTGGAGACAAACAAAAAGAAGGGAGAAGAAGAAATCCGAGTTGAAGGCACAACAAAACTGTTTTTAACATGATGAAGATCTAGCTGAGACCTGCATAGCAAGGGAAGGACATGGACTTGGAAACTGTTGGAGTGAAACCAAATTCAGAATCTCAGTGATACTTCGATAGGGAGAAGTTGAGGGGCAAGGGGAATGGAGCAAACAATTATGGATATTTAGTCTGATACTAACTTAGAGTGGGGAAGAGAATCGGGGTAAAGGGAATGACTGAGAGCTCCAGCCTGTACACCTGCTGTTTGGGGTATCTACAGAAAATGCAAAGACCCAACTGGCCAGGTGTTTAACCGTAGAAGCAAGATGCCCAGTGGCTAGGTGAGTGCTGGAGCTAGTTTAGGCAGTCCAGTACATCTAGTAATGGGCAGATTCAGGCAGTTCAGAAGTACCTTAAAGACCACACAAATTATCCCTTGTGTGGCTGATGTAACACAGCCAAAAGGCAGCCCTTTATCCTGTATGGGTGTTAAGGAACATCACTTTAATACATGATAGCAAGTCCTCTTGTCAGTCAGACATATGTATTTATATATGTATGCATGTATGTATATCTGCTTTGAAGATAGTCACTTCGTGTCAGATACTGTGTTTGTTATCTAAACACTGGGGAAGCATTTTTATCATCATCTCCATGTTCTAGATGAAGTGATAGGCAAACAGGAAAAGTAAACTATCCAAAGACACACAGCTTCCACTTGCAGAGCTGGAGTGTGAGGCCAAATGGGGCTCCAGTGTCGTAAGACAGTGAGTGTAGCATGTCCCTCCCTCCCGCTCCTTTGCCCAGGCCTCTTTGCAGAGCTGGCAAAACAGCAATAGCCTAGATGATCCAGAAGGAGGCAGGCAAACACAGGGAGTTCACCATTTTTTAAATTAAAACGATTGAATTAACATTTAAAGACTATATGTATTTATGTAGATATTCGTGCGTTTGAGAATTGGTAGTATTCGCAGTTAAAAACTATACAGGACAGAGGGCAATGCACATATATGTGTTTTCAGATATGTATGTGTGTGCATCTTATGTATAAATATATTTAGCTGTGTTCCAGAAATACCACTTGTAGAAATAAAATATTTAGATATAAGATTATATGGAGGAAAGAGACTGACAATCCTAATGAAATACTCCCTTAGTCTAACAATGGGAATTGGTTAATAAATGGATTTAAAAATGCCATAATCATAACATATACAGGTTGCAGCCTATGCAAAGAAAAATCTAGTTCATCCTGTAGTTGATGCCAGAACAGAGGTCCATGACGTCTAGGACACAGCAAGAAAATGCTGAGGCATTTGCGTGATGCACATATGAATTATGTGCCTAAACAGAAGGGACTAGCACCAAACTGACTGCAGGAATTACCCAAAAGTGTTAAGATTAAGGTTGGGGAAATGAAAATGATTTTACACTCCTTATTCTACCCACTTTAAATACATATATATCAGTGTGCATTTATATAACCATGTGCCAAGGTAGGCAAAGATTATTTTTCAAAAGAAAATAATAATCATTTTCTAAATAGGTGAGCCTGAACCTAATAAGATCAATCAAAATTGAAATACATGTGAACACAGCTGTAACTATTTTATGGGATATCACAGTTCCTCAGAGAACGCAGGACTAACTGCACTGATATGGTTTGAGAAGTCATGAAATATTAAGTGAAACAAGTACACTGTAATATAATATTTCTAGTTTTTATCCTAGTTTTTTGATGTATTTATTTCCAACTTATCTGAAAGGCATAGAGACAAAGGGCAACACAGAGATCTTCCATCTGTTGATTTACTTTTAAAATGTCTGCAACAGTTAGGCCCAAACCAGGAGCCAGGAACTCCATCTGAGTTGCCCACACGGTGCCAGGCCTTGAGTCATCTGGAGTCTCCCAGTATGCACAATAACAGGAAGCTGAACTGGAGGCAGGGAAGTCAGGACACAAACCAGGCACTATGATATGGGAAGCATCACTTAATCTTGGGACTAAAAACCCACCCTGATCTCATTGTCGAAATGTAAAAACATGCACACTAATTCACATATACGCATAAGAAAAATTCTAGACCGGGAATAAAGTATGAATAAGAATGGTGATCTAGGAAAGAGACAAGACAAAAAAAAAAAAGGAAAGTTCTTCCATGCCCCTGAGAATTATTAAGAGAATTATTATCATCAAAAATTTCAGTGTACTATCCAAAGCAATTTTACAGATTCAGTGCAATCCCAGTTAAAATATGAAAGATATTCTTCTCCAATGTGGAGGAAATGACCCTAAAATTCATACTGAATCAGAAGAGGCTCCTGAATAATAAATACAAAGCTGGAAGCATCACAATACTGAATTTTAAGGTATATTACAGTACAGTTGCAACCAAAACAGACTGATACTGGCACAAGAATAAACCTACAGACAAATGAAGTAAATTAGAGACCCCAGAAATTAATCCATACCTCTGTAACTAGCTAAACTTTGACAAACACGCTAAAATCACTCCCTGGATAAAGGACAGTCTCGTCAGCAAACAGTTTGAGGAAAATTAGATTTCTGCATGCCAATGTGTGAGATAATTCCAATACCTTACACCTTATACTAAAATCAGTTCACAATGGATTGGCGATTAAAATCAAAGGCCAAAAGCCATCACATTAATGGGGGAAAACACGGCAAGATACTGGCGTAAGTTACAACTTCTTGAATAAGACCCGAAAAGCACAGGCAATAAAGGCAAAAATAGACAAATGGAATTAGCTCAAATTCTAAGAAAATTCTGAACGTAACAGCTTTACAAGCAGATTTAACTTGGAACTCATCTGGAGGATAGAAGAACCCAAAAGGATTATCATAAATTGAAAAGTGGATTGTGGTCCTTTTCTCTATCCTAACATAGCTGGGTGATGCCAAAGTGACATTTATTCTTGAAAGTGATTCAATACAATGACTAGTGTGTGTAAATTTAACTACTGAAAAATAACACAAAACTGCTCCTTCTGAAATAAATCTCAAATTTTTATTAAAAGAGGTTGTCTTAGCAGAAATCTCTTATATTTATTATTAGCACTCAGAAATATGTCCATGAGATATTTTTAAAAGGCTAACTTCAGGATTCACCACTTTGAATTTCATGAAGTTAACAAAGCAAGCTATTTTAAAGACCAATTTTCAATATGAAATCAAAATTATGCTATAATAACAAGAACATGGAATAAGTCAACTTCCGGTAAAGGTCAGATGCTTTAAAGTTGTGAACACATAAATAACTAAGCAACTCTGATCTCCTGACTAGGAAAGCTAATTACATTGAAACTTTGTAAAAATTGATATAAAATAGCGACATCTGTCTTTTCCTCAAAGATTTATTTGAAAGAGAAAGGAAATAAATCTAAGCCTGGATAGAGACTTTGAGTTCCAAGAAGCTGATCTAATAAACAGTAGACATGCTGTAAGCAAACAATCATACTACATGTTGAAATTATATTATAGAAACTTTGCATTGATGTTGAATAATTCAACCTCCTGACACTTAATATTATGTTTTGGGACTTTAAAAATACAGTTTGCTATCAGTAACCAAATGCTGATTGGTACTGATTGGTACTGAATTGGTACCCAGTAGCATTTGCTACCAATGGGAAAATAGTCCTTACACTCCAACTCCAACTGCACACTTCATAACCTGCTAATTAGCACTTAATTTTCCCTTGGCTTAGGGAATAATGATTACTGCCTTCACCTGATATGACAAAGGGCTACCTTTCAGAATCAATTTTTTACAATTAGCTAATGATCCATAGACAATACCCATCCCTCCATGAGTGCCTTACAGAGTCTATCAGGGTATACTCCATTAACCATTACAATTTTTCAAGCACTGTTGTTAGACGTGGATAACTTTAATGCTAACAAATGCAGGATATCCACTTTGATTATTGCAAGAAATATGTGACTTTGAATATGCTGACCTACGAAAATTTCAATCCTAACAGTTTTATACTTGTATATGGAATAATTAAAGTGTCACTGAAGACACATAACACAAAAGTGAGATATTAATTGACATCAAATAGATTTTAATGGGGCATAGCATAAGCAGAGTCTAAAGTTATTTACATTTATTGAGGAATAATTGGTCACAGGTTGCCATTTGGTCTTGGTAAAGGTAGTAATTACAAAATGTATAAGCTGGGTCCCACACGATGGCTCAGCACCTAAATCCTTGTCTTGAACAAACTGAGATTCCATGTGGGCGCCAGTTCATGTCCTGGCTGCTCCACTTCCCTCCCAGCTCCCTGCTTGCATCCTGGGAAAGCAATGGAGTATAGCCCACAAAGCCTTGGGACTCTGCACCTGTGTGGGAGACCCAGAAGAAGCTCCTGGTTCCTGGCTACGGATTGACTAAGCGCCGACCATTGAGGCCATTTGGGGAGTGAACCAGCAGATTAAATATCTTTCTGTCTTTGCTTCTCTATATATTTGACTTTACAATAAAGATAAATCTTACAAAAATGTACAAGTTGGTAGGGAAATTTGGTCTAAGGTTTCCAATAGCAGATTCTAAACTGGAGAGAAAACTATAAAAACATATTTTTCTTAATGCTTACACAACACAGCATGCAATAATATTAAAATTAATTACTCTTTATAGAACGGTATAAATGTCACAGTGGAATGAATTCCTGAGTAGGCTATCTCCGATGGGATGCACTCACCAACAGTAGCTCTAGCCTACTCTCTGAGCCTGAATATGCACTACTACACTCTCATTGAAATAAACGAAGCACCATCAGTTTGATACACAGATTCTGATCAGCCTGGTGATAAAAATACAAAAATCTAGGCATTTTAGGAGGTAACAAAGAATTTATAATGAGTATAGTACTTATTGTTGTGTGCATATCACCATATACTAGTTAATATTACAATAACACATGCCAAAAAAAAATACTACTATGCCAGCCAAGAAGATGAGGCCAAGGTGTTTTCTAGTTTCAGTAGGAATACCAAGATATGGTCCAAATTCTCTAATTCTTTTTCTTTTCTTCTGTTTTTTTTTTTTTTTTCTGATACAAACATACACAAAGAAAGAAAGAAACGGAGAGAAAATAAGAGTGAATCATCCATTTGTGGGTTCATTCTCCAGATGCCCACATGGCCAGGGTTGAATGCAGCCAGGTCCAGAACTCAATCCAAGTGTTCCAAGTGGCAGAAACCCAAGTACTGAGAGCTGTCATCTGCGGCTTTCCCGAATAGACATCAGCAGTAAGTCTGATCAGAACTGGAGAACTCTCAGGGCGGCGGTGGGGGGGGGGGGGGAGTGGTGAGGATGGGAAAGATAGGAGCTCTTCCCCACCCCCACACATCCACTTCCCCATAAGCCCAGTAGGAAGGCAGCGGGGTGGAGTCTTCCCTGCTGGGCCACTGCTCCTGCTGGTAAGCTTGAGAAGTAGAACCTGGAGCAGGCAAGGCTGGGCAGAGCTATAAACGCCTTGCCCTCATGTGAGCTGGGTTAGGGGGAGAGCCAGCCGGGCAAAGTGACTGTGTTCACTGCGCCACGCAAGAGCCAACATTAATGGCAAGCTGGTTGGGCTTTGTTGCAGCATCAGCTGGGAATGGGGGCAAGTCTTGCCAAGCTAGACTGCAGAACCACCAGAAAAGCACAGTGGCAAAGTCACTGTTGCGTCAAATGCCTGTGTTTCAAATATCAATTCTAATTAAACCTATTTCATAAGAAAAATGACAAACTTTAAAAAAAAGAGGGGGTGGTAAATGAAATGGCAAATGACCCCCAAGAAAAACTAAAGAATTCAGATTAAACACTTGGAGATATAAAATCTTCAAGAGTTAGTATGCAAATCTTGATTGACTGGTCTGAACGAATTAATTCCTAAATTGTCATGGTGGTTTATGGTACTCCAATGAGAAGTTCAAAAATCACATTTGAGGGGAAAAAAAAGGAAAAGCCGAAGATTTAATGCTTATTATACTAAAAACAGAAGAAAACAAAATTCTGAAAACAGAATTAAGCTTGGGTTAAAACAGATACAAAGTCGTTTAATAAAGCAAATACAAAGCAACTTAGCAATTGTGTGTGTGACAGTTTTAAGGAGTTATTTCCAAAGTAAAGCACACATAAATCCCACTGGCAACAATACGTTCCTTTGATCCTGGTGATACTCGCTTTTAAGTGAGGCAATAACTTTTCTAACAATCCTGCATTTATGACAGTATTCATCAACTCCCACTCATTCCTCTGAAGATAGTGAACTTAAAAGCATTGTTGTTCTTCCTTTTGCGTTTACTAATGATATACTTAGCTTTATAAACACTAGTCAAAGATCCATCTTTTTTACAAGTCACACTACAGTGTGTCATTTTTTTTTAACTGTACGTTTCAAATAATTAGCACTGCTGGATATAATCACTAATTTCCTAAAACTGCAAAAGGCAACTTAATATTTCTGCATAGCAGCTGTAATACACAACACTGCACAGAACTAAATCATTAAAAACAGTGCCAGCAGTTTTCTATACACAGTACTTAAGATAATTATAAAAAATCATCTTCATTTCTGCTTGCTGGCATTTTTTTAACAGTTTAATTTGGATAGGTTACAAAATACATTCAAATCACACAGATATAATTACTGCAGACCCAAGAAGCTATAAAATGTTCCCAATCAAATTCCTTTGACCCTGTTAATGTCTGCTCCTTGCTAATCTAAGGCAAACCTTGTTTGTAGTATGCATTTGTTATAGAATATGAAAAAAGGGAGGGGGGGGCTTAAGGAAATCCCTTAACAGTTGTTACTGACTCCATCATTTACCCACTGAGAGTTAAGTGCTGTTTACCAAACAGAACAGATGCAGATGCTGACAAAAAGGTAAACAATTGTTGCATGGCTTCCTGCCAGAATCTGAACCAATATATTAAACTCCAAGTGAAGCACATTTCCCCTACGGATTGCACTTATTGCCACTTCATTTCCTATGTGCTCCATCTCTCTATTGCTGCGCCTGGCACTAAGCTATTTCCAGTTCCTCGCTGACCCCTGAGGCCTGGTGCTACCACACACAGCCATTAGAGAAGGGAATTGCATGTGTCTGACACGGCCTGAAACCAATTATTTGATATTTTCTTCAGAATGATGCCCAACTCTGTTGGGAATGAGCAATCATGAAATAATTTACCTCCTGATTTAATTTTTTCCTGCACAAATTAGTTGTAGACTGAGCTGGCTACGCACAGCTGCCTGTGACACAGCTCGGTCTTATCAAGATGATGCTTGAAATGAAGCACGGGCTTCCGAATAGGTTGGGGACTCCTGCTCTGAAGAGGCATTGACAGGTTTATCAGCGATATACTGATCACATGGACTCTGCTGATTGAAAATGACAGAACCATAAAGAATGTTCAGGGAGTCAGAGGAAACCACGAGCATGCAAGACGTATCGAGGTGTTGCATGTGTTTAAACACCTGTTTGATTTCTGGTTCCCTTTCTATAGCCCACAGACCATGACACATAACGAAAACTAAAAACAAAAAAAATGAAAGGCAAACCCATACTGGTTCGTGGCCAAGTGACTGACACTAAATTTTATATTTAGCAGCCCTGCTTTGAAATATAGTTATAAACGACAAGGAAGTACGTGCTTTCCTATAACCAAAATCCTTTTAAGTCTCTTTCATATAAACATAATGGATTTTGAGCTTTATGTCTTGGTGTCTTGCTGAAGTACAAAAACAAGGCAAAGCCAGAGATTATCAGTTGTAAATAAAAACAGAGAAAGCTTATATATAAGTGTGCATATATTTTATCTAGAGGAGGCATTAAAGCCAGGTCATGGGGCTCAATACACACAAGTCTCTTCAGACAGACTCACCTGGACATACAACTTGAACCAAATCAGTGAAGTCAAGTCTTATTCATAAACTCAAGGCAGGGTTTTTTGCATACTGACTACACATTAGATTTTGGCTCTGAAATATTAATGGGGTAACACTTATGCCGTCTTTCCATTTCTGTTTGGGGTCCAGGCTCCACATTAACTAGGTCCCAATCATAACTGTAAATTTTATACTTTTTGTGATTGTGATTAAGAAAGTCATCAGGAAAAAAAAATGCCCATTAAAAAAAGTACATCCTCTTCAAAGAGCTGAAGGATGACTGTTTTACTGCACGACAAAAGGAACATAATTATAATTTATTTCAGTACAATTTGGAAAAACACATAAAAGAAACCACCATAAAACAATTTTATAAGGTAGATAAGCTACCCTGACAATGTTCTTCATAAAATTTGGAAGCAATTTTTCTTTTTTTGCTACCCCCAGCACAGATTATGCCACAAACCTGGATATCAACTTTAATACTTACACCACATTGTGTCTTTTGCCAATGAAAATGTTAACAATGCATTTTTAAACTTAACCTACCTCGGAAGACAAACTGTATGTAAAGTACCATTTTTTCTAAAATCAATTTTGGGCAATCATAATGCAAAATTCTAAGCTTCAAAATTTCAAATTATTTACCCTTTTCTATTTCTCTGGTATGATATAACTGCCATGGCCTTGCTGGATTCTCTTTGCTGACTTGCACTCACCTACCACCTTGTATTTCCTATTATTCTGTTTTGAAAGGTTAAATTAATGATTGCATACACTGTACTTTTCTAAATCATACACAAGGTTTTATGTTCCTATCCAATGTTGAAGGGAAGCTGGGAAAGCAAACATTGGTGGGTTTTGCTTTTAACTAGGCCAACTTAACTCTATTCTATTACATTTGTTTCCTTACACATGGAATTTTAGATCTCCATTTACATAAGCCAAACATCAAAATTCTTAAAAGTGCTTTGGTAAGACTAGAAGCAAATTAACAATATATGAATAAACAGAGGGGTAGAAATTCAATTTTTACGATGGTAGAAGCAAAAGAAATCCACATGACTTTCAGACATTATACTCAAGGCTAAGGAATTTCTCCCTTGCAAGTCTAGTGCATGGAGGGCTGATTCACTTAACTCTCTAGGCCAGCAGCAATATAAAAAAAACCAAAACAAAACAGAAACAAAAAACAAACAAACAAAAACAATCCATCTTCAGAAAATGTCAATTCAGGCAAAGAATTGTAACAGATGCCACTACAAAAGATACAGATTCCTCATATATTGGACTAAGTATGTTTTTTCCCCCAAATTCATCCAGAGAAATCCTGACTGCAGAGGTGATGGTATTTGGAGATTTGGTCATGGACAGGGAGTTGGGAATGGTCAAGTGCCAATGAGGCCAATGCCTTATAAAAGAGAGCCCAGGATGCCTCCTTGAAACTTCTTCCTCCATGGTGAGGACATGAGACCGCTATCTAGAAAGCAGAAAGGGAGCGTTGGCCAAAGATCAAATCCGCTGCCCTCCAAAATGGAGAGAACTATTTGCTATTTAAGCTCCTCGGTTTGTGTCATGTTTGTTGTTGTAGCCTGAAAAGACTTAAAGCACCTTCTAAGTAAAGACGAATCAGGGAGATGTCATATGCAACTATGTTGAGGCAGATCTGTCTTGTGCTAAATATTTAACTTCATAGATGCGCTGCTAATGGTCACAGACTTTTCATACATATTATAAGTAGAATGAAACTTTTTTTATAGTATAATTTTTTTCTAAGTTGCTATTAATAACATAATATTGTGTCATTATTACAACCTTTACAATTCTGAGTCTTTAAAAGATTCTGCTTTTAAAGGGATCTAGTGTTCACTTTTTAAACTTTTATTCTTGAACACTTTGAAAAAAAAAGTATTGAGAACTAATAACTGATGAAGGGTGTAGCAGCAAGGGCCATAAAAAGGTTATGTCGCCTGTAAGGTGGGCATCGGTATGGGCACCAGTAAGAGGTCTATCTAATCCATTTCTAACGCAGCTCCCTGCCAATGAGCCCAGGGAAGCAGTGGAAGAAGCCTGAAGTACCTCGGACCCTGTCATCCACACGGGCCATCCTGACAGTGGCTCCAGGCTTCTACTTGGGAGGTGAACACTCTCTGTTGAGGATGGAAGATTCTTTCTTGCTATAATTCTTTCAAATAAATTAATAAAAATCTTTTAAAAAAAAAGTCACATAGCACATTTTCTAAAAACCTCAGAGCAAACCTGTTAAATAATACTCAACATTCTTCAGAGCCCATTGAAATCAGATGAGCACATGTTGAGCAAGAACTTGGACATTCAATCCCAGTAAACAACTAAAGGAACCATTCACACTAATTCTTGTTACAAGATGAAGATGTAGAATAACTAGATAATTTTAACAGGAACCAAAAAAGAGAGACGATGGTTGCAGACTGCTGTAGAACATGAATTTCTAGCTTGAGACAACCAAATGTATATTCATATAAATTCTTCACTCAACATAGAATATTGCAAAAATAAATACATTCACTTTTAGAGGAATATTTTTCTAGACTCATTTTCAATCATTTGTATTCCACTTTTTAAAATTTTACTTACATATTTAAATAAACAATTTCATTTTCCAAGTCAAAAATGAGGCCTTAAAAACTCAGTGTTTTAATATTTTTAAATTTTTTCCAGATTAAAGGAATGCCATTATGTGGTTAACAAGGCCTACAAATCTCAAAGTGGGCCAATGACCCTCAAAAAGGAACCAAGCTGTGAATCAGTTTCATCTTTCTTCCTTAGTATCTGTCCTAATTAGAAGGTGTTACTAGGGGTGATGTTGTTTCCAGCCTAGGAAGAACACAAAGGAAGATGGTCAACTGAGTGCCACTCAGGGTTGCCTAACTGCTGTGCGGAAACACTAATGTTGACAAAATTAAGGTGTGGTCACTTTGTCTACCACCACCATCCCTTCCAATTTTGTTGCCCTTACTCTTTGGAATGATGAGTCAGAACATTTAAATCAGAATAATTAGATCAGAAGCTAGACACCATACAGTAGCAAAGAAAGTTAAAGGTAAATATCTACCCCAGGACATGAAGCATACCTTTCCCTCATGTCTATACATATCCATTGCTTCTGCTCATTTAAAAACAATTTATTTATTTTTTATTAGAAAGGCAGATTAACAGAGGGAAGGGAGAGAAATATCTTCCATCCACTGGTTCACTTCCCAAGTGGCCACAATAGCCACAGATGAGCCTTTCCAAAGCCAGGAGCTTCTTCCGGGTCTCCCATGTGCATGTGCAGGGTCCCAAGGCTTTGGGCCATTCTCCACTGCACCCCAGGCCACAGGCAGGGAACTGGATGGGAAGTGGGGCAGCCAGGACATGAACCAGTGCCCATTTGGAATCCTGATGCTTGCAAGGCAAAGGTTTAGCCACTGAGCCATTGTGCTAGGTCCTGCTTATGGTTTTTAATCGCATAATTAATAATCAGAGATGACACAATGTTTAGTAGGAAAAAATCTAAAAAGGCATTTCCTTAAGTGATAAAAATCCTAGTACTAAAGATTTTATATGTTTTCTTATGAGGTTTTTAGGTGCCAGGGAAGGATGTTTCTTTGCTGATCTTAACTCTGTGGTTAACTTAATTTATTAACCAGCCAAAGTGTTTTTGTTTTTCACTCATAGAAAAGAAGAAGGGCCTGGTGTGATGGCTCCATTGGCTAATCCTACCCTCACAAGCACAAGCATCCCACACAGCCGCAGGTTCATGTCCCGGATGCTCCACTTCCCTTCCAGCTCCCTGCTTGTGGTCTGGCACCCTCGTGGAGACCCAGAAAAGCTCCTGGCTCCTGGCTACAGATCAGCTCAACTCTGGGCATTGAAGCCATTTGGGGAGTGAACCAGAGAAGTGAGTATCTTTTTCTTCGTCTTTCTTTCTCCCTTCAAACCTGCCTTTATAATAAACATAAATAAATCTTGAAACAAAAACAAAAAGAAATCAAAACTGGTTACTATCTTAATTTCTGGGTGATGATGGTGCAGCAAAATCACATAAACAAGCAAGAAAAATGTGGACACATCTAGCAGACATGAAGTTGGCTAATGGCATTGTTAGTAACTAGTGAATGGCAAAAAAGTCTTTCATGCCTGGCAGGATTCTGCTTAGCTAATTCAGCAACTTATATTTATCTAGCTTAACATTGGTAAAAAGCCTAAATGTAACCAGCTTACTGGCATCTCTAGAAAGAAACAGAGATTCTCCATGTTTTTTTAAACATTAAGTAAAACATTAATGGTAATATATTCCTTTTTATGTATTAAAATGTAAAGTATTGGATTTTTTTCTTCCCAAATAGAAAATCCAGTAATGTGACAATATTCTATCACTTCTGAATTATTTTAGTTTTAAATGTAGAAAATTCTAGAATGTCCAACTCACAAAATTCAGGATGTAAAAAGTGGCTAACAATGAATTTACTCTTTGTATTATAAAAGGGTTCTTTGCCTTATGATTTAATTAATTTAACAAGAGCCAGTAAGCCACAGTAGTTAAGGGAAGAGGCTCTGTCCTAACTCAGAAATAGCCTTGAATACTACTCCAGGGACTTCCTAGCAATGGGATGTAGGAAAGGTGCTTACTGCATCGAAACTTGTTTCTAGATGCACAAAACAGAGATAAAAACTAACTTCTCAGAGACAAAACAATCCAATACTATGCTAGTCTATGCATTCCTTAGCATGATGCATGGTGAACTAAAAGCAATTCAAAACAGTACTTGTTATAGGAACAATATTCATGCACAATTGTGTGTGTGTGTGTGTGTGTATATATATATATATATAATTTTTCTTAGTATCAAACCACACACACACAATTGTGTTTCACAATTGTCTATATATATACACCCACATATATACATAGAATTGTGTGTATGGTTTGATACTGAAGAAAAATTAATGATCAATGAGAAAACATGTAACAAAATTTAATACTGAATTTATGTTCTCAGTTTCATCCTGTGGCAAGGTACATTGAGTCTGTTTTGCAAGCAGATTCTGAACTATTTTTACCTCATAAAAAAAAAATCAACCAGATTGATTGGGAATGACTTTTAACACAGGAAGCAACACTTTATGTGTCACCAAGATTTTGTCCTATCCCCCCCTCCACCTCATTTGAAAAGTATGACACAGAAATAAATGCATATACTTCTGGCTTTCACCTTTACTCCAGTGAGTCACCAGGGACATTTCTACTATGGAGAGTGGCATTAAAAAAGTCATCAAACTGAACGATGCATGGCGTGGAGAAAGAGAAGACAAACCATCTTGTCTACTAATGGGAAGGCCATCCTAGATGGTTCTAGAACTAAATATGCCCTGCAAAACACAAGTGGCATACAGAAAGGCTTCACAATTAATGTCATTGAACTGAAATGATCACTTTTGATTGTATGCTAAAAATACACTAAATTATCTATAAATGTTTAATATATGGAGAACAGTGATTTCATTGTAAATGGTTTGTGAACTTTTTACACACTCATAGGACAAGACACACAGTCCTCCAGGCTTTGTGAGGTCTAATTATGAAGCTTCATTTTACTCATACAAGGATTTAGATGTATTCAAAATTTTTATTTTGTTTTGTTTTGTTTTTCAGTATTCCCTCAACCACTGTCCACAGCTTTACAAAAGTGAGCTGGTTCTTTTCTGGGTAACAGTATAAGTCATTACTAAATTCCCACCTTTCCTGATTTAGAAAGGCAGAGAAAAGATATATGTATTCTGTGCAATCAACAATACAGAATAATAGACACATTTGTAGTTCTCGTTTCAGATGCTCATTTTCAATGACCTGACTTAAAGTATTATAAAAAAACAGAAATACGAAACTAAAACCAAAACAAATACGATCATGAGATCCAAAGGGAAGTTAAAAAATGAGTTAGAAAAAAGCTACAGCTTCAAGCTGGAAGGAAAGATTCTACTTCCTGCTTTTGCTTAATCATTCACCCTCCCCAAACTGCCACCCTCATTAAAAAGAAGTTGGGGGGAGCAGTCAAAGAAGATAGAAAACTTTCATGTTGCTATTTTCAAGTATCACTCAGGAGAAGAAAACCCAGAGAGACAACAATTTGGAAGGACATCAACCACATGTTTAACCAGTTAGCACCGCTGGAAGTCGGTAAAGATGATGAATACGGTAGCAGCGTCCAATGACGGATGGTAAGTCCAAACTGTGGTTGTGGAATGACAAAAGATAAAGGAAAGACATTTTTGTTGCCAAAATCCTTATGAAATAATCAATGATCTTCCTCAAACTATTAGAAGCAAAAATGTAAGAATATGATACAGATGAATAAAATCAGAGTTACTGATATAGTTAAGGTTCTTAATCACTCTTTAAACTTTGTAAGAGTAACTAGAAAAACAGATTGCTGGGCCAGCTGGTGTGGCATAGTGGGTGGAGCCACATCTTGGGTTGCCCTCATCCCATAATGAGTACCAATTAGAATTCCAGTTTCTCTGAACTCTTATGGTTTGGGAAGGCAGTAAAAGACGGCCTGCACTGGCAGGCCATCTCCTGCCAATCACACAGGAGCCCTGGATGCAGTTCTTGGTTCATATCTTTGGCATGGTCCAGCCGTGGCTGTTACAAGCATTTGGGGAGTGAACCAATGGAAGGGTGATCTTTCTCTCTCTCTTGCTCTGTAACTCTGCCTTTCACATAAGTAAATGTTGAAAACATTAGTATTATCCAGAAAAAAATTACAAATACTCTTTTTAAAAAAAGGTTTTTAAAAATTTTATTTGAAAGTGTTACAGAGAGATGGGGAGAGACAAAGAGATCGCCCATCCGCTGGTTCATTCCTCAAATGGCTGCAGAGGTTGGAGGTGAGCCAGTCTGAAGCCATGAGCCAGGAGCTTCCCTCAGGTCTCTCACATGGGGTCTCCTACATGGTTGCTGGGTTTCATGGACTTGGGTCAAGAACTATCCCAGGCACATTAGCAGGCAGCTGGATAGGAAGTGAGCAGCTGTATAAATGTTATATATGTTATTAATACATATAAATTGTATAAATATCATGTAAAAATCACTAACTAGGAATTGCAAGCAAAGATAATTTTTAGTTGGATTAAATAGTCCTCATACAAGAATGTAAAACAGTTCTTGTAAAACAAAAGTTGAAGACACATCGAGGGACCACAGAAGTGTTCCTAAATGTGATTTGCTATTTTTATCCTGATCTTCGGTCAATAGAGGATAGTCACAGAGCAAGAGTTTTGGATCAGAGTTTGAATCCTGGCTTAATGCCATGACTGTAAGTTAACATGTCTTAGCTTACCCATTGTACAGTGGAGATAGTAAATAATGGGACCTACGTTGTTGAAGGGTTAGAAGAATTAAATGGAGTGACACACACTAACATCTCAAGTGATAATATTGGCTATTGTTAAGGAATATCTTTTTTACAGTTTCAGGTAAAATATCAAAAATTCTATGGGCCTGAATATAAATGGGAGTACTGATTCAAAAAGTTCGTGAACAATGTTTATTATGAATAAATTACATGATTTCATTTTTTGCACAAAAAATCTTGTTTTAATTTCATTTTCCACAGACTTTTTGAATTACCTTCAGAGATATATATTACAGATGATACAATTACATCTCATCCAAGCCAGTCTAGATTTTTATTCAAGAAATAACAATTATGGCTGCTCTTCTCAAACCTGCGCTTGTACTTCCTTAATAGCGAAAGCTTGGCTATTGGTTCAGATAACAGGGTAAAAACCAGGTTAGTCAGCTGGCTTAATTTAGCACTTCCTAGCAACAGAGGCACCAATGCACTTCATTTTTTCTGCTTATTATGCCTTAAAAAATTGTAGTTAAAAACAAAACAAAACAAAAAAGTCTTACTACATAACAGGTGGGCAATAAAGCTGACACAAACTTATTTTCAGAATAAATTCTGAAATCTTTCATGGGTGACAAAGCATTTAACTGCACTGCAGGACAGGACCTGGGAACGTGGGAATATGGGTCTTGGAGATATCCTGGCCTGCATTTGAAGCCTGATGGTGGATGTGAGTCCCGACCATGCAGAACACAAGGCAGAGTAGGTCAGGGTTTCTAAGCTTCTTTTCTGGTTCATGCAATCGGGGTAAGGAACGGGCAATTAGCAGAGTGCACAGGCATGCCCAGCAATACGGAAAGTGCTCACTTCTCAAGATTTGTACCAAAGTTCAGATACATCAGCTTAAGAAAGATCAGGGTACTTAGGCACATGAGAAAAATGTCATCTTCTGGTGTTAGACACAGTTTTTTCTAAGCAATGGAAAAACACCCAAATATCAGAGTTGAAGAAACTGTAGCCCCTCACACGTATTTTCAGTGAGAAAGGTCTTAGCTCCTGTAATGAACTATATTTAAGACAAATAAAACTTTCACAATGAGAATGCAAGTAAACAGAAAAATTTGTACAGAACACTAAAATTTTAGAAAACAAATACAATTGTGAAATGCACTTAAAAATTTATGTGCTAGCAATGAAAGCAAAAGCCTATTTGCTTTCAGCAAAATTATAATATTTCTAAATTAACTGTCTGTATTGTACTATAACCCAAACTGGGTTTGTAATATGACTAAACTCCTGGAGAAAAACAGAAAAAGCATAATGAAAAAATTAAACAATTAAAAATTCATATATCACATTAATTTGGTCTTCAGTACTTTGTTAATGAAGAAAACGGAAAATATATTGAACTCTAAAATTTTGCTGGTTATCAGAAATCCAGAAATCTGTAAAAATTCATTAAGTGTTCATTTTAAGTACTTAAGCAAAACAGTTTATGAATTTACTTAGAACTAATACTTCAGTGTTTAATGTAAAAGAGATTCATGCTAATTTTTCAAATAATTATATTTTTACCTTTAATAATCTACACTGGTAAAAAAAGTGATCATAGTGAAAAAATATTTTGTCACAAGTATTTGCTTTTTTTCTTTTGAGTTAAATTAGAAACTTATAAATAATGTTTTTCTTATATGCATCCTTTAAAAAATACTGGAGGAACTAACTTATAAATTGTAAAATCGCTACACCTTCCTAATTAATTACAACTAGACTTTTACAATTAATGCTTCATAACTGCTCCTTGCCAGAACTGGCTGACTCAAACTGTAATCATTTTTATACTTGTAACTTTAACTAATGCAAATTACAGCCACTTTCATAAATTTTTCTTACCCAATAAGGTTTGGATTTTGGAAGATACACTGGGTTGAAATTAACTTTTCTACGAACTGGATATAGATATATCTATACATGTAATCTATATACTTGTGTGCAATCATGAGAAAGGAAATCATTGTTTGCTATATGTTTAGTTTACATTTCCAATATCTTTAAAATTTTAGCATGGAAAAAAAATTCTGCTGAGTGCACTTCCATAAAAAGAAATGCATCAGCGTGATCTAACACTGCACATTTTCACATCTGTTTTTTTTTTATTAGTCTTGAAATCTGCAATGAAATTTAGCCAAAATGAGAACTCTTAGAAAACTACAGTTATCAAAAAGCTTAAGTTAAACCAAACAGATTTTAAATGTCACTAACCCAAGGCACGCACTGCTCCTCTGTGCCTGCTGCAGCTCTTGCTTGTTTTAACCACACCGACAGCACTTTCTTTGAACTGCAGCCCTCGAAAATTTTCAAGAAATTTTGCCATTTCTTCAGTCACAGTATCCAGGTAAGTTTCTTTAACAAATTTCACTGTTGAGAGTGGAGTTAAAATTTCACACAGTACATTAAAATCCTCTTCTATCATGAAGTATAACTTGAGCACTGTGCTTTGGTAGCCACGAGCTATTGCGGCTAAATTTGAATCTCTCCTGGAAGAAGGCAGGCAGTCCTGCAGGAGGCCAGTCAACAATTTATTCTGTATGCTTTGGTACTTGATTAAAACTTCCGATTCTGGATAAAGAAACAAGAGTTGCTGTAGGCACTGACTTTTCAGTGAGATTTTTTGCTGTGAGTTATGTATTTCATGGTGGCTCTGCAGTCTGCTCACTAAGAAGCGTCGAAGATGCAGTCTTATGTCATCCCACAGAGACTTGACATCCACAGGGGAAAGGTCTTCCACGGAATGAAGGGAAGTCCCGGAGAGGCAATGGAAAGATGTTCCACTCAGGCTCCAGGGGAAGGAGACGCCGCTGTGGCAGCAAAGCTCCCACAGTAAATCCAGTATCATTTCTTCTTGATTTTGCTCATTCTTTAACAAATCTTGCTAATAAAAGTAAATAACATTACAAATGTGATTAGCTCTATGTGTAATAGGGGAAAAGGTACCTGGTCATGGACAATTTCATAATAATTTATTTCACTTTAGAATCACGATTTTGTTGTTGGTGTGTTGCATTTCGAATAAATCAATTCAGCTTTTAAGGACTGTTAAAGTTTAGAATGGCAGTTGATCACCTCTCCAGTTAGACTTGCAGACGTAGTTTTGAGTCCTTATTGTGATTTTTCCTGAACTAACCTGAGCTGTGTGAAAGCTGCAGTTACAAATTCTAAACATACCTCTACAGTAAAACATTGACTGAAATATATTACTAAGACAAAAATGTCCAAGATAATACTCCTAATTAATTCCTGGTAGATAATTTTCATGCTTGGATGGATATACTTATTATAAATCCCCAAATGAACATACAATTCTTTCAGATGATTCAGGACTAGAATGGGGGTATTTAAATATAGTATGTGCCTAGAGGTTACTAATAGCTGCTGTCCTGAGGAATAAAATTTAATACATCGAAAGATTTCAGGTTTCATTTAAATTCCTTTTTGAGAATCATGTTAGAAAAGACTCTACTTTAAAAATTAATCTGAGAATGCTTCAGAGCCCTCCAAAGAAATAACTAACTCAAAAGGGAATAAAGATACTCTCAAATCACCCCGTAAAAGATATGAAATTATTTCTTTGTACTTTCTGTGCCAACAGAAAACAATGGTGGATGTAATTGCTAACAGTAATGGAGCCAGAAAAAATTACTTTCATCTTGAACTTTGAATTATTCAATATATTCTCCTTACATTCTGACTTTCTTAATTGTATCTCTTTCTACTAATGCTGCAAATACTTTATATTTTCTAAGTAGAATCAAAGTGATTACAAGGAAAGTGGAAGCAAGGCCCGTGTGGCTTAGGATCAGGCTGGCTTCAAGACTTCTCACTGACTAAGACATCATAGGCATGAAGTGTGATTCAGAATGAAGAACAATTTCTGGACAAAGTCCTGGAATTTGCTCTTGGTTGTCCTTAAGCATCATGACATCTAATGCAATGTTCTATCTTTGATAAATACTTATGCAAATATCTATATGATGTTAGACAGCTTTTTTAAATCCATTCTTAGGTTCCAGCAGAGTGAAAATGATGTGGTACAGCTGTTTGAAATCCCTGCTTGCAGCTGAGCACACAAACATGCAGGAGTCCCTCTTCCAAGCTCGCAGACACACACACAGAACTAAGCATGCAGCGCTGGCCTCCCTCCCCTCAGCCACGTTCCTTTGACCACACCAAGGGCATGTAGCCTCTCTATTGTTTAATTCTCCCTCCTCTCTATTCACATCTTCTGAAATTTCTGCAAAAGAGACATCCTTACAACACCACCCAGGACATGGCAGTATCATGGTGGATCCTATAAGGCAAATGAGTCCTCTAAAGTGCCCCACTGATGGATTTCTTTATTATTCAATTACCATAAATGTTTAATCAAAGAATAATAATAGATTACAGAGGTTTAAAATCTGTGTTTTGTATGGTCGTTTACATTTTGAAAATAACTTTGGTATAATTGCCACAATGAGGATCCTGGTTTTTATTCAAATAGTCAGATAATTAAAACAAATTTCCTATGGGATGAGGGGAGGGGAAATGTTTGAAAATGACTGTCAAGATTGACACTTAGAGGATGTAGAAACTTGATAATAAGGTTATTTTCATCTGGATCTGTTTTAATAATGTGGTTCCTTCCTTGAAATAACATGATCAATTATGTAAAAAAACCTAGGCCTGGAACTAGCCTATCAGTCTAATGAATTTGAGCAAAACTAAGGCGGCCTTTGCCCTGCAGTGAATGGAGAATGACTTATGTGTGACAGATTAAAAGATAATTAAAAGCTTTTGCTTTTAATTAAATGAGAAGGCATTATTACATCAATATTAATGAAATTCAATACACATGGCTCTTAATAGAAATTAAAGGAATAACTATATCCATCTTTATTCTTCAAGATTCCACCTTCAGGAGATAAAGGGGGAGAGGATTTTCTTAAAAGATTAAGGCTTCAGGGCACAGTCTTCCTTTCTCTTCCTCTTATTACTTTGTAAACATTAAAGAGACATCTGTAATAATAACAACAGCCAAAAACTATTTTCAGCTGATTCTGTCATCCTAAGCCATCTACAACCTCCAGATATTTTCCACATCTGCCTCGTCAATGTTTGATGTTTAGACAACAACAGTGCTTCCCTCCCACCCTAAATTAAATTAAATTAAAACCATAGCTGCAGAAACACTGCTTTCTAACAGTTGTGCTGCTTTTCTGGGAATCCATTGTTGCAACCTAGCACCCTTGCAGATGTAGGTGCAAGGAAATAACTGTTCTTGAAGAAGGTTACGGAAATCTTTAACATATATCAGAGAATGTCAACATACTAATTCCAATTAGTTAACAGTATTCTTATAAGAACCACTCCATTATTGAAAAAAGTGGGTATAACTGCAGGTTGGGAATGTAGGGAGCAAGAGAAAAGGCTATTTTAATAATACAAGTGATAGGGACGGTGTCATCATACTTAGCACTGCATGGAGAAACACAGACATGGCAAGGAAACACAAAATAGAATGCAAACAAACTTCTCTGGTGGACAACTACAATAGATATCGAATCAGCTCTACTGGTATTGTGTTACTGATATGCCATACCACAAACTATACAGGAGTCATGATTCCCACAAAATTTCTTAAATGATAAAAATTATACTAAAATATAAAAAAGACAGCTTACTGGATTTCATTCCTCAAATACACACTCTTAGATATGTCAGAATATGGCCGCTACAGTAAGTATTAACAAATGGAAATGAACAAATTGTATCCCCTGCTCACCCACTTCACATCATTATAAAACAAACAAAGAAGTTTTACCACTGTTCTGAGGAATTTTATCACATCTCCATGGGGAATGGAAGGTGCCTTAGACGCATCACAGTTATAGTGACTGAGCCATTCAAAGTAGTCTGCGGGTGTTTGCAGCTGCACATCCGGACATAGTTTGTGAACTTCAGACTGTATTTCCTTAAAGCAGTGTTCTATGCTATACAAAGAAGAGAGAGAGAAAATATTTTTGGTAGGAAGTAGGCAATAGTTCCATGTCATAATATCACAGGCCCAGAAATGTACGTCCTACCTGATTGAGTACAACAGATAAAATTATAAAAGTTTCATATGGTATTGAAATAATAGAAACTATGCATTTTCATTCAGAGGTGAGGGCAGAGTTTGAATTTGCTAGGGAAAAAATACATATAATATCTATTTATTTGAGCAAGAGGTCCTTATTTGTTAAAACAAAACTACAGGTGCAGGGCAGTAACACTTCTCTTGATCGGCTCTGCTTAGGAGATAAAAAAAGCTCCTGGTAGCTCAGCAAATCAGAAATGTGCAGGACCCACTGGCAGGACAGTGACTATTTATACTGTGGAAAACTTCAGTCTATGGAGTATTAGTAAGTCATGAAGTATTTAAAAAGGTGCTGTAATTTTAACACTTGTAAAACACAAGCTCTTTGTACAATGTTGCCTCAGCTAAATACCTTTTTATGTCATTCAATTCCACTCCCACCCCCGGAAAAAAATCTAGACATAAACATACTAAGAATTGCACAGAATAATTAAAAAAAGGAAAGAAAAGAAACAAAGGATTAACTGAGATGATGTTTAGGTGATAAAACTAGGTCAGTTTTCAATTTTCCTTTTCCACGTTTTCTTAACATTGGTAAGGCATAAAGCAGAATGTTTCATTTATCTAATAAATAAACTAGATAAACAGATAAAATATTATATTGGCTCTTATACTATCTGTTTTAAACACTTCACTTTGGTTAAAAGAAAAATGACAGAAATATTGTCATTTTAATGTTTATCAACGATTCTACATGTTCATTTTTACAAATCACTGTAGCTTCAACTGGTGACCTTGAGCATATTGCTATCTCTGAAGCCACATGGATATGACATATTACTACCACCTGATGGCAGCATATCTAAACTACAAGAAAGCTATGAATCCTACGTCCTTTGAAGCTGAATCCCCTTATGCAAAATTGACAGTATGCCTCTTAACAGAATTAAGAAAAATGTGTTACAAGAAAGTAGAGATATTGCTTTGAAAATATACTTGGTATTAAATATAGGTCCTATATCATAGAACCCTGCAACCAAGCCCTGACAGTTAAAACTGGAATAATAGAAAATGTACACTGTTAAAAGCTTAAGGAAAGCTTAACAGGAGACTTCTAAACGTACGTGAATTCAAAGTAAATTACCTTTCTTTTTTTTAAAAAAGGCATCCTAAGACTCAAAGAAGCTTTCCATGAAAATAAAGAACGAAAAACAATACCTAGCCTCTGGCGACGGGCCACTCGATTTTCTGACTGGGTAGTCTTAGTCAAGAACACCAGATTTAAGTCTGACAAGAGATTGGCACATATTTTCTTAACTTACATAAGCACTTCCACAGGCTTAGATACATGATACCCTGAACGTACACCTTGACGCCAGGGACCCTCTATCAAAGCTTTGGATTATAGCATCCTCATGCGTCTCATGCAGCCTCATCCAATTCCAGCAACATGAATTGGAAAGGCTCAGCAGCTGGTCTACCTAAACCTGTTTCAATCAGGACTCAGATTTTAGGATAATCTCTACCATCTGAATCTGAGGAGAGTTTACACATCGAAGAAAGCGTTCAGAGGGTTAGATGGTCTAGTCATTTGTCCACATGCTAATACAGGGATTCAGTAGTTACATTTCAGGGGAATCCCCACCTCACTGATAAAACCCAATATAGTTGAGTTTTCTTGTGAAAGCATTTTCTCATATATTTTAAAATATCAAACACTGATTTTCTTTTTAGGAGGCTTTCCTTATTTTGCCATTCACCACAGTCTACACATCTTGCTCTAAATCCATAATCATTTGAAACCTAGTCATTTCTTCTCAAATTGTTACACATAAGAAATGCTTCTGAACACTGAAGAGGCACATCAGTTTAGTGTGTACTCTGATGATCTCTTTGGGGTCAAAATTAAGGTTACAATATCAGTGATGTTATTTTCAAACACGAAATAATATCGCAGATGGAATGTAATCAGGAATTAGGAGTAGTGCCTATTATTACATGATGTGAGATTTTAGTCTAAGTTTTTATAAATATATATAGTTTATGCATATGTAAATAAGTAGATAAATAAGCAAAGTTTATATATGAAGCTTATATATCTTATATATATTATAGCACATATATAATATATACACATTATATATAATATAGCATATATGATATATAATTATATATATAATATAGCATATATATATATATATATATATATATATATATGATGAGAGAGAGAGTTCTCATCAGCTAGTTCATTCCCCAAAATGCCTGCCATAGCCAGAGGCTAAAAGTGGGAGCTAGGAAGCTCAATCTAGGTCCCTTATTTTGGTGGCAGTAACTCCAATTTCCTGCATCAATATTCCTACTTCTCAAGGCCACCATTATCAAAAAGCTGAAATTAAGGGACAGAGTTGAAAGATGAACCCAGACACTCTGATATAGGACATGAGCAACACAACTTGATGTCTTAATTGCTAAGGGTTTCTTAGAGAACATGGTGCTTTTTTTTGGCAAAATGTTTTTAGCTTAATTGGAAGTTGCTTCAAATTTACATTGGGAGCATGGTCAGTCATGAAAAATCACCAAGGATATTCAATAAAGAAACCAAATCATGGGAGGGTTTGGGGAGGGGTGGGGAGAACCCAAGTACCTATGAAACTGTGTCACATAATACAATGTAATTAATGAATCAAAAATAATAAATAATAAAAAAAAGAAACCAAATCACCCCATTTATTGTTAAGTCCCAAATACAAGAGCAAAATCTTAAATCTAAAAATAGCAATGGATTTCCTCCCCTAAACAGCTTAAATTCCAAATTTGCAACATTAGCTAACATCTAAAGGCCTTTTGAAGGTATCTCCTTGGTCCTCTTTTCAAGGATTTATTTATTAAAGGCAGGGTTAATTTAATTAATTATTAAGTGGCTCAAAATTCAATTAGTTTTGAATGATTTAAAAGAAGAGAGACACAAAGACAAAGATAGTGAGGTTTTCCTTAAACTGATTCACTTCACAAAACGTAGTAACAGCTAGGTCTGGGGTCAAGCCAAAGCCACAAGCCACAGAGTCCATGCAAGTCTCCCATGCAGGTGGCAGGATCCCCAGTACCTGGGCCATCAGCTGCTGCCTTCCCGGGTATTAGTAACAAGCTAGAGTAGAAGTGGAGCAGCTAGCACAGAAACTGTCACTCTGACATGGGTTGACAGCTTTTCCAGTAGAGGCTTAATGCACAATGCCAGAACACAAGTGCTTCCAGCCTTATTTTTAATGTTAAAGCTATTGGGAACAACATCAGGGTCTGTCACAAAGAGAATGATTAAATAATCAAAAAGTTCATTCATTAAAAAGGAACCATGAAAATGAAAAGAAAAATACACTTATTAACAAGTATGGATCTTAATATAATATCAAGGCAGGGGAGGTACCAATGAAATGCATAGTACTATCCTATCCATATGAGAGCGTGAAAACATGAAATGTTACCTATTGTTCAGAATTTAAAACACAAGTCGTCCAAGTGTGCAGAAATGCCATAGGATAATCAGTGTACCCTAGGCAAGCTGCGGGTGGAAGAGAAGCCATTGGGGAGAGTCATCCGGAGAGCTGGAGCTGGACTGGCAAGGATTCACTTGTTAAACTGGCTGGCGGGGATGCAAGTATTCATCACAGTACTCTTTATGCCTTTTCCTATGTCTCAACGTTTCTTAATAAATGTGAACCCCAATGTGCTTTAATTATAACGACTCTGAATTATCCAAGTTAATGAGCTGTGCATTACTGAGAAGCTGTGTATAAATCAATTTATAAACCATTTTTAAACTGCAATATGGAGGACGCATTTAAAAAAGGATATCTACGGTAATTTTTCTCACTCGGCATTCACTCCTAGATTCCTTGACTGTAAAAATTGCTTACTGAACTAAAGCATTATTTTCAATAAATATTAGCTGAATGCTGAATGTGGTAGGCACTGTGATATATACTAGGACACAAACATGAATAAGACATTGTCCCATCCCTGGAGGAATTCTGTCTAGTGAGAGAGACAGACCTGTAAATAAATAACCACAATACTGTAGGACTTGATAAGAGGTGTGTAAAATGTGCCAGGGGAATACGCAGGAGGGATTCACTAAATGTGCCTGTGGGAAAGACTAAAAGGCTTCCCTTATAGATGAGGGGGCTATATGCATGGATACTCATATGCTAAGAGAATTAGTGGGATCATTGATATCAGACCCTCAATCTGCAGAGCTGACCATCTAAGCTCACTGTTTTCTCACCTGGAAATTGTGCTTACTTGTACATTAAAACTTACGTTAGGACCACATCTCTATTCCTGTATGTATGCATGCATGTATAAACACACACTTGTATTTCCAAAAAGTTTGAGATGCCCCATGATTACATGGACAACACTAAATTAATATGGCAGCACAAGAGTCAGTTAAGATCAGGCTGGTGTAGTGGAGATAGGGAAAGAAACTGAGAAAACAGACATAATCATTGTGATTTGAAATCTTGACATTTAAGCTGACTGTAAATGCTCTTGCTAGATTGAAGCATTTACATTGAATTGTGCTCTATTTCAGAAACGTTTTGGTCATTTCAAAATGCGGTAGTTGCACTTTCAGGAATAAGAAAAAGATCCTGGCACCCATATCCTGCCACATTACCTCTTTCCATCTTCCTCATCTGTGTCCTCTCGTGTGGGTTCCTTTTGTGAAAACTTGGCTCAGGCCCCTATCATGTCTCATCTGCACTCTGCTAACAGCTTCCCAAGATTCGGGTCTATTGTTTGTCCACCTTTTCTTCAGTGTATACTAGCAGAAACCCAGTGGAAAGGAAAGTTTAGAGTTAGGGGCTTCTGTCGATTCACTGCTTTACACAACCAACACTATCATAAAAGTAGAGAGAAGGTTCCTGAATTCAGAACCTGGTTAGGCCGGTGCCAAGCTAAGAAATCTAAAGCACTGGAAGAGTCTGTAACCTGCTCCCCTAAACTCCCATCAACTGCAGGGGGGAAGAGCTGGCAGTGACAACAATGAACCTGGCATTACACACACATCTTTTCTACTTCCTTGCAAATCTACATCTGACTTGGATCACTTTTCATAGACGGAAGTGATAGGAGCAAGAAAAAAGTCGCATAGGGCTACATGTGTTAATAATATAAACAGAATTTTCTAGAAATGTCCTATAGGCATATAAGACATGGCAGTTTAATACCCATGACAAACAGAAATATAGAGTGCTTCCTTTTTTATCCATGGAGGCTTGTTCAGTAATTTTGGTGCAATTACCAAAATCAGACTGGTCTAATCCCAACAAACCCACACAAATTGAAATTAAAAAGAAAGGGAACTGGGGAATCTCCCTTGGCATTTATCCAGTGATTTCCTTGATACTCTCTCTGAGAAAGAAACAGGGAAAAAGTGGAGATGGGGACGAAAGTCATAAGAATGAGATCTGGGAATGCACCTAATCTATAGCCTTATCTTCACTGTCATATTAAAATCAATTATGAAACTGAACAACAGATGGGTGCAGGATCTCAAGGCTTTGGGCCGTCCTCGACTGCTTTCCCAGGCCACAAGCAGGGAGCTGGATGGGAAGTGGAGCTGCCGGGATTAGAACCGGCGCCCATATGGGATCCCAGCGCATTCAAGGCGAGGACTTTAACTACGCTAGGCCACGCCACTAGGAGTAAACCTTTTTGAACACTGTGTGGACTTTGTGGAATTCCCGACAAGGTTCTTTTTCAGAGAGAGTTGTCACGGTGCAGATAAATCTCAAGGCAGCATCCAACAGCAAAGAAGAGCAAACCATGGCTGTCACAGCTGTCACAGCAGCTCAGCTGTGCTGTGGTGTCCCTGCCTGGCTCTGGTCCGCAGAGCTGGGACAGGACTTCACTGGGCACCCGACTCTACTGCTTCTGGGATGAGGGCTTAGTTCCCGTGAGCCCAGCAATCACAATCCTCTCGGGAAGATACAGGTCCTACTATAATTGACTCAATCTTCTTATCAGGTCTCAACTCTCAGTACAAAAATATTATTCACACTTTCATAAACACAGCAGTTCATAAAGTGGCAGGCATTTGTTTCCTTTTGCTTACTTTCCATGGAATGATAATTCAATGGTATTCATTAGGAATATTCTCAAACAATAACTCTTTCTTGTGCCTATTTGGCTTGGGGTAGATAAAGTCAATGAGCTTAAAAATGAAAAAGCTATACTTTTAAAACTGTCAAACACTAAGGAAAACTAAAAATGAGAAAACATAGCGAAAGGGTAGATAACAAATACCGAAACTCTGTTAGATCTAACGGTACCAAATTCTACAACAAACTCAGTTTAATGTTGCTCCCTGCATCTCCTGAATTCAAACTGCAGTCTGAAAGCACAGCCTAGTCTTTCTTTTTCTTTTTTAAGTAGTCATTCTTTATCAGTGCCAGTAAAACCTACAGGCCATCTATAATTAGAAAACTGAAAAGCAAGACACAAACTTACCCAACTGAACATTAAGAGAAAAAGCATTCTCTGTACACCATAAGTCCAAGAAAACATCTATACTTCAACACCTTGTTAAACTATTACGTTTCAGTCAGTACAAGCAAACAAAAGATCCCTCTTTACCATGCACAGTCTTCAGTTAGTGAGTTAATGAGTTGGCGAGATTTGTGGGTATAACATTTGTAGGAGTCCTTAACAGGTAATTGAGCCTCTTATTACTGATTCTGATGTGTGTTCAAAGCAAATGATTCACCCTCACTGATTTCCACAGTCACACCTCCAAGTTGCCCACCTCTGATTGCAATGGAAATGAAGATGGAGAGGTGAAAATGGTCTGAGAGAATGACAGCCACTCCTGGAGGATAGGGAAGGTTCGATGACCTCGGGGGCGCACTGGCCCATTCTGGTGAATCACTGCTTTGGGTAGGGGAAAGACCCTGTGGCTCATAAAACCTGATGATATTAAGAACGGGGCGGGGGAAGGAAGTCACACTTAGATGTCAGGGTCACTGCTAGAAAGAAATACAACTTTAAAAATTCAAGTGCAAGAAAAAAGAACATATTTAAAAATGAATTACTAATGTTTTTTTTTTCTTTTATAAGTATTGGGGAAAACCCATATTTACAGATATTCATGACTTATTCAATGCACACCACTGGGAGATAAATAGAACCGTTAGAATACAAAAATGCCAAGGGTAATTCAACTACTGCAGTCTAAGTGTGGCATAACTGATTCGTCATGACACACAATTTTCTAAAAGCTATTCTGTTAGAAGGCAATAAATGAGTGCATAAATGATTTACACTCTTCTGAACCATGGTTATTATTCAGTATTTTACTTTTAAAAATATATACACCCTATACTATTATGTTTATCCTCCAGAGTATAATAAAAACATAATTGAATTTGATGAAAAATAGACTTGACTCTAACTGTAGCACACAGCACATGCAGCTACTCCCTTATTTTATCCCTTGTGAAGATCAATGTCACTTGGAGTGGTTCTGCTCCAGGTTCGTTTTAATATATGGGCAATAAAATACTTTTTAATTTAAAAATTATATCCTTATGTTCTCTACTATATTTCCTTTTTAATACTAACATCTGAGTTTCAGCCTAAATAACATGAATGCAAAATACAATATTTTAATCACTGTGTTGCTTTTAAATATGATTTTTTATTGACCAGGTAGGGAAGGAAATTAAGTACAGATGGTACAGCAAATAAAAATAAGGTCTATAACAAAAACATCAGAGTCCAGTGGCATGCTTTGTTCTGATGAAGGCCAAATGTTATTATGAAAAGATAAATTTACCTTTCAAAAAATATTATCTATTTTAAAAATACAGTCATCTCTGGAATTTAGAAAAAATGATTTCTTAATCTATATTAGTCACCAGTATCTGCATCTGCAAGTTTCCTTGGGTTAGAAACTACATCATGCAGTATATAAACATATACAATGTACAAATAATTATATATTTAATATAAAATGTCATTTATATGTAATATCAAATATGGTATGTACTCTCAACAGTATGTTTTTTTAAAATGTATTTTTATTGGAATGGAAGATTTAGAGAGAGGAGGAGAGATGGAGAAAAAGGTCTTTCATCTCTGCTAATTCACTCCCCAAATGGCCGCAACGGTCAGAGCTAACCTGAACCAGGAACCAGGAGCCTCTTCCATATCTCCCATGTGGCTGTAAGGTCCCAGGGACTTGAGCCATCCTCCACTGATTTCCCATGTCACAAGCAGGGAACTGGATGGGAAGTGGAGCAGATGGGACACAAACCAGTGCACATATGGGATGCCAATGCTTGCAGGTGGAAGGTTAGCCAACTGAGGCATCAAGCCAGCCTTAGTATATTAAAGTTTACACATACAGTACTGTTTATATATAAGGATTCTTCAAAAAGTTGATGAAAATGCATGTTATCTAAAAACATTTATTTGGAAGGCAGAGAGAGATGGAGAGAGAGAGAGAGAAAGAGAGAGAATCTTCCATGTATTGGCTTATTTCCCCAAACGGCCTACAACAGCCAGATCTACATGCAGAAGCCTGGGGCTTGCAACTCAGTTTGGGACACCTACATTACTGGCAAATACCCGAGTGTCTGAATCATTATCTATTGTCTGCCAAGATGAACATTCGCAGGAAGCCTGAATGGAAAGCAGAGTTGGAACTTGGACACAGCTCCTTTGTTATGTGATGGAGGTGTCAAGCAATGCCTTAACTATTATTCCAAACTTCTACCACACATTATCTAGATTTTCTTTCCTTTTTTAAAAACATTTATTTAATTTTTACTGGAAAGATTATATTTGCAGAAAAAAGGAAAGACAGAAGAATCTTCCATCCACTGGTTCATTGCCCAAATGGCTGCAGCTGAGCTGATCCAGCGTGCCACGTCTCCCTTGGAAGAAGCACTAGTTGTGACTCTTGGTCAGCTGCCCTGGTACCAGCTTTGTGACCCAGAAATGTCCATCTCAGGACACTTTTTTTTTTTGACATCTGAACATCAAGGGGCAGCTCTCCCACCTCCCAGTTCATGTGTGAGCCTTCTGCACTTAACTTTACCGAATGTCTAGGTCCAATAGCTAATAACTAACTGATGAGAGGCTTATCTCTCCTGAGCATGAAGCTCATTGGCTCACGTGGGCAGTCTTTCCTAATGCCATGACAAGTCAGGATGATGTTGATGTGACGAAATGCTCTTCATGTGTCTTTTACTTGGGGACTATTGGTCATTTACTTTAATAATATCTCTGTGCTGGCTGCTTTGGAAGGTGCTGAAATGCTATCCTGTCTTGCACTCTCTTAGTGGGCTGCCTGAAACACATCGTTGTCTTGCTTAATGCTTTTTTCTTCCTGCTGCATGCAGAGCATTTTAGTGATGGGAGATTTTCTTTCTAATTGTAATTCCCCAACAATAAGCCATCTTTTAAAGTTATGTATGCCTATGGTTAAGAGATGAAGAATTCACTATATTTTCAGTGAAACAGCCGTGGCCACAGTTCCCTGAAATAAAGGCCATTTAAATTCTTTTCTTATATTTGGCTGAGTTATTCTTTCCCCGGTGG
Source organism: Ochotona princeps (assembly GCF_030435755.1). Classification (NCBI taxonomy): domain Eukaryota; kingdom Metazoa; phylum Chordata; class Mammalia; order Lagomorpha; family Ochotonidae; genus Ochotona; species Ochotona princeps. The sequence goes on from NC_080859.1 coordinate 10,548,567, forward strand.
TCAGCGAATCTAATAACTTGGCAAGCAGTAAATCTAACACTAGGTGGAAAGGAGGGTTAAAACAACAAACATCATCATGTATAAGAAGTTTTTATTTCTATCTTTTTTAAGGCTTATTTTTATTTAAGTGGCAGATTTACAGATAAGGAGAAGAGACAGAGAGATCCTCCATCTGCTGGTTCATTCTCCAAACGGTCACAACTGTCAGAGCTGAGCCGATTTGAAGCCAGATTCCAGGCGCTTCTTCTGGGTTTCCCACAGGGGTGCAGGGCCCCAAGGACTTGAGTCATCCTTTGCTGCTTTCCCAGCTCATAAGCAAAGAGCTCTATATGAAGTGGAGCAGCTGGGAAGAGAACCAAGTGCCCATATGGGATTCTGACATCACAGGCCGAGGTTTTAGTCTACAACTCCATGGCACCAGCCCAAATAAGGAATTTGTTTTTAATGTTCTGTTTTCACAACAAATTAGAGCCAGTTTACTTTAATATCTCAAAATGTTTAGCTTCTGTGCATATCTTTCAACCAAGAACTTTTAACTTTAAACATTCTACAAGTTGAGCATCTAATCTGAAAATCTGAAAGCAAAAAATGTCATAAAATCATGAACTGTTTGAGAGCCAACAATGGAAATGTCCACATCTGACCTCATAAGATACGCTGCAGTCAACACAGGTGCACAAGAAATATCACACGCCATCACCTTAAGGGCATGTGTATAACTTGGTGCACATGAAATATTAATGAAGTTTGTGTTTAGAATTTTGTTCTATCCCTAAGAGATCTCTATGTATATGCAAATACTACAATATCTGAAAAAAATTCCAAATCTGAAACACTTATAATCTCAAATATTTTGGGAGAGGCTTAAAACTCAGGACAGCAATGCTGGAAAATGGTAAGAAATGATTAATAGCAAATCAGTAAATGTTAATGCGTCCATCTAGCCCTACTGGAAGTAGTAAGATTCAGGTATTTCATTCAATTTTGAGGGTGTCTGGTCCACTGAATAATTTTCAGGGAAGTTTGTGGTAATTAAACCTTAACATGACTTAAGAGCAGGAAACATGAAAACTAGATTAGGTGGCTTCCAGGTAAGTCAAACATGAAAACAACCTGCTTCAAATAACGAGCAACATTTACCTCACAGCATTTTGTTCGATCTTTTCATCAATATCACTGAAGATCTGCTTAAACTCCAAGTCTCCAGGAAATGAGTTTAACAAACAGCGTAGGTCAAAAGAATTATGGGAATATTCATCTCCCCAATCCATCCTGAGGAAGAAGAATAAACAACAGAATTGGTCAGTTTCCCGCAAATCAGGTAAGGGGGTGGGGTGAGGGGCCAAAACCTCAAGTTGTAAAAGAAAACAAAATACACTCTCAAGTACAGGCTCAATGAAAAACAGCTGTAAGAGAACCTGACCATTCCCAAGCCAGGTAGAAGGTCTTGTTTCATCAAGTTTGATCCAATTTCTACACTTTCCTATGGTGTGAAAGCTGAACATAAGCAGCTTCCCCAGGGGCGGCATCCTGCTGCCTCTCACTGGAACTCCATGCTGCAAAGGAAATCACAAAGCCCTTGGACCGCTGAGTGCAGGATGTGTCCAGCAGGAACTCGGCACTCCCCGCACACGTTTGTCCATATACTACCCTGGAAATTGGAGCCTCGGATGTTCTAATGCCTCACCTTCCTAGGCCGATTTATAAACAAAGCAGCAAAATTTTCCTTGAGATCTTCTAGCATAATCTGGTAATGTCCATGTTGATAACTGATTCAACAGTGAAGGAGAAATGGTACCCGCTTCCGTGAGGCTGTTTGGCGTCAGCAAAGGATCATCCCGAGTCAGGTGCCAAACAGTAGCCTCAGAACCTAGGGCATTCTTCCTGACTCCCATCCCCTCTAATCCTTTTAGCTCACAGAGGCTCTTTCTCTGAAGTTCACTGGCTGAACAAAGTTCCTCCAAAAGTAATGTAATCGTGATGGACTTCCTCCGCTGGAAAAATCTCACACAACAGGGAAGCAATCAGAAGAGAAGACCAGAACTGATACCATTCCCAGTCCCCCACAAACTCTGCCTGAGACGACTGGCTGTCTTTGTACCCATTCCTCTTGCCTGGAAATCAGACATTGCTTCTCTAGAAGGGCACACACATCCTACTCCTTCCTCTCCCCTAGGGGAGTGTAAGAGGAAGTTCCCCACCACCCTCACAGGCCACCTGCATTTCCCCCACATCAAAGTGCCAATCAATCACTCATTCATTCCATATAAATGTATTAAATATTTGATTGATAACAGGCACAGCTGTAGGGGTGGGCTATTGCTGCACTAAGTTAAACACACTGACCTCCAGGAGACAGGCAAGTAGACAGGTCAGAAGTGCTTTAAGGAGATGGAAAGCAGGCAGTGGGCCAGGCAAGAGTCAAGGAACTGGGGCAGGGTATGAGCTCTTGTTTTGATGAATATGAAGACAAAGCTCTCTGAGGAAGTGATATTTGAGTGGATGAAAGAAGTGATGGATGGGAAAGGTAAATTAGCTTTTGATGACTTTGGCCAAGAAGGGCCTCTTATCACATCTGTTTATATTTCACTGGTGACTGCTAGTCACATGACTCTACCTGAATGCAAAGGTGGCTGAGAAATGCTGCCACTGGCTGGGCAGCCGACACCAGGAGAGCTCCATCTGATGAACGGAAACTATTAATATTCAATAGTCAGCCTTTCTACCCTACCTGTTCACTAGGTTAATCTCAGTTCTTCTGCATCCTATCACTGCTTTGCTATCACATCTATAAACAGAAGCAAGACTATGGCTGACGACCTGCAGTTATCAACACAAAACACATTACACCTGGAGTGAGCTGAGATGTTCTCGCCTTGAGATACACCCGGAAGGGGCTGATTTGTCTGACTGTCATCCATTTTCAGCTCCTTTCCTTCTTGCTGACTAGCTTATAGTTTATGCTCTTTTGTCTCTGGGGTTGGCATTACTTCCGAGTCTGGCTGTTATTATCATGGCAATGTCCTCTTTTGTATGTTGTACTATGGTACCCAAATCTCCAGAGAAGGCGCTGGGTTTTGCCTCCTGGCTTTGGATCAGCTCAGCTCCAGCCATTGCTGCCATTTTGGGGGGTAAAAAGGTAGCCGGAAGACCTTTCTGTCTCCTCTCTCTGTTAATCTGCCTTTCCAATTAAAATAAATAAATCTCTTTTTTTTTGAAGGGCACATTTACAGAGAGAAGAAGAAACAGAGACACGTTCCGCCTGCTGGTTCACTCTCCAAATGGCCGCAAACGGCCAGAGCCAGAGGCAGCAGAGTTTTCCAGGAGCAGAAGCTTTTTCCAGGTTCACTTCACTGAACAAGTAGACAGAACATTCTGTGTTCTTCTGCCTTTCAAAAACTAAAACTAAAATACATAACCTATACATTCATGAAGTTGACCTACACTTACTGTAAATGTTAGTTTTAAGTTATATTGAACTTCTGGTCACAACAGCGAGGGAGGGCCAGACCAAAGCCAGGAACTCCACGTGGGTCTCCCACATGGGTGGCAGGCTGTTGGTTGCTGCCTTCTCAAACGCGTTGGCAGGAAAGTGGATCGGAGGCAGAGCAGCGGGCACTGGAGACAGTGCTCTGACACAGCAAGTGCGTGCCTCAAGCAGTGGCTTAATGTGCAACGCTACAACGCCAGCTCTAAGGCGGTAGGATTAAGACAACACAGTATAGGAAACACAATTCACATAGAAATTAGGAATTCTGCTCACTCCACTAAAAAAAATCTATTCTGAAACTCTTTTAAATCAAGGTTTAATAGACCTCAAATCAGTCGTTTAGAAAATTCACTTTACCTAATAGTAAAAGGAATAAAATCAGAGAAACATTTCACTTGTATTGTTGTTTTTATTAACTTTTTTCCCCCTTACAGTTTCTGAAATGAGAGGAGACAGTAAGGGAAGAAGAAAAAAAAAAAGAAAAGAAAGCAGATATGGGCCCGGCGGCGTGGCCTAGCGGCTAAAGTCCTCGCCTTGAAAGCCCCGGGATCCCATATGGGCACCGGTTCTAATCCCGGCAGCTCCACTTCCCATCCAGCTCCCTGCTTGTGGCCTGGGAAAGCAGTCGAGGACGGCCCAATGCATTGGGACCCTGCACCCAAGTGGGAGACCCAGAAGAGGATCCTGGTTCCCAGCATCGGATCGGCGCGCATCAACCCGTTGCGGCTCACTTGGGGAGTGAATCACTGGACGGAAGATCTTCCTCTCTATCTCTCCTCCTCTGTGTATATCTGGCTGTAATAAAATGAATAAATCTTTAAAAAAAAAAAAAGAAAAGAAAGCAGATAAATGATAGCAGAGGTGGCACAAATAGCAGCGTGGGGGCTCTGGCCTTGAAGTTAGGCTCTCCTGGCTCCTAGCCTTGCTGGATGAAAACACTTGTTACATGTCCCTTTATGAAATATTGTATAAAAAATTTTACAGCTTTCAAGAATAGGGATATTTGGTAGGACTAAAATTACCTTATAATCAAAGAATTCAGAGATGAATCTAAACTTTGCAAAATTTAAAATGCACAGCCTTTGAAGAAAGTTATGCTTTCAATGAAGAAGAGTCGTAAGGGGCTTAGGAGTTCTTGGAAAACAAAATTAGTGCATACAGGTATGTGAATACTGGTGCACAGACAAGAAATTTAACCATTAAATTGATAAGAAATATACACAAGATAAATGTTAGGAAAAACTCTTGGAAAATGTGATTTTGGTTGGGATAAATCCAAAACATTTAAAAATTGTCTAATACATTTTACAGAGGCTACAACACTGACCGTCTCCCACATCATTAATTTTTAAGATATGCTAACTGCTTTTCCTATAATGAAATAGTCAAGGCTTTACACAGGATCTTTCTGGAGTTAGAAGATTTTTCAAAGATTTCATTGTGTTTATTTACATCTGTTTGAAAAACAAAGAGATACAGAGATAGAACCATTTGCTGGCTCACTCTTCAAATGCCAACATACCTGAGACTGGGCTAGGCTGAAGCCAGGAGCTCTGAACTCAATATAGGCCTTCCAAGAGGGCGACCGAGGCCATGCTAACACCTGCCTTCTGCCAAGATGCACAAGATCAAGAGCCTGGATTTGGAAGCAGAGACAAGACTTGAACTGAGGAACTCTGAGATGGCATGCTGGTATCTCCCAAAACGACTTCACCATTGGGCCAAATGCCCACTAGAAACATTTTAATCTAAAAGCATGTAGTACCACAAGGTTTGCCACTTGTAAATTCAATTGCTTCCAAATGTGTATATCATTTAAAATGTTCAAATCACTACACATTTTGATTTTTCCTCTCTTAAATTCTTTTTCAATAAAATTTGCATTTCCTCATTTCAAAACAAATATTTACCCAATACCTGTCATAAGAATCCATATTGATATAACTTGAAATGAGGCCACAAAAGAACAAATAAACAAACCAAAAGAAGAACTATAAGCTAAATGGTAGAAAACTCTATGCCTATCATAAGTTATACCTCTGGGTACCAAAACTTTAAAATTCTTCCCCTGGCAGCTCAATTATATTTATTATCATAACAGTCATTCCTAAATCTCATGGCCCAAATTACAAACCATGAATTCAATTCCTATAGTTCTATATTTTTATATCACTTTGGTATTTGAAAGTTTCTCTGTTATGAGTCACTCAAATATTACTTCAGGAAAATAAAATTTTACTTTCTTTATGAAAATACTTGATTGGGGCTCTTGTAGAGAATTTTAGAAAATTTTATTTTATAGACAACTTCTAATAAAGCTTTTAATAAAACTTGTGCTTGTCTCCAAGTTTTCAAACATTAGAAAGCCCCCTTAATTCAGATCTCATCCATCTAAAACTGAAAATGCATACAGAAGCAAGCTTAAGCATAACAGCAAATGACAACAATATATATATTTATTTTGCTTTATATATATATTGTGTTGTGTCTCTTCTATGTACAAAGTACTTTAAATATGATAACTTCCTTAATGTTTCCAATAACTCTGTAAGAGTTATTATCTTCATTTTAGAGGAACATGAAAGGACACTATGACATAGGATGCTGGTCTCCCAAGCAGTGCCATAATAACCAGCACCACAAAGCCTGCCTTGTCTTCTAATCTTAACTCTTATTTTGTCAATCTGCTTATCACTTCTTTTAAAATTGTACTCAATAGTTACATAACTCCAAAATACTCCTTAATTATGACCATATTTCTCATATTTTGCATTGCGTTCTGGTATCTGTATTGTTAAAAGAACATGTGTTTGGAATTGTTTGGATGTTGGCTGTGGGCGCCTGGCAATTACTGGAATAAGACTATGAACTGTGACACTACGGACTATCCAATTTAAGTCAGTGATCATAATTTCAAGGTTCCCAGTGTACAAGGTTGTGTGACCTTTCTCTATTCAGCATTGAGGTTTATCAGTAAATATGTGGAATGCAATAAAGGAATATGACTGGACAACAAAAAAGTGTTAAGTCCAAGACTTCATGTAACCTGCAGAGTTCTGTGATGTCTGTGTGCTAAGATGGTAACTGACAAGAGAAGCAAGAGCTGCCTTTATAGATAGGTATGATGTTAAAATGCTCTGTGAGAGGCTCAGAGAAAACCTACTGTGCAAAACAGAACAAACAAGACGAGATTACTTTGAGTGAACAGAGGGGCACAGCATCAACGTGAGGAAGAGTGGAGAGAGGGTGAACTGTGGCAAGTGTGGCCAACGTCTGGACTGGAAGCTTTCTCACTAGCATGGCAATGATTTGGCATGCACTGCAACAGGACGAGATCACAGGGCTACTGCTTGCAGAATAAGTGTGTTTCACTGCCATCTCTATTATTTGGTGTTGAAAAGTACTATTTCACTTCTATCTACTAAGGAAAAGATAACCACCACCTCAGCAAGACAAAAATAAATTATCAGGAGGCTGATGTAGATTGGCAACTGTGAGGGTACTTCCAAAATATGAGGAACCAAGTTAAAAGGTAAATCTGCTTTGGTCCAAGCATTTTTTTAGATTCGTGTCTATGAAACTGTGTCACATAATGCAATGTAATTAATGCATAAAAAAAAAAGAAAATGTCCAGTAAGTATCAATCAATATATTTCAAGTCAAAGGAAAGAGTATTCCAATTGGCTTTTACAAGCAACTCTGCGGTGAGAAATATCTTCTGAGGACACAACCCCAGTGACCTAAATAACTCTAATCAACTACCTCCTAAATATACTTTGATCAAATCTATACCTTCCTAGTAGCAATAACTTGTAATTCTTTACTCGGTTAAATATCTACATGAGTTTGGGAACCAAATCCTGTTCAAATCATAGCAAACTCAAACTTCATAAAGTCAAGTAACTTGTAAATTGCTATTCCACAACATTATATTTTTTATTTATTTTATTTTTATTGGAAAGTCAGATATACAGAAAGAAGGAGAGGCAGAGAGGAAGATCTTCCATCTGCTGATTCACTGCCCAAGAGGCTGCAATGGTCGGAGCTGCCCCGATCTGAAGCCAGGAGCTTCTTCCGGGTCTCTCACATGGGTGCAGGGTCCCAAAGCTTTGGGCTGTCCTCAACTGCTTTCCCAGGCCACAGGCAGGGAGCTGGACAGCAAGTGGGGCAGCTGGGATTAGAACTGGAGCCCATATGGGATCCCGGCACGTGCAAGGCAAGGACTTTAGCCGCTAGGCTACCATGCTGGGCCCAAAACACTACTTTAATATTTTCATTCATATGTTTCTGATTTTATATAAGATTTTTAAAAACAGGTTTAATATTTGAAACAACTATTAACAGCCAATCTAATATTAATTATTGCCTCTTAAAATGATTAAAGAATTATATGTAAGCCAAACTTCTGTAGCTCAAGTTTCAGCCAGAGGCATATTCTAACAGTTGAATGATAAATTCCTAAGAATAGTAACTATAATGAAATATGAACATATTATAAGCACCGCCAGAAAACATTATAATAAAGCATAAGGAAATCACATTGTGTGTGATCAAAAGCAAGCTTATAAAATTCTGGAATTTCCAATGTCTTTTTATAATATTTTTGACCCTACCTTTCTATCCAAGGGGTCTGTTTTTTTTTCTGTATGCAAACTCACAATGGTCAGAATCCTTACTTTAACTTATCTTGCGTTTCTTCAATGATAAAGGTTCACAAGGCATTCTTCTTATGCTAAGCCAAAATGTGCTTTAGAAGGATTGAAATATAGTAGGCATGAAAGAAAAACAATGGGAAGAAATCCAAACGGAAACCACGTAAGAAAAGGAGAAACACTTGGAGCGAGTGATCACCGTGGAAAGGCCCTGGGGGGGGAAGCTGTCATGCCTTCTTAGAGCTGCAAACTCAAGATTCTCACAGGTTCTGGTTCACCACCAAGTCCTATCTTCCAATATTATTGTCTAATAGTCATACTTGGTGAGTATAAGGAAGTAGACTACTGTCAGCAACTATACATTCCATACGTAACTGAACAACTTTCAAATGTTGTATTGGGATAAACAGTCGCTGAACCAAGAATTAGTAGATGTGAGTACAGATCCTGGTTTAAATAATCTCCACATGATCTCCGATAAATCATGTAGTCTCTCTAGTGGGAGGAAACACACATTGCTTACTTATAGAAGAGGCCAGATAGATTTATTAGGCTGAGATTTCTTTTAGCTATGCACCTGCTATATTCTATGGAATGTTAGTAAAAGGACATATGTGTGATCACCACAAATCAGCTCTAGCAATATTTTGCTCATGAATATCACTTTTCCCCTCTCCATTTCCTTTGTGTTCTCTTAGTTACTGTTAAACTACTTTTTGTTCTTCAAGCTTGCTACCTAGAGAACCAAGGTAGAATCTGTAAGCTAGCAAGAAATAATATGTGAAATAAGATGTGAAGCAGAAAGTTTTTAACAGTACTGGGTAGCTTCCATGAACTGCCCTCAACCCCCATTTCTTAGAATATCCAGAGAATTTTAAGTGTTAGCCCCTTTTTTTGGGCTCCTCTGACTCAGCCGACTTACCACTCAACAAAACAGTTGAGCTACTAATGTTCAGGATGCCCCAATGAACACAAAGGGTGGCATGAGGAAGCCATACCTCATAAGCCATTATGTATCCTTGATTTATTTTCTATATGGTTTTTTATGTCCTCTGCATTATTCTTTTTACTACTTTAATATATGTGATGGCTTGATAATAATAATAATAACAGAATAAGACTTTTAGGTTGGGCAAAGCAGAAGTGACTGCAGCAACCTGCCAAATCAAGTGGACACTCATTCAGGAATGTCTGAAGTGCCAAATCACCCTGACCTTGTCTCTGCGCATTAGGTCAGCACCCACCATGATGAGCGTCCCACGCTATACATCACAAGCATGCACAGATCTAGGAGCTGCTACCTTCTCCCATCCCCCGCACCTGAGAGGCATAAAGGCCCAGTGCTGTATACCCAGGGCGGCATTCCCTCACGTGGTCACCCTACCATGTGGGAATGTTCCCAGGCCATCTGCTAACAAGGATTATCTCCCTTGACTAATAAAACTATTTGTCTGAACTAAAAGTCTCTCTCTCATTCTCAGTTGTCTCAGTTGTTTCCCTAGGACCATTTTTCATATAAAACCCATACAATTCCTCAAAGCAAAGTGGTTTTGGTAAGGGTACATGGACCTTTGTGATATTTCAGATTTGTCAGGAATTGCTTTCTTTCCCATTACTTATTATGAGTTAAAATTTTGATGTGTTATCCTTCCCCAAAGATTAGAAAAAGTCTCAATTTTTTAAAATAATCACTTATAATACTGTATGTATGCTTATGAAACAAAGAGTTTGTTACTAGATTTATTTTCTCAATTCTCCTTTGCATATTGGACCTTCCTCCTACATGGCCATGTTTTCTGCTAATAAGTGTGGCAGTTCTTATCACCACAGTTATGTGGGCTAAATATCAACACATACCTGGTAAGTCCTCACACTGACATATTAGAACTGCTCAAGCTCCTCTTTTTACAATAAGACACTTCCTTGTAACTCCTTTATTAATGTCTTACATACCCGTGTGTACAAAATAGAAATTAACAGGGTAAGTCAGAAAAAACTATTGCACCTTGATGAACAAACAGAATTCTCATGATTTACTCACCAAATCTGACACTGTTTTGTTTTTTAATACACTTACCTTCCTAGAAAATATTTTCACTTTAATAACTCTTTATAATCTTAAATATGCAGTCTTAGCCATCTCTTGCTTTAATACAACAGTGAAATCAAAATAATGTGAAAATGAATATTAATTTTACTATTCTTTTTATAACTTGACACCGATTTATTTCACATGATTTCCAAGTCATGAAATTATTACATATTTTTGAGTCTAGAACCAAATAATGCCACCAGTTATGGAGCTAGTGATTGACTAATGATTTTTCAAGTGCAATAAAATCTTACTAATTTGGAGAAAGATACATTGGTTTTATTAGAAAATTTAAATTACAGAGCACTTTTTAAAACAGCATAGCGTTTTTGCTGCATCCCATGTGCTTTGATGTTTTTGTTTTTATTTTCATTTCTTTCAAATTGTTTCTTTCCTCTTGTCGAATATATCATTGGCTCATGTATCGCACAGTGGCATCATTTTACCCAAGAGGCTTGCGTATTTTCTTTTCATTGCTTCACCCATGCATTGGGTATTCACAGGCATGTTTTTCAACTCCATGGTGCTGTAAATTTTTTGTTTTAACTTCATATCTGTTATTGACTTTGTTTTGTGGCTTCTTATTTAAAGAAATGTATAGTGATGGCATAATAGAAACTATTATATCCAGATGCAAAGATGCAATGCAGTACGCATTTCCACTTCCAAATCAAAGATGGACCCCCCCAGTGAAACTGTTGGACATATCTAGACAATGGGATGCTGGACTGTCTGACATTGTCTGTACCAGCAATGTCGGGGCACACTTAAATAACAGACTGATGGACTTATGACTGCTTATGAAGGACTATACTATTGTAATAATATGGGGAAAATCAGTCGGTGGATGGAAAATTGGGGAGAGAGTAGGAAAATCCCAGACCCTATGGAAATTTTACCATAAAATTAAAAAAAAAACAATTATGTTAAGGATCAACTGAGAATAATAATCAGCACAGCTTTTTTTTCATTTTTTTTCAGCATATATATTATATGTATAATACATAATGTATATATTATATACTATATATCATACATGCAATCTATGTATATATATCACATACACACATATATATGTATATGTAAAACAGAGAGATAAGGAGAGACAGAAAGAGAGCTGGATTGGAAGTGGAGCAGCCAGGACGCAAACTAGTGCCCACACGGGATGCCATAGTTAGCAGGCAGAGGATTAGCCTACTACAGCACCATGCCAGGCCCAGTTTATTATCATTATAACACACAGTTTTCCTCTGATCACACTTCTGTGTGCCCATCCACAAAAATAGTCACATCTGAGCCAGCAGCATTGCATATCGTGCTAAGACTCCACCAGCTACTGCTGGCCCCCATATGGACACCAGCTGCTGTCCCAATTGCTTTACCTTCCATCCAGCTCCTTACTTGTGGCCTGGGAAAGCAGTAGAGGATGGCTCAAGCCCGTAGGCCCTTGTACCATATTGTGAGACTCGGAAGAAACTTATGGCTCCCAGCTTTGGATCAGCTCTGTTCTGGCCACGCAGCCCTTTAGGTAGTGATCCAGTGGATGGAAGATCTGTCTCCTCTCTATAACTTTGCCTTTCAAATAAAAAAAAAATCAGTAATTTCTTAAAAATGCACATTTCCGTTTCTGTGTGTGTGTGTGCGTGTGTGTGTGTTTATTTGAAAGGCAGAGAGACCAAGACAGAGTCAGCTTCCATTTGCTGGTCTCTCCCTGATGCCTGCAACAGCCAGCCGAAGCCAGAAGCCCTGAATCGAGCCTCTGTCTCCCATGTGGACTGCAAGGATCCAACCACTTGAGCCACCATCTGCTACCTCCCAAGATGTGTGCCAGGGTGAAGATGGATTTGAAAGCAAATTAGGGACTTAACAAGCCCAGGAACTCTGGTTTGGCAAATGGATGCCCTAAGCACAAACCTAACTGTTGGGACTAATGACCTGTCCATTGCTTGTATCTTATTCAGGTTTCAGCAAACTATGATATGACTTGTTTACCCATAGCCTGCAAATTTCTCACATTTCTATCCAGCTGTAAAAATTATTTTTAAAAAATGGTAAAGAGGTCACTTTTTTAGAGTCCACATATCCAAAAACATTTGCTATGTGATCTTTATACCAGAAAGCTTGCTGAACCCTATCCTAAGTGGTCACCAAATTCTTTGAGCCTTTCTCTCCCCATATCTCAAATGGTCACCAAATGTTCTCAGATCTTATTTCCCCTCCTAGCTACTATCAGCACCCTACATCTGGACACCATTCCTTGCTGCCAACAAACGGAACAGCCTTGGCTCCCCAAGACTCACACCTGGAACAAATATAATATTTGGTTTTTTGCTTCCCTTCCTACCTCTGGCATGGAGCTCGAAAGCCCTTGGAATTTCCTGAGAGATGGACGTTTTTAGTGTTACTCATATCGGAGGTTCTGCCAATGGGATGGCTATTGCCAGGCTCTCTAGAGAGCTTCAGGATGGAAATCTAGGGGAATCAACCAGGGGAGCAATGGATCAACACTTTCAGAACCAACCCATTCCTTCTCAAGCTCCAAGGAGGGGAGAAACAATGAAGATTGAGCCTCTCATTGATGGGCAATGAACTGAATCCAGCTTGTCTATCAGCTGAACTTAAAAACTCTCACTCAAGGAGCTTCAGGGAGCTCTCACGTTGGCCAACATACCCACGTCTTGGAAATTCAGTGCCATGTTCTCTTTCCTTCCTTGTGGTGTGCATCTCTTCAATTTAGGTGTTTTTATATTTCACTCTAATAAAACTATAAGCACATTGCTGTCCAGAGTTTGCAGGTGAGTCTAATAAATTAATAAAATGAAGGGGCAGTTATAGGAACTCTTGACTTCTCAGTTGCATAGGGTCAGATGGGAAACCACCTACGACTGGTATCCAAAGTGAGGGAACTATTGTAGGACTAAGCCCTCACCCTGTGGCTACTTGTTAATCTAGGTAGCTAGTGTTGGAACTGAATTGAACTATAGCATATCCAGTTAGTGTCTGTGCTATAACTGAGTACTAGACTTTTCACTTTACAACTGAATCTGATCATTTCACTACTGTATTCCAATAACCCTGCAGATTTTTTACAGTGCATACTACAACTGCAGGTTCTTTGTTTTATATACAGGAGTTCAGTTCTGCACATACTTTCATATTGTAATTCTCCTGAATTGACTTCTTAAAATAGCCTCCTAGCTTAGTAAGGATGTTTTCAGTAGAAAATAATGCTTACAAGAAACACTTGCTTCAGCATGTAGATAAAACTATTGAAAAAAGCATATTTCTGAAATAACACAGTTTGTGCATTTAAACAGGAAAAAATTTGTCTATAATATCAAATCAGTTTTAAATGAGTTTTTAACAATTTAAGCCACATTTTTTAGAAACTGTGAAAACCATAGAGGTTAATAGATGGGAAACTATTTAGATATTTTAATTACTAAATTAAGCCTAAAAACACAGCATACATTCTTGGTATACTTTTTTAAAACAATAGCTAATAAGTCAAAGTGTAGACAAAAATACCTAGGGTGAAAAATTAAGATTGAAAATTTAAGCTATCAAATAAAATGTAAATGTGATGGCTAAAAACCCTTCTGGTTTCCTTCTATTAAAAAAAAAAAAACAGAAACAGGATAAAAACGATTTTAAAGGGCCCTTCTAATTTAATCAGGTAGTCTATTTTTTCCCTGTTATATTTAATCTTATGTCACAGAGGCTTTGCCTAAAACTTTTAAATTCTACAGTTCAGTAGCAGGCTCATTCGTTGGTAGTTAAAACAAACTCACATGAAATGACCTGAAGATCTATTTAAAAAACAATCAGTGAAGGTAAATATTGGATATCTTCATGTTGGATCTGAAAATCCATCACTCTACGTGCCTTTTACTTGATTTGCTGCTTAACATATCTCCACAGTGAGTCTATCACATCAACATAGTCATCATGATCCAAGCCGCAAGTAATGGAGAGTGTCAGTGTCAATTCTGCTTTCTCACACTCGCATCCCTTCACTTCATCTGATTTTAATAATCCCTGTCAAACCACAAACAGTCCAAATTACCTTCATGACACAGAAGCTTTCAAGGAGCAGACAGAATCTCAACTTTCATTTAGCAGCTACAAAAGAAAGCTGTCCAGCTGGACAAATATTATTTCCACACATGACAATCGCTGCAGTTGAGCATGCATTTTAATTCTTAACTAAACCTGCCAGGAGTTTGATAGGAGCTTCTTGTTTTGTGTAGATTGACTCACAGGATTATCAGACCAATGACTGTAATTGTGCTGAAAGAACCCAGTATTTATCTACTAAAAGAGGAATCACGGAACAACGCTGAGAGATCAAAAGGAACATATAAGAGATAATGTGTAGGTACAGACTGTATGAGGAAACTATTTACTATTTAAATTGCATATTTCAGTTACTAAATATGCTCTAAATATGCCACACATAATCTTGATGTGATACTGAAAAATAATAGCTAATAAATAAAAATGCAAAATAGTTACAACTGTACCAACAGACACTAATTAGAAACAGGTTATCAAAATTAAATCGAAAGAAATTTTAAAAACAATGCATAGAATTAACTCACTTCAAAATTAGATTTCTAGAAAAGTTATACATGTTAATCATAATAAAACTGATGTTCCTGACAAAATAGCAAACAAGAAAACCGAAATGTTCACTATCTTCTGGTCCATGTGCTCCTGCACATAGAATATTAATTTTTAAGACAAAATAGAATAAAAATGAGAAACATATGAATAAAAGATACATGACATTTTGAGGGCTTTATTTACAAAAATGTTTAATATCATCTATAGAAGATGTCTAATTGCTTTACAAGGTAATAATTCTTAGTTTCAACTATTTTCTAAAATTCAAAGAGAAAGTAATACTCTCCTTTAAGTTATTTCTATTTTACTTGATTTGAGTCTAATTGTGAAAATTTATAGGCAGCTTGCCTGGCAAATGAATTAACTTTTTGTACTTTTTTTTTTTAACAACTGCAGCTTCCATTGCAATTGCTGGAATATAGCAAAATTTTTGGACTTAATTGTGAATTACTATGTGCATCAAAACATTACAAAGTTCCCTCCATCAATTGCACATCATTAACAGCATATCCAGCACGCTGTATTCTGCGATGATTTTTAAAATATCAACAAAAGCAAGTAATTTTATTGTTGCTAACAGTTTGTTACTCAGTGTGTAATAGTATTCACAGCAACAACAAATGCTTCAACTTTGACACGATGAACCTCCAACGTTTTATTTTGCTTTGGAGCAATAGGTAAGAAACTTGGAACCATTATTGAAAACGATTATTTTGGTATGAGAAGTATCTGATGATACGACTAACATCATTTGACAGTTGATGAAGTTCTAATGGTGCCAATATATTAACTGCCATTGTTTCACTTTTTAAACACAGACTATTCAGTAATGAAAAATGAGAGAAATTCAGAAGGGTCTAAATGAAAAGTCATGCTTCATAAGAGTGGCACACAAATGTAAATTCTGCAATTAGTATTAAAATATAGCATTTTTCTGCACACTCTTAAAACTGGCCAATGTGATCAATGCTGCCACCTCAGCAGATGGTCTTGTTTTGCGGCACTCAGTGACATCATTACAAGTTTGGTGGATAGTAAATGACAACAGACATTTTGTGTGAGTTGCACATCAATTTCTTTCTTAGTAAGTCAGAGACATTCAATTTAATGTAAACAGCTACTTCGTTATCACTGTTGACAAAAGGGTTATTACCAAATAAAAATGCATTACTCAGAAACAAAGTCCATAGCTACTGGTCCACTCATCACGTGACTGGGAGAGGTGGGGGCTTCCAGCACTGCTGCCACCCCCACCACCCAAGAGCTGAGAAACTCGGCTGCACCTCATGTCCATGTCCAGGTGCACTTCCTTTAGCAGCAACCCCCGCATGCCCTCCTCGGGAAAAAAAATGGTCTGATTCTACCAAAAAAAAATTGTGGAAAATAGAATCAAAAACTAAATCTATTTTAATGGAGGAAAAAAATTGGAAAAACATGCGTAAGTTTTCCTAATATACACTTTGTATGAACTTTCTGAAGATCACCTCATACTTCTGGTAAGGGTAAATGGGTTATTACCAACGTGACCATACATGAAAGTGACAGTTCCATTAGTTACACTGGCATCTAACATAGGAGACATTGAAAGAATTTGGAAGTATAATTTATCGATCTATGTAAAATCATCTTGGTTCATTCATACACAGCAAGAATGAAAAATCTGGCATCTATTACAAATTATAATCTAACTCACTATGGCAGGACATTGGAATATTTCTAGAATACCATGTGGATGGCTTTCTAATAAGGATTTTTTAGGTTTTTGTTTATTTTCATTTTCTTTGAATCATTAAAACAAAGAAGTAGATGAAGAGGGATCTCCCAGCTGCTGTTTCGGTCCCTAAATGCCAGCAATAGGCAGAGCTGGGCCAGATCAAAGCCAGGAGTCCAGAAACCAAATGGACCCTAGGACTTGAGGCATCCATCAGCTGCTGCTTCTTGAGGTATGCACTAGCAGGTGGCTGGAACTCCGAAGGAAAAGGCCAAGAGTTAAAGGCCATTCCACTACAGGCTGTGGGGTCTCAAGGAGAGAAATTCACCACCATGCCAAACAGACTCCACTGGAATACTACACTATTTCATTTTTTAAAACTAAGTTACAGAAGTACATCTACAGCATGACACAATAAAATATTTTGAATAAGCAAACAACCCACTGAAATCAAGAAGGATACATATCAGAATATTAGCAGTGCTAATCCACAGATTAGCAGATGGTGACAGAAAAGGGGAAAAAGGAAATGGAATTTTTACTCTGTGTAATTACTTATTTTTGTTTGAACTTACCATAATAAGCAGATCTTACTTTCAATTCCTGCAAAGTGAAAATGGATTTTAAAACTTACAAGGAATATCAGAAGGCATTAGCTCAGTATTACTTGAGTAGAATTAGGAATCCAGCAGTTAAGCTCTGTATTGGTACACAATGGTAGGCAAGTTAAGCCCCTGAGAAAATGGAAGATAAAGGTACTCATATAAGTGGGAGCCGAGTGATCTCCCAAATTTGAGAGTATAACAGATCTCAAGGCAAGAGACATTTGATCCAATTTGGGAGATGATGCAACAACTAGAGGAGGAGATTGTTTCAGCAACATACTTGACAAGTAGACAATGACCAGGTCTGCCTAAATCTCTCCTCTTATATAACTTAAGCTCTCTGTAACCTGATTATTGCCAATATGTACTGGGGTCCCCATCCTGATTTTTCTGACATTGGTCATCTCCACTTGCTTCTGATTCACGAAGTACCATCAACTGAGATTTAGTAATTAAAGTGAAGGATACATATTTGGAGTATAAATTGGAAATGTTTTTGGAGAGTCAGAAAACTCATAAATGAAAATGATAAAAGATAAAATTAAAGAGATGTGACATGGCCTAGTATTTCAATTTTTTTTCCTTTTCTGGTAAGAAAATATTTGGACTTTTTTGTTTTTTTTTAACTAAGAAAGCACATGGTGAGCATTTTCCCCGTATGTATAAACAGCATGAAATGGCTTACCGTATACTGAAAGAGAAGTAAAAAGATTCAATTGGGAGGATAATGAGTTAATCCACATGGAAGTGATTATGAAGAGGCAGAGGATATGGCCACTTAGAAGAGCTTTTAGAAAAACTTTGCAGGATATGAATACAGAACTTGGCTGGGCAGACAATTGTAGATGAAAGTAAGTCAGGCAGTTACTGTATATCCCAGGTGCCAACAAGCTGTAGTGTTAGACCCAGTTCACCAGAAAAACCAAACAGGACAAACTGCAAAGTTGCTTATGAGAGGAGAGCTTGTGGGTTATGTCATCACAAACTAACCAAGGGTAAAAGCTTGAGTACAGCTCTTTGTGAGCAATACAGATCCACATGGGACAAAACCAATGATGACAGTGGTGACTGAAATAAACAGGTTGCATTATCTAGAGCAGCTACACAATGCCAAAGGCTTTTATGTTTTATGGTTCTGCTAAACGCACCCCCAGACACCAAGCACTGCAAGCACCTGCTAACTGGGCAAGGATGGGGTTACCTACGCGAGTTTCTGCACGTTAGGGCCCAAGGAAAGGTGAGGACAGAGGGGAAGCCATAAGAAAGTTTATGCAGTAAGGGCTAAATTATTATGAAGAAAATCCTGGATTTTTAATCTGACATCTTGAGAGCTTTAAAAAAAGTGGATTCAACTTGGAGACTAGAAGGGATGGCAAATTCATTGTTAGACATGAATTTGAGTGTGCCACAGAAGTAGAAATGCATCCCACAAATAAAATGAGACTGATGCAAGGCGGGCATAAGAAGAGACAAGACTCTCCCTTCCCTGCTTTTTTTTTTTTTTTTTTTACTAAGAAAGCACATAATGCAGGAGAGTAAGATGGAAACAGCATCATCATCTTTTTGTTTGCTGTGACCATGAGTTACCGAAAACATGCATAAGGATTGTCTACCTATGTGTATGTACATTTATTAAACAGAAGCCTTATAAGTCATTACCTATTGTTAATATCTATTCTAATTGTTCTGTATTCTAGTGTATTGTATTTAGTTTTCTTTTCTAAAAAAAAAAAAAGTCAGTTTTTCACTTGAAAGCAGAAGGACAGAAAGAGATCCTCCATTCACTACTTCACTCCCCAAACTCCTGTAATAACTAGGGCTCGGTCAGCCTGAAACCAAGAGCCTGGAACCTAATGCTGGTGGTCCACTTTGAGGGGGGCAGGAACCCAAGGATCTGAGCCATCAGCTGCCTCCCAGGGTGCATTTTGACAGAAAGCTTGAACTGATGTAGAGGAGCCAGGATCCAACTAAACACTTCAGTGTGGGATGCATGCCCCAAACAGAAGCTTCACTGCTGAACCAAAAACCTGCCTCTCTCTCTCTCTCTCTCTCTCTCTCTCTCTCTCTCTCTCTCTCTCTCTAACACACACACACACACACACAAGCATACACACAATCTTACATGCTTCCCACAGCTTCTAGAGTTCAGCCTCTCTAAGTTTGACTTTGAGATTTTTAGATTAAAAAAGAGAACACTGCAATCATGTTGTGGAACCATCTGTAAAGATATGACTGATAAATCCAGAAGAGATGTCCTTTGAGAAGGCTACAAATAAAAAACAAGCGTAACATTAAGAACTAGTTTGGGAAGTATGAAAGGAGGGTCAGAAAAAGGCCAAAGAAGATTTTAAAAGAAAATGCAACTTGGGTTAGCCGCCGGAGATTTAAAAAGAAAACACAACTTTGGTTAGAAGTTAGGAGAAAAAAAATATCAAAAAGGATTGGGGGTGAACAGAGTCCTCTTCTAATACATATCTCAGCACATACTGCAGGTGTAGTCCAGATTTAAGCTGAAACACTAGATAACGCTTAAACATTCAAACACCTGAGCTCCATCTCACACCTGATGAATTAAGTTCTCTAGGTGTAGGCACAGGAATTGGCAACTAAAATGCTTCCCAAAGCATTCTTTTCACCACCCTTACAACCTTAATCAATTTATAAGCACACATATTCATAATTACAATAGATTCTTACACCTTCCATTTTCACTTCAAAGTGACTACAATGAACTTAACAAATCAATAAGCATCACAAACAAATGGCATTTAGCAGAATTCAGTCAAAGTGCCAGGAGGAGCCAGATTTTGCAAAGCAACAGGAACTAAAGCTTGCGATTTAGACTCTAATAGCAAAGATATCCCTTTATGTGGTGAGTTCTGGTAATAAAAAGCAATTGTCACAAATGGTGTTAGCAGTAGGTCACCAAGAACAACGGGGCATAACTTTATTCTACCCAAGATGGGAATCCTACTTAAAATAACAGTGGTTAACACTGTGCTCCCTCATCTATGAGAGGCCCTGTTCAAAATCCTTAACATGCATTCACTCATTTGCTCCTCACAATCCTGCAGAATAATACAGCCTCACTGCCCAGATGTAGAAGCTGAGACACTGAGGGCTAAGGAACATTTCAGAGGTCACCTAGCTCAAAATGGGGTACGTGCACAGGCAACCAGCCTGCCTCCCAGAGAACATACTGGAACACAGTGTGCTGCACTGTGAGTCTGAGAAAGTCTTAGATATTGGAACAATTATCTGTCTCACACAGAAAGATTTGCTGTTTATGTTCTGGGATTATTTTCCTGTGTTGTTTCCTAGAGTTGATTTTAAGATAACTTGGGTGTCCCTTGCACTAGCATTCCCAGTTAAGCTCACTTATTAAATCTGTTTACATTCAAAATGCACTTGACATGTAACAAGATTCTCCAAATTAGCATAAAGATGGTAATTCTGCATCCCATCTAAAAACAGAAATTTAAAGATACTTTATTCTGCACTAGAAGGGCAGGATACCACAGTAGTTCAAAGCTAAACTGCGCAGATTTCAACACAGCAACCACCTGGGAACCCTTGTTCTAAAAAACACAGATTTTCAACATTTGTATCAGGTTCCCACAGGATGGTGCCACTGCTACCCTGGCACTTCCGTTTACAGAGATGAGGGCTCAGGGTTGGAGCTCTAGGGGTCACACTGTATCCCAGCCCTGTTAGCTAACCAGGTGTGTAACCAGATCACACATGTATACTACACCTGTAAAACAGATCATGAAAGGACTGTTATTAAGGTTATGTGAGACAATCCATAGACCATACTTAGAATAGACCCTGGCTTATACAGGGAACTCAATAAATGTAATCTCTTAGTATTATTGAAGGATATTAAAAGCATATATTGTATCCCATTAGAAATCCATTTATAGAATTGACTGATCTGGCAGAAATGCTAAATAAAATGTCATCATTCTTTTCTAGGCAGTCAGTAGAATATCACTGTACGTTGAAGGACATTAAATACATAAGTTAGGCCCAGTACCCAGCTTTATTAAATACATAAATCTGAAACTGCTCTAAAAGAATTTGCATGAAACTGGCTTGGTCTATGATATTTGAAAAACATATTCTGTCTCTATGCCAGAAAGAAAAAGTTTTTATATCGCAGGCACACAGAGTTCCAATTTATTTAGTTGAATGGCTTCCTCTGAATTTTGAAGCACTCACTTTTGTTTAAAACATTCAGTTTTAGGATACAGGTATCAGAACTAGTTATTAGTAAAACAATAATGATTTTTAAAACTTTTATTCACAAACAACACTGTTAGTTTGGAGGATTTAACCGTATCCTTCATAGGTAACTGTAAAACATTAGTTGTCTTTCACTCATTGATAAAAATCCAGCATGAGAAGATGTGGTGGCTCGAGCAAGGAGAAGCTGAGTGCATGCCTCTAGTTGGTCAATACATGTAAGAAACAGCAAAATAAAACAAAATAGGTCTATAATTTTCCTATTCTTTCACATCAGATTCTTGACATGGGTAATAAAATTATGAGGCGATTGCTACTATGTTTACCTTTCTAAATTAAAGTGAGAATCAAGTGAAGAAATACAGATATGACCTCTACGATCAAAACAAGAGAAAGGAAGAGGAGGAGAACGTGGGCTACTGAATTATTCTCTCCCCTATCTTCACATGCAGAGTCGGGGTAAAAGCAATGCTCCCAGCTGCTCCCTTAAAGGTCTGGCGGGATACTAGAATTATTTCACAAATGCATAACACAGCAAATTTTAGTTTACATCTTTATCTTCTCTGGCAAATGTTACCTATAAAAATAAATTTTACTCCCCAAACTCTGCACGAAGAGGCTTTATGTGAAGGAGTACCATGCGGAAGTCTACAAGGCAGGATTTGCTTGCACTCAGCTACGGCAGATGAAGACCCTGCACTCCACTCCTTCACTTCTTCACATCAAATTTGAAACTTGTGCGTTTACAGAAAAACAGGTCAATTGTTGAAACTGTGATCCTTAATATTTATTGAGATGATAACCAAGATGAAACTGTTAGCATTAAAGGTGTAAGGAGAATAGGAGGGTAAACAGGATTCTACCAGCGTCCTGTCTCGTTATTTTGGTTTATATTGTTTTGAAACAAGTATCTGGAAAAAGAAAATTTACTGAAAATGTCTGGGCTAACTTTTCAAGCCTACAAGGTAGGTATTAGCTGTTGTTCCACTCTAGGGAAGCAAGAAATCCACTTAGCTGTGACCCATTTATGCCTCTTCGATTTATCATATGCATTTTTTAATGACCCCAAACCAAAGC
Organism: Ochotona princeps; assembly: GCF_030435755.1. Taxonomy (NCBI): domain Eukaryota; kingdom Metazoa; phylum Chordata; class Mammalia; order Lagomorpha; family Ochotonidae; genus Ochotona; species Ochotona princeps. The sequence continues at coordinate 10,571,065 of NC_080859.1, forward strand.
AAATCTAGAAACCCTATTTGAAAAGTTGACATTAAGGTTGTGACACCAACCAAAGCAACAAGAGAACTGAAAGTTAAACCGACACGCAACCTCCAAATCAGCCTGTCACATTCCTAATTTAAAAACAGTAACTATTGTGAAATACTGACGGCATGTCAGCCGCTGCTTTCAAACTCCTGAATTTTGTCATTCGGTGTTTGTGTCACAACCTTAATATTATTTAAATATACTTTTAAATACCTATTATTTTTCTAAAAAAAAAAAATCTCTGCATTGAAGAGATTCTGGCTTTGAAGAAGTTCACCTCAAAGCACGACGCTCCTGGCATGCCACTCTTATTAGAAGTAGTGCATAAAACATTTGCTGTTGACAAATCTAATTCATTAAAAGGTGATGTGGATGCATTTTAAAATACCTGGCTGGCATCATTATCTGCAGTGCCTTTTATAAATTATTCCTCGTTTCCCTTTTGACTAAACTTGTCACAGTTCCTTTTCGGAGTCTGAGTGCTGTGCGTTAGAGTCAAGGCTTTCAGCACGGCTAGACAAGTCACGACTTCAACAGGGCAGGGGCATTTGATTTTCTTGCAGCCAGAGACAGTAATGTAAGTACCGCTGATTTCATTCAACTCATTGATTTTTAACGAAAGACAAGGGAAGTCAGTTAGTGATGGGTGCATCTCACAGGAAAGAATTACAAATAAAACTATACTCCTCGTGCAGAATGAGGTCCTTCACAGAAAGAAATCATACAGAGAGGGGCTGGCAGCCCTGCTGCACTGTCGGGCGGCAGACTCGCTTTAAAATTGAATTGTGCTTCCCCTGACACTGGAGATCAGGTACATCACAAGGCTGACAGCAGGCTGGCACGCCGACTTGCTCAAGGAAAACGCTAACTATATTCTCTGAGAGGCCAAAGGGACAGAATTAGAGCAGCCATCAAGGCAACTGGATAGGCAGGGCACAAATTATTCAAAATTTGAAGAAAAACATTTCTTACCTAATTTTATTTCAGAAGACGCTAAGAATGAGACAGTCTTCCAACCCTAAGCCAGTAGAAAATTATTTCCTTCTGAGTATCAGTAGACAAATTTTCCCTTCGAGTCTTCAGCAGAGTATATTCCAAAATATATAAATGTATCTAGAAAACAATTGAGCAAGGCTTTATCAGTGCCACAGTGGGGGTGAGGACATGTCCATAGCATTTTAATGTATATCAGATGTATATCAGTGGTGAGAGTACTTTCAGTGTATTGCAACATACCGGTTTGAGCTGTGAAGAAGGCAAGCTGGGAATACACAGACATCCTCAAGACCGACTACTCCAGAAAAGCTTATTAACAAGATGACCCATACATTTTGTTCACCTATTTACCTATTTGCATATATTTTTGAGAGGCAGATATTTCCCATCTGCTGGCTCATCCCCGCAATGCCCACAATAGCTGCGTGGCTGGGGCTGCCAAGCCCAAGTCGGGAGCTGGACCCTGATTCTGGCCAGTCTATGTGGATGCCAGGGACCCAACTACCTGAGCCATTACCAGTTGTCTCCCAAGGCGTAGAGAGCTGCAATCAGGAACCAGAGTTGGAGGTTGAATCCTAATACTCCTCTATGGGATATCAGTATTTTCTTTTTACATTCTTGATCTATCATGCAGAGAGATTTTCCCCCTCTTGCATCTGCTTACTTCCCAAATGTTCACCACAGCCATGGTGATCGGGGGAAGCCAGAAGCTCAGAAATGAAGACTCCCCTACGAGTTGTCCCCTGCACTCTCCTAGTGAGCACATCAGCAGGAACGTTAGAATCAGAGGAGGGGCCAGGACTTGACCCGTGTACTCTAATATGAGCACTCAGGTGGTGTCTTAACCACTTTGCCTGTCATCCCAGACACAGGCATCATTGCTTCTAGGACAAACATGGACCCCACTCATAGATTTTATGGACAACAAGAAAAAAGGCATATTTAAAAATCCCTTTATTTTCACTAAAAATTGATCACACCTAAAGCAATGTAACTCAAACAAGTAAAGAACAGTCACACCATTTAAAGCCAGCAATGCTATTGAGTCCAGTTACTTTTTTTATGCTTAGTTACTCTTTGTTCCTGAGTGTATAAAATCACCCTTTTCCCTACTTTTCATGGCAATCTTCTTAAAAATAGATTCCTGGATTTTGATATTGGTGTCACAACTCTACTATTACTTAAATACAAATTTTACTAGCTATTAGTTTAAAAATCTCTGAAGATACTGAAGGTCACCTGGGATTTTGTTCACACAGATTCTCACGAAGCTGGTTTTGGGTGGGGACCTAAGATTCTGTATTTCTGAACAGGTCTCTGGTGATGCCACGAACACTGTCAATCTGGGGACTATTTGCTGTCCAGAAACCAAGATGCACAGCTGTCATGGCTGCTGAGCTTTGGTCCTTCCATATAATGTCAGTGTTTCTTGTCAAGATATTCTCTATCCTGTACCAAGAGAGAGCTAGGAATTTGGGATCATACGAGTCACACCGGTTCAGAACTGAGTTTCCCAAGCCATGAATACTGCTTGTGACTTCACTAATTGGGCTCTTACTGTCACACATTAAGGCTTTTCCCACAAGAATTTTGCATGTCTCTTTTGTTGTCTTTATTCCTAGGAACTTTGTATTTTCAATGTTATGGTAAACTATCTCCTTGCAAAACGTTTCTGTTTTTCGTTGATTGTATATAGATGTTTATATAACTTTATATATATATATCAATATGTCTATCCAGATTATTTGTTAAATCCTTACTTTTTGTGTAGCTTTATGTCTTTAATAAATAAATTTTCGGGCCCAGCGGCATGGCCTAGCATAGCTAAAGTCCTTGCCTTAAACGCGCCGGGATCCCATAGGGGTGCCGGTTCTAATCCCGGCAGCTCCACTTCCCATCCAGCTCCCTGCTTGTGGCCTGGGAAAGCAGTCGAGGACAGCCCAATGTTTTGGGACTCTGCACCCGCATGGGAGACCTGGAAGAAGTTCCTGGCTCCTGGCTTCGGATCAGCACAGCACCAGCCCTTGCGGCTCACTTGGGGAGTGAATCATCGGATGGAAGACCTTTCTCTCTGTCTCTCCTCCTCTCTGTATATCTGACTTTCCAATAAAAATAAATAAAATCTTAAAAAAAATAAATTTCCTTTATTCATTTCTAAAATCTGTATTTTTATTTTTTAAATTGCCTTTCTGAAACAAAAATAAGGTTAAAGAACAAATGTATTAGTTAATAGGAAAGAATATTTTATTATATATCATCGGGCAAAATGATCTTTCAGGTAGGCCTAGGTTATCTAGGAGATTGATAAGATAAAGGTCCCAACTATTTATTGTCCTCACTCTTCTTGCTATTTTCTAGTGTCAGATTTTTGAGTTCTTAAACATCAGTATCATCCATTTTCCCAAGCTGAACTCCAGTTCTAAGACAGCTTGGCCACTCGTGGCAGGAAGGAGAGTAAAAACAGGAAGTAGAGGCATTACAAATGAGAGAAGTGTTTCCGCTTCAGCTAAGAACTAAGGTGCAAATGCTGATGCCAGGAAACCATTAGAGACACACCTCATCACCCACACCCTTAGTGCTGAAATCACAGTTTCTTGGAAGACCCACAAACACCTGAAACTACTTTCTTGGTGATAATGTCAGCCTCTCCGGGCAGAATGCCCTTCTTGATAGCTCTCAGCCAATCAGATTGGAAAAAAGTAGCCTACTGTTGCATACGTGGGTCACTGTTGTCAACACTGGTTGCCTGAAGAAAGTTGAAAATGTGATGGCGTGGAGGAAAAAAGGATGAAGAAAAGGAGACAATGACTAAAGTAACAGCAGCCAGTATAACAAAAATGAACAAAAATGAATAAAGAGTACTTTTTTTAAAGGTCTATCCATTATCCACTATAAGCAATTACGTAGGAGGATGCAATGCAGAAAGTGCTGGAAGAGATAAAGTCAGGACTCAGGAAAGCACATACATATCTATTGCCACTATTTAAAATATGCACCATTGTGTAAGCAGGTATTAACAAGGGCTCTATCACCTGATTGGAACACCTTCCTCCTGACTCTACCTTCCAACACTGACACCTGGGTGACCGGGTCTCAAAATACCCCTGAAAACACTAATACAGGTGTACAAGGGGAGAGGAGATATAAAACCCACAGCCAAGAAGTCAGGGGATCATCACTGCCAGGCAATTAGAAGGCTAATCTTCCATATCCAAGCAAATGCCAGGATCCAATGCGGGTGCCAGTTCATGCCCCAGCTGGTCCACTTCCCATCTAGCTCCTCGCTTGTGGTCTGGGAAAGGAATGGAGGATGGTCCAAAGCCTTGGGGCCCAGCACCCAATGGGAGACCCAGCAGAAGCTCCTTGCTCCTGGCTTCAGTTGGGCTCAGCTCCAGCCACTGCAATCATCTGGGGAGTGAACCAGCAGATGGAAGACCTTTCTATGCCTCTGCCTTTCAAAAAAAAAAAAAATAGATACACCTTTCAAAAAAAAAAAAAAAACCACAGAACATCAAACTGAATATCCCAGATGAAAGAGACAAATTCCTAGAAAGGCAAATTAGTGTAACACAATATAAAAATGATAAAAATAATAATGTGGTTGAAGTTTTCGTGTTGGAATATTTGATGACCAACATGCAGATATGAAGTGAAGAGCAGAGGAGTATTTTTTTAAAGAGGTCTTTATGTTATGGGAACACTACCATCATGAAGGGATTAATTCCAGTTCTTCATTAAAAAAAAAAAAGGTGGAGGAGGGGAGAGAGAGAAAAGGAAAAAGAGTTCTCTGTGTGTGTTTTGTCTTTCTAGGCTTCTCCTTGCCTTTCCATCACTCCATGAAGAAGGACGCCTTCATCAGCTGCCAGAGCTTTGATCTTAAATCTCGTATCCTCCAGAACTATATGGGTCAACACATTTCTATTCACGCCAAATACCCAACCTGTGGAACTCCTTCATGGCAGGCACAAAACAGAGTAGGAAAAACCTACAACAAGTGAACTGATCAAATTAGAAAGAATAATAAACAGTCCCACAGAGAAACCAGCAGCTAAATGCCTTCAGCGATGAACTCAATTAAAAGTTTAAAGATAAACTCACAACAGCACTTCACTAATTCTTCTAAAAAAGCAAAAGAGAACGGTTATCAACTCATTCTCTGAGACTTAGCATTACCCGATGGCAAAGACATCACAAGAAAATGAGGGGTTAGAATTTCTTATGAATAGCAGTAAAAACACTTACAAATTAAAACATTAACAAATGGAATCCAGCAACATACACACAGTATTACGACCATAACCAACTGGGATTTGTCTCAGGAACGTAAAGCCGGATGAACATAGGGAAATCGATTGAAGTTACAGACCTTATTAATAAAGGACAAAAACCACATGACCTAAATAGATGCAGAAAAAAACAATGTGTCAAGTGATAAGAACATTGAAAAAACTTTCATGGAAAAAAAAAAAGATTCAACAAACTAGAAACAGAAGGAAACTTTCTCAATCTGATGAAGAACATCTACAAAAAACCAGTAACTGATATCACACTATTGGGAAAAGACTAAGACTGTCCCTAAGATCAGGACAAGATCAGTATGTTGTTTTCTATCATTTCATTCCACACTCTGTACCAGAAGGCGCAGCTAGGACAATTAAGTCAAAGCAGTGGCTTTTCCTGCTGCACCACAATGCTAGCCCCAGCTAGGACAATGAAGCAGAGCAAGTCAACAAACGGCATTCAGAGTTAGAAGCAAGAACTAAAACTGTTTCAAGATCATATACGTGTGTATGTGTGTATATATATAATACAGATACATAATATACATACAATATATAATTACTATATATATATATTTGCTAAAGAAATAAGTCGTACATGCAAATCTTGACCTTGGGCCAGGTCATAATTTTTAGATATGCAAAAATCAAACAAACTGGACTTGATCAAATTAGAAATGCTTGAGCTTTAAAGGATACAAGCAAATGAAGAGGAACCCTAGAGAATAGAATATTAGCCAACTATGCACCCCACACCAGAGTAAAAAAGAATTACTGTAACCCACAATAAGGACAAATAACTAGAAAAATGGCAAAGGATTTAGGTAAGCATTTCTACAAACAAAATATCCAAACGGCCAATATGGAATAATGCTCAATATCATTAGCTTTTAGAGAAATACAAATTGAGATCAGACTGTATCGCTTGGTTTTTGAAGGATATTGCATTAACACTGTAGATAAACTTGGGAAAGATTGTCACTTCAAAACTTACCTGAATGGCTACAACAGAGAGGCATTATGGGACAGGCATTTCCTCTAACAGCTAAGGCTCTAGTTAAGATGTTCACATTCCACACTCAAGAACTCATTGTCTAGCTTTGGCTCCTGCCTCCAGCTTGCTGCTCATACAGCTCTTGGGGGAGAGTGGTGATGGCTCAAGTAGCTCGGGCCTTGCCAACCACATGGGAGATTGGAACTGTCTTCCTATCCCTGGGCATGGGTGCCAGCTCAGGTCTATCTCTGGGGTATTTGCCGAACCAGAGGATGGGAGCTCTGCTTCTTTCTCTCTTTCTCTCCTTTTATCTCTGCCTTTCAAATAAATGCTTTCTCCCAAATTGTTTTAGTAACACAATAATAAGTGTCATAGAACATGTGCAGAAACCCTCACACGCAGCTGATGGGGTTGTTAAAGCTCCTCTTCCTCGTCTGTCAGTGTAGATGTTTACTAAATAAAATTTTGCATTTTACAATGTTTATGATCTTTCCCACTAGACTAGAAACACAAGAAGACAGTGATGTGTTCTTTCCTTCCCAAGGTGTCTGCAGTATTATCACTACAGCCCGAGTACAGGTCAATGACTGATTGTGCCACTCTATGCCATGTGCTACCACTGAGCTGCCTATTCTCTACCACAGCACTCCACACTCCTATCAACACGGGACTGCTTCTGCTTTAACGTCTTCACCCCAGCTCCCAGACTGGCAGAAAAGACAAATGAAAAGTTAGATACAAGATTCCAAAATAAGGTCTAGGGCCCCCCTTGGAGCTCTAATACACTTTTGATGTGATTTGCAGGGTCAGAACTGTTTTTCTTAATAATGACAATGAATTTTGCTTTTTTAATGTTTCCTCTCCTAGTACAAAAGCCTTGAAGCCTTAGGCCAAATCAAAGTTTTCTGTTTTGAAGGTTTATTAGTTTTTAATAAAGTATTTCTATTGCTTCTATAAGAAGCCACCACAAATTTATTGGCATCAAACCAGAGAATTATCTTAGTTGTCCAGGTCAAGTTTAAAATGGATCTCATTAAAATCAAACCAAGTAACCAGCAGTGCTGTATTTCTTTCCGAAGGCTCTAAAGATAATCCTTTGTTCCATTACATTTTGTAATGTCTTCGGCAGCCCATTCTCAGCTTACGGCCCACTTCCTCTATTTGTAGCCAGCTATATGGGTTGAGTCCTTTTACCATGGAATTGTTCAAAAAATTTTTTCCTCCATTTCATTTTAGGGAGAGCTGGTGAGGGAATGAGTGAGTACACAACGGAGGTGTCTTTCACTTGCTGCCTCATTCCCTACATGCTTGCAATAGCGAGCACCAGGAGCTTCATCCAGGTCTCCCACAGGGTGCAGGTGCAGAGCCCAAACACTTGAGCCATCTTCCACTGCTTTTCCAAGTGTATTAGCAAGAAGCCAGACTGGAAGTGAAGTAGTCAAGACGTGAGCCACCACCCAATTGGTGGTGTGCCACAGCACAGGGTCCCAGAATGAAATATTAAAATGCTTCATTTTAAGAGCCAGCATTGTGGCCTGGCACTTTAGCCACTGTTTGGAACACATGCATTCAATATTGGAGTACCAGTTCAAATACTGTTTCGGTTACTCTGCTTCCGATCCAGTTTCCTGCTAATGTGCTGGGAAGGCAGTGGATTTTCCAAGTTCTTGGTCTCTGCCACCCATATGGGAGACCCAGTGGAATCCTGAGGTTCTGGCTTCAGCCTGACCCATCCCTGGCACATGTGGGGAGTAAAACAGCAAATGCAAGATGTTGCTCTGACTCTCCCTCTGTGTCACTGTTTTAGGAAGAAGGAGAGAAACAATGAAGAAATATTTTTTGAAATTGGTTTCAATTTATTATATTGTACAAAAACATAAATGCATAAAATTGTATAAATAAAAAGTCTTGGAAAGTCTCAGTAATTTTTAAGAGTAGAGTGGACTCTGAAACCAAAAACTGGAGTACTGCTGAGTTAGAAAGACGAGAAAGCCCCAGGAAGACAATGCTGGGTATATGCAATCTTAAGAATAAATGGTGGCAGGGCCTGGCGGCGTGGCCTAGTAGCTAAGGTCCTCGCCTTGAAAGCCCTGGGATCCCATATGGGCGCTGGTTCTAATCCCGGCAGCTCCACTTCCCATCCAGCTCCCTGCTTGTGGCCTGGGAAAGCAGTCGAGGACGGCCCAAGGCCTTGGGACCCTGCACCCGCGTGGGAGACCTGGAAGAGGTTCCTGGTTCCCGGCTTTGGATTGGCGCGCACCAGCCCGTTGCGGCTCACTTGGGGAGTGAATCATCGGATGGAAGATCTTACTCTCTGTCTCTCCTCCTCTCTGTATATCCGGCTTTCCAATAATAATAAAATCTTTAAAAAAAAAAAAAAGAATAAATGGCAGCAGCCTGAAGGACACCGGGACAAAGAAGCAACACAGAAACCGTCTGGAAGGGACCTCTTCATAACCTACCCCAGTTCTGTACCTTCTGATCAAAGCTCTGAGTAGCACATGACAAGCTGGCTTACCTCCGAGGATCTCAATTTCCCCAAGGGTATTTCTGAGGGCCAGTATGAACATAGGCTAAACAAGGAAAGATTGATAGAAAACAACTTCTACACAAGGAACAGGCATTTGGTCTAGCACTTAGGAAGTCACACTCTGTATTACAGTGTATGGGTTTAATTCCCAGATAATTTGATTCCTGAATCCAGCAGGGCTGTTCACTTGCACATAGTAAGGGGGACTGAATAAGTAGTGTGTGTTGGGTGGTAGTGGATGCACGCTCTATGCAACTTTGCTTCTGATTTTGCCCAGTGTTTTTTTTTCTTTTCTTAAGATTTATTTATTTTTGTTGGCAAGACAGATTTACAGAAAAGGAGATAGAGACAAAGATCCACCCACTGTTTTACTCCCCAAGTGACCACAATGGCTGGAAGTGCATCGATCCGAAGCCAGGAGCCAGGAACTTCTTCTAGGTCTCCCATGTGCATGCAGGGCCCCAAGGCCTTGGGTTATCCTCTACTGCTTTCTCATGTCATAAGCAGGGAGCTAGATGGAGAGTGGAACATCTGGGACATGAACTGGCACCCATATGGGATTTTATTGTGTGCAAGGCAAGAATTTTGCCACTGAGCCATCACGCCAGCCCAGCCCAGAGCTCTTTATAGGGTCATGAAGATGAACAGGCACAACAAGATCTTACACACCACCCCCACCACGCCCTCAGATTCACAAGGATGGGGACCGGCCAACAAGATGCATACCAAGAGCTATGCAACTGATGGAAATCAACTCCCTCATCATGCATCGTTCATGCATGAAAGAACCTAAACTAGGAGGGTAAGCAGAGGCCAAGTTCCAGCCCTCACTTTAGTTGCTCAGTCACATGTCCAGAAGAACTGTCACCACACAGGAAATGATACCTTGCTCTAATTCTTAAAAAAGCAGACTCTATCCAGTAGTTCGTGTGTCCAAAGGTTAGGACACTTAGGAATCGGACAAAGTCTTTGTCAAGCTGCTGTATGAGACATGATGATTCCAGAGGGCAAGAGGGTGAAAGGGAGGTGAATACCACATTACATACCTTTCCATGACTTTTGAATTATGCACCATTTAAATCTACTGGGCACAAATGGTTTAACTTATAGGGCAGTACACATCAGAAGTATCACAGGTGTCTATGCCCCATGGAGTATCATTTCTCCTTCTGCAACATGTAATACGGAAACAGACATGGGTACATCAAAATATTTTACTATACAGTCCTTTATTAAACCATTATTACACAGTAGGATGTCAGTTTAAAAGATATAAAACTAGAAAGAATGCAGTCCCCAGAAATTATTTTGTAGAAGCCAGTTTGTCAACACAGGAAGATCCATGTATTTTATGTGGGAAAAAAAAGCAGGCCACAAGACAATATCTATAGCATTTTATACTTTTATTAGAAAAACACACATGCACACAAGCCAGTCAAGAATGGAGAGAAAAACAGTGAGCAGTTATTTCTGGGTGGGGCGATCACAGAAAATTTTTCACTTCCTATTCTTTTTGGTTCATTTCATGCCTTAGTAAATCATCTTTTACTGTAGAAAGTCTAACACCTTTAGTGCCTCGTGGTTGGCTACAGCCTCGGTATTAGTCTTCATTCATTCTATAACATCCAAAGACAGCCAGTCAGTATTTTCTGCTATCTGCTCTTCTTCCTTTGCCAAAACTCTCATTATCCTGTAAGACTTGTGCTCAATATTACTTCTTCACATCTTTTCTTTTTTTTTTTTTTTTAAAGATTTTATTCATTTTTATTACAGCCAGATATACACAGAGGAGGAGAGACAGAGAGGAAGATCTTCCGTCCGATGATTCACTCCCCAAGTGAGCCGCAACGGGCCGATGCGCGCCCATCCGAAGCCGGGAACCAGGAACCTCTTCCGGGTCTCCCACGCGGGTGCAGGGTCCCAATGCATTGGGCTGTCCTCAACTGCTTTCCCAGGCCACAAGCAGGGAGCTGGATGGGAAGTAGAGCTGCCGGGATTAGAACTGGCACCCATATGGGATCCCGGGGCTTTCAAGGTGAGGACTTTAGCCGCTAGGCCACGCCGCCGGGCCCTCTTCACATCTTTTCACATCTCTCCTCCTGGAAGCAATTCTTGTCTCTATATTCCTATCATAAATTAGATTTGGCGATGATTGCAAATTATGTTTTATGTAATTATTATGTGTGCATACACTGTTATCACTCCTAGTAAATAAGTGAAAGAATTCTTATACATTTCATAATAAAGTGTTTAAAAAGTATATTTATTTATTTGAGAGGCATAGAGACAGAGAGAAAGAGAGGCTCCATTCACTGGTTCCCTCTCCAAAGATTCACAACAGCCTGGAAGAGGCTAGGGCCATGCCTGGTCTCACACATGGATGCAAGAACTCAAGTGTTTGGACCATCAGTCGCTGCTTCCCAGGCACATCAGCAGGGAGCTGCATGGAAAGCACTGAGTATCCAGGACAGAAACCAGGCTCTGGGACACAGGATGTGAGTATCCCAATGATATCCTAGTGCACAAGACACCAGCTCAATCTCTTAATCTCACAAGATGGAGGGAGGGGCAGGAACGGGAGGGAATGAGCTATAACTCCAGATAGCCGCATCCCATATGCGAACGTCTGTTTCAACATCAGGGTCCAAACTCCAGCTTCTAGCTAATGAACACTCAGGGAGGCAACAGATGATGGGCCAAGGAATTGGGTTCCTGCCACCCCTATGGGAGATCTGGACTGAGCTTCCGGCTCCAGGCTTCAACTTAGACTGGTGTGTGCATTTAGGGAGTGAACCAGCCAACTGGTGCTTTTCCTGTCTTCAAATTCAATGAAGAAATAAATGAGAGAGAACCTACATTCAGATGCAACTAGGTGTTGGGCTTTTAGAGAGACCTACTCTCACAGCAGGCCCATGGAGCCATTTTGCATTTGAAAAACATGAACTCAGGTGCAGTTGCTGCAGCTGCATTCTAACATCATAAACTGTTAAAAAAAAAAAAAAAGACACCTGAGAGTTTTGTTTTTCCTGTCCACCACAAACCCCAATTCAGTGTCTACTACTGTGGAAGACAAAAACACGTAAATACCACTGATGGTTTCCCTAGTACATTACAACTCCTATAGCCACATCAAACTTAGAAATCAACTAAAGATAGATTTTAGAAGTAGAAGTGGTCTTGTAGATCACAGAATAGATGACCTAAAACGCACCTCCTTTTCACCAATTTAGTGGCTGAGCAGGGATCAAAATTCAACTAAAGCCAAGTAGCCAAGTGGTTGAGAGTGTGGTCATGGGTACCACGTGTCTTGATTGAAACCAGAGCCCACTTGCAAGGCCTATGTTTGCCTTCTTGGCTGTAGAGACGACTACTCATCCATAGTCCTAGAAGAGTGACACCTGACGCTGCATAGCACCCCTCAGCACAACACGGGCATCTGCTCATCTCCATCCTGTTTCACAGCCCAGTCTTCTTTGCAGGGTACCAGACAGCTCTTTCAAACTAAATGTGCATGCAATAGATTTTTGAAAGTTACAAACATTTTATCATTATGGTAACAATTACGTAAGCCTTCATTTATTCAGATGTTAAGTTCTTTAAAAAATATACAAATACTTCTTGGTGGATTAACATTATTTTTAAAAGAATCATTCACTCACTACATGTTTGAGGTACTACTACCTTCTGGGCTTAGTAGTACATGCTGGGTTGGAATACTCAATAAAAATAGATAGAAAGCAAAAGCATCACTGACATATGTAAGTGTGAGATCCAAAGCATTTTGCATAATTAGTCAATGCAATGTGAGCAAATGTTAGTATCTGAGGTTAACTATTCATACATAGTGTATCTTCCTGAAAGGCAGGATATATTTTAGAATTAGGCCCCATGTCATTTCTGGTATTGGTCATTTTAACCAGATTTCAGTAAGCTCCCACACAGTAAAACTTTTGGTATTTTTCCATATGGAATGGAGTACCAGAACGGGCAGGTTGAAGTCAGCATTTAAGTATCCCTTAAAGCGCGTGACAGTTAACATCTATTCGAGGGTTATGTGAATGGAGTAGAACGCTTTTACTAACACTCAGTAAATAGTTCCCTATAAAGTATTACAGTTAAATGTTTACAATTTGTGGTCATTCCCCCATTTTCTCTTTCTACACATAAACTCACACAGATACACTTACATGTATAAAAGTGTGAGTGAATGAAGTTTTTAAAAGAATAATATAACAGGAGAAAAAACAAACGTGATGCGAACGGCTGAGTAAGGAGACAGCAGACAAACTGGCTGAGAGTCGCCAACTTATTGTCTACAGATCTCTTGTTTTTGTTTCAAGAGTCATGCCAATAAACAGTATGTACAGGTATTTGAGTTAGGGCGACAAAATTGGCCAAGCATCAACAGAGAAGAAACTACATGATTACCAAATGACCTTATAGAGACGAATTCATTCTTTAAACCCCTCTGTCCTCAACTTTTGCTATCCATTGACTATGAATGTGACATACTATTCATCCAACTTTGTTCTGGAGTGAAAAGAATGATTCACGTTTATTCATGAGAGGAAGTGCAGAACCCAGTTTTAAAAAAAAAAAAAAAGAGTCAAAGTTTAACCGGTAGACGGGACTCAGATACCATATGTGCCAGTTAGCTGAATGATGTGTGGGAAATCAAGACTTCTAGGGCTCACGGTGTGAAATGTTTTGCAAGCAATACCATGAATTCCCTTTCTTAAAAAATGTATTTATTTCATTGGTTGGGCAGGAGACAGAGACAGAGAAAGGCCTATCTCACAGGAGCTAGATCGCCTCCTGAAAGCGTCGAACAGCCAAGCTGAGCCAACCTGATACCAGGCAGAGGGATCTGGTCCAGGTCTCCTGGGCAAAAGGCCCGGACCCAGCTACTTCAACCACCATCAACAGCTGTCCCCCAGCATGTGTGCGAGTCAGCAGGAAGCTGGGATGTGGCTTACCGGCAGGACTTGAACCCAAGCCTGCCCTATGGGATGCAGGCATGCCAAGCAGTGTGTGAATGAACTCACTCTGTCAATTATTATCACTGCTAACATGAGATGCGCGTCCTGTACCTGGCAAGGAGTAGCCTATCTGTGTTACGTGTAATTTGTTTTATTCATTTGAATGGAGAAATCAGAAATCAAGAGCAATAATTACCGAAAAAGCATCTCTCTAAAAACTAGTTGCTCTACAAAAACACTAGCTCATTGCATTGAAATAACTAAGGATTCTTCTAAGGGGAGAAATAAAGAAAACACAGAGTTCAATAAAAGAAAAATTCAGATGTATGCGTGGATGACAAAAGTTGGCTGAATCAATTAATGAGTAGGAGGTTTCAAGACTAAATAAATGTCTTGTCCTCAATATGGTTGTATTATTTCAGAACAACGACGTGACACTTGTTCTACAACTCTGGAACTGGCTGCTTTAGGGGGAAAAAAAAACAACCAATGAGCTGTCTGTTGCGCATGACTAAGTATGGGGGGAGAAGTACGTAGTTGAAGACATTATTCCAGAAAGAGTGGTCAAAACATTTCTTTCAAAGTTCCGAACAAATGAGAACCTTTCCTCACCGTCTTTGTCCCTTTCCCACTGCCCTACCTCAGACCTCCAGCATCCTTCAGGATTCCTTTCTGGGAGGCACCCCCTACCTCCTGGGGGCCGCGGGGCCGGTAAAGGCCCTGGCAAACCTGTCCTCCACCCCCCCCCCCCTTTTCCAGAGCTTACAAAACAAAGGGCGTCCTCCTCACGCAATTCAAACTACCGCGGGAAGGCAAACGTCCCGCGTGACCCCTGCTGACTCCCCGCTTTCCAAACGTCTGTAAAACCTGCCTTCTCCGGCCACCCAGGGCCCTGCACCCCACCACCACCACCACGCAAGCCAGCACCCCGAAAGAGGGGCAGCACGCAGCTCTGGAGATCCGGGGGGACCCGCCGCTCTCCAGGGAGCAGAGTGAGTGGACACTGCATCCTCGCCCGGCACCCGGACGCCAAGTCACGGCACACTGTGTGGCCTCGGCCTCACCCCGGGACGCGTGAGGTCCCGAGGCCGAGTTCTCAGAGTTTAAACAAGAAGCGGAGACCACACCCCCTCCCCGGCCATGTCCGTCCGCGCACACGGGGGGCTGGACGGAGCCCCCTTTGGACTCAGTCCTGGTCCGTTCACTTCTCACTGGGGCCCAGAAGCTGCCTCCGGCTGGAAGAAGCCTCGAGCCTCGAGCCTCGAGCCTCGAGCCTCGAGCCCACCTGGAGAACTCACTCACCCGTCTGACACCTGGGACTCAAATCCCGCCTCAGCCCGACCCGCAGCGGGGACACCATTAGGATGCCCGGCAACACCTGAGATCACCCTGGCGACGGCCCGAGAGCGTCACTGACAACCACCCGGAAGTGGCCGCTAGCGCTTCCGGGGCCGCCCAGCGCGCGGCGGGAAATAATTTCCCAGAGCCCGGATTCGGAGAAGTGGCGAGTGCCGCAGCCGCTGACTCCGTCGTCGCTGCCGCCGGAGGGAAGCAGCCCGGACACCCAGGCCGGGAAGGTAAAGGGCTCGGAAGACACGGTGTGTGCTCTGTCGCTGTGGGGTTTGTGTCTTGCCCCCTCCACACACCGCGGCCGTGGTTCCCGGCTGTGACGCTGCCCCAAAGAGGGGCTGCCGGTGCCTGGCGTCCGTCCCCTGTGCCCCGGAGCCCCCCACAACCCTCCACCGGCAGCCCCTCGGCTCGCGGTGGTGGGCTGGAGCTGCAGACGCCCCCCCAAACACACGCCCCGAGCCCCCCAGCCCCGGTGCGCGCTGTGCGGCTGAGCCCGCCGGGCAGGTGCCGGGCCCCCCGCGTCTCGTTTCCATAGGAAACCCAGGCTTCCAGGCCGCCGACCCTAACGGGGAAGGCGAGCTCCCTCAGTGCCCACTTTTCTCGGAGGGAAGAAAACCTTCCACCACCCCAGCCCAGTCTTGTCACTTGGGCCAGCGGCAAGGATCAGGTCCTTGGCGACCGTAGGCCCTGCAGCACGCACGGACAGGTGCGTGTCCCCGGGCAACAGGACTAAGCGGTTTCTCCGCCGGAGATTTTTTTTTTCCGCGCGTCCTGAACCTCTGATTCAGTGTTGACAGAAAGTGGATGGGGCCCCAGGTCCTCCGTGTTTGCCTGTGCAGTGGGAAGGCATCCAGCTAGCTCTTTTTTTTTTTTTAAGAATGAGAATCTTACACACACACACACACACACACACACACACATATATATATATATATTTTTTTTCTTTCCGTAGAGGCATTAGGAGTAAACATTTCAACAGTAGACACTGCTTCGTGGGGTTTTGTGGTTGGTTATTCCGTTGTGTCTCCGTTCCAAGCACTGTGTTGGTGAGCAAAGTGGACCTGTGACAGGTGTTCCATACATGAGTGGTTATGGGTGGATTTGCTTGAAAAAGTAAATTGGGTGGCTTCTAAGTAAGTGAATTAAGAATTTCAAACACCTGAATGTTTCAGTAAATGTGATTGAATGCAGTTAAGTCCTGTTCTGTTGGCTCACTCCAGGTTTTCTGAGGTCTGACTGATTCGAGCGTTGTCTATAATTGAACATTTCTTTCTTCCCTAAAGCATAGCGTATGTGAAGGTCTTTGAAAAGACTACTTCCCATAATCGATATCAAGAACCCTTAAGATGTTATAAGAAGTGTCCAGCCATCAGTTTGTAGGGAACCAGTAGTATAGCTTTATTATTAGACAGCATTTTCCATGTGTACTTATATCTTGATTACAGTCTTGTAAAAAGTTGCATGTAAGCTCTGAGTAATAAGGTCTAAAGTGGAGAAGCCTCTTCCTCCAAAGGGGAACTGCCCATCGATTCAAATACCTCGCTTTGGCTTATTTGCTTGTCCCTGCCACCGAAAGGTAAGCAGGTACAGAGGTTTGTAGCTGGTCGCGGCCCCAGGTAGAAATGAAATGGCTTTCAGCTGCAGCGGGAGGTGGTCTGCTACTCCTGTGGCTAATTCACCCATACAGGTAGCAAATAGGTGTCTGCAGGGGTGGGGAAGGTGCTGCCTTTGGCATGACCCTGCCAAGGCAAACATAGGTAGTTCTTGAAATCCGCTAAGTCTGGAGCAGGCTAATTTTTAAATACAGACTTTTATTTTGCTCACAAATAATATTACACTATAACATTAGTATAACATATTGTGTAAAAATGAAATGTCCCTGGAACTTTTAAGCTGATTTAATCTTTTCTTTCCTTCAAAATCACCTTGAAATTAAAAAGGGTATTCTTTTGTTATTTTTGGTAAGGAAGAAAGTCCCTGTGAATTAAGCTCATGAGAGGAACATAATGAAAACTATTTTCTGTACGAAAAGGTGGGGTACACTCCTTAGATTGTTTTTAGAAATGTAAAGATAGTGGTGTTCCTTTTTTTCTTTTTTTTTTTTTTAGAATAATGGTGTTTGAGTCTTTTCAGTAATATGAATATTCATGATTTAAGTCTGTCCCCACCCTTAGGGTAGATTCCCTCCTGTAGTGGGCCTTTCTCTTGCGTTCCCTGAAAATAGACTGCTTTGTAAAATTAGTGATTGAAAGGATTATCTGACTGTTACTCAGGGTTGGTTTTACAGAGAACTGTGGTGTTTTTATGGGAGCAGGCGTACCTTTGAGTCTTGATTTCATTATTTCACTGGCTTGTACCCTGTGCTGGTTTCTTAATCACTCAGAATTCTGTTTCCTCATTTGCATAAAAAAATGACATTAACGTTGTAAAGGAGAAAATGAACTGACACGTGAGAGGATGCTTGGGAAGGGTTGTGGATAGTGGAATGAAAAGATAGTTCGCACTTTCCATTAACTTTTGGAAGACCTCCCCCCCCCTCAGGAAGGGTACAGATCACAGTAGATCCTCAAGAAAAAGCCATTTCTGTGTGTTCCACTTGAGATTTAAGGTCCTTTCTGCAAAGCCATTCTGATTTTCCAGGATCCCGCCGTGGGTATCGGCCGTGGGTATCTGCCCTTGAACTTGTTCCTCTAGTGTGTGCTGGATAGAGCAGGCATTTCCGTGTGTTCCCTGAGCCCCCCTTTCTCCCTCACTGTAGTGGGGCTGTTCCCATGGATGGATGACTGTGGCTTTCCCAAATCACATCCAAGTAAGAACATCTTTCCAACTGCCACTCCTGGAGACTTCTGGCAAATATCTTGTGTATCTGTGGGTACTTTTTAAAAATTAATGGAGAATGAAATTAGATGAGTTTGGCACCAAAAAAATTTTTTTTGAAATGCACACATGTGAGGAGTCTTGAAAAAGGTTATAAAGTGATTGAGGAAAACAGGCACAGCTCGCCAGAAATGTTTGCACAGCGTAAATGGACTTTTTAATTCATTTTTTTTCCGTAAACTTACAGAAATCCGTTTATAATTTGTGATCCTTGAAATATGGGGCAGGAACTAGGTAATAAATGCCTTCTACAGATTCTGAAGGGCAGTCAGCAGGCCACAGGGAGACAGGGTGGTTGAAGCCCTGCAGTCAGTCAGTCCTTAGGACACACAGTGTTTTACTCCTGGGTTGCTGATGGATGAGTGCGGTGACAGGTGTCTGCCTTTTGCAGCACCTTGTGGCCTGGGGCAGAGATCCAACACTGGGACCACTGTCAGCTTCAGCACTCTAGACTTCTTCGCTTAAATGTGTAGATAGCAGTAATTATGAAAATCTTCCAAACTCATGAATTCAAAGCACTTGCTATCTGGCTCTCAGAAGAAACATTATAAGTGATACTCCTTTTTGCTTGTAGCAGTGGCTTTAAAAAACAAGGAAAGTTCACTAGCGTAGTGAAGATTGAAGAAGCCATTAGTTTTCATCGTGTGACTTTCAAACCATGAAGAATACTGGGACAGGACAAAGTCATCCTGGGGATGGGCATCTGCCAAGGTGGCGAAGTTGCTGCTTTTGGCTTCTCTGCTTCTGAAGCTGCTTCCTGGGAGGCAGAGAGGATGGCTCAGGCAGCTGGTCCCTGCCCCCTCGGGGAGGCCTCCTTGGAGTGCCAGGCCCTCAGCTCTGACATGGTGCCAACCGAGTTGTTGCAGACATTTGGGTAGCAAGTTTTTGTATATATACATGATGCCTGAAAGTCAATCCCTTCTGCAGATGTTTTAACAATTGGGGTAAAAGGTGAAGAAACTACAAAATGATTTTATGGCCTATATAATGACATATATACTTTGTAGTAGTCTGCAAATCTTGTTTAATATGCATATGTGAATTATACAAAAATCAGTAAAAGTTGTTTTGGTTTAGGTCTTGAAATACGCATACGCAAATTAAACTTTTTATAAGCAACTTGTTTTAGTCATTGATGAGTGAGCTTGCAAGATGCTATGTATTCTCAAATTCCTACTGCATGTTAGTGTTATAGAAGAAATTGTGATGAGTTTGTTCTCATTGTCCTAAAAAATCCTCTTCAATCATCCCTGTTGCATGGAGCTTTGCTCCTTCACCTGGTTACTCCCTGCTCTTTGATCTGGCTCACACACTGGACTTCTTTCCTCATCTCTGTAGTCCTGCCTGTACTTTTCTCCAGGTTCGTTTTTCAGCATGTTCTTGCTGTGTTCTTGCATTATTCCACCAAACTCTAGATGTGTGTCACATAAAAAAAAATTGAGTAGTCTAAAAATCGTATAATGTTTGCAGTTCTGATGATGAGTGCTATAGGTGTACTTGGATTTCTTCCTGGCACCAACTGCAAAGGAATTTGAGACATCAGGGGTAGGCCCATGTGGGAGATATTTTGGGAAAGTCCACACTGCAGAGACAGTTGCTTGCTATGTTTAAAAGCCAGCTCTGCACGCAGTCACTGTCTCCTTAGTGGTACATGCAGTTCAAAGTAAGTAACCAAAATTTTTCTTGATTACTACAACTTTATATATATAAAACTACTAGAGAACATTTTCTCCTAACTAGGAATATTATATACAATTTTTACTTTTTGACAAAAGATAAAAGCAAAACTGATAATATTCTTTCAAGCATTATTTTAGCTAGGCTTGCGTAGCCTGTGTGAATACTTCAAAGAACATCCCCTTGCAAGTTGCACAAAATCTAATTTTTCTGGAAATATTGCTAATGTGATTACATTGATGTGTGTTTGCTTTCTTGTGCTGGCTGACTTTTTCTAGAACACGTTACCTACATAAGACTTGACTTTTTTCCCCCCTCAAGACCATTATTTATTTTTGTTTGTTTTATGACACCGTTCAGTAGGCACTGGGTCTCCCTTCTCCCCTCCCACTCTCCTCCCCTCCATTCTTTCAGTGGACATTTTTGTAAATTTTCACAAGTTTTTTTTTTAAGAGTCTTTAGTTGTCTGAATTACTAATATGAATTAAACCCATTTTGCAATGCTCTCTTTGGATTCATTGGCGTTATCAAACTATTCATGGTTAATCCTGCAGAGTGAGAAACGTGTAACAAATCATTAATTTTAGAATTCTATTCATATATCTGTTATCTCTTCATATTTAGATGCCAGTTTTTTGCTAGACTATAAATTATATATGCAGTTTAGAAAATTAGTTTGTTGTATTATGAACGCCATTATTTCAAGGAGATTTTGCCATAGACTGCTATTAGATGAGGCGCTGGGAACGTGCTCCGAGCGCCCTGGCCGGCTAGCTCGTGCTGTCACCTGCATTCAGAGTTCTGCGGCAGCTGAGCGGATGCCCCAGTTTTTCTGATTAACTTGTGAGTTACTGTCCTGTAATCAGAAGTGTTTTTTAAAATGTCGGTTTGTATGATGTTTAAATCAAGACATACGAGCTTTTCTCACCTGTTTCTTCCTTTTCCTCTTTGCATGTTTAGTTTCAGTTTCATGTCTAAACATTTTAAAAGGAAAGAAATGGTTCTGGGCGGGTCGTGGCTTCTGTTGTTGTACACAGCCCTTGGTTTTATTTACTCCAGGGCTATACTTTAACAAAAGGGTTGTTATTAGTGATTATTTCCATCAGGTTTATTTCGTTATTAAGACAGTATGACTTTAAGATGGAAGCTTTGTGCTGACTCCATAAAGTCCAGGTGATTCAATGATTTTAAATTATACCAAGACATGTTGAAAAGTACTTCATTAGTAATAAATATTCAGATTAAAAAATTGTTGATTGAGAATGTAACAGTGAGAAACAGTGATGAGATTTGGAGAATAGCTTTTATGTAAAGCATTTTGGGTGATAGCATTAGGGAAGTTTCTAATGTTTTCATTGCTTCCTGCATATTTTTATTACTGGCTAGTTTTTGTAGTATTAGAGAATGGTTGGATTTTAGGGTTTTAAAACCGCTGAAACTTCTCTTCCCTGCCAACATTTCTTCAAATAGCCTGCTCTGTAGCTTTTAAACCTCTTAAATACACAAAGTATAATAGTAGCAAGAATATATTGGACTGTGTTCAAAACTTTGTTTTTCTCATTGCAGTGGATTTAAATAATTATAAAAGCAGTCATTGGTTGAATATCAGTGTGATCTTCACAGATAAATTATATTTGGTATTTGTGAAGGCATTTGGTTCTTAAAGGATAGATTTTTTTAAGGATTTTCTTGAATTTCTAGGATTTAAAAAAGCATTTTCTGAAATTATAGGCATAAGCTAGATAATACACATATGGCTTACTTGTGGTTATGTGTGTTCCACATCACATTAAATCATTTCAAGCAGCAAAATAGATTAGTAAAGGTTTTATGTGTTGTGTGTCATTTAATGCATGTACACAGTTGAGAACTGGTTTTGGTAATGAGTACCTTTTGCAAGAAGCTGTATTTTTATTAGTATAGTGTTTTATGGATGTATTGATGTTTTCAATAGATACCGAAAACTACTGTGTATATATAATTTTACACTGACCAGACCAAATACTTTTAAGATTCATGTATTTTTATTTAAAAGGCAAAGTTACAGGGAGGAGGAGAGACAGGGAGATCTTCAGTCATCGGTTCACTCTTCCGATGGCCGTAACGGCCTGAGCTGGTCCAGGCTGAAGACCAGAGTCAAGATTCACCTGGCTTTCCCACGTGGATGCAAGGGAAAGACGAGCCATCCGCTGCTGTTTTCCCAGGCACATGAGCAGAGAGCTGGATTAAAGTAGAGCAGCTGGAGCTGGGATCTGGAGCCACAGGCGAGGCCTACCTTGCTACAGCACAATGCTAGCCCCAACCCAGAAGTTTTAATGTGTTTTATTGAGCAGCCTTGTAGTTAGAAATAAGGGTATACTGAAGTTAAAATAATAATTCATTTTTTTTTTGAGTAGAAGTTAGTTTGAATTGCCTTTGATGTACACCTTTGTGCTTCTTAGTACTTAACCTCTGGATTGATCATCACACAGTGCATGACTACTGGCAGCTCCTCAGGCTGGGTGGAACCCTGCTTTGCAAAGTATCTCTAATTCTCACAGAAACCTCTTTTAAGTTAGAAGGGGAGGTAGAAAGGGTAGAAAGAGAAACCAGGAGTGTTGTTAAAGTAGCTGAAGCAGTTCTTAGAAGCTTTAGGCAAAAGAAACTAAGGGTCACTCTCACCCTGAAAAATGCTGTAAATGTTCACAGTGAAATCCCTTGGTATCCTTGGATTGCTTGCGAAGGTTCCAGAACCCACTGAGGCTCAGTGAAGGCCCTTCCAGAAATCTAATGAACTTCAGATCATCTCTAGATTACTGACGGTATCTGATACAAGGCAAATGCCATGTACCCAGTATGCAGTATTATTTAGGCAATGAGACTGTAATTGCTGCTAAATAGTTGTTCCACTGTATTCTTTAGGAAGTGACAAGAAAAATAGCTTAAGTTCTGTACAGATGCTGTTAAAACTTTTTGAAATATAATTGGTTGAATCCATTGGTAAGGACCCCAGAGATACAGAGGACTGGCTTTTCATATATATGTACTTTAGTCTTTGAAAATAGAATTTTTTTTAAGATTTTATTTTTGTCAGAAAGGCAGATATTTTACAGAGAGCAGGAGAGACAGAAAGGTCTTCGTCCACTGGTTCACTCCCCAAGTAACCTCAGTGGTTGTTACTGAGCCAATCCTAAGTCAGGAGCCAGGAGCTTGTCAGGGTCTCCTGTGTGGATGCTGGGTCCACTGCTTTCCCAGGCCGCAATCAGGGAGCTGGATTGCAGCTGGCACATGAACCAAACCAGCACCCATATGGGATCCCAGCGCATGCAAGTCAAGGATTTAGCCACTGAGCCGTTGCTACAGGCCCTTAAAATAGAATTTCTGTGAAGAACATTTTTTTCACTTTACCCGTGGTATGCTGCTAGTCCCAAGTTCAAATAGTTTTTAAAATTTGCTTGTAATTGTTTTGAAAAAGGTCATTGCTGCTTCAAATGTTCAAAACAATCATTACTACTAGTATGCTTTTGCCTTTAATAAATTACCAGTCCACAACTAAAATTGATGACAAAATCATTGGACAAATGAAAGTTGTCCTAACTGCTCTAATTCCCTATTTTTCTCATCTGTAAAGAGAAACAAAATTATGTACCACATCAAACATACAGCACTTTGTGAACTTCATTTAGAATGTATGTAAGTCCCTCGGATGATGAACTTAGATAAGATGTGATTTTTCAGTTTACCTTGTAAGTGATGAAATGAGCAAGTACTAACAAAGTTAAGAAGTGAAGACTGGAAATAAGATCCAGGGCTGTCGTCTGTATCTTTGTGGGGAGACCATGCTTCTCCAGTTGTTTGTGCATATACTTTAATAAATGCCATAGACACTATACAATTCAGTGTATACAAGATTACATTTCATTCCTGCAAGTGCACTTATTTTAATAGTTGCTGATACAGTACTTTTAAGTGAAGCTAGTGTTGTTAATGCTAGCTTAACTTTTACATACCTCTGTTCTTTTGTACAAAATTCTGTTTTATCAGTGTGTTTTGCTGGCAAGTAATTAATGCGCATGTTCAGTATTCAGAAATGTGCCTATGTGACCATGTGGTAAAAAGGCAACTTTGAAAGCTAGCTTCTACTGTATGGAGGTAAATGTAATATCAGCAATTATGCTTTGCATACTTAATTCGTTGTGTGTTGAGTGGTTTTAATGTGTTCATATTTAGCGCTCAGTGTCATCTCTGTGAATAAGGTCATCTTCAACATGCTTTCTGTTATTTATATGATAGATGGAAGAGGAATCCCCAAAGCATATCATCCAGATCACTGGATTTAAGATGGAAGAAAAGGAAGCTCTAGGCAAATTGCTTTTAAAACTAGATTGCACTTTTATTAAGAGTGAGGTGAGTACTGAAGCTTAACTCAGCAAAATATTAAAAGTATAATTGAAAGATAATGAAAATTAAAATAATGATGAAATACCGCTTGACATTTTAAGAATGTAAAAGTTATTAAGGAAATCTGTAGTAGTATTTTTATGTGGATTTTCTCTTTCAGAAATACAAGAACTGTACACATCTTATAGCTGAACGACTATGTAAGAGTGAAAAATTTTTAGCAGCTTGTGCTGCAGGTGAGTGAGCTGCCTTGTTCCAGCCCTTGAAACAAGGTCCTGTTGAAGAAAGGGTGTCTGAGTTGTTGGAAAGATACTATGTTCATTACATCAAATATGAATCTTTTTTTGTGAACGTGCTTTATTTTGGAAGTAAAATCTTACACTACATGAAAAATGGATGAAATGGGCAGAAACACATTCTTTAAGAAGATTTGGTATAGTGCTTTTTTTAAGAAAAATCATTTTTAAAAAGTTTTTGCAAAATGTCAACATCTTGAGCCTTTGTTGATGACCTACCTGTTGTCATTTCTTGTCGTTGGTCCATCATTGGAATTAACTTTGTGTTCCCCTCTCTTGTTTCCTCACTTTCCATCTAACTGGTCATCCAATTTTATTTTTCTGAGATATTGTATATATTCTATAATCACAAGTTAGAATCTACTCTTTTTTGTAACATTCAATAACATGTATATATCACGACACAGATAAATTTACTATTTTTAATTTAACTTACAAGAACAAAAAAACAAAAAAAGCAAAACACTTGGATTTCCAAGTTCCACAAGCATGCCTCCTTTAAAAAAGATTACTGTACCAGAAAAGGAACTAAAGCTTATTACTAAACGCCCAGAAAACTTCCCTAGCATGATGAATTTGTTTTATGGAGTGTAAGAATGCTGTGAGCATTATTGAAAAAATATTTAGTATATGAAGAAGAATATAAATCTAGCTCCAAATAAGTAAATAAATGTAGTAATAGCATCTCAAGCAGTGCTGCACTTTATTTTGAATTTTAAAGCTTTAGACGACATTTGGAATTACAATTGTTATGGGAAAAGTTACATGCAATGTTCAGTAATGCTGTAGACTGTATCAAAAATCTGAAAAGTTTTGAAAAGGAAATGTTGACAGTGTGGGTGAAGAATCTAATGGTGAAAGGATCGGCCTTTGTTTGCCATCTGATCTTGATTGCTTATTGTCCACCAGAAGCAAGATGACTTTGTGAAGGACACTTCTGTGTTCCAGGCAAGTGGGTCCTCACGAAGGACTACATCATTCACAGTGCCAAGAGTGGAAGGTGGCTGGACGAAACAACTTACGAATGGGGTTATAAGATTGAAAAAGACTCCCATTATTCCCCTCAAATGCAGTCTGCACCCAAAAGATGGCGAGAAGAACTGAGACGCACCGGTGCGCCGGGAGCTTTTCACAGATGGAAAGTGGTCCTGCTTGTCAGAGCCGACAAGAGGAGTGACTCGCTTATCAGGTGGGGTGAGAGTGTGCTCAGCAAGGGTTCCCAGAGTACTCTTGGTTTGTATGAATGCCTCTGAGCTATTTAACTGTGCTGGTAGGCTATGGGGATTCTCTTTGATCTCTGAATTAAGCCATCTTCACTTTAAAGTTCATGTGTCACTAATAGGACAAAGTGTTTCATGGTGTTGGTTTTTAATATGCTAATGATGCCTTTCACTTTTAGTTTCAGTGTTACTTCTTCTGGCCAACAAAAAAAATTTTTTTTTTAAAGATTTATTCATTTTATTTTATTTTTTTTAAAGATTTATTCATTTTTTATTACAGCCAGATATACAGAGAGGAGGAGAGACAGAGAGGAAGATCTTCCGTCCGATGATTCACTCCCCAAGTGAGCCGCAACGGGCCGATGCGCGCCCATCCGCGCGGGTGCAGGGTCCCAAGGCCTTGGGCCATCCTCGACTGCTTTCCCAGGCCACAAGCAGGGAGCTGGATGGGAAGTGGAGCTGCTGGGATTAGAACCGGCGCCCATGTGGGATCCCGGGGCTTTCAAGGCGAGGACTTTAGCCACTAGGCCATGCCGCTGGGCCCAACAAAAAATTTTTAAAAACTAATCGGGAGTTTAGCGTTTTTTTTTCCAGTTTTGAAATATTTCAGAAAATTTTAAATTAGTCTCACAACATAGCAAAGGGAAACAAGGGTTTTTATAGTTCTGTTTTCAAGATTTCTACTGTTTCCATTATAATTTAATTTTGTTTAGAAGCCCTCCTGTTAGATAAACTAATTTTTAAAACTGCTACTAACTTCTGAGTAGTATGTTTTTTTCCTTTGCCTCTAAAATATAAATTATGCATAAGATGTATCAACTTTAAGTGTGTATTTTGATAAGTTTAGAGAAAGTTATACACTCGCATTTCCCTCACTTAAGGTCTGTGACAATTTCATCATTCTATTATGAGCCCTCATAGCCTTAAAAATTTTGTATCTACCAGCTGCCTTATTTGTCATGCTACACTAAATTTGTTTTGTTTCTTTTTGTTTTTCGGTAGAGGTTTGCGTATATTACATAATATTAAATAATATTAAATATGCTTCTTTAATATAGTTCCATTGTTTTAGTGGGTTTTTTTGGATGTCGTTTGTTAGATTTATCCAGATTGTTGGGATTGTTACTAATTCCATCTTTTTTGTCGCTGAGTAGTATTCTGTGTGGCTGTATCACAGTCTGTTTATCAGTTTACCTACCACCAGAAGTTTGGGATGCGTTTTATTTTTGTCACTATGAATCAGCCTGCAGTGAACATTTCAAGAAAAGTGTCCAGATAGTCCATATAATTTTCATTTCTCTTGGGTAATATCTGAGAATGAAATTGTTAGCCCAGGTAATAAATGTACGTTTACTAAAAATACCAAATTATTACCACTTTCAAAAAATGTTTTTAGTGGAAAGTCAGATATACTGAGAGGAAGATCTTCCGCCCATTGATTCACTCCCCAAGGGGCCCGCAAAGGCCGGAGCTGAGCCAGTCCGAAGCCAGGCTCCCCGAGCCTGCTCTGGGTCTCCACACAGGTGTAGAGTCTCAAGGCTTTGAACCATCCAACCAGCTCCAGTATGGGATCCTGGTACGTGCAAGGAGACGACTTTAGCCGCTAGGCTATCGCACTTGGCCCAAATTAGTACCATTTCATATTCACAGTAACAATTCATGAGAGTTTTGGCACTGTTGAAACTCAGTTAACTGTATTTCCTTCCACTGATATATAGATTTCGCATGCCAGTATCCCATGCCTTTAGTTTCTTCAGCTTTATAGTACGAATTGAAGTAGACATCAGTTGCCCTGCCATATCCTTTTCAGAGTTGTGCTTGGTGATTTGAGCTGCTTTGATTTCCTTGTGTAATTTAAATAGCAACTTCGCAATCATTGTACAAACATACAAAGTGCCATTCTTAATGCTATAGGTTACATTCTGTTTTGCACTCTGGGAATTAGCCAACACAAATTAGGGAAAATGTGGTGTTTGTCTTTTGGGGACTGACTTATTTGACTAAGAATGGTGGTATCTGCTTCCATCCATGTAGTTGTGAAGACAAGATTTCATTTTTTCTTTTTTAGCTCAGTGGTATTCCATAGTATATGTGCACTGTATTTCTTTATCCCATTTCTGTTTGGTGTACAGCTCAGTTGATTTCATGGCTCGCTTACTGTGAGTTGAGCTGCTGTAAACACAGGGAAATGTAAACTAGTGCCACCATAGGGAGGTTCCTAAGAGACCTGAAAAGTATGTCTCCCAAACGACCCTGCCATCTCCCTCCTGGGAATTTAGCCAAAAGAAGTGAAATATGTGCAGTTTTTAAAAGATATTTAATACTACTTTGTTTTTAAATATATTTTGGGGTTTTTTTGTTTTCTTTGTTTGCAAGTTTATTTTTTTGTATTTATTGATTTGTGTTTATTTTGTTATTCCTATTTTGTAGCCTAACATATGCTCTGTCCTAGAGAATGTTTATATGCACTTGAGAGAAATACATGTTCTGTATCTGCTGGGTGAGTGTTCTGTATGTATCAGTACAAATCCTTTTGCTCAAGAGCATATTTTAAATCTGTGTTGGATTTACACCTGCATGGTCTGTGCATTGCTGAAATCAGGGTCTGGTCCCCAACTGATAGTTTATTATAGTTTGCCTTTTTAGACCAGTTAATATTTGCTTTACGTATTTGGTTGCCCTGATACCATTTTTATATCATCTTTACTGTGTTGACTCTTTTATCATCTAATCTCTGTATTTTTCTGATGGATGTGTAACTGCTCCTGTTGTCTCTGTTCACACGTGTCTGAGTGTCTTTTACACATCCTTCACTTTGTGCATGGCCTTCGAGGTGAAATAAGTCTCTCACAGGTCATGTAGAGCTGCATAGTGTGTTTTTTGTGCATTCAGCCAATTTAGAGAATTCGACCTGTTTGCAGTCAGTGCAGTAATACATAAGGACGTACTAGTAACATTTTACTTTCCTATGGTTAAGTGATTTTTCTCTATTACTATACCATTGATGCCTTTATTCTTAGTGTTGAGGCTTTTATTTTGTAATTCTCATAAGGTTTACAAAAATTTTATTATAACAGATTGGTTTAAACTGGTAAATAAATATGATTAAAGGAGAGCGATCTACATTTTAAACTTTGACTCCATTCTTTTTAAATTTTTCATTTTTACTTCACAATATGCATCTTTATTTCTGTCCTGTAGCGTTCATTTTTTTTAGTAGTTTTGTCTTAATCTTTCTAAGGGAGATGTAAGTGGTTTGAACATCATGATTATAGTATTTGAGTATTCTGAATTTGCATATTGTTATTTCTGAATCTTACCTTCAGATCTTTTGTGTTGCACGTTAGCATTGCCTTACTTTGAAGAACCTTTTCTGTAAGACAAGTCTGGTGATGAAAAATTCTAAGCTTTTTTGGGGGGGAGAGTTTATCTTTTCCTCATTTCTGAGGGTTAGCTTTGTCTTTGGGCACACATTCTTCGTTAGGTTTTTTTTTTTTTTTTTTCCTTTTTGAATATATCATCCTGCCTCCCTCCTGGTCTGTAGGGTGTCTGTTGGGAATTCTGCAGCTAGATGTATTAGAATTCCCTTACGTCTGTTGTACTGAAACTCCCTTACATATGTCTGACTTTGTTCTGTTGCTTTTCAAGATCCTGTCTGTGTCTTGAGAACTTGCTTGTAACAACTCCCTGGGAAGTTTTATTTGTGTTGAATTTCACTGGTTACTTTTAGCCATCTAGCACCTGGATGTTTATCTTTGTCTAGGTTCGGAGAGTCATGCTTTTGATTTTCTTTTTTTGAGTGAGCTTTCTACTCCTTTGTCTTTCTGTATTCTTTCTTGAACTCCAGTAACTTGAATGTTAGCCGTTTGGATCCAGTCCCATACATTCTGTGAGTGTTCTTTGTTCTTCTTTCATCCTTTTCTCTCTATTACCTATTTGACTATTTATGAGATGTGGTCAGCCCAAATGGTATCTTAACCTCTCTCAATTTCTACTCCTGTGTCCTCGACAGAGGCATTTATTATTTAAAATTTTTCCTTTAGGTTATTTTTGTTGCATTCCTTAAATTTAATATATATATATGTTTGTGTGTGTGTGTGTATTTGCTTTCTCTCCTCTTGTTCACTCTTCAGTTGACTGCAGTGGCCTATACTAGGCCAGACAGAAGCCAAGAGTTTCCCCTGAATCTCCCATGCAGGTGACAGTGCCCACATATTTGAGCTGTCCTCCTTTGCTTCCCCAACCATCCGCAGGGAGGTAGAGCAGCTGGGACACAAGCCAGCACCCAACTGGGATCCTGGCATCACCAGTGGCTTTACTGTTTCAGTGCAACACTGGCCCCGAACTCTAACTTTGCTATCTTGTATTTTTAATATTTTCACAAGAATGTTTTTCCATTTCCCTTTTGGCGTATTTGAACTGTTAGTTCTTCCAAAGCATATAATTTCATTTCCACTTATTTGTGTGTGTATATGTGTGTGTGTGTTTAAGATTTATTTTTATTGAAAAGTCAAAGAGAGAAGGAGATACAGAAATATCTTCCATCCGTTGGATCACTCACCAAGTAACCGCAACGGCTTCAGCTGAGCCAGTCCAAAGCCAGGAACCAGAAGCAGTAATGTACCATTCTGTCGGCTTACTCCCCACATGTCCATAATAACGTGTGCCACAAAAGAAGAAAACCAGGAGCCCAGGACTCTGTTCACATTTCCCAAGTTGGTGGCAGGGACCCAGATATTGGTACATCAGCCACTGTATACTTCGTGCGTGATTAGTAGGCAGGTGGTTCAGCTTCTGGAATGAAGTAGACAGGACTTGAACTAGGCACTCTGATACGGGATGTCAGCGTCCCTGAAGACTGCTTCATCCTGCTGGGCCACGCGCCCACTGCCAGTCATGGTTGTTTTAGTCATTTGCTGATAATTTCACCAATTATATCATTAATCAATCTGTTCTTCTGATGCCCTTAATCAATCTGTTCTTCTTTGCAGTAGTTTTGTGTGTGGATGTTGTTTTTATGTTTGCTAATTATGTGCTAAACATCACATGAACAGGGACAGTTGAATTGGAGGCAAACAGTATTTGAATCAAAAAATGAGCTGCCTCTTTTGCCCAGCAGTTAGTGTGAGCAGTTGGACCGTATCTTGTCAGCTGGGCTGTGTTTCTAGTTCTCTGGTTACCTTTGGTGTTTCACTTTGCTTCGAGCGTTGGGCTCCAAATTTTTATACTTGATCTGGGTTGCCTTGGGTCCTAGCGAGTTTTTAGTCATGTTTTTGCCCTACCTTCATCCCTCAGCAGTCCTCACACTTTTAGGTCACAAAACACCTCTTTCTTGCCTTCTGTTTTGTCACTAATTTCTAGGCCCAGTCTGTGAATAAGTATATACTTTGTTCTGTCAGACAGCATTTTGTAGTAATCATTCTCTGTTGTTGATGTGTGTGCCAGAAACTTCCTGAATATTTGTGTTTCAGTATCCCTGGCAGACAAATTCTACCTTGAATCTGTGGTTAGAGTCTTGGACAAGAGAGTTTCCAATCTTTCTTCATTCTTTTTCTTCATCTCGGGTCTCTGCCATGTTCATTGTACTATCTTAAGCCTTTCTGGCATTCCTCTGCTTTCTTCTGGGCAGAGATCTTTTATTCTTTTCCCTCCTTTAGAAACTATTGATTTTTTTTCCCCTAAGATTTATTTTTATTGGAAAGGAGGAGTTACAAAGCGAATGAGAGACTGAGAACGAGGTCTTCATCTGCTGGTTTGATCACCAAATGACTGAACCAGTTGGAATCCAGGAGCCATGAACCTCTTCTGGGTGCCCCATGTGGCTGCAGGGGCCCCAAACCTTGTGCCATCCTCCCTTGCTTCCCCAGGACTTACACAGGAAGCTGAATCAGAAGTGGAACAGTCAGGACTCGAACCGTTACCCACGAGGGATGCTGACATCGCAACTGGAACCTTAGTGTGTTATGCCCCATCACTCACCCAGAAGCAATCTGTCCTTCAGTCTTTGCTGTCCTGTCCCTAGGGACAGATAGGTTTTGCATCTGCTCTTCTGAGATAAGCAGTGCAGCTTTTCCTGGGTCTGAGGGTAGAAGAAATTCTTCTTACCCAAATGATTTCAGGTTTTTATTACCTATTTTAGAAGGGCCCAGAGAAGTGGATCTGATTTCTTATTGGCGGTCAAACCTACTGATCAACTTTACAACCAGGATGTTCTTGTTCTCCTAACCTGCTGCCCAAACATGAGTGTTAATGGATTCTTGTCCCAGAGTACTACAAGTTAAGATGTGTTTCCCATCTAGCTGAGACTCCTGGTTTTTCTGAATTACTGTGCTAGTTTCGCTTGGCCTCTAAATTTCTTTTTTAAATAAAATTATTTGTCTTTATTTATTTGAAAGGCTGAGAGATCTTCCCCAAATGGTCAAAATGACCAGCACTGATCCAAGAAATGCTAAAATGTTACAGATTATTTGGCTTTTCCTTGATGTTAAGTGATGGCACAGTGTGGCCTTTCAAAACTAAACAAAAGCAGAACATACAACTTCTGAGATACGTGAGTCTGTGTGTGTCTTCTGAGTCCAAACAGAAAATGTAATTCTATGTATAGATTGAGGCTAAAAGTTTTAAAAGCTAACTTTAAACTGTTCAGTAACTGGGCACTGATTTTCTTGGAGATGTGGTAACTTTAGGATAATTGCTTCCTTTGACTTTTTTCACTGTTCTTTTGCCTTACTGGTATGACTGACTTAGGGAAACCTCTAATATTCTTCTTTCCTGGCCTTTTTCATATTAAGTAATAGGTAGGAAGAGCAGTATGTTTCCTAACCGTCTTTTCTGAAAATTAATTACTTTTAACTTTCTGCTGGATTAATTTACCCCATGATCCTCAATGGCCAAAAGGAATTAGTTCCTTTAAGAAAATTCTACTCCAGCTTCTGAGAAGTAATTGATTTAGATTAAATGACTAAATATACTCTTTTTTTTTTGATAATTCTGTATCATTGGAATTTTGTTTCAGAGTTTTGGAAGCTGGAAAGGCAGATGTTGTTTTGCCCAAAAGCTCATCAAGTGGAGTA
Organism: Ochotona princeps; assembly: GCF_030435755.1. Lineage (NCBI taxonomy): Eukaryota > Metazoa > Chordata > Mammalia > Lagomorpha > Ochotonidae > Ochotona > Ochotona princeps. The sequence goes on from NC_080859.1 coordinate 10,603,744, forward strand.
ACCCATGTGATTGCCAGTAATGCAAGAATCAGTGCTGAGAAAGAAAAAGACAACTTTAAGGCTCCATTTTATCCAATTCAGTATCTTGGGGATTTTCTTTTAGAGGTAAGTGAAATAAGTGCGAGGTATATATTTAACTGTTCATTTTAGAAACAAACAATGTGGTGAAAAGCAGTCATCCCCAGTCATTTCAGAGGGCTGATTGATTCTAGGAGTCCTTGATCCCAGAGTCTGCAGGTGCTCAACAGGTCCCACACGCAGAACCAGCTGCCACTCACATGTCATCTGTGCACATCCTCCTTGCACTCTAATCCTTTAGATGGCTTTAAACCCTAAGGTAATGCTCTATAGACGGTTATTTTACTTTTTGTTTAGGGAATGGTGGCGGGAAAGTGTGTGGGCCTGATTACCTTTTCAGTCTGGCTGGTTGAAGCCCCAGTTTTGGAACCTGTGGATGTGGAATCTTTGGATTGGAGGACTGATTCTAAAAACTAATGTTACATTATGATAATACAGTAACTGGAATTTATTCAAATGATGCATTTTTTTTTTTTAAAGATTTATTTATTTTATTACAAAGTCAGATATACAGAGAGGAGGAGAGACAAAGAGGAAGATCTTCTGTCCGATGATTCACTCCCCAAGTGAGCCGCAACGGCCGCTGCGCACCAATCCGATGCCGGGAACCTGGAACCTCTTCCGGGTCTCCCACGCAGCTGCAGGGTCCCAATGCTTTGGGCCGTCCTCGACTGCTTTCCCAGGCCACAAGCAGGGAGCTGGATGGGAAGTGGAGCTGCTGGGATTAGAACCGGCGCCCATATGGGATCCCGGGGCGTTCAAGGCGAGGACTTTAGCTGCTAGGCCACGCTGCCGGGCCCCAAATGATGCATTCTTAAGGCATTTGCTCTGGTACCTGAATACTCAGGAGTACTTCTTTTTGATGTGAATGAAGCTTGATTTTATGTTTAAATTGGCCTTGTTTTTTGAGTTTTTATTTTTGTCTGCGCTGCATCATGTAAACTACAAGATATGCTGAAGCATTTTATGTCCGTATAATTAAAGTAACAGTGGAGTATGTAGTATAAGAATTGCCTTTTCCCCCTGCTCGCCTCTCTGTTTGGTGTAAATACCATCCCTCTAGTTGTTTGAATAGCAGTCAAACCCCAGAGAAAAATCGTGTGGCAGGCAAGCAAAGCAAAGTAAAGAGCATCTCTTAGAATGAAAGAGAAACTTCGGCAAGTACTGAACAGTTCTGATGTAGGAACAGCCATCTGCATCGGCGTTTTCCAGCTTGGTGGATGCCAGCTCCTTTTTTTTTTTAAAGATTTATTCATTTTATTACAGCCAGATATACAGAGAGGAGGAGAGACAGAGAGGAAGATCTTCCGTCCGATGATTCACTCCCCAAGTGAGCCGTGGTCGGTGCTGCGCCGATCCGATGCCGGGAACCTGGAATCTCTTCTGGGTCTCCCACACGGGTGCAGGGTCCCAATGCATTGGACCGTCCTCAATTGCTTTCCCAGGCCACAAGCAGGGAGCTGGATGGGAAGTGGAGCTGCCGGGATTAGAACCGGCGCCCATATGGGCTCCCGGGGCTTTCAAGGTGAGGACTTTAGCCGCTAGCCCACGCCGCCGGGCCCAATGCCAGCTCCTTTTATCGGGTACTTTATTCAGAGACTTGGAAACCTTGTGCTTCCTGACAGTTCGCATCGTCTCAGCTGCTCTTACTGACTTTGAGTGGGAGCGCTTTCTTCAGACCACGTCACATCTGTACTAACGTCATACTGAGTTCATTGTCTTTGTAGAATACATAGCTCCTGGTTTCTATTTTTGTTTTACTCTTTTACTCCTTCATTTTTGCTATTCTTATTTTCCATTTTACAATTTGCAAGCTTAGAACTTCCTCTCCTCCACCCCCCAACCCCTTCTCTCCCCGACATTGTCCTGTTTTATCTTGATTCCAACTTTCTATGGATGTAAGTCATGACGCTGTTGGTATAGGCAGTAAAAGAAAGTTTAATATTTTGTCATCTAGGTATATTTAGAAGCTTCATTGGGAGCCTATTTTTATTCAATAGTAGAGATTCATTCTGTCAGTTTTCTTTGATTCTTGGTACTCTGGTCTCCATTACATCCTTCGTTTGTGAGATTACAGGTTTGTTTACCTTTATTTTTTGTTTTGCATTTTGGATGGAGGTTGTCATATCAGAGCAAACATGGTATTTGTCCTTTGGGGATTGGTTCATTTCACTAAGCATAATGGTCTTCCATTACGTTTTGGTTTTCTAGTGTATGCTATTTACATTGAGGAAGACAACGAAATTCTGACAGTTATAGTTAAAACCCTTATTTTCAACAAAATGCCCTTAATAAATCTACTATGGCTTCACAGTTTCTACAGGGTTCCTGTTACTTTTGCCTTTTCAGTTGTCTTCTAACCCACTTTTTTTCCATTCCCACTGTGGTACAATAGAACTACTTTCTCTTAGTTTCTTAAGCCAGTGTAGCAACTTCCTACTGTACTGTTTTCTCAAAAGTTATTTTCTGTGCCTGGAAAAGTTTCCCCTACACCTTCACCCTCTGTGCCTTCCTGCCTTCCACTCATCATTCAGTTTCCTAATGTGGTAATGGCTCTTGAATGAAGCCATCTTAACCTCCTTGTTAGGTTAGCATCACTTCTGATGTGCTCTCATAATATTCGTTTGCTTCAGAGTACTCTATAATCACAGGGAATTAGAAGACTGATCGCTGAGAGTTGAAAAATCTTTTAACAATCAATACCTGTGCAAAGTAAGACCAAACAACACTCAGAAACTTCTCTTTCCTTACTTTTTCTGTCTTTCCATTTTGTTATGAATCCCATAAAGCAGTCTCATGACTTGAGATAGTGTATCAAATGCCTTGGCTGAGAATTGGACAGGGAATCCAGAACAAATCTATAGCTAATTCAAGAAAGGAAACAAGCATCTTTTTTTTTTTTAAGATTTATTTCATTTTTATTGGAAAGTCAGATAAACAGAGGGGAGGAAAGACAGATCTTTTCATCTGTTGATTCACTCCCCAAGTGGCTACGATGGCTGGATCTGTGCCTGTCTGAAGCCAGGAGCCTGGAACCTCTTCAGGGTCTCATAGGTGCAATTTCCCATGGCTTTGAGTTTTCGTCGACTGCTATCCCAGGCCACTAGTAGGGAGCTGGATGGGAAGCTGGGCCACTGTGATTAAAATTGGCAGCTATATGGGATCCTGGCTCATGCAAAGTGAGGACTTTAGCTTTTGGGCTACTGTGGTATCCCAGAAACAAGTGTCTTAAACAGAGGCCAGATCATCTCTTACAGCTTCAAATGTGCTTCCCTGTTCCTATAGCTAATGGAAGAGATTGCAGAATAAATAGACGTTAAGTCATCCTTTGATACACAGCATATCCTGAATTAAATAGGTTTGGCATTAACTTTTTTCCCTAGGTCCTATATGGATAGAAATGTCAAATATAATCCCTACTACATGACTGACACAAGAATAAATAAAAATATAAAATAAGGAATAAAAAATGAATATTTGTAGTTAAATCATCCTTACGTGTTTCATAAGAACAACCTATTGTTCGCTTAGACAGATACACATTGATCGTTTGTTTAGCTGTATAGAAGAGCATTTTATTTAGCAACTTACAGATGCCAAGATTTATGTGAATCAGGTTGTGATTTCCAAAGCTAAATAGGCATATGTGTCATAATCCTGATTTATAGATCCATAAAGATGGTCTGAAATGGATCCATAAAGTGAATTTGTTTGGGATTATATCATATGATGTATCTTGTTAATAGTGCTAATGATAGTATGTTCTTTGGCATTCCATGACTTTATCTTGTATTTTGGACATTGTTTGATTATCTGGGATTTGTCCTGAAGTTGTCCTCAATGAAAATTGTGTTTTTATAATAATTTTTTATTTGATTCCAGCAATAGGAAGGAAAAGTATGTATTTTTTCTACATATCAGTTTTACTTTTCTGAGTTGCGGAGGAAGGGATTCAGTCAGTTGTCTTCGCAGCTCTCCAGTCAGATGGCCTCCTAGCCCCACAGGAAGCCCGAAGACCACACTGTGGCCTTGGTACATTCGTGCTTGATCTTCAGTGCAGTGCTTCTCCGTTCTCTTTGGGGGATGAATCTCTGAGCCCTCCTCTCAGAGTACCTTTGGGGAGTTGTCTACCTGTGTGTGCTCAGCTCTTTATCTCATTAAACTTCCAGACCTGTGTGCTAGGTACCTATGTAAATCATTTTAGAAGTTACTGATGGGTAATTGATAATTCAGTTTGAATTCTTGTCAAGAAGAATTTGTATGAGATAGTTACGTGATGATAATTTTTATTTCTTGCTATTCCGAGAAAATAAGAGCTGTGAATTCAGCTGTTATTTAGCCCTTTTTTTTTTTTCCTGCAAGTGGTATACTTGAAGTGGGAAGTCTTAGTAAAAAACTGAAAAATAATCTGGGAAACAATCTGTCCACAATCTGACCATTTTTTATACAGATTGTAACTTTGGCTTGGACAGGTACTAATTGAAATATTTTTGCTGTTGATTATTCATAAAGAGGATTGTTAGTAGACCATCAGAGCAATGGCTTTTCTGGAAATACACAGAAACCATTTCATTATTCAGGTCCTATGCTGCAAAGATTTTTTTCTTGAAGGTTTTTAAGAGGGTGTATTTTACCTACTAGTTGGGCTAATAGACGATTAGGCAATTATAGGTGAGATTAAATACCACACAAAGCATATAATGTTGAAGTTACAGTTAGCTGATTTTCTAAGCTGTTTTTCTCTATATATCTGTGTATATATATACAGAAAGAAATTCAAAATGATGAAGATTCCCAAATCAGTTCTGTTTGGACCAGATGTGCTAATCAAGAAAAAAACAGAGATTTCGAAAAAGAGAAAGAATTTCTTGAAATGAAAGGTGCTTTAAGACAGACCATCTGTAGAACTCAGGTAAAATTTTGTAGTCTTAAAAATGTACATTTCTGTTTTAGTTACATAGTTGTATAAAAGGCAGTAATTGATGGGCATAAAATGGATTTAAAAGTAAGTAACTGATCTTTGATGCAGGTCTACGACCTTGGCCTTTTAAAACATTGCCTATGTGTCCTTATGGCTCTCTGATCTGAAATGATGTATGCTCATTAGCTTATGCAAAAAACTTCCTTACATACAATATGTTCTTAGCACATACTGATTTTAAGTAATCAGTAAACGTCTCTGTTTTCTGTTTAAGTAATATTGAACCTCTCTGTTTAATACAGCGTGTTTGTTATAATTTCTTATACTGTGCACTATATATAATTTAACTCAGCTAAATTCGAATTTTCAACTTCAATCTTAAAATACTTAAAAACACTTAAGATAGGTTTTAACACGAAAAACAAGTGTTTTAATGTATAGCAAGAGCATAATGCTGGAATTATAAAAACGGAGTATAGTTTGGACTAAGCTTGGGAAAAGGATTTTGTAGAAGATACGAAAGTTATTAAACTGTATGTACACTCTGGAGTTTCTGGTAAAGGGGATTTATATCTTTTTAAAACAGAAGTATATAAAATTCAGGTAGAAATTTCGTTTTAAAAATAAATTTCTTAATATAATCGAATATAAGTGCAGTATTGATTGTGATATTCCTTACCTCTGAGTTAATCTTACCAGTAAAGACTTTTAAGTGTATATATGTGTGTGTGTAAATGTACTATAAAACTTGATGAACTATAACATCTAAATCTTTATCGTCATATACCTGTAATTCGTAAGACTTTTGCTGTGTATAATCTTACATGTATGCTTTATGAAACTTACCTTCCTGAGTGAGTTTTTTGGTTGTGACTGCCACATGGTTGTGTTAAAGCTTTATTTAATCCACAATCTAACTGAAATATTTTTTACAAACATGCAGAAAGAAGTGGAAAATCGTGATGTTAATAATAGTTCTGTTTTGACTGAACATCACAGAAGAGAAAAATTCAGAGACTCCAGTAAAAGTTTGAAATATTTTAAAATGAAAAATACCCTAGGAAGGCATACATTTGGAAATCAGGTAAAAATTTCTTCTTCTTGTTGTTTTCAGTTTTATTTTTGATGATTTTACATAGTTGAGCAGCATGCATGCCCATGTGGACCACTGATTTGGGTGGCAAGGGTTGAGGAATAGGGGAAAGTGGATGACACAGTTGTTTCCAGTTCTTTTTTCCTCCTTCCTGTATTTTGGGGAAGGGGGTGGGAAGTGAGGGGGAGAGGGCTGCACCTAGCATCCTACCACATCAGGACCTGGTGACATGGGACGGCCACTGGATGTCATCGCAGGGTCCCGGAGATAGAACATGGTCTGAGGGTACTGCTTGAGTACCCTAGGGTAGTTCTGAGGTGCTGGTGATTTTGTTGCTCCAAGAATGAGGAAATTCTTCCAAGGTCTGTTGGCTGGCACATTCCACCTTAGAGTCTCTGCCCAGATGCTTGCTGTCAAAGCATGACCAGGAGAGTTGTCTAATTTGTTCTGTCCTCCATCCTTTGACATGGTACTAGATGTCCTGTGCAAGCCTCCGTGAGCTGTCACGTCCCCCATGTGCCTCTGGGCATACCATCCAGTATGATGGCTTCAGCTACCAAGAACACCCAATTCTAACGTGCACTCCACGGACAGACCACAAATCCTGTGATTGTCCCTACCATGGTTGGAATTTTGAGTCTTGTGGTCTAGTTACTGGTGGTCCCCAAACAGTCCTCACTATAGGTGACCCCAGACCTGACTCCTATATTTTGCAACTGTTCTCTAAATTTGCCAGATATGTCAATGATAAAATTTCTTGTACAAAAGTATTAATTAAAAGCATTTGTGTACAAGTTTTAAGGCTTTACAAAGCATACCTGCAAGGTTAAGAATTCAACATTACCAGTTTTTTAAAACCCTGCTGTACCATTTACTAAGTGCATTCCTTTTCAGCCTTTTAACAGAAGCAAGTTTTAACTTAAAATTTGTGTTAATTATATTCTTGCTTTATATTTTAGCTCTGTGTGCAACCTTAAAATACACTGTTTAGTTTTAACTGTTAATTAGCATTCTGCATATCATAACTGTTTATAAATGGTTTTTGCTGGTGTGTATTTTATTTCATGGTTTGTTTATGCCAAAACAGTATCTTTTACCATTATTATTGACAAGCATTTGAGTTTTAGTTGGTTTGACAACTTGGTTTGTTCATTTGTTTTGGTGGCTGTGGGAACTTTGTCTTGTTAGGACCCTCAGCACACACATTCGGTCATGTGTAGCTGAGGGTATATTGCTAGGACAGGCGTAAGGGCTGTGCTTGTGCAGCGACACTGGGCAGTAGCCACCTCTTTTCCAAACAGCTTATTTCACACCCTACAGTATGTGAAATTCCTTGTTGTACATAGCTTTTATTTTTTTAATGTTACTTTTTAATTTTGTTTGCATATATAACGTCATTATATTGGGATTTAATTGTGATCTGACATGTATATAGAAGAAAAAAAAGAAAAAAGAAGCAGATATTCAGCAGAGTTATTCTTTGAGGAAAAAACGAAAAACAGAAACTGATTGCAGGAAAGACATCGAACATGACAAAATTAAAAGTACCTTGAGAAACCATATGCATTATGGCGACCAGGTGAGACTGTGAGCTAAGTTATTTCAGACTTTGTTGTGGCTCTCCTGTATTATGTTTTAGACATATAATCTGATTCTTGTGATTAGTTGTTGTGTTAACTGTAACCCACCTGTGTTCATGAGTGTATCTGGCCTAATATTCAGTTAGTGTTCTAACCAATGTTGATTCACATTGAATATTCTAATTAACATTGGTTCACACTGAAAGTTTTTTTTTTTTAAATAGAAAATTCAGTTATCAGGATTTTCAGATGAATTCTGTTTTTCCTGAAGATAAGGTTCTATAAAAGGGACTGAAATTTTTTTTTTTTTTAAAGATTTTATTATTATTGGAAAGCCGGATATACAGAGAGGAGGAGAGACAGAGAGGAAGATCTTCCATCCGATGATTCACTCCCCAAGTGAGCCGCAACGGGCCGGTGCGCGCCGATCCGAAGCCGGGAACCAGGAACCTCTTCCGGGTCTCCCATGCGGGTGCAGTGTCCCAATGCATTGGGCCATCCTCAACTGCTTTCCCAGGCCACAAGCAGGGAGCTGGATGGGAAGTGGAGCTGCCGGGATTAGAACCGGCGCCCATATGGGCTCCCGGGGCGTTCAAGGCGAGGACTTTAGCCACTAGGCCACGCCGCCAGGCCCGGGACTGAAATTTTAAAATAAAAAAACCCAAGACTATTTGTGTATTATATTCTCCAGTAAATTTTATCTTTATCTTTTTCTTTCCCAGTATACTACAAACCATTCTTAAATAAGAAAGTTTGTTTTTGAAGTGTAATTCTTAGTTAACAATTTTCCCAGAGTAGAACTTTGAAAATCTCAACTATAGGTTTACATCCAGAAATCCAGAAATCCAAAATCCAAAATCTGAAAAGCTCCAAAATGCAAGATTTTGAGTGCTGATGCGACACAAGTAGAAAATGTCACACCTATTTGATACATCATAGTCAGAAATTTAAATGCACTAAAAGTTATGATGTTACATTAATGTAATCTGATACAGTTGAAATATACATGATGTTCCTGTTGAGGCTGTCACAGCCTCAGTGCCCTCACCTTCTGTAAGTGCAGTCCCTCCAGAACCCCAGATCCCCAGTCCCCCCTTCTGTAAGTGCAGTCCCTCCTGAACCCCAGAACCCCAGTCCCCTCCTTATGTTCGTGTAGTCCCTCCAGAACCCCAGAACCCCAGTCCCCTCCTTCTGTAAGTGCAGTCCCTCCTGAACCCCAGTCCCCCCTTCTGTAAGTGCAGTCCCTCCAGAACTCCAGTCCCCTCCTTCTGTAAGTGCAGTCCCTCCAGAACCCCAGAACCCCAGTCCTCTCCTTCTGTAAGTGCAGTCCCTCCTGAACCCCAGTTCCCTCCTTCTGTAAGTGCAGTCCCTCCTGAACCCTAGTCCCCTCCTTCTGTAAGTGCAGTCCCTCCAGAACCCCAGTCCCCTCCTTCTGTAAGTGCAGTCCCTCCAGAACCCCAGTCCCCTCCTTCTGTAAGTACAATCCCTCCTGAACCCCAGTCCCCTCCTTCTGTAAGTACAGTCCCTCCTGAACCCCAGAACCCCAGTCCCCTCCTTCTGTACGTGCAGTCCCTCCAGAACCCCAGTCTCCTCCTTATGTGCAAGCAGTCCCTCCTGAACCCTGGTCCCCTCCTTCTGTAAGTGCAGTCCCTCCAGAACCCCAGTCTCCCCTTCTGTAAGTGCAGTCCCTCCTGAACCCTAGTCCCCTCCTTCTGTACGTGCAGTCCCTCCAGAACCCCAGTCCCCCCTTCTGTAAGTGCAGTCCCTCCAGAACCCCAGAACCCTCCTTCTGTAAGTGCAGTCCCTCCAGAACCCCAGAACCCCAGTCCTCTCCTTCTGTAAGTGCAGTCCCTCCTGAACCCCAGTTCCCTCCTTCTGTAAGTGCAGTCCCTCCAGAACCCCAGTCCCCTCCTTCTGTAAGTGCAGTCCCTCCAGAACCCCAGGCCAGCCCACCCTGCCCTCAGTGCTTGTGGATCATAGATACAGTAGATCCGTCTGTGTAAATTCAGAATGGCCCTCAGGAAAAGGACAGATGAAAAATTTGTGTTTGGTAACTTGGCAACAAAGCAAAAATTAAAATTTTAAAAAACGTTTGTATCCTTTTGTTTTGCACAGTGTATATATGAGGGTTCGTTGCTCTGATCCCCTGCCCTATCTCCCTGTTTTCCCCTCCTCTCAGTAGTACAGTCCCTTCATAACAGTTACAAGTGGAACTTTATAGCATTTGAACGTACCGTGAGATAGCACTAACAATGGTAGAGATAATTTTGTATTGTAATGTACAAGTTATTTGTAAGTTTCATTAGTAGTCCTCGTTTTATTCAGTAGTAGAACCACTGCTTTCTGGCATCTTTACTTCCTGGTATGCTAGTGTCCCTTGAACTTTTAAAGCATGGTGCTAGAAAATATTTGGAATCAGTTAAAATGAAAAGCACATTATCAAAGTACATATATAGACATGACGTAAAGCTTTCCAGATTGATACATTTGCTTTTTAAATTTCTGCTTCTTCATGTCATGTTGATCCATGATTTTGAGAATCTTTGCTGTGGTCAATATTGCCTGTGTTCCTTTTGCACTCTGCCATCTGTTATTGTCATTTGTGTTGGCTCCATCTTTATTACATTATCTAAAGTACTTTTACATGTATGCAAAGGAAATGAAGAATTCTTTTTTTGCTGATTATGGCAAAGAATCAAGAGCAAAAGACAGCAGAGCAGATGCGGATATTACTGAAGTAAAAAATGCCTTAAAGAAGCACATATATAGAGCTCAGGTAAGACTTGGTACACTAAAAATGTTGTATAATTTACTATCCTTCAGTAATGTGCTTGAAATAGATGAACACACACACGTAAAACTACACATACATCAATGTGATTGATTTGCTAATATGATTAATCCAGTTTAAAATTCAATTCTTCATTCATAACCTGTGTGCAGAGTGATGTATTTCAATATCTTGTAAATATGATGAATACTCTTGTTTATTTGTACCTCAGTATTCTTTCTGCTGTAACTTTGCTGGGTGCTTATGCTGGAGAGAAGGCTGGTTGATCTCTGGTGTCATGGTCCCCCTTCAGGTTACTTGGGTCCTGTGTCCCTGGGCTTTGATCTTGTCCCTCTCCCAGCAATCAAAGTCTAATGATTGCCACCCACAGTCTTTTCCTGTTTCCAATTTTCAAGTTCTCACCTATTTGTTGGAGATAACAAGGCTTTGCTACCTTTTCCAAAGTACTGTCTTTGGCCTATTGTTCATAAAGAATTTCTTTATTAACAATTTCCCAATGAGATTTGAAGGGAAAGGTCTCACTAGTTGGTACAAACTCCTCTTGTGGTGTTTTTGATTCTCAGAAGTTGTTTTGTGCTCACACAAAACTGGTCTTTAGCAAGTGGTTACGATTTTTAGGTGAAATTTTCTTCCCTTTTTTACTTCAGGCCTCCTTTTCTTCGGTCTCAGATAAATCAGTACTTGTGTCCCACGTCCTTGATGCCCTTTTATTTCAGAACCATTGGTTGTACCATAACCTCTGCTCTCTGAGGGTTTTAAGAAAAATTGTGGAATGGATTATCAAATATTTCTTAGAGTAGGAGCACCTCTCTCTCTAAATTTACGTCCAAATGGAGAAGAAAATTTTATCATTGTTTTGTAATTTTTCTGTTGGTAACAAGTTTGAGCATTTTTCTGCCACTTTACTTGCCGTCTCTGTAGATCTTCCCTGGCAGTTGCCTATTTGCATTGTTTTTGTCCATCATGTAGCTTACTTTGTGTGTGTTTCTAGAGTTTTTGATAGAGATTACCTCGATTAAATTCATCAGCTCTTCTCTAAATTTACCTAAGAACTCAATATTCCCGGTTTTTTGAAAGCCTGCTATATCATTCACTAAATGCATCACTTTTCAGCCTCAGCCTCTTACCAGATTTATCTTTTGTAAAATAATTTTTTAACCTCTTACCAATTTTTTTTGTTTACAATTTTTGTCCTAAGATTTATTTATTAGCATAACAGGAGGAGGAAAGAGGAATTCTCCACCTGCTGACCGTAATGACTGGGATGGAGCCAGATTGAAGCCACAAGCTTCTTCTTAGTCTCCCACCTACATGCAGGACTTGGCCCACTTTCCAGAACTTTCCCAGGCACAATAGCAGGGAGCTGGATCTGAAGTGGAGCTTCTGTGACTCGAACTAACTCCCATATGGAATGCCAGCATTTAGGCTTGATCGCCTACACCACAACACCAATCCCTGAAGGATAATCTTAAAATTATGCAATCCTAGGTGTCTCAGCAATAGAGAAAGCTTTTGCATCTGTTTGGGTGGAAAACATGACTGGCTGTTTTCCCCTATGGATCCTTATAGAATGTGTCCTCTATTTATATTTCTATTAAAATATAAAAGACTATACCTCTTCAGATCTTCAAAGTGATTATGACCTTCGCTTTTAGTTACTTAGTTTAGAAGGAGTAGAGAAATTCATATTGATGAAAGTGTCACTAGCCTAAAATAATCAAAGTCACTAGTTTGAACAGAGTATCAGATTAATTATAGCTATTAATGTTTATGAATCTATTTTGTGTGTTAGCACTTTGTGAGGTGAAATGTATATTTTGACCTAAAATTGTTAAATTTTAATTATGTGGTTACTGTTTCGTAGGCTGTCAGGTATAACTGCATTAGGATAAATAAACAACCCATGTACAATGCAGAGGTAAGGAGTTTGGATTGGGGTGGTATTGTGGGCCCCCTCAAAAAAAAGCTTTTCAAACTATTTTGATTTTAAGGAAGCATTTACAACAGGAGCTTCTTATGAAATTTCAAATGTAGTTTCTCTTACTGGAAATGAAAAAGTAGAATACTGTTAATGTTCTGTACAGAATATTGTAAAACTTATTGTGTCCTCATGACAAAGTATCTATTTGCTGTCATATCTCACAACTTCGTATGTTTTACAGTGACCAATTTTAGGTTCAGTTTTTGATCTAGTGCTTACAAAAGCATATTTTTGTTCTTTATCAAAATTGAATGTTTTACACCAAGGAGTCTTTCATGTTATTCTCGACTCTCAGCTAATCCAAAGTGGTTATTTACAATTAACTGATTTAATATTATTAGCAGTATTTTGATCAAAGGAATATATTGTATGCAGCTAAGTTATGTTACATCCATGGAACTGTTTAATGGTAGCTCACTGAGCTCCTCACCTCTTTGTTGACCAAAATTTGCAAATGTTGTTTAAGATTTTATGCAGTGATAGTATTTTCCCTTACTGTTTAAGATAACAGAAAAGCATATGACAGTAATATGTATTTTTACATTGCCTTGTTGTATAACACATTGATGCACATCATTCTTTAGGAACCAAGTAATAACCTTTTCATGTCAAGCAGTGACAGCAGGAATTATCTTCATTGTATACATGAGGACTAAAGCTCCTTACTAATTCAAGATTTGATCATCAGATTTTTTACTAGACTTTGAGTCAGTCTTTCTTTCCTTTTTTAGGTTAAAAATACTGAATTTCCCAGAGGTGTATTAAATTTAATTGAAAGTCTCATAGAAGGGCAGTTCTTTAAAGAAGCAATAGAGGAGCTTTCCTCCTTGCAAGCACATTATATCCCCCCTGTATGCCTTCTTCGTGCTCTTCTAGAGAATGTTCTACAGGTAAGAAATATCTACAGGGTTTATTTGCTTTTCAGGGAATGTTGAAGTGTGACCATTTTTTTCATTTTTGGAATTTATCATTGCTTTTTGAGTTTTGTTTTTATGATAGTTCTAAGAAATACAGCTTCTAGTTGTATCATGCCTTTTCTTTTTTTTTTTTTTTTTTGTAGCTGTGTGTGAGATTCTGTTCCTAGTACCTATAGCTTATTGGTCTCTTGTAGTGTCAAGGACACTTTCCTCGTGGGGAAAAAAAAAAGCTTACCTGATTTCTCACATGGCAAAATACCAAACGGAAAACCAGATTCTAGTAGTTGAGAATGCCATTTGCTACCTTATCTCTGTATTCAAACTGTGCGCAGCAATGAGCCCGGTCCCTAAATTGTGAACCAAGAGCAGCACCTCTTCAAAGAAGCTTTCAGTGTTCTTTATCAGGGTGCCAGTGGGAAAACACATGAAGTGTAAACCATGTCACATTAATATTGATGATAAATAAGAATGTTACATGGAGAGCTTCTTACCTTTAGTTCCTTTAGGTGACATTTGGGGACTCTTAATCTCACTACAGTCATGAAATGGAAAATGGATATTTTCTGTAAGCAAATGCTAGTAGCTTGGAATACCTCATATAGATGGATATTTGCAGTGTCCCTCTGCCAGATGCAGTACTTAATTAGCTCAACATGGTACTTGCATCAGCTCTGCTTTTTTGAAACACATAGCTTAGACAAGAAATTATTTCTTGTAGAATTATAATGTATAGTGTGGAATTGTGGTTTTAAAATGAGTTATCTGGTGAAATTGTGTGTAAAGCTATCATGTTTTGTTTATTTTTAAATAACAGGATAACATAGATACATTTTCTGGTCGATACTTTCATGTATTGTCAGCTCTTCTTCATCTGCATCCTCCCTGGACGTCCCCAGCCATGTCCAGATATTACTTAGAGTTATTCCAGTGTCCAACTTGTATGAAAGGAGCCTGGTCCCTGATGGAAGTACTTATCAGGTAAGGAAATTGATCGGGGAGGATATTAAATGATATCTTAACACTTGATAATGATATGCATGTGTCTTTGGATAGTCATGAAAGCATACTTCTATTTTTAGAAAGAGTGTGTGTGGTAGGTTCATGTGTTCATGGCGAAAGTCATAAAAAGGGCAAGTCTGTATTAGTCATGTTTCTCAGTTTGTTTACTGTTTCAGGAAGTTCAGTGAATTCATTGAGTGGACTCACTGAAAGACCAGATTTTTAAAGTTTTTTTGTTTGCCTGGTTTTAAAATGAAGGTGATTAATTCAGTGTATTTTAGACATCAGAATATAAAAATGTGTAGCTGTGTGCAGTGTCTGTTTTAGTTCTTGTTACTTTTTTTCGTGTATTCTGAAGCACAGGCTGTTGGTTCCTCTGTGAGATCACTGATGCTTCTCACATGCTGTCATCTGCCTGGCCCTGCCTTTCTTCTGTCTCCAGAAATCCTTACAATTTCTTTTTTCTCCCTAGCAGAACCAATCATTTTCCTCTATTCTGCGCTAATAATTCTCTTCATATGATAGCCCTCCTTTGTCTGGAAATACCTTTATATCCAATTTTTCTGTTTTTGAAAGTCCCTAGTAGTAGGAAGGAAAGGAAACTTGATTGGCCAGGCAAGGACTAGACTTTTGGTTAGCCCTTTGAGATCGTAGAAATTCATCTAACTAACTAGCAGGGATCTTTTAAAAAATTTTTGTTTCAATAAGTGTTGATTGTTTCCTGTGTAGCAGGCGCTGTGGTCCATTTTAGCAGAATATACATATATATATATAAATATATAAAAAATCTTTCCTTTGAAAATGTATGAAATGCAAACATGTAATGTCTTTGTAACAGTTCAACCAGTGTAGGTCAGGACTGTGAGAGAATGTTCATATGGCTAGAACCCTTCCTAGTTTCCAAATCGGTTCCTTCCTTAACTGCCCTTGCTTGTATTTAAAAGCTTCCATAATTCCTTACATAAACTGCGACTGTAGCTGTTTTAGTGTCCTTAATTCAGTTTTTCTCACCTTTAGTTTGTCTTCCAGAGTACCCTAGTGTACTCCTTATAAAATACTCTCATCATTCCTTGATTAAAGTCCTTCCTTGGCTCACACATCACCTATAGAAGACAGTTCACACTCCTTCAGGATTTTCCCCCATGTATGGCTCCATTTTCATCTTCATCACTTTCCTAATGTGCCTGCTGACTGCTTTCCCTTGTATATCCTCATGCCCTCTTTCCTATGTATGTATGTAAGGAAGGTGTGTGTGTACATACATACGTCCATACCTGGCCAAGTCTTAACTTTTAAAATGCAACTCAAATTCCACCTCTTAAATGTTGTCATTTCTTTCGACTTACAAGTTTGTGGTTGGCACCAGTGTGGAATAGCTGCATCCTAATTATATAAAATAACTTGCTTAATAAGCAGATTTAATACTGGAATAGGAAATGAAATCTGGACAGCCAAAAATTAGGCTTTTAACAAACAACAGTGTCTAGAAGTTCATCACAAAGGTTGTGAACGACCTGGGTGTTAGTCTCTCTACTGTTGTATGGATTTGAAATATTCCATTAGATCTGTTTAAATTTAAATTTAAAAACAAAACTATGTTACCTGTGTTTGGGCAGTTTTCAGGCTATCAGAAAAATTATATGGGACTGGGAATGTTGAATGTGTTTATAAACACATTCAAGTAATATTGAATTTAAAAGCTAATAAGAATGTTCCTAACCTGAGAATGCAGTATTCAAAAGAAGATAGGAAACGGGCCCGGCGGCGTGGCCTAGTAGCTAAGGTCCTCACCTTGAAAGCCCCGGGATCCCATATGGGCGCCGGTTCTAATCCCAGCAGCTCCACTTCCCATCCAGCTCCCTGCTTGTGGCCTGGGAAAGCAGTCGAGGACGGCCCAATACATTGGGACCCTGCACCTGCATGGGAGACCCGGAAGAGGTTGCTGGTTCCCGGCTTTGGATCGGCGCGCATTGGCCCGTTGCGGCTCACTTGGGGAGTGAATCATCAGACAGAAGATCTTCCTCTCTGTCTCTCCTCCTCTGTGTATATCTGGCTGTAATAAAATAAATAAATCTTTAAAAAAAAGAAGATAGGAAAGGTGGGGATGGAGATAGAATGTGACATGTATACTGCTGATACATGTGGTAAGAAAGTGGAGAGAAGTATTTCTTGCATTCTCTCCTAGCCTTAAGTCGGTTAGGTTCCCTTTGAAAATTCACTATAGAACTCTTGTCCAACACAGTTGCCACTAGCCACATGACCGTTTATATTTGACATTAACTGTGTAAAATTTAAATTCTCTGATGCACAAGCCACGTTTTTAGCTGTCTAACAGAAGTTACCTGGGATCATCAAGTGTTCAGTGGGATTGCCATAGAAAATGGAAAGGTAATTAAATATTGAGTTTTTAAAACTAAGAAAGCACCCCTGGGCAATAGTCTTAAGTCCTCGCTTTGAATGCACCAGGATCCCATATGGGTGCCGATTCATATCCCAACTTTTCTACTTCACACATCCAGCTGCCTGCTTGTGTCTTGGGAAAGCAATCAAGGACTGCCCAATGCCTTGGAACCCTATGCCTGCTTGAGACCTGGAAGAAACTCCTGTCTTTGGATCTGCTTACTTCCAGCTGTTCCAAAGTGAACCAGCAGATACAAGAACTTTGTCTCTTTCCTTCACTCTATATATTTGCCTTTCCAATAAAAAGAAGAAAATTTTTTTAAATACCCCTAAATAACTCTAATTTACTAAATAATGATTTACTAAAGAAATCAGCTTTTCTTTAGTAGGATTATGACAAATGTTTTGAGTTCAAAGTTTAGGTAACTGGTCATTTGAATCAAAAGTAGGCAGTGAAATTCATAATTTGTTATTAAAATAAGTACAAAGAACCTAGTGGTTATTAAATATTATAATTATCTTTATAGGAAATTAGATCTATGTGAAGAACTAAGGAGTCATGAGGTATTTAAAAGAAATTAGAATAATTTTAACATGATTTATTTTGTTGACAATTGTCCTTAACTTTCTAAACTATTCTAAAAAGGAGCACTTTGTCCAAAAACTACTTGGTTAATTATATGTTATAAGTAGATTGCTTGGTTTGTGTTTTTCAGATCTTGCCTTTTCAATGAAAATTTTTGTCATCAGATTTCCGAAAGTATCAGTGACTCTAAGGTCCTCTACTTGACACTACTCAAATTTTTCTTGAATTTAGTTGAAAGTGAAGTGCGACATCTGAGTCAAAGGTAAGTGTTTGCCACAGTTGAATGTTACCTTCGGTAAAAATGATTCAGTTATTTGCTTGAAGGCAGAGTTAGGGGGAGAAACAAGAACCTTCTGTCAGCTGTTCAGTGTTGCCACAGTAACCAGGGCTTGTCAGGGTGAAGCCAAGGTCCTAAAGATACATGCAGGTCTTCCCTGTGAGTAGCAGGGACCAGGGACTTGGGCCACCTTCTGCTTTCTCAGTTACATTAGCAAGGAGCTGGATTGGAAGTGTACTATCCAAGGCCTGACCTGGTGCTCCTATGGGATCCTGACATCTCAGGCAGGGGTTAACCAGTTACACCACAATGCAGGCACCTTATTATGATCTTTGTGTCTTGAAAAATTGATAGGTTGGCAGGGATTTTTGGAATAGCAGTTAAGCTGCCACATGGGATCCCACATCCTATGTTGGAATACCTGAATTTGAGTCCTGGCTCCGCCTGATTTCAGCTTCCTGGATGGGAGTCAGGGAGTGCTGTCTCAAGTACTGGGGTCCTTACCAGCGACAGAAGAGATCTGGCGGCTCGCCTTTTAACCTGGTCTGTCTCCAGCCATTATCTGTCCTTCCCTTCCCACCTCTTCCTCTCTTACTTCCTCCCCTCATCTGTATCTCTATCTCTCTATCTCTCGCTCTCTTTCTACCTTTCAAATAAGATTTTTTAATTGCTAGCTATGTTTTGCGTTTAGCAAAAGATTTATCTACTAACTGTCATGATCAAACGGGTATTGAGATTGTTTTTGGTCTGTTTTCACTAGGCTGTGTGACTGGTCAGATGCTGAGAGTCTGAAAATAACAGGAAAGGCCGTTCTTCTGGAAATCTTCTGGTCAGGAAGTGAGACTTCTGGACTGCTGACCAGACCAGTGAATATGCTTTTAGAATGGACTATATATTCTCACAAACAAAAATGCAAGTCTAATGATGTAAGTAGGATTAATTTACAAATGAATAGTTTGGGCAAAGAGCAGTTGGCTCTTATTTACAGATTATGTGCCTTTGGATTAAAATATTGAAACAAAGTTACATCTCTGTACAAACTCAACTGTATGTCTCCATATCATATAGCAGCTGCTATAAACCATTGATGCTATATTAGGCATTGTAAGTACTTTGAAGATGATTAAGTTCATGTAAGAATATTGCGAGTTTTACACATATACTCAGCCATTTTCTTTAGGGAACCTTAACAGTTTTCTTTTTCTTTTCTTTTTTTTTTTTTAAGATTTATTTATTACAAAGTCAGATATACAGAGAGGAGGAGAGACAGAAAGGAAGATCTTCCGTCCGATGATTCACTCCCCAAGTGAGCCGCAACGGGCCGGTGCTGCGCCGATCCGAAGCCGGGAACCTGGAACCTCTTCTGGGTCTCCCACACAGGTGTAGGGTCCCAATGCATTGGGCCATCGTCGACTGCTTTCCCAGGCCACAAGCAGGGAGCTGGATGGGAAGTGGAGCTGCCGGGATTAGAACCGGCGCCCATATGGGATCCCGGGGCTTTTAAGGTAAGGACTTTAGCTGCTAGGCCATGCTGCCGGGCCCCTTAACAGTTTTCTATTGAGGATCTTGGAACTAATCACCTGGGATGCTGAGGGATGTCTGTAATTAAAATTGCTTTGCCTGTTCATAGTCCCTTTATTCAAATATGCCAGTGTTTTCGATTTTGTTTCAAGTAAAAGGTCCTTGGGGGTTGGTTTCTGTGTGAAGTCACATTTGATTGCAGCAGCCAGGGACAGGTATTCAGTGGTTCATATTACCAAGTCTATAGTTAGCACTCTGGATGTTTTTTTAAACTCTTGTACATTTCAGTTCACAAGGAATTTATGACAAACAGAATTAATGTATATGATTTTAGGCCTAATTAGTAGTAAGTTTTGTTTATTTTTAAAACCACCTTTCTGGGTGGCAAGACTTAATTCCTTTGCTTCATTTTGCCTTCGACAGGAATTAACATGCAGTGATTTAATAAGAATATTATCCGTCAGAAGGCTTTTGGGGAATATTAAGTGCAATAAAACACCTATGTGCCTAGCAGTGTACAGTAGCACATTTAGGTGCAGTGTAGTATTAGTCACTCTATTTTTCTCCTTTCTGTAATTCTTTGACTTTTCTGTCTTGAATGTTTGAATCTTTTTCTTTTTTAGTCTATAACACATGCATTTATTTGCGTTTCTTTTAAGGAATAGTTTTTCATTTAGTAGGTTTGCTGTTTTAATCTAGAATATTAAAAGGATGTTTTAACTCTTTTTAAAGTGATGGGTTTTGTTTTTGTCATTGATTTTGCTTGCTTGGCTGTACTGTTTTGGTAATTTCTAGTGGTGAGTTGTAGCTAAGGAATGTTTCCCATATGATTTCTGCTTTCTGAAACTTACAGGTTTGGGTTTTTTTGTTTGTTTTGCCTCCATAAAGCTTAAGAAGCCAAAATATTTTTTCCCTTTGCTTACAATGTTCTCTATTGCCTGGTAAGCTTAGTAGTTGCTTTTATCAAGGCTTATTTGATAGGCACAGTTGTGCAGAGAATGAGAGATCTTCCATCTGCTGCGTCACTTCCTAAACGACCACAAAGGCCAGAACTGGGCTGTCTTGAAGCCAGGAGCTGGGAGCTTCTTGTAGGTCTCTTATGTGGTGCTTGAGCTATCCTCTCCTGCTTTCCCAGGCCGTTAGCAGGGAATTGGATAGAATGTAGAGCAGTCAGTGGGCCCGGCAGCATGGCCTAGCGGCTAAAGTCCTCACTTTGAAAGCCCCGGGATCCCCTATGGGCGCCGGTTCTGATCCCGGCAGCTCCACTTCCCATCCAGCTCCCTGCTTGTGGCCTGGGAAAGCAGTTGAGGACGGCCCAATACATTGGGACACTGCACCCGCGTGGGAGACCCGGAAGAGGTTCCAGGTTCCCGGCTTCGGATCGGCGTGCACCGGCCCGTTGCGGCTCACTTGGGGAGTGAGTCATCGGATGGAAGATCTTCCTCTCTGTCTCTCCTCCTCTGTCTGTATCTGGCTGTAATAAAATGAATAAATCTTCAAAAAAAAAAAAGTATATAGAGCAGTCAGGACTCAAGAACTTGTGCACTTATGTGATGCTGGCTCCACAGCAGAGTCTTACTCCTCTTTGCCATGGTGCTAGCCCCTAAAAACAAGCAAGACTCATATGGCTTCTCTTTAGACATGTCCTCAGGTTTATTTTCTCTCCTCTACTTTTTTTTTTTTTTTTTTTTTTTTAAGAGCAATTGCTTCAATATAACAAAGGCATTATATGACATATCCATTGCTAATATTGAATAGAGAAAATTATTTCCACTAGGGTCTGGAATCAGATAAGACTATCTACTCTTATGTTCTTTTTTTTTTTTTTTTTTTTTAAGTATTCATTTATTCATTAATTACATTGCATTACATGACACAATTTCATAGGTACTGGGATTCCCCCCCCTTCACCCCAAACCCTTCCCCCATCATGAATTCCTTCACCTTGATGCATAACCACAGCTCAAGTTCCGTTGAGATTCCCTAATTAAAAGTTTACACCATACAGAGTCCAGCATCCCACTTGTCCAAAAAAGATGGAAAATGGAGTAGATGAATCAACCACCTCAGCTTTATGCTTGCAGTGGAAAACTGGACAAGGGGAAACCCTAAGACGGACTATGTCAATCAGTGGACTCTGCACCAGCCTCATCATACCTGGACTGTTGCTGATGATATGTTGGTGCTTCTAATTGATCGAGGTGACGCTCTGCTGGCTCTGCCTACAAACCTGAGAGGGCCTCCCTAAGAGGCGGTTGAACTTGAACTGGACAAGTGGGATGCTGGACTCTCCTCTACTTTTTAAATTCTGGTTAAACTAGGTTATACCTGTTTTTCATATCCTGTGGAGTTTGTTTGTTTGTTTGTTTTTTAATTTATCCCAGAGCATAAACTGTCCACTGTTCAGTGTCACTGCTGTGACTGGGACTTGCCAGAGTAAAGCCAAGATCTTAAAATTGCATGAAGGTTTCCCTTGTGAGTGGCAGGGACCAAGGACTTGGGCCATCTTCTGCTCTGTGCGTTGCATTAATAAGGAGCTGGATTGGAAGCACCTGACCTGGTGCTCATGGGATGCTGGCATCTCAGGCAGTGTAGGCAAATATGTGTACACACACACACATATTCCCTCCTTACACTTTAAGTATTTCAGACAGGATTTTTTTTCAGCTAACTTTCAGTTAATTGATTCTTTATTTTATTGAATTTGAGAACGAGAGTCGGAAAGCTACACAAGTAGAGAGCTCACATCTGCTGGTTCACTCCTCAAATGCACCTTTTCACCCACCTTCTAACCCCCCATCTCACTCCCGCCAGACCAGAACTGGGCCACACGGACGCTGGGAGCCTGAAACTCAACCGGAACTCATTCTAACTCTGTTTCCATTGGTAGCAAGAACTCGGTCACCTGGACATCCCTGTCTGCTGACCCCAGGGATCTGCATAGTAGGTCCCGGGATGCCAGTGTGGGCCACAGTGTCCAGACAAACACCTGTCCGTGTTAATGCTGTGTTCATTTACATCCAATGTGGGTTGCTTTATACATTACAGTTGCTCTTGAAATTTTTCTGTTTTTTTTTCTAGTTTTTACTTTTTGTACTTACATACTATGACATTTTTATGTTGTATTGTTTCCTGCAAAATTTGGGGGGTTTTCTTTTGTCTTTGAACATGACAGTAATGGTTATTGTGTGATCTGTGTCATTTCATATCTGAGGTCTTGTGGATCTATTTCTAGCATTATTTCTGCTATTCTTCAGTCTGAGTTTATCGTCTGAGCTGTGTATCATTTGCCACGTTCTTTGAATTACGTTTGAAAAAGTTGTAGGAATGGTTTCTGGCAAAAACCAGAACACAAGTGACCGTACTACAGTGCTTCTGTCGCCGTGTGCTGGGTGCCTGGGCATGCTGCTAGTGAAGCCCTCCCTAACCTAGGGGCTCTGTTGGAGGAGCCCAGCTGCTCCAAGTGCTTCAAGTCATGAGCTGCAGGTGCATGTGGTTTTGCTTTTTATTTCACGTAGTCTGAGCGTGAAGTTTTTTAAGGTCTTGGCCTATAGGGATTTGTCCTTGGGTATGGTTTTTAAAATGTCTTTAAATCCCTTTTCTCTGGGCCCATAAGCCATCGTTCTGCATGTCAGCTCTCTGGATGGAATCAGCCAATACTTGGGGTGGGGTCAGCTGGCTTTGAGTGCCTCACCACCGGCTTTACTTTCCCCTAAGTCTTGGCCTAGCAGTTGCCCCTAACTTGACTCTTTTGGAAGGTGTTCTGCATATTTTAGCCAGTGTTGTTAGGTTCATTCTGTTAAACTGAGTTAACCTAAGCATTTACCAGAAACAGAAGTCCTTGCTCATTTTCAAAATAAAATTACCTTAATGGGTGTATGAGATATATTTCTGAAGATACAATTCTTTGGAGAGCATTAAATTTTTTTTTTTTTTTTTTTTTTTTTGTAAATCACCCTTAAAAGGAAGGTTGCTCCTACGTATGACTGAACTTTGTTGTGGTTAAATAATCCTATTGTGTGACAGTGACAAGGTGAGTAGGCGCTCTGTATGCATGAGTCAGATGCTGTATGGTTATGCCAGCGTCTCAACATCAGAAATATGCAGTCAAATAGAACTCTGTACCTCTTTGCCAGCTGAGTACAGTGTTTCTCAGCTGAAACTGATAGCGCTCCTGTAAATTACCATCTGCCTTTTTATTTACTTTTTATAGAACCATTGAAGATATAAAATATTTCTTCATTATGGAACATTTCTTTTTTCTTCCATTTGATTACATAAATGAAATTGCTCAGTTATAACTGAAAACAACAGTGAACCTGACATTTTCATAATTTACTAAAGCATCAAAGTCCTACCGCAGAAAAGAAATTACTCAGGAAGCACTGATGTAAATAGTAACAGATTTATACATATTTAACTGGAAGAGTTTTGTTCAAATTTAGAAATAAAAGCAACATATTTGTTAGGCAGTCTGCAGTAAATTGTAGCATTAGTTGTAATATGAGAGCTGGTTTTAAATTTTGCAAATTAATATTTTATTTAACATTTTGATTTGCTTAAAATTCACATAAATGGCTTTTTTTATTGTGTTACCTTTTTCTTAGCATTCATTCTTGCACTTAATTAAGTCTTTTTGGCAGTTTGCAGTTTCAAGAATTCCATGCATGTTCACAGGCATCATTCTCCACACTGTAAAGCATTTGTTTCTTGATTTGCTGGGTTGAAGCATTCAATTTAAGTCATTAGCTAAACAGAAGTCCTCAGTTTATGCTAATATTGTTTTGTCATAATGTCAATCACCAAGTACTGCGGAGTGACACAATGGCAGTGAATTTCATTGTCATTAATCTGAGACTGCTCTGGGCTTCCCTCGGCAAGGAGCAGAGGTGGGCTGTGTTGAGGTTCTCGAGGAGGTGTGTGTTTGGCTTCTTGTTGAGCGTTAGTCCTGCTTTTCCTTGAGATGTCCTTAAAAGCTGTGTAGGGATGATCCTACAATGATGAGTGGAAATGGAAGCTAGTTTGTATTTAAAGGTAAGAAAATTGAGGCTAAAGAGTTGAAGCAACTCATTCAAGGTGTCACAGCTTGTTAGGGCAAAGCCTTGCCTGGAGGCCAAGTCTGCACTGCAACACACTTTCTTGTGTTTGAAATGTCAGCATTTAAAACAGGAAAAGGCACAGTATGTGCGTCATGCTAGTATGTTTCTAGCACGGTTTGTCTCCGGCAGTGTGAGATATTGTGGAAATCCTTACCCTGGGAGTCAGAAAGCCAGGATGCTGGTTTATATACATTACAGAGCACTCCACTTCTGGAAGATCACCAAGTTTATAAAATGGAAATTACATGTGCTGCCAGGTAGTTGGGAGCTGTATTGACAGAATGTCTGCTAATGGAGCTTAACATACTAGGAAGGAATTCTAGGGTAAATGTATGTCATATGTGCAAATCATGTATTTTATTTCTTTGTTAATTTTTAGCACATTTTTATTCCATTCTTTCCACATTAGCAAACATTTCAGTGTTCTCAGAATGCTTTTCTTATCTTGCTGGTTTAGTTGCCATTTTCTTTCAGTCAACTTCTGAAGTACCTGTACCCTGCTGGAGATAGCAGCATTGGTTAACCCTGGTAAAGTGTGGTCTGTAGCACAGTATCTGTGCCCCCTGGTGATGAGTGCCACAGCCACAAAATTAGTCTAAAGGAGTCCAGGAACCTAATGGGATTGTGTCTTTTTCTGGGCATGTTTATCTGGTGACACACAGATAAAAAAAAAGGATCTTTCTTACTGTGGTAAAGAAGCTATGGTCATTTTTCAAAGTCACTAGAAACTCCTACCTCTCTGCCTAATGACTTCAGTACTGAGGTAAACTTTGTAGTCATGCTAATGTCCTGTTGTGTTTTGAAGTGTGGATAACATATTTGTGTAAGGAAAACTGAAAAATCTTACCTGGTTGACTTTAATGCTTCCTTTACTAGATGAAGTCCTCAGCTGTTTTCTCTTGAGGATTAATTCAGTGAGCCAGCATCCTCCTTGCCCACTCAGAATCTTAGGACCTGGGGTCTCAATGATCTTGACTGACTGTGTCCAGTATGGTAGGGGACTACTTCCAGACAACAGGGTTTACTGTTCTCTCTCCCTTCCTGGGTGCTGTCATTACTAATGTTCAAATCATTCTATGTTGGAAGAAACATTCTGCGATGTGCAAATAGACACCATCAGTTTGCTAATTTTTTTTTTAAGATTTATTCATTTTATTACAGCCAGATATACACAGAGGAGGAGAGACAGAGAGGAAGATCTTCCGTCTGATGATTCATTCCCCAAGTGAGCCGCAATGGGCCGGTGCGCGCCCATCCGAAGCCGGGAACCTGGAACCTCTTCCAGGTCTCCCACACGGGTGCAGTGTCCCAATGCATTGGGCCATCCTCGACTGCTTTCCCAGGCCACAAGCAGGGAGCTGGATGGGAAGTGGAGCTGCCGGGATTAGAACCGGCGCCCATATGGGATCCCGGGGCTTTCAAGGCGAGGACTTTAGCCGCTAGGCCACGCCGCCGGGCCCCAGTTTGCTAATTTAAGCATACATTTTCACTGTCCTATTTTGTGTTCATAACTTGAATAGTAAGAGGTAGAAATTAGCTTGCTTAGCTAGATGTATTTCTTAGAATACTGCATGGTGTCTTACAAAATTCCCTGGACGTTGGCAAAGGTGCCCAGCCTTCCAGATGACGCAAAGCGAAACTGTGCTGCTGCTTTGGCCACACTCTGCCAGCTTCTACTATCTACATGCCCCACAGCTACGGTTACCAGGCTGAAACCAGCAGGGGTAGTTAACGTGTATGCATAAATTTTAATTCTGGCAGCATCAGGCTGTCCTTCATGGCTACTGATCATATCAGAAGGGCATTGCTTCTTAGAGTTCATCATTCAGCTTAGAATCCCCTCAGCCTCAGCCTCAGCCCTCCAAGTTGATCCTTGATTCCCGTGTCCAGTCTTAATGCACTACTTTGCCCACTTAATGCACTGCTTAATGCACTACTTTGCCCACAGTGCAAGAAAATGGCTGTGCACCAGTTGCTGATCATGATTCTGTAGGTTTTTCTTCACTTAAACACTGTTTCAACAAACCTGATGAATGTGCCACCATTTGCCCGTGTTTGTACGTGGACTTCCAATTTAAAGTCACTTACCTAATAACTGCTTAAAGTGAGGAATTGCATCCTATGCAAACACTGTATGTACCTGTAAGAAACTTGTTTCCTGGGGCAGTTGTCATTCAGGATTCAAAGTGTAAGGCATTTCTCTGTTACTGTTCTCAATTTAGACGTGGCGTCATAGCAGAGCACGGCAGCTACAATCAGGTTGGATACCATCGCATTTAGAAGCCTGTTTCAGATGCCTTCTACTCAACTGTTAATGATTTTTTATTATTTTTTTTACATATCCAACATGCCTAGGCAACAAATACCAGGAACACAGGAATTTCAACTAGTTGTAAAATGTTTACATTTAAAATAAAGGTCTTTTTAAAATACTATTTTCACACCTCTTCATATTTTATACTAAATTATTTATTTGAAAAAAAACAAACACTGGGGGAAAAGCACAATTACTCTAAGGATTACATGTTTCCTGTGTTTTTTTGTTTGTTTGTTTGTTTGTTTTTGTTGGAAAGAGAACATATTTGTGGAGAGACCGGAAGAACTCCCATCTCTGCTGGTTTACTCCCCAAATGGTCCGAGCCTTGGGACCCTGCACCCGCATGGGAGATCCAGAAGAAACTCCTGGCTCTTGGCCCCTGGCTTTGCTTCAGCTCAGCTCTGGCCATTGCAGTCATTTGGGGAGTGTACCAATGGATGGAAGATTTTCTGTCTCTTCTTTCTGTAAATCTGTCTTTCCAATAAAGATAAACAAATCTTAAGAAAAAATTTATTAATATTATAGAAATGACAAGACTTTTAAAATTGATTTATAAGTAATTAGTAAATGATATAATTTAATGATGAAATGCAAATGTAATTCTTTACAGCAAATACCTTGTTTGCTCAAGATTCTGTTGCGTTTCTGTAACCTTTTTCTAGAATGTTACTGAAATATAAAAAATGATTGTTTATATAATGAAAATATTATATGCAGGTCTGTGGCTTGATCGACCCTTTGTTATGCACATATATTCCTCTTAACAGAAATTCATGGAAGCCACGTATTTACTTCATGTTTTTTCTGGAATTAAGAATATTTTAACTGTGTAATCACGCAGGGTAAGCATCCCTGATGGGAAAAGTCTAAAATCCAAATTACTCCAAACTTCAAAACTTTAAGTAACAATACTATGCTACATAAAATCTTTCACACTGACTCATGGGACAGGTCAGTCAAAATGCAGATACGTTAAAGTTATTGTATAAAATTATCTTTAGAGATTATTGATAGAAGATGAATATGGAACAAGTGAACTTGTTATTTAGTCTCATGGCCTCCTACTAGATATCTTGTCACATGAATTCAGATATTCAGGGCTCTGGAACATTTCTGGTCCCAATCACCTCAAGTAGTTACTATTAAACCTGTATACACATAGAGAGACCTAGAGATCCTGATAGGAGTATGTGTATGTGTCAAGAGCAAGAGAAAGGGAGGGAAAGATGACTGCAGAAGAAAGGAGAAGAGGATGTTAGTTTGCTAAGATTCTTCAAAATGCCGTTTTTCATTAGCATGTCCTGTGTTTCAGGTAGATAAATTTCACCTCAACAAGTATACAAACGCACTACAAGTAATCCTTTGTTTTTATATGTGTTAGTAATATCTTTCTTTTCTTGCATTAGGTCTTCAAACATGAGCTTGCTTACTTACTGACTGGAATTCTTGGGGCTGCAATAGATTATTGGATCGTTCTTGGTCTTAAGATGGGTAGAAATGTGATACGACACATGTCTGATGACTTGGGAAGCTATGTTTCCCTGTCCTGTGACGGTAAGCCTATCCACTTTGCCGTTTGCCTGGTCCCATTCTGAATTTGGCTTTTAATTTTCTTTGAATAGTCTATAATCATTAACATATGGTTTTAATGAAGCTTTCTTTAAAATAATTATCAGTACATGCGCAGATAATATACAAAGGAAGATAAAAATGACTCATAAATGCTCCCATACAAATATCCAAGATTAAAATGTCTGGTTGTTTCTTAGCATTTTCCTGTAGTGTATATCATATTGTATATGTAATAGTGCATTTCTGCTGGCCTCTAAACTTTAGAGAAGCCTTCCCCCACATAATAATAGTTACTTTATTTTCTCTTTTTATTGTAGAAGTATTTTTGTTCATTTATGTGTGATTTTTAGACTTGAGTGTTAACACTTTTCAGTACTTGTGGTCATTCTAGTTGAACAGTCATACCTGATATTATTTGTGCCATATGCACAGGTTTTGGGTCTTTCTGTACATGCCACACCATGGCATTTAGAAATGACATTTTCTAAAATCTATTTGTTGTAAAGCACTTGTGTTGATTTGGATTATCTGATTGATTAGAACAGTTTCATCACATATCTGTTAAAGGGTTATTTTCTCATTATAATAGAGAAGGGTGTTGAGCTTGGTACCCTAAGAAGAAATCGGTATGGGGAAGTGGATAGAAGTAATCTTATGCACAGTCTTATCACTTTGTCCTCTTCCCACTGTCTACTTAAGAAGTGTGCTTGAAAATCTTTGGCGGTAGTGGTAGACCTGTAATTGGAACACTGTGATGACAGCTCGTTTTCAGAGCCCTCTCTTTATGAAAGTTCACCCAACTCTTTATACCCAGAAGCATGCCCACATCTGCCTTTTTCTCCCTCCTTTCCCTTTCCTTTGTTCATTAATCCTAAATTCCTGAGATGGACATATTTTGTGCCAAGTAAGCTTTCTGTGACTTTAAAATATTAAAAAAATATATCTGTGTGCTTGTTAGTATTTCAGATGCCAGATTCTGTTTTACCATATATGTGTTTGAGTGCATCTTGGTTTTCTATACTGAAAAAGCTCTTGAATATGCTGTCAGTCACTTTAATACTTTGAAGAGAGAGTATGGAATAGAATCCAAGTTATAACTGGATTCAGGATTTATTCCATGATACCCTATGAAAAGAGAGGTCTCTTTTTATATTACTAAAGAAGATTTTTATCTAAAGCATTTTATCTCCTTTCTTTTTCTCTTTCCTTTTCATTGAGCCAAGAAGAGTGATTACTGTTCCTTTTGTGAACTGGCTAGCCTTTGTTGGTGACTTTTTAACATTTCTTAGCTCAGATTCAATCTTCCTCAAACCTGTTCTTATCATTTCTTTCTCACGATTCCTACTGGGTAATGTTTTTTATTCTTTTCAGAAATAGAATTCCAGCATTATTTGCTAGAATGAAAACTGAAGTATTTGGCTAAAAGAGCTTCCTGTTTTCATTCCATGTTGAAACATCTTTGAGTTTGGGAGAACCATGACAAGATTCATGCTAGCTTTACAGACTGTCAGGATAGCTGTGTATGTAGTTTATTGTAGGCAGTAATTGCCTTTAAGGAAAATAAGTTATAGTGTAGCCAGAGCATGAATTAAAGTAGGGTTCTATTACATGTTACACATTGGCTTCAGTACTTTCTCTATTCTTATTCCGAATTTCACTTCTTGTTTCTTTGTTTTAATTTGAGAGACAATATGAGGAAGGAGAGAAAAGACACCTCCTGTTCACTGTTTTACTATACAAATGCCCGCCATGACCCTGAGCTGAGGACAAAAACCAGCAGCTGGAAGCTGCTGCTTCCCAGGTCCACATTGCCTGGGAGATGGAATTACAGTCAGAAGTGAATTTGGAAAACAGTCCCTGTGATGTGGAATCCCTGAGTCTTAGCCACAAGGCCAAAATTCCACCATCTTTTATTTTCGACTAGGCTCTTGCTATCCAGTGTGAATCCTAGTTTTCAAATGAGTTAGTCCCTATAAGTTTGAGCCTGTTGACTGATTCTAGCTGAAATGTGACCTTAGTGTTACTGTGACAGCGTTGTTAACCACTACAGTTACTTTGGTTTGTTTTTGATCATTAATATTTAAAACCCAAATGGTTTTTAAATTATGCTGCTTATTAAAAAACATGTTTAAGCTTTTTCCTGCTCTTCTAAATACACAGTTGATTCTGTAGGCTACAGAAATCAAAATCACATACTGCCTTCCTTATATTCTGCTGTTAACATAGTTTGTTGTTTTCTGTTTTAATTTTTAGTTTTTTGAGAGGTAGAGAGACATAGGCTGATGGACCGCTGCCATCATTTTCTTCTCAAATACCTGCAGCGCAGTGCATACACTGAATGGAGGTCTCCCATGTGGTGAAAGGAACCTGGTTGCTTGAGCAGGCACTACCCCTTTCAAGGTTTATGTTACCGTGACGTTGTAGCCTGGGCCCAGAGAAGGGTGTAGAACCCAGGCATATCCACAAGGAATGCAAGTGTCTGAACAACTGAACCAGTAGGTTTCATGTCAGCCCACTACCTAATGTCTAACCTTTGTCAGGAGACAGAAATCGGATGAACAGATTTCTGCTTTAAAAAGCAGTAACTTTCTGTAGATAATTGGAAGGTTTGCTTAACATGAAGTTTATAGCATGTACCACTTTTACCATTGGGTAATCTAAGTGTCAATATTTTGATGAAAAAATTGAA
Organism: Ochotona princeps; assembly: GCF_030435755.1. NCBI lineage: Eukaryota > Metazoa > Chordata > Mammalia > Lagomorpha > Ochotonidae > Ochotona > Ochotona princeps. The sequence continues at coordinate 10,634,565 of NC_080859.1, forward strand.
AATCATTGTATCCTTACTTTCTAATTTTTCCTTGTAAGTGTTCCCTTTTAAAAATTCCTTGCATTACTTCTTAAATCATGTAGTATAGTTTGCTTTTCCAATGTCATTAGTAAAGTTATTATGATTTGACTTTATTCTTCCTCCAGTTGAAGATAATTATAGATCTTTCACACTATGATAAATTGAGTGCTTTGATTTTCCCTAATATAAAAGTTCATTCTGTTGAATTAAATTCTAGTCTATTGAATTAAATTTTAGTTTGATGTCATTGCTTGTTAGTTTACAATTGTTTTGCTGAGAAAGCTTTAGATATTTCACAGATCTTGTTTTCTATCAGGTCTGTGAATTCCAAATAGGTGCCATTCTCTTATTTACGAACACTTTGGACACAGAAGGATTTTCTGTGTTTTAAGTTTAGCATACTTCAGATTTGCTTTACATTTAATTACAAATCTGTGATTTATTGACTTCACTGAATGGTCAGTGAACTTTTTTTAAAATCTATCTATTTGGCACACCCGCTTCTCCCTAACCTCATATCCTTCCCACCCTGGTTGACTATGTAGAACATCATCTAAAATTTAAAAAAAAATTAAATATATTTATTTGAAAGGCAGAGAAGTGACAGGGAGAGACAGAGAAACATAATCCATTCATTAGTTCACTCCCTGAATGACCCAGACTGTCCCAGTTAGTCTAGGTCGAAGCCAGGAGCCTAAACCTCCATCGGATTCTGGCGCTTATGTGGCAGGAACTCAAGTACTTTGGCCATCATCAGACCCATTAACAGGAACTAACTGTATTGGAAGCGCAGTAACTAAGACTCAAAACCACCTGGATGTGGGAAGCAGGCATGCAGGTAGTAACAGTTTAGTGTGCTGTGCCACAGTGCACTTTTTTTAACGTAAAGTACCAGTCATAAGTATTTTTGGCTTTTTGGGCTTTATAGTCTCTGTGCCAGCTGCTCAGCTCCACAGTGGCCGTGAGAAGACAGCCATGCACAGTGTATAAATAAGTGAGCACAGCTGTGTCCCAGTGGAACTTTATTGTTTGAATCGGGCCAGAACCTGTCAATTCCCGGGCCTTGACTTGAACTCATTTCTTCCGTCATTTCAGAGGGAAAGGAACTGTATTTTGCTCTTATTTAGACAATTTTAATGAAGTTTCCTTTGCTCTTCTTTGATTGTGTCATTACTATTTGGATACTTTTCTTCTCTAATGTTTTCTGTGTTTCAAACCTCTTCCATAGATATAAATTTTTAATTTTTCCTCATTGTCTCAGTCAAAATGTTTCTGTTCTCTTCGTTTATTCAGCAAATTTTTCTTGGCATTCTACCAGACTCAAATAGCTAAACACTCAAGGAACAGTGGAGGGGGGAAATAAAACACTCCTTCCTTTTTTGGAACTGTCAGTGGGAGATGCAAACTACAATTAAGTTCATGTAAATACATCATTTTTAAATGATAAATTCTTCAGACAAGAAAGCCTGGCTGTTGAGAGTGGTGACTCTGTGTTATACTGGGGAATCAGGGACACACAATTGGAAGGAGAAGTGGAAGCCTGGCTGTCAGAGAAGAGTTTAATTCAGGCAAAAACATTTACCAAACTCTGAGGTCGGCACAAGCTGCACCCTCCTGAGATGTCTTGGTGCCTAGCTGATAGGAAGCACCCGTGTGAAGGGGCCAGAATGAGGCCAAAAGAGAGGGAAGGGAGGCTTTTTGTTTATGTTTTTGGTTTGTTTAGATGATGTTTACATAGTCGATCAGGGTGAGAAGAATATAGGGTTAGGCAGAGGTGGGTGTGATCATTGTTTCCAAGCTTTTTATTTCTTCTTCCCATTTCGGGGGGTGAGGGGGAAAAAGGGGGATAGGCCATACCCAGCCTCCCAACCATCCCAGTACCCAACGATGGGGAAGGGCCACCCGGTATCAACCCAGAGTCACATGGTGCATGTTCCAAGGGTCCTGCCCAGGTGGATGTGATAGTTTCAAAATGCTGTTCATCTCACTGAACTATGGATGAGGAATCAGGAAGGGAGTATTTTTAGGAACATGTGTGAGGAGCTAGCGTTGTGGAATAGCAGATAACGTCACCACTGCCTTAATGCCAACATCCCATGTCCCCTTCTGATTTACCTTCCTGGTTATGTACCTGGGAAAACAGCTGAAGATGGTATTCAGGTCACTGCCCATGTAGAGACCCAGAAGAAACTGCTAGCAGTGGCTTTAGTTGAACTCATCTTTAACTTGCAGCCATTTGGGGAATGAACTAGCAGGTGGAAGATCTTTCTCTGTCTCTCTCTGCCTCTCCCCCTTCTATCTCTCACTGCAACTGTACCTTTCAAATAAATAAAATAAAATAAATGTTAAAAAGAGAGAGAGAGAGAGAGATGTGAGATTTGTGATTTTCTGTTGCTTGCTTGTTTCACTCTTTACAGTTGTGTCCCAACCATCACTAGAGGGAGTGCAGACTCATAAGGAGATCCTCCTCCACTCATGTATGCTCTTACCCTTGGGCCTCTTACTGCCTTTCCAGGGGTAGGACTTAAGCTGTGGTGAAGAAAAGTGAGTCTAGTCAGCTTAGGACTCATCATTGTAGATTCCATCCTTGTGTGATTATTTTAAAATTTAAGCACTGGTTTTCCAAAGGCGCAATCCTGTTGTAGAAAGGACTGTTAGTTGGGAAACCTAATGACAGATGAAGTTGTATGTGTATCTATATATTCATTTATTATCCAGTCTTGACTTGAAATAGTAAAAAGTAATGATTGTTTTTCAAGTATGAGGACATATACCATTAAGAAGTTTTCTCCTGGAAAGCAAGTAATTAAAATATATTAGCCATGTTATGTGGATGAGTCTTACTGAGAAAGAAGCCATAATGTGAATGAATGAAATCTACTGAGGAAATTGCCTAGAGAAAAATATTTTATGGGCTCTGGGAGTACTTACTTCTCTTGTTTCTGCAGACTTTTCTTCACAGGAATTAGAGGTTTTCATTTGCTCCTTTTCCTCCTCCTGGCTTCAGATGTTTGTTGCTGAGGCAGTCTTCAAGAAGCTGTGTTTACAAAGCTCCATCAGTATTTCCTCAGAGCCCCTCTCTCTTCAGAAAATGGTAAGCACCACTAAAACTCTAGACCTTTTCACATCCAAGAAGTGATTTTATAAACTCAATAACAAAACATGTTATTTCTTTTTTTTTTCCTTCACTATATTCTTTCGTGTGTCTGATATTTTTATTAATTTTCATTAACACATACAGAATGTATTTCATGAATTTCAGATGTGATTCCAACACTATGATACTTTTGTTTCCTCCCTCCTCTTTTCTGTCTTTCCTTCTTTTGCTACAATGAGCTTTATTGTTTTTTAGCTTTTTGTCTATTTTTAAAATTACTCTTTGATGATACAGTTCCAAAGGTTCTGAGATTGCCCTTAAGCCCTTTCCAGTTCCCCTCCCTACACTGATTTCCCCTATATTAATTACAATAATATAGTTCTTCATGGACAATCATAAGTCCATGATTGCAGGCAGGGACAATGGCAGAGAGTAAACCCTTCAATCAAACGTCATAGATTAGAGGACTGGATCAAAAAACCAAAATCCATCTATCTGTTGCCTACAGGAGATATATATCTCACTAACAAAGATCAGCAGAAACTCTATCTCAAGGGTTTTGATGTTTTTGTTTTTAGTCTCATTTCTTCAAAACAATTTTTTACTCATTCTTCAGTGACTTGTAGCTCATACAGTAGCATCATTTTCTTTAAGAAGGCTCTTGATTGTCTTTCATTTCTTTAGTAACACCTTAGTCATTTGGCAGAGAGTTATTTAACTTCATGGCATTGTAAATGTCTATTCTTCCTGTCATTGATTTTCTTTGTGGCTTTTCATTTACTGTGTAATGGAGACTATCATATCCAGATGGGAGGATACAATGCAGTATGCATGTCTACTTCCAGATCAAAGATAGTCTGTATAAAAATGTTAAAAATGTTATTTCTAAAGAGTTGACAGAGCGTATCTATTCAGTGTCTACCTCAAAAATAATTGGTGAATAGAAACTTTACTTTTAAAACTATATTCGGGCTCGGCAGCGTAGCCTAGTGGCTAAGGTCCTCGCCTTGATCCCATATGGCTGCTGGTTCTAATCCCGGCAGCTCCACTTCCTCTCTATCTCTCCTCCTCTCAGTATATCTGACTTTGTAATAAAATAAAATAAAATAAAATAAAATAAAATAAATCTTCTCAACTGAACTTGAGCTGTGGTTATGCAACAAGTGGAGGAATCCACCTTGGTGGGAGGGTTTGGGAAGCGGTGGGGAGAACCCAAGTACCTATGTAACTGTGTCACATAATACAATGTAATTAATGAAGTAAAAATAATAAATAATCAAAAGAAAAAAAAAACAATATTCAAGGTTGGTAATAGCAGAATAATACAACAATCCTTGTTTCCTAATCATTTACCACTGTACCTATGATTATTTTAGAAAGAACTGAATTCCCACAAAACAGTTCTACATGGAATTTAGTAGTATTTATAAAGCCAAATTTTGGCTATCTTTTCATATTACTAGTATCTAATATCTCTAGCAGTTTCTTCAGCGAAACAGAATTGTGTATTGGTCAGATTGGACAAATTCTGCTCTGCAGTGTCCTTGCCCATAAGGATGTTTTCAGTCCGGTGTTGCTTATACTGCAGTTAAGTTCTGAAGAAAGAAATTATCAAAATAGAAATGATAAAATACCAATTGCACATAAATATTAATCCAAAAATATCCAAATGAGTCATAGGAAACTCAAGACTAATCAAACTTTCCTAATTGAGCATCAGAATGGACCTAAAAGTTATATATTTGCAGGAAGATATTTATTTTCTTGTCTGTGTTCAAGCCAGTGAGAACACTAACTATAGTGGTGAAACCAAGAAAATATAATCAAATTTAATGGTGGCATGAGTTAAACAATGTCTTTGTACTGCTTTCTTGGTAATTGAGAAAACAATGTAATATTCTTTTGCGACAGGTATATTCCTATTTGCCAGCTTTGGGAAAAACTGTTGTTTTGCATGGAAGTGGAAAGATGCAGAAGCCAAAGAAAATAGGACAGCGGCCTTGCCTGGAATCTCAGAGAGCATTACTGATGCTGAATGGTGCTAAACGGAAGCAGGTTGAAGGGCTTTCCGAGTTACCGTAAGTGATACTGATGTCCCAGCTGTGCTTGTTTGGGACTGTAATTTCTTGCCACGTTTATTGTGTACCTGTGGTACTGTCTAAATTATACTGATTAGAAAGAAAAAACTCAGTTTCAGACCCATAAGTACATATGGCCTGAATTTGTTTCATTTCTTTTCAAAGCGTGTGCAGTTTTTCTAAAAAGAGTAAGTGCTTTTCAAAAGGAATAAAAGTGTTCATTAAATTGTATTATACAATTTTTGCCCCATAATTTTTTTTTTTTTTTTTTTTTTTTTTTTTTTTATGTATAATCCATTTTATTGTATTGTTGTTGACAATCTTTACATAGTTAACTATAGTTGAAGGAAAATCAAGAAAGAGAAGGAAAAAAAAAAAAAAAAAAAAAGGTTCAGGGGGATAGGGAGGTGGGCAATGCTATTATGTCCATATTGTTTCCATCATGTATCTGAGGTAAAAGGGGATATTGAGGGAGAAGCCCCACCCGGTTTCCCGCCCACCCCAAGTCCCATATGTGGGGCATGCTCTGAGATATGTGCTCAAGTGGAGTTAATAGTTCTCCAGTTATGAGTCACTGCCAGTTTCGCTCGATGAGGTGGTCCACTGATTGATATGGTCCATCATGAAGTCTCCATTTGTCCCATATTTCGCTGCCAACATGTAGCTGAGATGAATGATTGTCCTATTCTGTCTTCTGTCTTTTCTTGGTTAGAATTCTGAGTCCAGCAGTTCAAGTGGGGAGATCTCCAAAGATACTTTGAGGTATTCCCAGACCAGATTCTTGTATGTTCTAGCAAGCACAGGGCCCGGCACAGTCCATCACCCTGATCAGCTGGTGGTTGCAATTGCTGTGTTGGTTCTGTTTTCAGTCCCGAGTTGCACTGGAACCAATGGGTGTTGCAGTCCAGTCTGGTTCGGCCCTTACATCAACCAGTGGGAGCTGCAGCCTAGTCGGGGCGACCCACAATAACCCCCACCAAGCCTGCCCCCTACCCTGGTTTGCCAATTTGTGTAGCAGAAGACCAGTCTGTCCCCCATCCCATTTGGCTCTGGTACTTGTCAATGGGTATTAAAGCTTAGTTCTATCTAATCGACTCAACCATCCAGCCCTCACAGATGTTGTTGAGTGCCTCTGTCTAGCCATCCCAGCCCCCGTCCTAGTTTTCATGCCCTCCCACGGGAATAGTGACCCAAGAAGGGGGAACCCACTTTTTCCCTCCCAGGTCTCTCTGTCCCGGTTTATGCACTCTTTAGGTGGTCCTGTGATTTGACTCGACAGAATTAGTCCCCAGTGCCAGCTTCTGCCAGCTGATGCTGTGGCCCTGATCTTGTCCACATGCAGCGCACAGGTGTTGTAGCCTTGCTTAGTCGTGTCTGTCTCTATCCCAGCCAACACTCTCCAGTGGGAGTGGTTGTCTGGCGAGGGGACCAGCCCCTTAACCCCCCCGCCAGCTCTGCCCCTCCCTTCCTGGATCTCACGTGTGCTGGATGGGTGTTGCATTCATATCCAGTACAGGCAACCACGCCCTGGCGTTCCAGAATGTGTACTGGTTTTGTCGCAACCAAACCCGGCCCATTCCACACTCTGTTCTGGTGATCGGATTTGCCAGAGGATGACATGAACTGATTCAGCCTGGCCTGCTCCTGACCCATGCCGAATGCATGCCAGTGGGAAACTTTCCATGGCCTATTCTGGGCTGTTTCCAATCATGCTTCTCGCGCTTACCTGCAGGGACTGTGTCCTGCCAGAGGAGTTGCCCAGGCTCCTCCATCAGAACCCCTCCCAATGCCAGATTTTGCGCTTGCCAGGGGGTTCTTGAGCCAACCCTACTCAGTTCACCTCCTGTCCTAGCAGGAACAGTGGCTTTTCCTGGCTGGCTTTCACCCCATTCTGACTCTTGTTGTTGGATGTTTCAGCCCAGCCATGGCTCGTCCATACCCACATACAGCTCACACATGGCTCAGAAGGGGATTGAGACCCAGCCTAGTCAGTCCCACATCTACCCTGTTTCTCCATAACACCAGATGGTGCTGGGATCTGAACCGGCCTGGTGCATCCAATCCCAGCCCACACTAGTGCCTCGGGTGACTGCAACTGTTTCCTAGATAGAACGCAGCCCCCATTCCAGCACATACACCACTTGGTGGGAACCTCATCCCAGCTGTGGCTTCCCAGATTGGGACCGTTCCTAGCTGTAAATCACACACCTGCACGTGGTTGCTCCGAGGACCATTAGGTGCCAGCCTGCTACACAAGCCGGAGCTTATCTTTTACTTGATAGGTGTTCAAAGCTCAGCATTGTTAAGGGATTGGAAGCTCTTCAAAGGAAGAGTTACTGGCATTGGGAATCTTTAGGATTGACTCAGATCCCAGAAACAGTGGGGTCACTCTAGAGCTATCTCAGCAGCGATTCAGATGTCCAATACCCCAGAGCTCCCCGTCCGGGCGGCCAGTAGGCACAGCCTGGCGCCAAATGGCGCACTGGCCGCCCTGGCCCAGCCCGCCATGAGCCATGGGCACATGGCGGACTGGGTTCGGGATCCGAGCTAGACGTCCTCTCCCGCAGCCCTCGGCTCGCCTCTGGCAGCCGGAAGTTAAATCCTGCAGGCCCGAGGTTGCGCCCCTCCCCAATCCCGTTCACCCACCACCCAATGAGGGTGTTGGGTGGGTCCCGGACATGCCCAGTCACGGAGGCCTCCCCCCTCGGCGTACTCACCCCAGAAGGAAGCAGGCCGCACCCAGGCATGTCCGGGCCCAGCCCGCCATGAGCCATGGGCACATGGCGGACTGGGTTCGGGATCCGAGCTAGACGTCCTCTCCCGCAGCCCTCGGCTCGCCTCTGGCAGCCGGAAGTTAAATCCTGCAGGCCCGAGGTTGCGCCCCTCCCCAATCCCGTTCACCCACCACCCAATGAGGGTGTTGGGTGGGTCCCGGACATGCCCAGTCACGGAGGCCTCCCCCCTCGGCGTACTCACCCCAGAAGGAAGCAGGTCGCACCCAGGCATGTCCGGGCCCAGCCCGCCATGAGCCATGGGCACATGGCGGACTGGGTTCGGGATCCGAGCTAGACGTCCTCTCCCGCAGCCCTCGGCTCGCCTCTGGCAGCCGGAAGTTAAATCCTGCAGGCCCGAGGTTGCGCCCCTCCCCAATCCCGTTCACCCACCACCCAATGAGGGTGTTGGGTGGGTCCCGGACATGCCCAGTCACGGAGGCCTCCCCCCTCGGCGTACTCACCCCAGAAGGAAGCAGGCCGCACCCAGGCATGTCCGGGCCCAGCCCGCCATGAGCCATGGGCACATGGCGGACTGGGTTCGGGATCCGAGCTAGACGTCCTCTCCCGCAGCCCTCGGCTCGCCTCTCTATACAATTTTTGCCCCATAATTTGATGTACTACTTTCCAGTAATGTTAATGAGTTTTCAGAATGCATACTCTTGTGACTTACTTAAAATGTTAATAATTCACCCAAACAAGGGGCTTTCTCTAAAATATGTACAGATTCAAAAAAGCTGAACTGTCTATGAAAGGAAGAAGGAGATGAGTTTGGAATGTGAAGACGAAAAGGGGCACGGCAGCCTGCACTCTGTTCTTTCTTTTCTGTCTTATTTTCTTTACTAAGTATGGTTGACTTGGACTCTTCCTCTTCATCCCACATTCTGTATGAGCTTACAGAGGATGGTGGGATGTGATAAAGTGAAATTCATGCATTGAACTTTGTATAGTTGACACAAAATTTAAAACAAACTTTAATACTGTCATGTAACAATTTAATAACAAATGTCAAAATAAGCAAAGCTCAATAAAGTGATATTAAATAAAAAAAAGGAAAAACAAATTTAATGCCTTCTAAAGTATGCTGGCATACCATGCTGGAAAAAATAACTTCAGTTTTTTTCTCTTTATTTTCAGAGAGCGAAACCTTTCTAAATGTTCCTCATCATTAAAAAAGCTGAAAAAGAAGTCAGAAGGGGAACTGTCGTGTTCCAAGGAGAATTGCCCGTCTTTAGTTACAAAGATGAATTTTCATAAGACTAATCTGAAAGGTATTCCAAATCTCTAATTTATGCTAAGAAGTTTAGATGGTCATAGTGCCTGCAAGTTTCACACACTTCCCTGATGAACACTTCAATATTGGACTAAATTCAGGATACCTTCCTGGGTAACTGTCATCTGGACAAAGAATGCGATTGTCTAGTACCCAGTAGAGTGGAGCATTCCTTCCTTTCTTTTCTCCCCTGCCTTTCCAAACACTGAATTCGAAGGAGCACTTAACTGAGCTCATTCCAGACTTGCCCGCCTTACTTTTCTATTCCACTTCAACCTGCACTGCTTAGAGTGTCTTCTGATTTGAAAGTATAATTCTGTCTTCATCTCTTTCAGTCCTAGACATGCTGTGAACAAAGAATGAGGAGTAGGCTATGTTACATAGCTGTGTTAGGCATATGGACTCTTTTCTTCTAGGCAGTGAGCCCAGACTATGAAATGTGTTTGGCTTTTGGTTCTAACTATACTGGAACTTAAGCACCTAAACGAGGGAATAGCAAAAATCCTGTTGTAATAATTCACTGTGGCAGTTCTTCTACTTTGATACCTCTTAACTTGCAAATATAAATTATACTCCAGGAGGCAATACCTGGCCAGAATAAAATGCTGAGTCTCTTTTGTTTATGACCCAAAGCATGCTTCTGATACAAATAATAACATCATGACTGTTGAGGAAAATATGACAGTCAGCTCCTACCTTTCGGCGTGATGTAAGTTCATAATTGTGTATCACAAATCCAAAATAATTGCCCGTGTGGCTCAAAATATGGAAAATGTATTAGAACTCAGATATTAACTCTACGAGTCAGCATTCTTTTTCTTTGCTTTATTGTTTCACAAAGTAAAATGAATATGAATGACTTTAGACAACAGCAGAAGGAACTGAGAGAGGAAGAGAATTGAGAAATAGAGAAAAGCTGCAAAAGCTTTTCCAGGCATGTGAAGGAAATGCTTTGCTAGAAGGTACAGAGATCATGTATAAAAACGTGCTACTCAGTATTTTCTAGCAGGAGGAAGAACTGATTCAGTATTTCATCTTGGTTCTTAAGCCATCATCAGTGTTTTTGTTTTTTTAATTCTTTTTACACAAGATTGTTACTTATATCCTATTAATTTGGTTGTACCAGAGATAAGTAAAGATAATTTTAGCTAGCAGATACTAATTGCTTCCCTCCTAGCAAAAGACTACTTTTGTTCAGCTGGGAATGATACGAGGAATTTTTTTCTGGGAGAAAAGAGGGAGTGTGTGTGTGTGTACGTACGTGTAGTATGTTTATATTAAGAATCCTCCATTTCTCCCTCTCTGAGCTGCTGTAGCCAAGCCAGACAGCCTATTGAAAAGCAGCAAACCATCTGTTAATGGATTTGAAGTTCTGAATTATACTTGAGTGTGTAGAGGCACTCGTGCTTAGCCAGAAACATTCATTTGAATTAAGCTATAAATGCAGCATAAAAAAGAGCCATACATTTAACGCAGGTTCATGAATAAATTTAAGAGAGGGCAATTGCACTCTAAACTTTTATTGCTCAAAACCCAGTATTTTTGGTGTGCTGTGATCATTTGGGGGTTTTATAGCAGGATGAAAGCTTTAAACCTTGAACTAGGGGGAGACAAAGCCTGTATTAACCCTTTTACTCTAGAATTTCATTGCTGAACTGCTGGTAGAACAGAAGCTCTCTGGAGTACTGGGGTTCCTTCCCAACCCCCCACCCCCTTTTTAATGCAGGAGATGTTTAAACTAGTGAAAAGGAAAACTCAATAAATAATTTTCTGGCATGGGGCCAGATCTCCTAGTTCGTGCCCTTTGATTATTTTCTTTAGTTGATATCTTCTCTGGAATAAGTATCAATTTTGTATGGCAGGAGAAACAGCCCTGCATAGAGCTTGCATAAATAACCAGGTGGAGAAATTGATTCTTCTTCTGTCCTTGCCAGGAATCGACATCAATGTTAAAGGTAAGTTCTAAATCTTTTTGGTCTAACCCAGTGCCTTAATATTTGTGATTTTAAATAGTTTTATGTCACATTAAGAAAAATTGTTTAATTTACCTAAAATATCTTTAAAATAGTGACATTGGCAAAACCAAGAAATTAATCAATTCATAGCTAAGGATACAGAACCATTTTTGTGCCTATATTTGATTATATCCCATCATTAATATTTTTAAATTTCTTATTTAATTTTTCTTACAAGTAAACATGTCACATGCTAGACATTTTTTGAAATACTTTTTTTAAAAAGTATATGTATATGGAATAACCAGAAGGTCAAACCGATGAGAGAAGTCACACATTAATACTTGACTACAGAAGTCCTACTTCTGCTGTTTTAAAACTTGCCTTGATTTCTAATTTAGACAATGCTGGCTGGACGCCTTTGCATGAAGCGTGTAACTATGGCAACACAGTGTGTGTCCAGGAAATTTTGCAACGTTGTCCAGAGGTAGATCTGCTCACTCAAGTGGACGGAGTGACTCCTTTGCATGATGCACTGTCAAACGGGCACGTGGAAATTGGCAAGCTGCTACTACAGCATGGGGGTGAGTGCATTTATGCTAAATGGATTTTGATAAATTATCCAGTTTTTTGATGAATCCTTCAGAGGTACATAGCATTTTTATATTTAAAATCTGTAAGAAAAGATGCCTTTATTTGTTATTACTGAGCAAATAAAGAGGAAAAGCCTCCTAAAATGTAAACACCTTTTATTAGTAGGGGTAAAAGCCTTTTTATAATATCTACATATATATATACACACACACATAATTAAATATATATATATGTATGTGTTGTTAAACCTGTTTAGCTTCCTGTGTGAGAGTATATTTTTAATAGGGTGGGCTGGTTTTACATAGTAATCCTTTTATTTCAAGTGTGTAATATCTTTGTGAACCAGTCATTTCTGAAAGCTTATTAATAGATGGATATAAATGTTTAGTTGTGATTACTGAGATTTCTTCGCTCTTGTTTCATTTCCTGTGCATGGCTCTAACTCAGTCTTATTTTTATGAGTCATTTCTTTACAGACTATAAAAAAAGATACCCTAGAATATTTTTCTTCATTCACATTTTGCTATCAATTGAGTTAAGCTGGCAGGAGGTAGTAACTATTGTCTAGGAGTTTTGTGGAAGATGTACCTTAAGCTTAATTCTTGACTTTCAGCAAGCCCTTTTCTTTTCTGTCATATTCTTCTTACATCTGAACTGAATAATATAAATTTTACATCAAAATGTTCAAAACTGACATGAGTTTTAAAGAAAGACAAAAGAAAAGTGACGACTAGCTTAAAACACAGAGACCTGAATAAATTTTCAGTGCCTTTATTTGTACTGATTCTTATAATTTCACATGACTTTATCACATAATTAAAGCATTTGTGTGTACAAACAAAAAGCCTGTTTTGTTTAGATGTGTCGTTTGCTCTCAGTGTATCTGTGGAAGGTCATGCCGCATGAAGCACTGCGCCAAAGGACAGTTGCTCATTTTTGGGCTTCTCCTGCCCCCTAAAGGCCTTGCTCGGTGTGTGTGTCGTCCTGACACCATTTCATAATCAATATGTTCTTTTTCAATATTGTATGTTCACTAAACCATAATGTTTGGCACTCAGCTATGTACCTGACATGCAAGTCAGCGTCTAGTGTTGCTTTATCTGGGGATAAATGTTGCTAAAGGTGTTAGTTCAGCTCTTTGTGTAGTATGGCATTTTACCAACTGTGGGGAATTTTTTCTCTAGGGTCCCTAGTGAAGAATAGAAAAAAATGAAATCTTTGTCCTAGGAGGGGAAATCTTACACTTGCATTTACCAGTGTGGGAAAACAGACTTATTCTGACCTTAGTCACATTCTAGGTTTGGACCTATTAAATGGTTTTACATTATCATTGTAGTAATTGCAATACTTACGCATTAGAGGCCATTTACTCTTGAGATCAGTAATTCTAGGAATTTATTTCCAAAGCCTTTTTTACTTTTGGCATATTCTATCCACAATTTTATCTTTAAGTATTTTAGAACTTTATTTTTTTTTTAAGATTTTATTATTATTGGAAAGCCGGATATACAGAGAGGAGGAGAGACAGAGAGGAAGATCTTCCATCTGATGTTTCACTCCCCAAGTGAGCCGCAACGGGCCGGTGCACGCCGATCCGAAGCCGGGAACCTGGAACCTCTTCCGGTTTCCCTCACGGGTGCAGGGTCCCAAAGTATTGGGCCGTCCTCAACTGCCTTCCCAGGCCACAAGCAGGGAGCTGGATGGGAAGTGGAGCTGCCGGGATTAGAACCGGCGCCCATATGGGCTCCCGGGGCGTGCAAGGTGAGGACTTTAGCCACTAGGCCACGCTGCCGGGCCCTAGAACTTTATTTTTTAAGACTTATTCGTTTACCTATTTTAAAGGCAAAGTGATCTGTTACACCACAACACTAACCTGGAAAGGAAACTAATTTTGATTCAGAATTTTTTCTGAAAATTACTTAAAAATGCATTTATCATCAGTAGTTAATATTTCTATTACATGCATTTTAGATATAGGACACAGTTTATGCCTGACTAGTGTCCATGCAGTTATAATCTGTTCTCTTTCTCTGACAGTATTATCTGTGTTACGACCCTGCTAGTGCTGAAACCTTTATAAGCCATGTAACGTATTTACTGCCAGGCGTGTAAGTAGTTTAAGACTTCACTGACAGAAGTGCAAGTGCTGTTAGACTTGGCAGTGCGCTTGCCCTCTCACACGCTTCACTCCTTAGGTGATGAACTCTTCAGTACGTTCCAAGTAAGGGGTTCAATGGCTTTCGGTAGAACAGATGGGTGAGACCTGATATTTTTAATGAATTACTTGTACCAAAAATTGAATATAAGCCTTTGCAGTCTTGTCACTGCCAGATCTGCTCAGCAGTGGAGCAGGGTACCCAGCACTTTTTCCTGGGGGTGATGTTCTGACAAGGCGCATGTATAGAATGTATGCTCTTAATTTCTTCTGGGAACCCTTAACTGCTTGGTTTAACACAGCAGCTGATGAAGTTTTATAAAAGCTTTTCTTGCCCTAAAAACTATTTAAGGCATGAGCATTTAGGCAGACCTCTTTGCACAATTAACTAGAATGTTACTTTGGATGCACCTGTGTATGGCACTGAATATGTATATATGTTATCCATGGCAACATGAATTAGTGCAAACTGTGATTGTAAACAGAACCCTCAACCTTTTGGGGGTCATGTGGGTGAAGGAAAGAAAACAGCTGTTAAATTGCTAAGATACAAATGTCCTGACATGCAGCATTTCCTTTGTTATAGGCGCAGTGCTGTTACAACAGAGGAACTCTAAAGGAGAGCTGCCCTTGGATCACGTGATATCCACGCAAGTCAAGGAAGAGCTGTTCGCTGTGACAAAGATTGAAGACACAGTGGAGAACTTCCACGCCCAGGCAGAGAAACATTTTCACCACCAGCAACTTGAATTTGGTTCATTTTTACTTAGTAGGATGTTGCTAAACTTTTGTTCAATTTTTGATTTGTCTGCAGAGTTCATGTTAGCTTTCAAAGGGTTAACTCATCTGAATGAACTGCTTATGCCTTATAAAAGTTATAAAGAATCGACCAGTGCTCATACCGACTGGTTGTTAGATCTTTATGCTAGAAACATAAAGACACTGCAGAAGCTCCCAAATATTCTCAAGGAACTTCCTGAGAATTTGAGAGCATGTCCTGGAGTACACACCGAGGCCTTATTGGTGACCTTGGAAATGATGTGTCGATCAGTCACTGAGTTTTCATGATCATGCCAAAAAGTATGAGGCAATGTTCTAAAACTACTAAACTTGCTTTGTTGTCTGTTATGGACTACATAGCATATTAACCAATAATTTATTTATTGACAGACTGTATAGCTTTACTAAATCTTAAAAGCACTTCAAGCACTTCTGCAAAACTATTATAGGCATTTTTTTTTTTTTCCGGTGTGTGGGATTTGACCCAAAAGTAAAAATACTTTTGTTTGATACACTGCTGTTATTATCTCTTTAACTTTTTTGTTATGAAAATGATCTTATTTATCTATTTGTTATGTATACAAAATTTTTTTTTTCAAATCAAAATGTCCTCTTCTAGGTGACCTAGGTGTTAGAATCATGGTAAGGGTATTCATACATATTGTGTCTATAAGCGTGTCACTCTGTTTCTTTATAGATGTTTGGACTAAAATATACATTTTGAGTTCTGTGTATTTCTAAAATAAACATTTCTAAAATTTATGTTAATACTCTTGGATTTTAAATGCATAGAATATACAGTCTAATGAGTCAGTCATTTGAATTTTTTTTTTTATTTTAACAATGGCAGTACAAAATATATCACTGCTCCCTGTAACCAGTACCTGTGAGTGAGAACAAGATTGCATAACAGCATTGTAAGTATTAAGATTCTAGATCTCATTTAAGTAATAGATTTGGAACTATATAAAATCTTGCTGTGTGGTATAAATTTAGAGTGTAATGCTTCAGTTTATAGTTTTTTCCTAATAGCAGTTTATAATAGAGCTGAAAGCGTATGGATATCAGCCTCTTTTGAAATTGGAGTTGCTTTGCTTTGGGAGTAAGTTACATTGTGATACAGCTGGAAAGGAAACATTAAAACTTCCATTTAGCTTTTATGTAACCAATGTTAGATCACATTACAACAATTAATCTGAAGAAGTACAATTAAATTTTATCTTGATAATCAGCCTTTTGACAAGATCCAAATGCTCAGGCATCATATTGCTAGGTTTATATATAAATTGAAAGTTGATATAATAGTATGCCAGCCAAGAATAAAAATCAAGGTTTTTTTTTTCTTTGCCTGTTTTCTAATAACAAACTTTCTACACATTTCTCAGCTATTGATTGCTTCTGTTAGGCTTCCAAATCTAACTTCATGCACATACCTTTTTTTTCTTAATCTGCCGAAGTATCAAAAAAAAAACAAACGTGATTTACTGCAAAATATCTAAAGGATTTGAAAATACTCAGGAAGTGAAATACTTCCCCAACAGTGAATAAAAGCATTGTTATGCCAGAGCACCTGTGATAATTGCTCAGTAAACTAAAGTGAAGAATGTAGGTTTCAACACCAGACAGTGTCGAATCTTTTCCAGGTTTTTAATAACTAAATTACAAGGTGAATTCTCTCTTAGCTTTGGTTTTCTTCAGGTGGAGGATAGCAGCAGGTATTCTTGCCACAGCAGAGTAAATTGGCTAATCCCATTGTATGGCACTTAATAGTGTTTCTTTGCTACTTCTTACTTCCTCCTGAGTATAAGAAACCATTTAAACCAAAAGTGAAAATAGTAATTACTTTCTAAAGCATGAGTTTGAGTTTTAACAAAAAGTTTTATAACTTAGATATTCAGAAAAAGTGTTTAGTTGTGTTTAGTGTTAATATTTCATAATGGTTGTATGAGGACAAGTAGTATAAAACACTTAAATAGCCATGAGGTCTCAGAAGTTTTATAGTTCCTCAGAAGTCCAGTTTGGCATACATAGGCTACTGTCTTTCCTGAATTAACAATAATATAAATGGGAATTTAAACCTGCAAGGGAAAAAAAAAAAAAAACTTAAGTACTCTATTGATCCTAGAATGTACCAGTCTTCTTAAATTGTAAAAAGAAATTTAAAAAGTAATTGTCTTAAACAAGCATTAAAACTAGAAAATAAAGAAAGTCTAATACAATTCAGTTGTTTTAATTCCCAGCTTTTAAGCTGGACACTTCTCCAAGTTGCCATTGAAGACGAGACTGAATAATGCTATTCATCACTAGGCCAGATTTGGCATCATAGTTCCTTGTAATTGTTTAGGGGGAAATGCTTAAATTAAAAAGCTTTTCTCCAGGTAGTGTTTACAGGTCAACGATTCTCTTTGAAGTTGTCATCTACATCATTAATTTTTAATTTTCCTAGCAGGATGGTCCAGTTATATGCCTTTTCTGCCATTTCACCAACTCCAAAATGACCAGAAAACATTTTTCTTACATCAATAATATAAGCAATTACTCAACAATTGTAAATTCTTCATTTTTTGATAAATGAAAACCTTACCAAGTACCAGGTGGCATGTTTGACAGGGGTTGAAAGAAGGAAAGGATTACAGGCTGGGAAGGAGGGCTAGGCTTACATGATTTGGAGTTTTATTGTTTTAATATATGCTCTTGGGAAAAAAATCAGCCATACCGTGAATCTTAAATTTGCTTAATAACTGGCTTTGGCGTTTAAAAGTAAATAATCTAATAGTCTAATCCTTTGATCAGTGTTTTTACAGTGGATAACACGACGGTTCTGTTTTTTCACTCTTTGTGAACAAATATGTAGTCTTTAAGATACATACCTTAATGCTAAGAAACTTCACATAGACTCCAGAAAACCCTTGCCATCTTCCTGTTTACTGTTTTAGAAAGTTAATTAAATGAACACCCACATGTGAAAAGTTTGGGTGGAATGTGCCATCCTTATGCCTTCCTCCGCCTTCCCAGCTCAGTGATGAACTTGATGAGAGCCTGTCAGTGTTGCTCCTTAATCAGGAGAAAGAGGTCATCTTTGAGTGACATGAGGCACTCTTTCCCTCAGGCATTTATCGCCCGTACCTTTCACACCATTAGCACATCCGGCTGAAGTGGAACTTGCAAAAGCTTGGAATGATAATTGTTTTTATAACAAATGTGGATTGAGTTAGAAAGGTCAGAGATGGCATTACTGGAATTAGGCTGTGCCTGGTGATGCCAAAGCTGCATACATGCAATAGTTAACTAGTCCTTGTAAATCATATTATGTTATCTAGAAATCCATCTTGTAGGTTAAAGTCAGTGGTTCTGGAAGGACTCACACTGGTGGCTGCTTGCTCTGGTACAGATGTAGAAATGATTAGATCATAAATTAATCAGAAGGGGTTTTTTTATTATTGTTCTTGGTCCCAAGCATAGATCTTTCAAGGTACTGCTAATTCTGCTCAAGAATGTAAATGTCTCAGGATACTTTTATCTTGCTTAGTCATTAAATGTTTAAAAAGAATTTGCCATCTCAAAGTAAATGCTGATTTTACAGAACATCCAAAATAAGTCTAACTCATGCAAACTCAGTTTGTGGAAATGGCAAGCAACTTAAACCCATATCTGTCTTTGCTCTCTGAGATACTTGAATGTTTGACTTGTTCGAGTGGGCAAAAACATTCTGTTAAATTGTTTTGAAAATGTGTTAGGTTTCCCAAAGAAAAATTAAAATGATTAATTTTTTTTCACAGATACTCTCCTGTTGAGGAATATTTTCTGTTATATGCTGTTTGTATTATTTTGTAAACTTCAGTGCAGTTCATTTATGACAAATTGGAGGGGATTTTTGGTGTTTTTTTAAGTAAGTTTACATATAGTTTTAATATGCTTAACATTTTTTTAAAAAGGAAGTAGCACTCAGCAGTTAACACGATGGCTTTTTAAAAATGTTCTTCTCTTGAAACTCTCCCCTTTTTAAAACAAAATTTTGTTGAATTTTTTTCTCCTATGTTTCTAAGCTGTTTGTGAAATAAAAATCCAAGGAAAAAAGCTAATAATCAAATAGAAAAATATAATTGTATTGTACTATATGCGTGTATATATTTATATAAATACATATAAATAATACTTCCATTAGCAAACGTGGACCCCCAAACTGGCCATTACACAAGCATCTATAAATAGCTGTTTCCAATAAGCATTAAAACATTTCCTATGAAATTTTGGATTTTGTATAATGGCTCCCACATCTTTTTAGGATGTTGAACTCTGATATCACTAATTGTTTTTTTTTTTTTTTTCAGAGATTGTCTAAGTTGGATCAAGTGAACATTAATGCATAATGAGTGCCACACATCACAGATCACTGCTTTGGAACATACGATTTAGTTCGACAGTGCGTGTGAAGCATGTCTTGCACTTCCAGAAGGTAAGCTGCACTAAACTGAAAATCTGGAGTCCACTTTTGAGTTGACACCTATTGTACTGTCATTTGTCTTGAGAGTAAGTTGAAATTACCACTTTTCTGTCCCCATGTTGGAAAAACCATTCATCTTACAGTGGTGACAGATAAAAAGAACTTAGTTGGTTGTCAATGACTTCTCAAAGGTTAGATCAGAAATGGTTTGTGTCAAGACTCTTGATAACTTCCTAATGACCAAAATGGTTTGATTTACAATAGTTGTGTTTTGAAGACTGACTGTCTTGGCTGTCTTGACTTTATCCTAATGATGCATGTTTCTACTTGGCATCCTTTGCATTGCCTCTCTTTTAAGTTGTAGAGCTATAATTACAGAGCAATTAAAATATGTTTTCATTTTATCAAATCCTGTTAAGTACTCTGAAAACATAAAAGTAAAATTGTAACAGAAGAAAACTAGGTGAAAAGCTGAAGGGAAAACCAGGTCATAATCCCTTCAGGTTCACAGGGGTTCAAGGCCACCAGATGCTGTTTAATAAACTGAAGTGGAGGATAAAATCAGGCAGAATGCATATAGATATAGCCAATCTGAGAAGTAAAGGAAGGTTGCAAAAAAATGGCTTTTTAGAGATTTGTTCAGTGAAATTTTCTCAAAAAATAAAGAATAACAGATGGCACTTGTAATGGTGTCATCAGAAACAACAATGTTTTAAGTAATAATATTCAGTGCCTTCTTCAAGGTTACTTATCTGGATGTCTCATTTGTTATTTTCCTATCATTTTATTTTTTACACTCAATTCCAAAAAAGTGCTAAGTTGTTACCAAGGTATATTATTGAGAAAATAGACTGAAAAAGAGATGAAGATGTTAGAAGTGATTTTACTGGTCTCCTAAATATCATTTTCCTTCATTAATTTTTAGTTATTTCTTTAAAATGTAACTATGTAAGTGTAATTAAAAATTTCTCTAGATTGTGGTATTGACCACAAGATTCTAAAGAAATACATTGATAATAATGGTTGTATTTATATGACATGATTTACAATATTACTTTTCCAGTTGTCCAGCTTTTACATATTTGTGTATCACGTCAATAATCAATTTATTTTGAAAGTAACATTCTAAGTAAAATATGTAGACATTTTTCTAAAGTTGTGTTACTTAAATTGGCATCTGCTGAACTTTCAAAAGACAATTTTGCACCATTTTCTGTAATTAAAAATGTAATCAGTATCCTATTACTATAGATTTCAAATAAATTACAGTTGTTCTACATGTCCTTCCTTGAGAGGGAAACCGATTTAGGATTTTGCTGACAGGATTCTGTAGTGTTTGTTTTACATCACATTAAGGTGGATCCTTACCATTGCTGACCTAGAGAGTGGGTCCTATGGACTCTTCAGAAGTATTCTGAAATTGCTAAAGATTAAACTGCTTCATGTGGAGACCAGGTGGAGCCATGGTAACATGCCTTTACTTTCTGATTTCAGGAGTATTCATGAAATCTGAGGAATTATTTGTCCTCTAATGCATCTTTATGATCACAAACACAGGGTGAAACTGGTAAGATTAAATGATAGCTGAATTTATCAAAGGTTATACCTTAAATCCCTTTGAAGGGAATTCAGTGCTTTGTTACTAACTTTATCATGTTATCCGTCTGGAAAAAAATTATTTTAAAACTTACTATTTGGAACATTAATGCAGGTAACAAACATCCCTTTGGTGAAAGAATTGAGAGAATGTCTTGCCAGTGTGCTGCAGAATACGCTATCTATGAATACCAGGAAAATGGAGTCTTGTTCTGTTTTATATATTGCAACTCAAAACAATATACTTTTACAATTATGATCATTATATTCAGGCACACACATACACATGAGTATTTTTAAAAACTGCAATTGGCAATCAAAAGTTAAATTTTAGTGCAAAATATTTGAAATGCAGGCTTATGCCGGATCTTAAAATGTTCTTAAAACATGCCTGTTATGAAAAGAATGGATTTCAAAATTATGTACCAAAGTTTGAGTAATATTTTCCATAAACTTTATAAACTGATGTATTTGAAAGGCAGAGGGATCGCTCTTGTGTTTTGTTCCTCAAGTGGCCACCATGGCCAGAGCTGGGCAAGGCCCAGCCAGGAGCTCGGAGCTCCATCCTGCTCTCTCAGGACGGACGGAGGGCCCAAGCACTTTGACCATCCTCTCCTGCCTTCTCAGGTGCAGTGCCAGAAAGCTGCATCTCCAGCTGGCACTGTGCTTGCATCACGAGTTGGGGTTTAACTCACTGAAACACATGGCAACCCTTCCAGCAACTTTCAGAAACTGCCACGTAACTGATACCTACATGGTTTCTGTGGTTGTCTCAATTGTAGGGATAAAGTACATATTATTATAAAGTACATGTTATTTCTGAGGATATTTTTTCCCATGTATGTCCTGGAAAGAAATTTTAAAATTCATTGTTCAAGTTCCAACCTAAAATGGAGCACTAGCAGCAAAGTAGCTGCCTCTGTGTAAGAGGAAAATGACACACACTTTTGTAAAGCTTGCCTTAAGTCTTGGCACCAATAGATTTGCAGCATTTCAAAGTACATATATTTAGATGTCATGATTGTCACAACCACTACTGTCTGAGTGCATGTGTTCTAGTGGGAGTAGATTTCTGGTTCTCTGGTAGCTTTATTAAATGGGGGGGGGGGGTCTCTGAAATTGGAGCAGGTGACTGGCATGTGCTTCCCCTCACGCCCAGCTCTCTGTGTGATAATGCTTGGCTCTCGTCTCAGGAGTCTAGCAATGCCAAAGACAGGTAGGCTCCTTTCTTTGTGGATTTACCATCTCCTCCAGGACTTGGACCCTGACAACTTAAAACCCTCAACTTGACTCAAGTCATTTTGAAGTTCATCCTTGACTAGAAAGCGAAATTAAGCCTTCGTCGTCACTGTCCTCTTTCCTCACCAGGAGCAGCCGCAGTTCTACTTGGCTAGATCTCTGGAGCCCTTCACATCAGTTCCTTGTGAGAAGGTGATTTTCAGCATCACAGTCACTGATTTAGGTTGGTCATTCATTTTTTTCTGTTTTTTAAGGAATGTTGAAAAATCTACAGTGGGGGGAAATTGTTACAATTTCGACTTTGCTACATACTACAGATTTTGGCAGAGTTATTATCAAAACTGTGCTTTTTCCCCCTAAACAAAGCCTTCTGCCCAACACAGTAACACCATTAATTGACTAGCGCAGAACAGCAGTGCCATTTGGTTACTTTCTACAAAATGGAGTCACTAGTTTTCAGTGACATTTGGAGAGACAAAGAACCAGTACATAATTGTTGCTTGAAAAACCTGTATTTGCAAAAATACTGTTTGTGCATTTAGTAGACCGCTTTCTGTAAAAAGCTGAGAGAGAAACAGCAGGATCCCAATAAATTACAACTCACTTGAGACCAGTTACATATCTGATTGTTTTGTTTTTATTCTTAACCCAGATTCCCTTGGTAATGCATAAATACAGTCATTGAATTCCAGCATATCTGCATTGTGTTGTTGGATTCTACATTATGTGAAAACTTTGGACAGTTGATGGACTTCATTTGCATGATCTCTCATTTTCTGTATTCTTATGCCTCACGGATTCACTTGGTGAAACTACCATTATACAGTTTACCACTGAAGTAGCTGAAATGTAGGAACTGTTAGGAAAGAGAACTTTCATCAAAAGCAATGCATTTTTTTTCCCTTTCGAAAGTTATGCCAGTCACCTCAGGAAAAAGTGCAAATCTAAAGGAATGATGCTGTTGTATCATCTTTGTGCTCTTTTCATAGTTTTAATTCCTTTTCAACTGAGAGTTAGAAAAGGCTGATTGTAGTCACCCAGTCAAGCCATTGTACATGCGCATCTGTGCACATACACTCACACTGCATGTTTATTCATTTCACAGCACCTGAAGCTTTTTCAAAAGCGCAATGGTGAGTCTTTTCTGGCATTTCTGGATTAACTGCTGCTCTTTTTTATTTTAAGAGCTTAGTACAAAACTCAGCAACATCAACTTTTAGGATCATTTAACAAGTTTATAAACTGGAGTTACAGCCTCAATGTAATACGAATAGCAATTAGACTACTTCCACACATTGGAGACCTTTCCATAAAGAGATCAAAGTGAAAAAAAAAAGCTCTCTGTGGTCCTTGAGTGAAGGAGCCTAGCAGGGAACTTCTCTTCACTTTTAAATACAGAATTAAAAATCTTCCAGAATACACCTTCAGAAATCTGTCAGCTAATTTAACTTTCATTCTGTTTCAATTCTAGTTGTAATTTTAATAAGAGGTTACCAGTTTGACCACGGCTTAGGATATTAACTGGAAATTTCTACAAACTTATTCTGGAGCAGGACAAAAGTACTAAGTTCTTACAGGTGAGTACTGTTAATTGCACTTAAAAATAACATTAACTGCGACAGCTTAGAATGTGAATGATTTTTCTATATATACTAAGATACAATGTATTTATTGTTCAAATAGCTAGAGTGACATCAATATCTGAAGAGATTTTGAAACATTTATATTGTGAATCACAAAACCAATGCAAATTTGTCATGTCTTAAATAACTGAAATTTGGAGAGAGGTTCCATTTTCCATCTGTGAATCTAGTGTTTTCTAAATGCACTGCTTCCCCTCGCTATCATTTTCATACCTCAAGCTAGTCAGCCTCATTAAATGCTCACATCTCTGAAGGTATGGAGTTTTACGAACAGTCAAGGGTTCAGGAAAGGCCATGTTTGTTCAAACCACATGTGTCGGTCTTTAAACAAAACATCATTCATATGCATGCAGTCACTCATCTTTCCTGTCTGAACCACCTCTTACCCCACCCCCCAGAAAATAGATGATACTTAGAAAGGATTATTTCCTTTTGTGTTTAATAAGTGAATGTGTAGTCAACATTACCATTGACCTAAACATCTGAAATCTGATACAAGGAAACAAATTGGTCATCTGTGAATGGTTACTGTGCAGGCTGTACTCTGGAGGTAGGAGTAGACACTGTCGGGCAGAACATAAATCTCACATAACTCATCAGGAAACTTTCTATAGTAACATCAACTTTACGGAGAATTGTTTCAGCAACAGACAGTGATGATATGCGAATATGAGCATGTCATTTTAAACGTGATGCACTGGACAGCATACTGAGGTCATGGAAAGGGAATTTAATTGACATTCTTTCAAGCATACTGTATAAACAGATCAAAATAGTTCTAGTATAAGAAATAGTAATTTTAACAACATATCTCTAAAATAAAAATACTGTAAGAATCAGCTCTCATGAGATTAGGGACTCTTTGTCTAGAAAGAAAACTGTTTCAGCTTTCCCAGTGTAACCCCATCTTCACCCCATCCCAGTCTATTATTGTATAAAGTAGTGCAAAACATTGGCTGCAGCGATTTCCACCGAGTTGAATCCCCTACCAAGTCAGGGAAGTAAAACATTCTCACCAACTGAATTCTTTCTTTCTTCAGAGGTATGTTCCCTCCATGTGTCAGGGAGTTAGGTACAAAAACTACCCTAAGAGCCGGAAGTGCAATGTGTAAGTATGGATTCCATGGTAAGTAGTGAAACATTCTTAAAGGCACCCCCCCCCCCGCTCCCTAGTAAGCCGTTTATTGTACAAAAGTGTTCATGCATTCTTATCAACGATTTTTTTCATAAATGAATGTAATGAAACACTAGCATGTCACTGAGCACACTGCATTCTTTATGTTAAAATTCACATCAGTAACAAAAATCATGGTATGTATTAAAGCATTTCAGTAACCTGATGCGAAGGCAGATTATTTTTCTGTGAGAACACTTGAGTATTAACAAACCATTTTAGATGCACAAAGCTATATTTGACACAAAAGCTTAATGGATTTAGTTCACTCATTTTTGACAGCTGAACTGTGCTGCTAATTTGCTAAGTTGGTATGAATTAAAGTAAGTCATAGTTACAAAAATTCACATAGGCAATCACTATAAACCTGGCAGTATTTTGGTTGGATGGTCCTGTAGGCATTTTTTTTTTTTTTTTTAGACGGAATGCTGGAAGATTTGAAAGCTTCCTGTAGGATTTCAGAGTTGAAAATTCTCTTCAGGTGGGTGAGTGTACCTTCAAGCATTAGCTGAATTCAGCCTTGTCAGACCTATGTAGTTCACACATGAGTAGATACCAGTATCTAAAATCAAAAAA
Source organism: Ochotona princeps (assembly GCF_030435755.1). Classification (NCBI taxonomy): domain Eukaryota; kingdom Metazoa; phylum Chordata; class Mammalia; order Lagomorpha; family Ochotonidae; genus Ochotona; species Ochotona princeps. Next base: position 10,659,961 of record NC_080859.1, read on the forward strand.
ATCACACTGCATTGAAATACATCCATTTCATTTTTCAGGCTTTAGGATTTCCCCCCGCCGCTTTTGAAATATATAAAACATACGAAGCTGCAGTGGGCTACCTTTCAGGTAAAAAATAATCACATTTAAAATCAACATTTTTTTTTTAGTTAGAACACACTTGAGCATTTCATCTCATATTTTAGTTCTTCCACTTGCAATTAAACAAGTGTGCACCTTCAGTGCCAAGATTCTTAAATTAGTTTTTGCAGTGTGTTTTACTGTCCACAGCTAACAAAGCTTTCACACAGCCGTAGCTCAACCTTTATCGAATCTGTACAATGGAAATATATTTTCAAAGACATATGCCTTTGTGCACTATTTACAAATTCCCTCAATCGTGATAAAAAGACAAAATAAATAAAGGCAATGCTGTTGAGGCTGAAGGTTTTTCGTCTTCCCAGACAGATGCCGTGCTCCTCGGGCTGGGAGCTGGCTAGCCAAGAGTGTTTTTCTTCCTTTTACATGGGCTATGAGAAGGATCTGGTTTCAGTTCTTGGTATTGCACCTGTTCAAACAGAGTTCAGAGAAACTTGGTCAGGTGGCCATTTTCTGGCAAAGGAAGGAGAGACTGCTTGGGGGTGGAGGGAATGCTCAGCAACGAGTTATGTGGGATCTGCAGCTGGCTGCAGAACACAGAGAGACGGAGCGACAGTCAGGGAAATCCTGCTGGGAACCACTTGGATCCCTGAGTGAACATTGTGGTCTTCACATATCACATTTTTTAAAAAAAGCCACCTGGATCCGTTTGAAGGACTGCATGGCGATTCCTTCCAAGTTCCTATCTGTTTAGTGCAGTCATAATCTCCACCCAGCCATCTCTGCCGTCACATCAGGTGAGAACTCAATGAAAACAAAGGTAAAAAGGTAATTGCCGCTCTTCAGAAATCAGTTAATGGTTAAAGGCATTGATCTCCAAAGATTTCAAAGGTTTTTGAGTTGTGCCCAATCTTCAAAAAGCAACCAGTACCTCCCACCCCACCATACTCACTGATTTACTCTAAGATAAAGTGCTCTTCTATTAAATGTTCACTAATATATCTTACTTCCCCTTGTAATATTCCCACTTCTCAAGTCATGATGACTTCCTTTCAGAGACTGCTGAAATCCACACCTCCATGACAGCCCTGGTAAGTTCTTCATACAACCTAGCCTCGTGTTCCTGTTCATTATCAGTTGTTTGTAGATGACAGCCTAGGCATATTAGATTGCTGTGTGAGGAAATCTACACCCACAAGACGTTCAAACCATAATGGTAATAATAAAACATGCGATACATACCACTTGTACATCTGAAGGGACTCTGGAAAGGAAATCAAGTAGTTCGTTGTTATCAATTGCATATGGACTCCGAAGCTTTTTTGTAAATTTATTGATGCCTGAAAAATGATAGGTCAAGTATTAAACCGTAATTCTCGCAAAGGCATTAATAAATCTGACATTTAACTTGTGTCGTCCCTCAGGCTTCACTGAAGAAAGCAGTACACTCAACTTCTCCCCCTTCCTTCCCAGCAGGAAAGTCTATCCAGGAGACAAAGGGAGGTTCACTGGGAAGAATGACCAGAGTTTAAGAATTTTGAAACTTTGCTTTACTGTTTCACCTAAAAAAAAAACATTTCTTCTTGTGTTTTGGGATGGAGATTGGTAAAGCAGTAAATTTACTGGTTTCTTCCTTTCCTTCTTTTGGCGGTAGGAACTGCTGCTGTTAATGCAAACTAAATGTTTACGAGACAGGTGCTTGCTCTGGATTTTTTTCGAACATAACACAGGATTTGCATTAACTTTTAGGAAACTTGGCTTCTCTTCAGAAACTTTATTCCGAGTAAACTTCTGGAATCTTGATTTTGGACTTTGTCTCAACATGTAAGACCCAAAGACCTCTGAGTTTCATTTTTGTGGAATATTTCAGTAATCATGTAGCTTATTTCATTAGATGAAACAGGAAGCTCAGACACACTCTCTAAAATTACTTTTAAAAGTGAGGCCATGCAGGTTGCCCAGCCACATGTGAGCTTTGGGCTCCAGTGTCAGAGACCCTGGGGAAACACGGGAGGCTTGTCACCTATGGCAAGAAGAGAGGGCTGCACCAGTTCAAGGCAGGTAGGTTAAGAAGAGTGAGCTACCACCCACCAGCGTAGTTCCTTCAGTCAAACAGATCAGGGGAAGGGGTCAAAACAAGCACTTGACCAGACACTGGATAGGAGTCTGTAAAACGCAAGTGCTGTCTCCACGAACTGTAGAAATTGGGCAGTTTCTCATCAGAATGGTCACTATTTCACTTACCTCCTTAACAGGGTGTAACGATATAACAGGAAGGAGCACAAAAGGAAATAGCATTCTCAAAACTGGAGTGCTTGGAAACATCTACTCACAATGTCAGTGTATTTCTGACTACATCTGTGTGTGTGTGTGTGTGTAAACACATTTTTTGAAGTGAGGACCCGTTTGGGTTCTCTGTATTTAGTTTAGGTTTAGTGGTGTTAGTTGAATGCATGCACAGGTGAGTGAGTGGTAACCAAAGCATTTCTTTGTCACCCAGGAAGGTACTTCCAAAAATGTTCATGGAAAATGTGTACCATAAAAAAACTAAGCATGGATTTCATGGATTTCAGAATTTTCTGCACCAGATAAAGGTAGGTTTTAATTCCATTTCCCATGAACTCCTTGACAGTACCCTTGTGTATGTAAGTGTCATTATATGTCCTAGTTTTATTAGTCAATAAATCACAAACACCGAAAACCAGGAATTCTGTCAGGAGACAAATGCTGAAACTCCCCCCCCCCCCCCAGTGCTCAGTAACTGGTGTGCAGTATGACAGCTTTAAGAACCAGGTCCCCAAAATGAGAAAAGACAAAATAGGAAGAAAAAATATAGAAGAAACAAATCAGTAAGATGTGCCTTTATTGGCTTTTTGCAGGGGCATTCTTACTTGGTCCACATAAAACAGACATTTTATTCCTAAGAAGCTTGTAAATCCTGGGGACCTTTTCCTGAATTCTAAAGGTGACCTCTCAAGCAGGCACCATGTGTAACAGCACGTTTACATATTCCTCTACAAGATAAAGTATCACAGCCAAAACAAAACTCCGCGTTGTCCTGAATGCACCACATGGAGAGAAGCGCCTCTTATTTTCATCACTTAATAAGGACTATCAGAGTGGTATCTGGACACAGCTACACTGTGATATATGAGGAGTCCACACTACTACATGTTTATGGTATGATGGAGCCCATGGTGCCAGATAAGAAAAATGCATTTTGCAGGTAGACCTAAATCTTGAGACTATTGTTATTTTTAATGGACCTGTCTTTTCTCATCACAAAATAGCTTCATGTCCATAAATATAGAAACTACCGACAGTGTAACTCATGCTTTGAAAACAGTTTGGTTTCAGAAGCTAAGTGAGTTAAAAAAAAAAAAAAAAAAAAGCCGTGGCTTTACTTACCCCAGACAAGGACAATGTATCTCAGTGGAATGAAGTACAGGATGAGCGTGAACACACACAAGGCCACAATGGCCAGCCAGCTTAAGAATGGGACAGTCCAGTTGAAAGTACTGAATGAAAAATTGACACATCAGCAATTTCAAACACTTCATACCTTTTTCAAACAAATATTCAAATAAATGTGATGCTAACTTGAAACTGCATTTCTCTCTGGACTGGGATCCCGGTACAGTAAGCTACCAGAAGATAAAATCCAGAGCCCAAGTCAAAGGTAAGCGACTACACAGTCTAAATTAGCTGGTGCTGTGTTTGGGGGATTCCCTAGCTCAACAAGAGTTTGTTTTTACTGCCAAAGCTAAGACTCAGCCTTGTTTTCTACCAAGTTTTCCCAGCTAAATATCCCTGAACTTACTGTTCCTCTCTTCATCAATTTTTGATATTTCCCATGTTGGAAACCAAACTTCCCTAATAATTATCTGTAGAATACATGTATATATTTCTCTATATATATTCGAATACACACACATGCATTCTAGAAACACTCTGAATTTGAGAATTCCTTAGAAGACTGCTACCTACTCAGCTATGTTTCAGTTCATTGGAAATCAGGTAAAGGGGCGATGTAGTTAGCCTGCTGTCACAGCTGTTCTTCCAAGAAGGACATAGGTAGGGGAGGGTCAAACCTTAGCCCTACTGCTGTCCCTGTATGCCTGTGGGAAAGGAGAGTGTGGGGCCAGCTGCAGAGAACCGAGGGCTCTGTGGCTCAGCTGCCAGGGCTCGACACTACAGAGAGCCTGGCAGCGAACAAAGCACAGAGATGGGACCAGTGAACAGAAGTAGAAGGTCTGAGGCGACAGTACTATGCAGAGTGGAAGGAATTTATTCAGACAAAAGGTGTTACCGAAGATTTTTTTTTAATTATCTGGATAACTAGGGAAATGGACCGTGGGAAAATGATAATCATTTAAGGCTTTTTGTGCAGAAGTTCTGGTGTGAATTTCTGGTAGATTTGAAAAGAAACTGACAGACTTACACAGAAATTAGAAACATTGCACAGCACCTCCAGGGCTAAGCACATAAATGTAATAGCATGCATAGGCATGATGTTGCACTCTTGGAGACCCTCAGTGTTCAGCCACCAAAGAGGAACTATCAAAAGGTACTTCAGAAAGTCATGAAAAAGTGGAAATTTGATAAACTTTTTTTTGAAAACCATGCAGTTTTCCTAGTACACATCTTCCATGAACTCTATGAAGACCTCATGTATGTCAGCTCTATCCTTAGTAATGAAGACCCAGTTAGCAAATCGTATGTGACTATAGCCCTCCATTTTGCTGTGTAACATTGGAGTAACTCGTGTCAAGGAAGACTGGTTATGGTAACACGTTTATGATGTTAGTCAAGGTGGTATTAGTAGAGCTAAGAAAGAATGCAACGAGAAGGGCCCCCAAAACACATTAGAAAACCAGGGTAGTTAGTTCACTGTGGAGCCGCAGTGTTTTAAATTTATCTTAATCTCCACTAATGTTTGTTGTAGTCCTTTGGGGTGGGGTTTGTCCAGAGCAGTTTTGACCCCAAAAGATAACTCCTGAGAGATTTTCTTCCTCAGTGTAACACAAGAAAATTGTTCCTCAGCTGTTAAGCATGGCTTGCTTTTTTTGTTTCACTAGGTCAATTGTTTCCTAAAACTGTGTTCTGGTGGAAGAGCCAACATTGGGTCCATCTGGTGATCCTGTTTTCAGTAACCCTTGGGGTCTGGCTCGTTGTCTCCTCGTGGCCAGAGCGAGCATCCTGTAGCTGTCACCAGGTAAGGACGCATGCCTCCCTCCCTGATGGCCACCTGTGCTTCCCTTGTGTCTGCCTGCTTGCGGAGGGAACAGAAGGCTGAGGGTCTGCTTGCTTTCCCGTGGCTCAGTTCAGAGCCATCCATCACACTACCCCATGTGTGAGGGCACTGGCTCTTCCCTCAGAAAACCTTCCTTCTGGGCAGCCCCACTGAATGGCTCCCTGTGTTCTCTTTATTCCTGTTGGAAGGCTAAATGGCAAAGAATCCTCACCAGTGTAGCTGATGTTGGAAGAAAGAAAGGAAGAAAAAAGAGACCACCCTTTTCTATTTCCACACTCGACATTATGGAATCTAAATCTAGAGTATGATCTTACCCCAAAAAGAGATGCAATTCAAGGAAGTTCTGGAATGATTATTTAGTAACAAGATATGGTAATTATAGAAGCTTTTCATTTTGTGCTTAAAGATTGCTTCTGAATCTGTGTTCTGGATGATGTGACCCCAGGAGACTCGCTTTTGAATCCAAAAGATCGTTGTGGAGAAGAGAGGGCTGCTCTGAGATGCAGCCCTCAGGAGTTATCTTTTGGGGTCAAAACTGCCCTGGACAAACCCCACCCCAAAGGACTACAACAAACATTAGTGGAGATTAAGATAAATTTAAAACACTGCGGCTCCACAGTGAACTAACTACCCTGGTTTTCTAATGTGTTTTGGGGGCCCTTCTCGTTGCATTCTTTCTTAGCTCTACTAATACCACTTGGAGCCTATGCCATGTTTATGTACCTTAGCTCAGAGTGACACAAAATCCAGGTTTTCACAAGGCTGGTCCACTGCCAGAAGTTAGCCAGCCAGCCCCAGGTTTCCAGCCAGTACCCGTTCTTAGGCCTCCAGCCACCCAGAGTTACAGCAGGGCTTCCACCTTCTAGGCACTGGTTTGCTAGCCGGGCCTCAGAGCTAACTTGGGACGTGCTGGCAGGTATCAGCACCCGAGGAAGGGACAACGCCCAGTAGGAAAACGCCCTGAAGTTAGTGCTTCCATGAATAGGGTATGGAAGACAACAGAATATCCTTAGGAATGGAAATAGAGAGAGATGATGTACCAGTCTTCAAAAAGTCTGGTTGAATGCTGTATGGGAGCAAGGGAGAAGCTGTTCTAATGCAATAAAGTGGAAACTCAGCGACTCTGAAAACAGTAATACAAAGAAAATGCATTATCTCTTGTCACACGAAAGACACTGGACGAATGCCTCACACCTTTGGTTTAAATAATTTACTCCTTTCAAATTCTGTGTGTCCAAGTTTCTGAATCTGCAGGAAACTTTGGGTTATAAATAATAAATAAGGGCTAGATATGGAAAATAAAGCAAATTCACATATCTTTGGATGCACAGCATCCTTTCTCATATCACTGGTAATCAACCTAGATTGGCTGATTCTCACATAGATCCAGCAGTGTGAAGCCTTAGGGTATTTTTTTAAACATTTTAAATCAGTCTTGTTGTTTTTATATGGAAACAATCATTGTAACCTGGAAAATGCATTTAAAAAAAAACTTTTACAAAGTTATTAGTTTATTTTCTGAACAACTGTGACCTAAGCTATTTCACTACATAAATTTGAAAGAATTTAGGAATAGTTTTTGCAAGGTACCATATATATATTTTTTAACAATCTAGAATAATGCAAAATATAAACTGGACTAGTAATAAAGTGCAGCTCTCTTAATCACCTGAAATCCTCATTTAGCTTGGTTTATTTTTTTTTTCCTCCGTTCATTTCATGGTATTCCATTTAAGAACCAAGTCTTTCACACTGTGAAAAATGTGTTAAGAATTTGGGACGGTGTTACTTCTTCAAAGCTACAAGTATGACTTCTTTCCAACCAATATGTTCTAAATTTCAGGAAGGAAGTTGTCAGAACTTTCTAAGGCTGGCAGAGACAAGATAAATAATGATGAAACTGAGCAACAGACCACCCAGAAGGAGTGTCCCCTGCCAAAGAGAACCTGGCACTTCACCCTCTTAGAGACAAATGGACATGCTGCCCCGCGCAAGGCCAGGACTCTCGGTCAACATCACTCACTTCTTGATCCTTTCGCCAAAGGAAGCCACTTCATCTAGGATGTTCTGGACGCTGACGCACACCTCCTGGATGGCATAGATTTTATTGATGAATCCCTTTTTTTCACTGTCCTGAAACACAGAAGAGAAAATGCTGAGTAAGAGTATTCTTTGCACTTGCATTTCTGTGTTTGTCCTCCTCTCTTTGAGCTTCCGCCCCATCTCTGTAACAGGCAAAGGGGTCCCCAGAGCTGATGCAGAGCACGACAGTCAGGGGTCTGTGCTGCCATAAAAGTAGTCGCAGCACAGGAGGTGGCTCTGTGGCTTTTCTCATGAACAGAAACGTGCCGGGCAGTGGTGACTGGAGTGTAGGAGGAAAGGCAGAGCTGAGGAGCACCTGACCTGTATCTTGCACCACCCCAGATACCACCACAGTTGCACTTAGCAAACCTCCAGCTCCTTGACCTCGTCACCCACAGGCCTAGGTCCAATAGTAGTTCAGCTGCAGAGATTGCCACATGCAAATGAGAAGACCAGTGAGTCATGGGAACTGCAAAAACTGACAGTCGATGAACTTCATTAAGAACTTATCCTGGATCACACAGAGCCCGACGTTAACTCAAATATATATTTTAAAAAGAGACAGAGACAGATCTTGCATCCACTGACTCACTCCCCAAACAGTCACAATGGCTGAGGCTGGTCCAGACCAGAGCCCAGAACTCATCTGTATCTCATATGAAGGCTAGGGAGCCAAGGACTTGGGCCATTTACTGCTGCTTTCTGAAGTAGGGCCTGGCACGATGGCCTATTGGCTAAATCCTCGTCTTGCATGTGCCAGGATCCCATGTGGAAGCCAGTTTGTGTCTCGGGTGCTCCACTTCCCATCCAGCTCCATGCTTGTGGCCTGGAAAAGCAGTTGAGGACGGCCTTGAGGCCCTGCATTTGCATGGGAGACCTGAAAGAAGCTTCTGGCTCCTGGCTTCGGATCGGCTCAGCCCCAGCCATTGTGGCTACTTGGGGAGTGAACCAATGGAAGGAAGATCTTTCTCCTCTGTGTATATCTTTCTTTCCAATCAAAATAAGTATTATATACACGCACACACACTTAAAGATTAGGGGGAAAAAAGCAGCCAGTATGTAAACCAGCGTTCTGACATGAGATGCCAGTGTTACAAGTGGTAGCCTATAGTGCCATGCCGCAACACTGGCCCTAAAGCCCTAACTCTTAAAAAGAAGTTAATTATCAAGTAGCATATGCTATATTAGGGTTCTGAATACATATTCATATCCCACCTCTTTGTCCTTAGCTCTTCTTCATTTTAAAACTGTGAGCTGAAGCAAAGTTGGTACACTTCAGGAAATTGGTAAGATTGAGCATAGAGTACCCAGTGTGCTAGAAGGTTAGGGGAAGTGTGCATATTGTGTAAATTTAGACCTAGAGGAAGAAATACTGGTGACCTTTCACGATAAAAAATTCTGCTTTGTAGCCTGGCATCCAAGGCCCTTGCCTAGACTGTTTAGTGGAGACCGTCCAACCCCGCTTCCAGGACTTCATTCCTCCATGCCAGCTTGAATATCTACGGAAATGTAGATCCAATTTCATTACTTTAGCTTCTTTTGAAGACTTATTCACTATGCCAAAACACTTGAGACCTCATGTGGCAGTCAGAGCTTGCTGCAAGCAGCCAGGAAGCTAGAATAATAATGTCATGTTGCACATTTACATACTGACTCTCATTTCAGAGACGTCTAAGGCAGTTTCCACTGTGAACACTTGGCCAGGGCTGGCATCTTGCCACTTCAGAAACAAGGGGCGTGTGAGTGGCAGGTGGCATGCATCCTCCAAGGACTGGTGTACACCGGGCCCACGGATGGGAGGCCAGCTTCCCAACTTCATCTTTTTTCTTTTTTTTCATTAGTTATGTTGCTTTATGTGACAGTTTCATAGGCTCCGGGATTCCCCCAACCCCTCCCATGCCCTCCCCCCATGGTGGATTCCTCCACCTTGCTGTAGTATTACAGATCAAATTAAGTCCAGATTGATTTTTTGCAACACCCAACTTCATCTTTTGTGTGTACACCAGTTACTTATGGCATTCATGTCAAATCTAACTGCCATGGGAAAAAATATCTACGTCATTCATCTTGCTTATGCCAAAATGCGTTGTCAAGCAGCGAGGTAAAGGAGGCACATGGAGCTCTAACAGCATAGCCACTCTCAAATGTTCCCCACTATCTCAAAGTCACCCTGACATACATGGGTACATCAGTTTCTCCTCTCAATTTCAAGTAATCAAGTACAATGCACTGGTTCCCCTTAGGTGGCAGTACACCTAAGAATAAAATAATTAGCCAGCAGCTCCAGTTTCTTTCTTAGAAAACTGCGAAGTTGATTTACCCTGATATGCACAATGTTTAGTGTTCTCTCCAGCACCAGCTAAATCCATTTAATGTTTATAAAGCAAAATGCTCTTACATTTTTCGACATACAGAATGAAACTACTGAAGCATGCTGTTTATACAATGAAGGCCCATTAAGAATAATGCCTTTCTAGCTCAAAAGGCTGTGAAAAATATTTCTTTCGCAGTAACAATAAAATATGTAAAGTAGTTAGGCATAATTTTAACAAGAAGTGTACAAAATTTAAACGAAGAATGTAAAAGTACCACATTTCTATATAGCAACACTAAATATTAAAATGCTTGTTTTGCATTGCTTGTGTCGGTTTAATGCAATTTCAAGCAGCCCTAATGTTTGGAGTGGAGAAGAACTGTAAGAACGTGATAAAGTATTTCTAAAGCATGTTTGGAGAAGTAAATACTGCCTAGAAATGTTTGCCAAAGAGGAATAATAAGATCATGGGAATTAAAAAGAGATTGATATGTGATGAGACACTGAGATAATGAACAGAGTGCCATGTTACTGGGCAACTGTGTTAACCATTCGGGGACCATCATGTTAAATCCTTAAAGTGGTTGGTGCAATAGTCTGGGTGCTGTTAAAGATACCCACATGCCATTTCAGAGTGCCTATGTTCCCAGTACCAGCTCTGCTGCTGATGCTGCCTGCCTGCTAACTTGCCCCATGGGAAGCAGCTCAGATCCTAGGGTCCCGGTCACCTGCATGGGAGGCTCAGATTGCGTTCTGGGGTCCTGGCTTCAACCTAACCTAACCCTGCTGTGCCCTTCAAATAAACTTTTAAGATATTTTACAACTTCTGTGCCCTTCAAATAAACTTTTAAGATAATTAAAATCCTTCCTCAGACTTAACTCTACTTGAAATAGAACAAGTCTACCTCAGCAGATGGCTTCACAGTCTAGAGTTTTTTAAAAATTGAAAATTAATTATACACAGACAAAACAGGTGAGTTACTTACTGACCTTGGGACAGGGAAGATACAAACAGTAAAAGAAATAACAAAGGAAAAAACTATTAACATGGGTGAAACAACTCAAAACATCTCATTCAAAGTGCTAGGTGAAGTGAAACTGCAACATGACATTGTAGGATGGCTATTTCCAATATATTCAATAAACCTCTGAAAACTGCGGTTTTGTTTATAATAACAAAAATCAACATGTTGGTTTTCACTTGGTATATATAATTGCAAGATTTGCAAAGTCAGAAAATATTTTTTAAATGTGAATGATACCAAAAATGCTTATGCACTAGGTTGGACTTCCACGTAGTGTTAACACAGCATTTGGGTCACAAGCATGCCATGTTATAGTGCCTGGATGCAGGCTCCAAATCCACTTGGTACTCCAGCTTCCTGCTAATGCATACTGTAGGAGACAGCACTTGATGGCTCGAATACTACAGTCACCCAAATGAGAGACATGCTTTGAGTTCTAGGCCCACCCCTCGTAATTGCCAGCATTTGGGAATTGAACCAGCAGCTGGTAGATTGTGTCTCTCCTTTCAAAGAATTTTTTTAATTGTAAAAACATCTAAATAAGTTTCTAATATAATTGTTAGGAAGCCAGTGATATATATATAGCGTAGTCCTGTAACATTCAGAATCCTTGCGCTTCATATGTTTTGCCTCTCTGCTCAGGATACCCCCACATTTTCCTATTAAAGGAGAAAGGGTAAAAGAAATACTAACTGCTGCTTATTGCAAGCGTGGCTTTACTGTAACTGTAATCCACTAATTTTTTTTTAAGATTTATATATTTTTTAATTGGAAATGCGGATCAGATTTACAGAGACAAACAATGATTTTCCATCTGCTGGTTCACTCAAATGGCTGCAATGGCTAGAGCTGAGCTAGTCCAAAGCCAGGAGCCAGGAGCTTCTTCAGGGTCTCCCGTGCAGGTGCAGGATCCCAAGGCATTGGGCCATCTTCCACTGCTTTTCCAGGCCACACGCAGCGAGCTAGGTGGGAGTGGAACAGTTACTGGTGCCCACATGGGATCCTGGCACATGCAAGGTGAGAATTTAGCCATTGGGCCATAGCACCAGGCCTTAATCTTAATGGATTTTTAAAAATTTTTCTAAGTGATCATGTGAATGACTTTCAGGTAAAAGGTAAAATATAAAGACACATTAAGCACTGTTTAGTAGTTTTCTCAAGGCTCATTCAGTCATCACTACCACCCCACAGCATCAAGTCAGAACAGTGTCCCCAAGTTCCATATCTGCAAAATATTGAATATAAATTTTCATCTATACTGAATATATTCAGGTTATCTACTGCCATTATTTCCTTGCCAACACAGTATAATAACTACATACATGACGTTTACATTGTATTTGGAATATTAAGTCATGCAGAAATGACTTCAAGTACTGGAGCAAATGATTAATATAAAACTATTTTCTGTAAGGAATTTGAGCATCCACAGGCAGTGCAGGGACTCCTGCAGACAGCAGACGAAGACGTGCAGCTAACTTCTCTCAGCAGAAGGGGACCCTGAGGCCCTGAGAAACCCAACAGAGCTAGCACTGGGACTGCAACTGGCCAACCCCCCAGTCTACTCCTGCTCTGCAGTAGTTAGGGAGCCCCTTGGGACACCTGCATTCCATATGGGAATGCCTGGGTTCAGGCTCCGGCCTCACTCCTGAGTCCAGCTTCCTGCTAATTCATACCCTGGACATGATCAGACAAATCTCAAAGCTCAAAACTTCAGTCTGTGCCACCAATGTAAGAGACCGAAATTGCATTCCAGGAGCTTCATCCTGACCCAGTCCCAACTGTTCAAAACATTAGGGGAGTGAACCAATGAATACATCTCTCCGCCTTCTGAATCAACTAAAAAATGTTAAAACTGGAAAAAAATTAAATCTCAAAGTTGAATTAAAAGAAAGTGAAATGTGTTTTCAAACTATGAAACTAAGCTCAATAATGTCCAAATATTACATGTGGACATTGGTTAATGTGATGCCATGAAAGGCATCTGCAAAGACAATTAGATCCTTTAACATCCAAGTGCTGATAGACTGTTGGCTTAGATGCGTTAGAAATGTGCTCACTTCTGCTTCTCCTCCTCTCCTGCTTCCAGCCCCCTGCGGCTACCCCAACAGAAGTCAGGAAAGGTCACAAGAAGATGGTAGCTTTGTAACACTGGGAACATTTGGAAAAGCAAACGCTTTGGGGTAGAATATTTATTTAAAATCTCTTTCTCAGATTTTATATTCCTCTGCTGTGGTCTTCAACCAATGAAGTAATTACTCTATAACCCAAAACTACAATGGGTAATGGAATTGGTCTGTTACATCCCATTCTTTCATACTTTTTGTCACTAATGTTCAATACTTTATTAGTACAGAATAAATGGATACATTTCTTTTGTTGTCGTTTTTGCTTTCCTTTATAAAGCAGCTTGGAGGAAAGAAATATCAAAGGGCAGTTAATCATCCAAAGGCTTGGCAGTGACACTTCTCTTTAAAAAAGTTTTATTATGATTTCTTTTGAAGATTTAAGAGAAATGAAACGAGAACATGTGAAATGTGTACTGCACAACTATTTCTAATTCATCCATCCAATTAAAGTCCACCAAACATCAGTAACAACAAATTACCGTCCTTGTCTGCTGTGTGTGTCACTGTCACACAAAGTTAACCACTTCCTTGCTTAAAGATCTTTGAGAAAATGTAAAGATTTAATAGGAGTAGCTTACATGTTTGGAGAACCCTGATCATTGCCTTGCAAGCCAAAATAACAGATGCCCGCCCTCATTGATTCTGCTCTGAATGGGGACAAAGAGCCAAGGCGACAGGCATCGGGACGGTGTATTCTGGGACCGGTTCCTCGTGCCGAGCCGCATCCTGCCTCAATCATTAATGCATGGAGGGGCCCTGCCAAAGTGGTCACCGTCAAGGATCCTGGCAGCTCAGGCAACAAGTCTGTTGAACACCTGTGCTGTGTTTTCTGTTTGTTTTGTTCTAATGTTAGCAACTTTAGAAACACTCATACATTGTTTTAGCTGACACACAAAAACTATACCTGATTATAGAATACCACGTGATGTCTTTATCCACGTATACATTGTATAATGTCCATGCAAGGTAAACACAAATACTTATCATTTCTTTAATGCAAAAACTTGCAAAAATCCTTTCTTTAGACTACCTTATGGGCCAATACCATTATCTATACTCTGCTGTGCAAGAGGCCACCGGAGCATCGTCCTCTCCAACTGTGGCTGGCTGCACAGCTGGAAGCCCACCAATACACTCTGACCTTCCTGAAACCAGCACTTTTAAGTTGCATATGTGTGAGATCATGTGATTCTCGCTTACTTCATTGAACACAACAACCTCCAGTGCCATCCCTGTTATTGGCAATGGTAAGATTCCATCCTTGCTATGACTGGATAGCGTTCCTTTGGGCACATGTCCTGTGTGCATCACGGTTAGCAGGTATGGTGAGCACTTGCTCCCAATATGACCAATAAAAAATAAATGTTCTCTTACAGAGTGTAAAAGAGTATCCTAAGTGAGAAGCAGGGAGGGGCCGTGAAGTCTAATGTGAGGATAATGAACACACATGGACCTGTGACAGCAAACCAGAGCTTATTGTCACCTGATGGTTTCCTGGAGGAATTCATATCTGAGAGATCTACCCCAAAGAGCTAATCTGGATCCTAATGTTGCTTCTCCTCTAAACTCCTGCTATGTAAAATGCTGGCTGGCCAATTTTTTTAGAATATTTTAATGTATTTTTACATGAACAGTTATTTCTTTTAAGGGCACAGTTAAAGAAAGGCCTTCTACCTTCCCACATGGGTGCAAAAGCCTTGGCTGGGGCAGACTGAAGCCTGAAGCTTCATCTGGGTCTCCCACATGCGTGCAGGGACCTAAGGAGCTGGGCTGGAAGTGGAACTGTGTGGGACTTAGCTAGCACCTGGTGCTGCAGGTGTTGGCTTTACCTGCTACACCAAAGTGCTGGCCGCAGAGGTGAATGATATGTTTGACTAGGCTGTCAAGTTTACCATGAAGCATAGCTCTGTAAACAAGCGTTGTGCCACAGGATGTTTCCAGGTGTGTATGGAATCTGCTCAGGTTCCTGAGGTTGATTTTCTATGCTTAAAGTGGTCACAGTGTTCCACATTCTCTCGTGGTACACAAAAACGGACCTCAAGAGAATACATCAGATATGAGGTGTAATTCCCCGTGTGATGGATAAAGTTGCACAAAGAAGTGATACAGTGTTTTCTCTGTGCCAATATTCCTCATTTTTCAGATCTACAAAATGATCTTCTCCCAGCCCAAAATCTAGAAGAGTGAAATTCTAGAGAACGATAAGCTTGTAAATTGCTTTAAGTACGAGTATTTTGATGATATTAATACTTTCAATATATAGGAATTTGATTTTAACAGATAATTTTGTACTATGAATGTTTACTGTTAGTACCAGGTGTGAAATATGGCTTTTTGTTATTGTTATACTTTTGTTTTCAAAAGATTAATTTTTCTGGCTGAAAGTCTTAATTATTTTAGAGGTAATCTGTGACTACTTTGCCATTTGTGTGTTTTTCCTTTCTTCCTGCGTGTTCCATGAGGAAGATATTCTGACTTTGTAGATGAAACATGCTTATGCTTTGTTGTACAAGAAGGCTTATGTTTTTAAAGCAAATAAAGGTGTTTAAAAAAAAAAAGAAATTCTAGAGAACAGCTTGGCAGCTCAGAGTCCCTTCGTTAATGACTCTGCCCTAAGTGTCTTAGTTCTCATAGCATCCAGGCTTACCTGGCTTCTTGGCCCACTTGCCTCGGCTCTACTCCTGACAATGAGTCTAAAGCAATGGCGCCTTCACTGAAAATGAGAAACTCGGTGAGATGTAGAATATGGGAATACCATTAACAAGCTAGTGTATTTTTCTCTCAACCAAAGAAGGTTCTCCAAAACAACATTTTACAGTGCAGAAGAAAACCAAAATAATACATCTAAAGTTTCTATCACAGGGCTGGCACTGGCATTTCATGTTAATCCTCTGGGGCACTGGCATCCCTTGTGGGTGCCGATTTGTGTCCCAGCTGCTCTACTCTCCATCCAGCTCCTTGCTAATGGTCTGAAAAACAGCAGAAGACGGCCCAAGTCCTTGGGCCCCTATCCTCACATTGGAGACCTAGAAGAAGCTCCTTGCTCCCAGCTTTAGGCCAGCCCTCTCCAGCTGTTGTGACCATCTGGGGAGTAAAACAGTGGATGGTAAACCTCACCAAATTCAAGAATAATAAGGAAATCCTGGGGGAAAAAAGCTATCATACTACTTCATGCAAATGAAGTATATAATAGTTTTAATGATACATTTTGGTTTACATTGAAAACAAAATTTTAAAGTACTATAGGAAATTTCCAAATTGTGGAACCTCTTAGGCATGCTTGGTTTTGCTCCAGATGATTTAGTGCTAACTTGTCAGATTCCGTTTGCAGAAACTACGGTAGATTCCTTTTTGAAAGTTTGAGAGCAAATGAAGGGCAAAGGAAGGGAAGAGAAGTAGAGGAAACGAGGGGGAAGAGAAAAAGAGCAAGCTAGAACCCCTGCATCTGCTAGTTCCCGCCCCAAATACCCGCAGAGTCATCATGACGGGGCAGGTCAGGAGCCAGCTACTTGGAACTCCATCCAGGCTTCCCCCATGGGTGGCACAGGTCCAAGTGCCTGCGCTGGTCTCTGCTGCCTTCCCAGGGGCAGGAGCAGAAGGGGGCAAAGCACAGGTGCAGCTCTCCAAGCAGCACTCAGATGAGGCTCGTGTGTGCAGCACCACCACACTACCTCTGGGGTGCTACGAGTCCTGCTGTGACCTGCCTTCTCTTTCTGTTTTGTTTTGCCCAACAAACCCATACCTGCAGCCTCTTGCAAGGTAGCCTTCTGCATCTAAGGTTGCATTTAGTCCCTCGGGCTGCTGGCTGTTTCATCTGTTTGCATACAACTCTAAAAGTGATTGTAAAGTAACCAGAATTTGGAACAAGAACCTGGACTATGCAGTGACAGAGCAAGGAAAAAAGCCTTCAACTTATTTTAGTTATCTGCCCACGTGGCTCACAACAGACCTCAAACCCTTGCATTCTTTCTCAACCAGCTTGACCCTGCCCTGACCATTAGTTTCAGCCCTCCCAGACCCTTCCAACTGTACCTGAAGGACTGAGTCTTAGCCAAAATCCTCCTCACGATCTTGCTAGCTAAGCCTCAGTCCGAGGCCCCTCTGCAGCCATCTCACGCTATGTAAGCATCCAGCCTGCACAGGACCCAGCGGTCTTGATGGCGTGTTTGCAAAAGGCCCTTCACCACGTGTCCACCAGAAGTAAGCCCTTCATAACTGCGTCCCCTGAACCTCGTTCTCTGCTCTGGCTGGGAGCGTGTCTCACCTCGTCTTTGTATTGCTCTTCATTTTCAATTTTTCTTTTTTGAAGATTTTATTGGAAATGTAGATATGCAGAAGGGAGAGGCAGATATACAGAAGGAATTGGAGACAGAAAAGTCTTCCGTCCGCTGGTTCACTCCCCAAGTGGCCACAACTGCCAGAGCTGAGGTGATCCAAGCTCCTGGCTGTGGCCTGGTCTAGCTCTGGCTGTTGTGGCCATTTAAAGAATGAACCAGTGGATGGAAGGTCTCTCTCAAATTCTGTCTTTGAAGAATTGCTTAAAAAAACTAGATTCTGGAAAGGCTTTTTAAAATTGTGTTAATTGAATCCCAGTTTCCTTTATACAAAGATTTATTTTTATTTGAAAGGCAGATTTTACAAAGAGAAGGAGACAGATAAAGCTGTCTTTCAACCACTCATTTGCTCCACACATGACTGCAGTGGATGGGTCTGAGTTGATCTGAAGCCAAGAGCCATGTGGGCACAGAAACCCAAGGACCTGAGCCATTCTCTGCCACTTTCTGAGGCCATAAGCAGGAACTGGATCAGAAGCAGAGCATCCAGGATATGAACCAGAGCCCAAGGCAAAGAATTAGCCTAATGTGCCACTGTACTATCCTAGAAAGGTTTTGAAATCTAAGAACATTCAGACTCATGGTGGCCTGGGGTGATTCCCACCTGTTCTGAGATCTCATGGTGGGATACAGGGAGAAAGAGGTTGAGTAAGATGTGTCATAAAAATTCATGTGGTTTAATTTAGCTATTTTACATATATCAAGGCGTTCAGTACAACCTCTGTCTTTCAAAGCCATTTGAAAGCTCACTTGAGGATGTTACAGTTAGGTCGAAATTACCTTACTATTTGAAAACTTATTTATTTGAAAGGCAGAGAGACTGAGAAATGGATCTCCTGTCTTTTGATTCATTCCCCCAAGTACCCACGACAACTAGAATTAGACTGAGCCAAAGCTGGGAGCAAGAATTTCAACTGAATCTCTCCCAGCAGGATGGCATGGATCCAAGTACCTGGTCCCATCTTCTGCTAGGTTCCCAGGCACACCTCAGGGAACTAGATCAAAACTGCTTTGCTAGGGCTCAAATCAGACATTCTGATAAAGGAAGTTGGTGTTTCAACCATCAAGTTATACTCCCTGGCCCACACACCCACTACATCTCCAACTCCTCTTCTGGATTCTGTGAGTAGTTCCAGCTTAAGACTTTCGAAAACGAACACAGAGCTTGTTTTAGATTCTAAACAGCAAATGCTGGCCTAAGATTTGGTTATCTCAACCTCTATTGCCAAAGTAGTGTATGCATAGATTTGTCTTTCACAATTGTTCCTTTTAATTTCTACTGCATGTCTGAATATGGTTGAAGTTCACATGCAAGGCTCATCGGGCCTTACGGAGTTCAGAAAAGGCTATGGCCATGCTATCTTCCTACATGGTCACCAGCTCACTGAAATGACGACCAGGTTTCTGAGCAACCGGTTCTGCTGCTGAGCATGGGTCAAACGCGGCATCCAGATTTGACAACTGGCATCTGAGCAGACATGTCATCAGTTTACAGTCCTTCCCACCCACAAAAAGTTGTCTGTCCCCTGCAGGTCACTGGACAAGCCATTGCAGACACATGTCTTTTATCATAGGATTCTGTCTGTTAGTGCTTCTGCAGATGCAGCTGCCTACTCAAACCCATGCTGGTTCTTTAGCAAGCTTCACGGCTGGATCGGGTCCAGGCTAATTTCATCATAAATCTTATATGCTCCACTACCAATGTGAGTGGTACAGTTGTTTATCAAGGAAGTATTATTATTATTTATTTTACTTTTATCAGTTCTTGTTTGACAGAGAGAGAGTTCTTTCCTCCATGAGTTTACTACCCGAAAACCTAAAACAGAGGTGGACCAGGTCAAACCCAAGAGCTCAGAACCCAGTTCATGTCTCCCATGAGAGTGGCCGAGACCAGTCTAGTACTTGAGGCATCACCTGCTACCTCCAAGCGTGTGCATTAGCAAGAAACTGGAAGGAGGAAAAAACATCTGGACCAAAACCCAGGAACTCTGACATGGGATGCAAGCATCCCAAAATGGTAGCTTAATTTTAGTATCAAACACCTACCCTCTCTTAGTATACACACAAAAAGCCATAGAACATCTTAGGGACACTAAAAGATTTTTCTTTCTTAAAAATAAGCTTACTAGAAAGATGATCATTCTATTCTCACAGGACTTGAAGGCTTCTAAAACATTTTTAGTTTACCTTTTCCCACATGAGATGGGCACGGTCAGAGGGTTCTCCCCGACTCTACTCCCATTTTACCGAGGAGGAGACTATGGACCTGAGATAGCTCTCATTATCCATTGAACAGATTTCCTAAGACTACAACGTATGTGCCATGATGGAAATCAGAATTCTTTCTGGTCACTGTCAAAAAGACATCGAGGGCTTGGCAGCGTAGCCTAGTGGCTAAGGTGCTCGCCTTGATCCCATATGGCCGCTGGTTCTAATCCCGGCAGCTCCACTTCCTCTCCATCTCTCCTCCTCTCAGTATATCTGACTTTGAAATAAAAATAAAATAAATCAAAAAAAAAAAAAAAGACATCGAGTCACATATGGTATTTTCTCACAGCATTGTTTCAGATATTCAAGCCTGGCTCTTGCCAAAAGCTAACCTTGAGTTATAATCAAATTGTGTGAAAGAAGAAATCACATTAGCATTAGAAAAACAAGGCTCCCTGCCACATCCCTAGAACCAAGGGAAGACTGCTTTGTTAAATCCAGGGGTTATTTTTCTTCACAAATATTTTACAAGACAAACTTGTGCCTTTCCTAGAAAATGCACATCTGTTAAAAATTACTGCCTTACAGAAAGACAGAATCACCATCCCTTCTCCCCATCTGAGCTTAAAAGAGATTTGTTGACATATTCTAAGGCCAGCATAGACGAAACAGCACAGGAAGGAGGAGGCGGTGAGCAGGACCAGCTTTGGCTCTGCCTAAACCAGTACCACATGCCCCAGGAACCATTAGCTGTTTTTTATTTCCTGCTCTAAAGATCTGTAGTGAAAATAATCTGGAGTAGGGAAACGCTGCACCTCCCCCACCCTCCACAAGATGCTGTGTTAGCAAAGAGAAGATAGGAGCCACCTTTAGCGACCCACGGTCTTTAATAATCCATTTTTCAAACACTACTGGTATTTCCTCCCCAAACCAAGAAGGACTGCAACTGGAATCAATTTCATCATTTGTATGGTTACAATCGCCAAGTTTCTGGAAATAATCGCCATTTAAATACCAAATAATTTTTTACACAAAGTCAACAACAGTTTTACTGCAATTTAATTTCCATGATTTGTTTGTTTACTGTTCAAGTTTTCAGTACTCTGAGAGCATGAGGTTCGAGCGGGAGGAAAATCTTAAGTACCGATCCAGGGACAAGCAATGTCAGAGTCATGCAGATCGCCTGACTTGGATCTGCCGCAGAAGGGAAGTGAGTAGCAAGACATAATGATTTGTTCCACCATTTGGAGTTTTTCCTCCTTGAATTTCCCTATCAAATACATCCTATCATCTTCCACATTTGCAGACCTTCATATGAAAAATCCAGAATAGGGGTGAGACATGCATTGTTCTCCTGCAGGAGATAACGGACAGAGTGATGTCAGCGCAGATAAAGGGCCTACCTAGCAAGAGTGGAGGGAGTCACGCCCCATTCCTCTATTGATGCCATATGGAACACATACCTGAGTAACAACTTAGTGCTCTATGGGATGCTGCTGATATATGGGGAGCCCCCACCTTCACCCCAAGCCCCAGCCTTCCTGCAGACTAAATCACAACAGGCTCATTCTGAGGTTAACCGAGAGGACAATGCCAAAGGTCGACTTGGTGTAGCTCACAGCTGCGGTGCTGCGTGCTTGGTCGTGTGGATGGAACACGTTGTGGCTTTCAGTGGATTGGGGAAGAAGAAACAGGTAAGGCAAAGAACAGAATTGACTCGAAAAATTCACATGCTGAAAATTCTAGGGAAGGCTGATGGTTTGGCAGGGTGAAATAAGCCTGCCTCGAAAGCAAAAACAGGATGTGCACACATCAAGGTCATGGTGTAATTTCCCAGGCTTGTCCTGATCAGAACGGATGAATGTTGTGCTTGTCGCTCCTGTTGTGTATGGGCACATGCTGTGTATTCTCATGTAAGTTACTTAGTCTCTCAGAGAGGTTCTACCTGATGGTGTGATGTGGTACAAAAAGGAAAGCAGATCTGGAAAGCCACCAGCTCACTGGTAGAACTAGCTCTTTCTCCCCCACCCCCGCTTGTCTCTCTTCCTGTTTTCTTGGAGTTCACAATCAGAACTGTGCTTATTAATCCCTTCCCTCCCATTCCCATCTGAATAGTACACTGTTTAGTCAAATCTCGTCAGATTCTTTTACACATGAACACATGAATTCTTACTGAGTAGCAATTCCACAACAGGTGCATTACAGACTCCAGGGACACAGTGATAAGACAGCACAAAGCACCTCTGCAAATCAACTAACTAGAAACAGCAGAAGGTGGACGTTCCAGGGAAGAGGCTTGACATGAGAACATGCGCTGAATAGTGACTCTGGTTCCACGTCAGATATATTAAGGAAACAATATGGAAAGAATAGTTTGACCCACTTTCATTTAGCCCTTGAACCGTTTCACCTTATTAACTATGTAAACATTATAAAAAATATAATAAAAAATGGGAAAAAAAAGGAAAAGAAGAAAAAAAATAGTGACTCTGGTTCCAAATGAACTTTGTAGTTGAGAAAACAAACTACTCTAGGTATTTTCAATAGAGGAAATTCAACTCAAGGGTGTGGCTACCCAGCTAAGGGGAGAATTGAGAGTCACTGATGTGGCCCACTGTAGCAATTTAGGAAGCCGTTTCTGGAGGGCTGTGATGTCCCTGGAACTCTGATGTTGGACCACATGAGTCCGCCCTACAACAGGAACCTGGTGGCCACAGTGGTGCTTGATAGTGGTTGAAATGAAGACCCAGTATCGGTAAAGAGATGAAAGCTGTGCATAGAACAAGCAGAATGTGAGTGCAGCGTGGACATACTCAGTGGACAAGTTGTCTCACAAAGTTTGAGTGTGAACAATTCCTCAAGAAAAACGGGAAGATGCTGCAGACTGAATGGGATGTTAAGATGGAAACCTTTTTCAAAGAAGAAATATGAGGGGCCTTCAAACAGTTCACAGGACTGCATATGAGAAAAATCTTTGCATCAAATTCTTTATTTTCAACTCCATTTTTTTGTGAACTTTTTGAAGTTCCCTTGCAAGTCCGACTAACATTTACTTAATTAGGTGAACTCACTCACATGCAGGTGCAAACTTGTGAAGGACCATCTTAGAGCACATGTACTTAGCTCTTGAGTCCAGAGAACAGAACAGGTATGGCAATAAATGAGAACTGCAGGAGCAATGCATTTACGAAGGGATGGAGCCCACATGGAAGGTGAAAGCTGGGTGCTGCTTCCCCAGCAAATTTGCTGGGGAGAGAAGGAAAGATTGTGGCACAGCGGAGGGGTTTGGCATAGCGGTTAAGACTGGTTCAAACCACATCAGAGTACCTTGGTATTGGCTCTATTCCAGCTTCCTGCTAAGGCAGACCCTGGTAAGTATCAGTGATGGCTCGCATAATCGAGATCCTGCCACCCACTTGGAGGCCTGAATGGAGTTCCTGGTGCCCTACTTCAACTTAAATCAGTCCTGGCTGTTGCAGGCATTGGGGGGCGGGGGGACAAACCAATGCACGCAGATAAATTCTCTGACTCTCAGTCTCGCACATCCAACACTGATACTGACAGAGTCAATCTTTGGTGACATGAAGAGGTAAAGGATGCGGGACCTCCTACTTGCTTCTGTTTTTTTTTTTTTTTCCTCAGTTGACTCCAGCGGCAAACCCATCAGGTCAAAATGACCAGGAAACCGTGATTGGGGGAAGAGAGGGGTGGGGATGGCAACCGGTGCCAATGTGCCTTTTCACTGTAGAATCACAGGCTCCCTCTCAGGGCTGGTTCCTCCAAGTACTGCCATGCCCTGTCCTCTCTCACAATCTGGCATTTCACTGCCTTGATTTAGAATTTATCCACCTTGCCATTCCAATCTTGTATTTAGCATCTTTTTATAAACCTAACAAAAATGGTACATACCTTGCTGGTAAAATATCCAAACCAATGTTAGATTCAACAACCTGGATTTGTCCAGAGAGGAAGAGGAGAGAAAGAGACCGTTTCTTTCAACAGACTGACTACACACTTTCTCAGGCCATCCAGCCTGTACAGGATCGCCAAACCAGCAGCCACAGAAGCCGCCAGCAAAGGCTGTTTATGACTGGCACTGAAAGCAACCAAGGGTGGTTCTCAGCTAAGTAACTGTTAAACAAATCACAACTTGATCCAAAGCCTCGGGTGATATAAATGTGCTTCATTTTGGTGGCACAGTGGCAGAAAGTCTACCCAGTGGGATCTATCTGCTGCTCTTTTGACCATTTGCATCTAAAGGGTCCTATGGGGGGAGGGGGATACCACTGTCCTACCACGTTTCCTGGAAGTTTAGTAAAGTGCATGGTCCTGGCCCGTCTCTTCAGATAAACACCCCTCCACTCTGACTGGGCCTTTTACCCAAGTCCTTTTCTGTCTGAGATTCCCGCATCAAATGAGAAGGATCAGTTGGTTCCAGTGAAATAGAGTTGGTGACAATGAAGACCAAATCACACCTGGTGAACCTGAGGTAGGTTTTAAAGCCACGCCCTGGAGGGGAAGGAGCCCATTGGGCAACCCAGAATGTCCCTCCCCCAAGTATAATTTGCCCTCCCCTCATCCTTTCACAGGGATCTTATCCTGCCGATCCCACTCCCAGACCATTTGGGAACCTCTATTATAAAGTCATCTACACTTCAAGTTCTGGATCACAATTAATATTAGTAATTCCAAAGAAGCACACAGATTGTAGAAGAATTTGACTAACATGCACTCAAGAACCTGTGTATAAAATGGAAGAAGGAAACTTTTGCATTGCATCAGCTGGGGGGCTGGTGGTGTGCTGCAGCCAGCTAAGCCACCTCCTCCAATGCCAGCATCTGCTGGTTCACTCCCCAGGTGGCCACAATGACCAGAGTGAAGCTGATCTGAAGCCAGGAGCTTCTCCAGGTCTCCCACATGGATGCAGGGTTCCAAGGCTTTGCGCCATCCTCCACTGCTTTCCCAGGCCACAAGCAGGGAGCTGGAAGGGAAGTGGAGCTGCCAGGGCACAAATTGGCACATGCAAGATGAGGATTTAGCCACTAGGCGATTGCACTGGGTCCTCCCTTCTAACATGCCTGGGAAAGCAGTGGAAGATGGTTCAAATGCTTAGGTTTCTGAAAGACCTGTACAGAATACCTGGCTCCTGGTTTCTCCCTGGTCCAGACCAAGCCATTGTGGCCACTTGGGGAAGGAACCAATGAATGGAAGAGTCTAACTCTTAATCTCAAAACAAACAAAAACCAGGCAACTGGCAGCAGCGTCAGTTCAAGTGGGAGTCATTTTTAGTTCTTCTAGAAGGAAAAATACAATTCTTACAGAGCCTAATAAATCACTAGAGAGATCTTCAAAATGCTTACATGAAATATATATTACAAAAATATGATGCATGAATTTCAAATTTTTTGTACCAAAGTAAACTTAGTTTTTAACTCACCTTTTCTACAAGTTTTTTGAAGTGCCACTGTACCCTTGAAAAAATTTAGGGTTATTCTGAGTATAACATGGTAAATTCATGCTGAATTTGTAGTGTTTAACCTGCTGCCTGATAGATGGAAAATTCTTGAAAATGTTACTTATTACCATTGTTATTGTTAATATCATTATCATGTGTTAGACTATGATTACAATAAAAGCTGACTTTCCTTCCCAAATCTGGGTGTGCCTAGGATACCAGAGACACACACACACATTTAAATGCCTCTGTTTAGGAGCACTCCTTAATGGTAAGCCTGAAAGTTACAACAATCTGCTATTCCTCAAACACACTCTCCATAGTTGATAGAAATTATTTTGAACCTTCTGGTTTGTGTGACATTTTGGCACATATACCAGTATTATGAATTAGATCTTTCATCTGAGCCAAACTGCTGCTATGCAGAAATACAAATAGAAAGAGCCTTCTCCAGATAGATAGCTGGGAAAGCAAGTTATCAATTGGCATCGAGTATTTTTACCATCTCCTTTATTAGTCTAATTGTCACCATTCTCCTTCTGATTTTTCCATCCTTGGTTTCTGTTTCTGAGAATCCAATAAATATCTTCGAGGAATAAATGAGCAGTTATTTATTCTTTAAGAGAAATGAGCAGCATTCAATTAAAATGTAAAATCAGTAAAAATAGGTAGCATTACTCCTGTGAGGTCATTTTGCAGAAGAGCCACTGAGTAAGAAATCTTTCTGAATTTCACCTCTATGGCGAGAGGCTAGTCCTTAGGTGGCTCACTTATGAAACATGGCTTCTAGGAAATATTAAGAGAATGGTCTGGCACAATGACTTGATTGGATAATGCTCCACTTGTGAGCATCAGCATCCCATATGGGCAATGGTTTCAGTCCCAGTTGCTCCACTTCCCATTCAGCTTCTGCCTGTGGCCTGGGAAAGCAGTGGAGGATGACCTAAAGCCTTGGGACCCATGTGGGAGACCCGGAAGAAGCTCCTGGCTTCAGATTGTCTTAGCTTTGGCTATTGCAGCCATTTGGGGAGTGAATCAGCAAATGGAAGATCTTCCTGTCTCTCGTACTCTCTGTAGATCTACCTTTCTAGTAAAAATAAATCTTTTTTTAAAGAGAGAAACAGAACTATTGACAGATAATGCTCTTTAATGTTGCTCATTGCCATGATTTTATAATATCACACATTGACATGATTTTTTAATACCAGGATAAAATGCTCTCCCAATTAAGGGTTTTTTTATTTCTTCTTAGCCTCCTATTGGCTTAAGAAATCAAATTGATTTTTTAAGTTGCCAAAAACATTTAGCAACTCATCTAGGCAGGATGCTCCAAGACTAAAGGGTTGTGTCAACCTCCACCCCCAGCCCAATTCATATGTTGAAATCCAATCCTAATCTCTATTTGAAACTGGAGCCTTTGGGAGTTTGATTAGGTTACAAGAGTGTAGTCCCCAAGAATGCGACTCTCGAAAGGTCCCTTGCCCCTTCCACCTCTGAAGGCCCAGAGAATAGCTGCCCATCTCTAACCAGGAAGGAGGTCTGCACCAGAGCCTGCACTTGCCAAGGCTTTGATCTGGGACGTCCCAGCTGTGCCAAACACACGTCTGGCACAGGTGATGGTGTCTGCCACAGCAGCCCTAACAGATACTGGCACTTTAAAGAATAAGTCAAACAATTCAGGTATGGTTTATAAGGTTATTTCTTCTATGTATTAGAATTTTATTCCTTCCATGCTACAATTTAAGAATTTCAACTTTGCTTTCAGGCCATGTTCTACAGAAAGCACCAGGGCTGTGGACACTCAGGCAGACATGGACAACCAACAGGACACAGAACTCACCCAGAGGGAATGAGGCAGAATCCCTGTGAGACTAGATGGAGTCAGTCACCTCTAGACAATGCTCACTCTACAACCCCAGGGCCTTCCCTCCTCCTCTGAGGTCCACCCGGAGGTGTGAATAGGCCACGTCTATTCCCAGCCACTAACGAGGTTTGACAACAAGGAATAGGGCCCTCTCTTCCCCAACCCAACCTCTGCCACACACAAATCTCTCTCACCCCTCCTCCCTTCCCCCAAGCCCTCTAATCTTCCTATCAGAGGCGCATATGGGTCTGCAATTCCCAACCCTTTACCTCTGTAATGAACCTTAAAAACTTAACGATTTTGTTATGGGAAAAAAAGTTGAACTTTGCATAACTACTTACCAAGCTGTTTCATCTATTCCCAATATAACCAAGATGATCACTCCCATCTATTATTTAAGTAAATTAGCTGTGAGGAGACTTAAATAAGAGACTAATAGAATTATGATTCCTTATGAAGGACTACACTATTGTAGTAAAATGGGGAAAATCTGTCAGTGGGTGGGAGTATGGGGGGGTGGAATCCCAGCCTATACAAAATTGTGCCACATAATTCAGAATTCAAAATAAAAATGTATTTTAAAAAGTTATTTGGAACTCATGCTGGAAAATCATTTTGTGAAATTAGTATTTCAAAAAAATTTTTAAATGCAATTGAAGTCAAGAGTGAGGAAGAGCAGGGAATTTTGCATTAAAAGTCCTGCTTTATCTTATTTGCAGGATTCCCAAGTGGTGAGGAATTTCTCAGGGCTGAAAAGTGGATATCAAAAGGTGTATGGTTTTAGGCAAACATCCAAAACCCATACTAACTTAGTAATTTCTCCAGCATCTTCAGGTACAGCTATGGGGTCCACAGGGGATATCCATCTTTCTAAAATAGATTTCTGGAGGTCATGGGGCTGCTGTGGGTGTACCTTGTGGCAGCACGTTGTAGGTGCTCCTCACTGGAGATCTTGGTTGGGATGGTCCCACATTCCCCAAACCACAGAAGGGTCTTGGTCTTGAAAGAATGCCAGTAAGATTGGGTTTGACTGCAACATCAGGCCTTGCCATGCTTCTAAACCACTCGTTAGTTCTTTACTCACATCCAGGATTCAGTGACAGATGCAGAAGCAGAAAGGGCAGAGGGCTTCCTGACAACCTTGCACCTTGTATGTGAGGGACTGTACAACCCTTTCAGCTTCTATAGAAATGTACCACCTTCCCCACCCCAAGTAACCTGTAGACACTGTCAGCCTGACCCTGTCACTGTCACAGTGTCTTCATGGCTGAGTGAGGACCAGAACACGAATCTTGGTGTGGTCAAAAGCCAGGAAGAAACCAAACTAAGATCTCCCCGTTTAAAGAATTCTCTTCAGTCACAAACTTCCATTCTGTGATCCCTTCAACAAGTGGATTGATAGCATCATTACCGTACAAAGCACCCTCTCCGGTCCCACCAAGGCACACCAAACAATCCAGGTGTTCCTTACATCACACCAGCCTGCTATCCAGAATCTCCATGGGCACTACCGATCAAATGCACGCACTTGCTGGTCTCAAGACGGCTGTGTATTCCTGACACGGCCAGCCTGAGAGAGCCTTCAATTTTCTCAGGATGCTATCTCAAAACCCTACATAAAACAGTAACTTCATCATGCAAGATTTGGAGAAATAAAGACAAGCATAGAGGAAAATAGAAGTCTATGATCAAAACTGTTTTCATTTTAGGCTCTGTCCTTCTCGTCTGTTTTTACTTGACAGTCTTCCTGTGATTATTAATCACAGAATTTTCACACGGCAAGCATCCTAGCATACAACTGTGGATTCCACGAAGGAGTCAAGCTCGAGCTAGAACACCTGCCAGTTGACATACAATGTTAGCTACATTCTACAATGAGATGCTTAGTATACAGGTATGCAAACGTATGCACACAAATATACAGGCACGTATTACTTGCTTTTAATTACCCCATGCTGAATATTCCATTCATTTCCCTAAGTAGCCAGTGTAAGTATGAAAAGTATAAGTAATAATGTAAAGAGCATCTTTATGTCATTGCTTTGTCTTTTATAATATCTTCAAACCAAAGACCTAAAACTTGCAATGCAAGCCTGAATGATATGTGTATTTGAAAATGTTTTTCCAATTCATTTTTAAAATGGACAACACATGTTCAAATTAGAATGAAAAAGCCTCCCTTGAAGCTCTTTTTTTTCCCTAGATACAATCTCTGAGGCATCCTTCTAGAAATTATTCTATACATAGTCAAACAAACACAAATGTGCACTAGTGTGTATTATCTTATTTTTCTTAAAGCTCCCATTGTCACACATTATAAATACAGCCATGCCTCTCTTTTGTCAGAGCTTGTTCAAAATCAGGGTTAAAAAGCGCCCATTCTCATAACTACATAATGGCCCATGGTATTGATGTGCCATATTTGTCTGGTTTCTTTCATGTTCAGCTTCTTTACAATTTTTTTCCTCTTACAAAAAAAAGTGGAAGCAAAGAACACCTGTGTGGGGGGTAATCCACACATGTGTGAGTGTATCTGCAGGATAAACTTCTGGAAACGGAAACGTTTGGCCAAAGGATTTGTGTTTTTGTAAGCTGGGTTCCTCCTGCCAAAATGCCTTCCAAAATAGATTGTACAGTTTCCACTCCCACCGGGAAGACACGACACATGCATTTCCTTGCCAGGCTGAGGCGCGCCTGTGCTTCCTCCCTTCCAGGTATTACCAGCAATGTTTGGGGACCAGACTAGCTGCCGTGGGGGGCTCCAGAAGGCTGAGTTTCTATGCTTTTTACAGAATTCACCTACATTATGCTTTGAATTAATTGATTCCCATTTTCATGAACAAGGCTGAACGTATAATATATACTAGATAAGAAGATAAAAGTTTCACTCTGGTTTTAGATACAGCCAAAGCAGTTGACTCTTTCATAATAGAGGAAGTTCATGAATAATTCCCAAACTGCTGATAGAATAAGTAGAATTCTTCTTAAGTGACAACTTCCACAAAAATCACTACACCAAGAGATTTTTACAATAAGATGTGTACATAATACCTAACCCAATACATAAGCTTGAATAAAGGCTCCTATTTTATTTCTTTATATGCTCTTTCAGCAGGAAAATTCCACACAGTAATAGAGACAAACAGTACAGCATTTGGTGAGGCAGATAAGCTACAGAGCCGAAGCATCACAGCCAGAGCACCACAGGGATCGTCGGCTTACCCGGCACCTGCGTCTGGACTTGCTAATTCTGCGTCTGCAGGTGATTTACTCCACCTGCTTTTCAGCTCCTTTACTATAAAATACAATTGGTAGTATTTGATCTCTCAATACATGGCCATCACAGCTACCACTAACCCTCATAGTGTCGCTATGGCAGCACAGTTTTAGAGACAAACAAGTAGTTAATAATAAGGTTCAGCTTTGGGTTTCTATTGGTCAACATAACCAGAACAAACGCTTAATCAAGAATTCTGCAAAACCACATTTGTAATCTTGAACTGATGTAGCAAAGTTAATGTCAAAGTGGCAGGCATCTTAACAAACTACATACACACACACACACAGGCACACATTCGCTGCAGGCATGCAGGGTTTCAATGCAGCACTCCATGAAACAAAGACCATGTGACAATCCTCCTGTGACTCTCCTTTGAGGTAATTCTCAGAAGTTAGCAGAGCAAGGCTTTGATGGTGTGACTGACAAAAACATAACCTGCAGTTGGACCGGTTTTCTGAGGTCCAGTGGAAAGGATGATGCATTCAGTTTCAGGTGAGACCTAGGACATGAATTCACTGAGGGTCTACTCTGTGCACGGAGTGTTCAGCAAGTAACACCCTTTCATGGCGTTTGTGCTGGTAGAGAGGATACTGCCAAAAAGAGCCATGGCTAGATATCAGGGCGAACTGCTGGATACAACAGGCAGGTAGCTTAAAGTGTGGTGTAAGTTCCACATCTCCATGAACATAAAAAATTTAAAATCATTTATCAACCAGGCTATGAGGGTACTTTCCAAAACTCCAGGAAAAATGGAATTAAAGGTTTATTTTGGTGCAAAAAACCTTAAAATCCTCATTTATTTTTTTATAATATGCATTTCCAAGAAAATTTTGAAGGTCTCGTGTACCTTTTATTCTCTCAAGATTAAATCAGGTTGTTCCTGAGAAAGTACGGGATAGAAACATTAAAATGAAGAATTCTGTACATGTTTCACTTAGTTCCACTTTTGCATACAGGTTCTTTGACGTAACTACCAATGAATATTTAAGTTTCCTCCATTAATACCTAGTTATATAAATTATAAAGTTATATTTCACAAACAGGAAACTAATTTGATTTCATTAGAATTTGGATTCTCAAAATTAGTCAAATTCCTTTCACCCAGCATAGGAAAGGGCTTATCTCAAGTAACGAATAATACACGTTCACCACCTAGTGGTACTGTGGCCGACTGCACTTACACAGCATGCTCTGCTCATTTAATACCTGGATAACATCAGAAACTCTGGAGAAGGCCCAGTATTTTAGACAACAGAGTATTTTGACCACAAGCAACTTAACACACTTCCCTTTTGATTTCTTTTCCATTTTCACTGAACTATGACAACCCACACATCATCCTGGCATTGTGCTATGTACCTGCCCGATTCTTATCATTCCTTTGCTTAAAATACAGGACATACGTTTGTTTGCAACAAATCCAGTAGGAACACCTGGGTTCGATGCCCACCGTCCCCCACTCTGATCTTGTTCAGCAAGCTAAACTCTGCCAAGAAGCTCAAGGGTGGATAACTGGGGATACATATTGTACCGTCTGGACCGTCTCCATACTCAGGCACATCCTTCTTCACTTTGGAGATTCTGACCCATTTCTCAATGCCCTGTCTGCCTGCAGCTCTCTCTGCTGCAGCTGATGTCTCTCCGAACTCCTGGGGGTGGTAAGCACCGCAGCCCAAGACGCAAGCCTAACTTGGTTGCTGCTCCTCCCATTGTGCCTGTGACCTAGCGGGTGGTGGGATACACCTCGAGGACCATGATGATTCTCACGTTCTTTTAAATGTCCCATCTCTACCGCACCCAGCTCAGGGACAAACACGAAGCTCGAGGAGACCCAGAGGGTAGTGTCCACTGAGCCTTCTTTGCAGCATGATTCTGCTCTGCATGCTACCAATGTTTCCCAGGTGTGCTTCGGCCCACCCTGTCATCCTTCCCTGCTTACAACGCATGGGCCCTGTTCAGAAACAGCAGCAACCTCTTGTCGCTCTGCCTGCCTATTCAAGGAGGAATATGGGCAGGATGTTTGCCAGTCATTTGGGCCAAGTGAAAGATTGTTCTTTGTGATTATCTGGTGGTGAGGGTGTAATTCAGGGCTGAAATTTGGCAAGAGTTTGTCTCCTTGATTCATTTCATTTGTATAGGTAAGATTTATGAATACCTTCCAAAGGTCACTATCCATCTTCAACATGCATCGATCTTAAGTGGGCAACCTTCCACCTTTGAAGAGAGATTTTTTTGCTGCTTCACAAACACATACAGACAAGAATGTGGTTTGATGAACAGAGCCTGGGATTCATGAAATCAGCCTTTATTCCCATGGTGTCACCTCTATCAACCAGTGCCCTTCTGGCTCTGATTAAAGCTACAACAACTGGAGGATTTAGCAGGACACTTAATTCCTAAATTAATTTAAATATATCCTGGAATAACAAAAAGGTATTGAGCTTCCCCAGAGGTGCCCTTAATGGCATGGCATTCTAATGGGGATCTTAATAATGAGTAACCACAGAGCACACTCAGCCCCTTGGTATCGCAAACCTCAACTGTAACCCCACAGGTATAAGTGTATGGCTGGATCCTAATCTCCCTTCATTTGGAATAAGGTCTAAGATAGTTTTAAATCAACTCGTATAAGGCTCAAATTGTTTCATCACATGAAGTGCTACAGTAATTACTTGCCAGACACAATATTTTTGGGACTCCTACACATTTTGAAAATATATGTACATATTTCAAAAATAAAATTCATGTTTGACTTATCGTTCTGAAAATAACTTTACTCTCCACATATCTATTTATCTCGAGACAAACAGTCATTGAAAATATGATTTGCCAAGGATTTGAATTTGTGTATCTACAGGCTGCATACTCTTACAATAAACAAGTAGAAAAATCAACTTACATGCCTTCAGTTATCTTTGTTGAATTTGATTTTTGAGATATAAATAACCCAACTCTCTCCACATAAGCCTGACACTGATAATGAATATGTTTCAGATGGCAACAGGAAAACATACGACGGCGGCAATTAAATGCAAATGTATTGAGTGCATGCAGTATTAAAGTCGAGTTTCAGCCACTGAATGAGGAAATTTAGAAGTTAAGTGGCTCAAAAGGAATCATTTAAGCCTGCTGAGTCAGGTTTTCCCAGGGAACAAGCTGCCCCTTGGGAGCAAATCTGGTGTGATTGTAAGTGGTAGAAACTCGTCTGCTTGGTTTCATAATTTTTATGTGAGTGACATCCTGATACTCAGCAATTTGTAGGCAAACTTCATCAGACTTCACTCTGAGAGAGGCCCTGCCTCTGCTTACGTAGCTAGTCAGTGCACATTTGCTGGGTACCCACTGCAGACAGACAGCCAACCATAGGCTGGACTTTCCAACAGACACTGAATGTTTGTGCCCTTGCTGAGACGAACAGAACCTACTTGAAAACATCTGCAAAAATACATCAGGATCCTGAATTCACTGACCCCTGGGAGACCTTACCCAGATCATGGACTCATCAGCAAGGCAGGACTCATCCACGAAACCTCGTTGGAGAAGGCGAGGATCCAGGAGGCATAAACAGACATGATATCAGAGGATGATGAGAAATCAAAGTTGGATCATAGCCAAGAACCTACACCAAGGAGAACAGAGATTCCAGGATGCTGGTGGGAAGCCACCAAGGACCCTGATGACCACAGGCACCTGTTTAGTCCTCTCTTCCAACGCCTTCCTCACCAGAGAATCCAGTGTTTGCTTGCCACCCTCAAATGGTGATGTGAGACAACTCCCAAGGGTAACTGTATTTACACCTTAGCTGCCAAAAACCTGTAAATTCAAGCATATCTTATATGGGACACACTGGGCTTCTGGGGTCATTGTCAGAGACTCTTGGGGATCCAAATCTTTTGGAAGCCAAAGTTGGTCCCTGACAACAAAGTGTAGGATGGGAGCCCTGCTTTTTACATCTCCAGCTATGCCTCTTGAATCTGATGCAAGCATGAGAGAAAACATTAAGAACACTCTGGTTTCTCATGTTCAACCATTCCTCTCTACTTTTAGCAAATAAAATGACTTGACTTCCTGTACTAAGAACGCTGGTATTCCATTCAAGTTGGAGCCTGCTATGCAGGCAAGTCTGAAAGATGAGAGGGGAACTCATGCAAGCTTGAGGCCTCAGACATGGCACTCCCACTTTGGCAGGCTTTGCTACACAGTCTCCAGCTTCTTCTTAGGCACGTGAGTAAGCAACAGAGGCACATGTCACCAAGCTAGAAACCATCTGTAGACAAAGCCGCTGGCACCTTGTGAATGAGGAAGTTCTGCAAGGCAGTAATATGAGCAAATGATCGGATAGTGCAGGTGCAAACGCTTGGTGTGGCTTGGACATGAACTTCATTCTGTGGTTTCCTGGCAGTGACTTTGCAGGAATCCCTCAACCTCTCCGAATTTCACTTGCCTCACAGGTTCAAGCTCCACAGTAAGACCCATTTCTTAGACTTGCTCTAAGGGTAAAAGCTAACAACCCAATGAATGTGTGCATCTCTCCATTTGGACTACACGGAAGTGTTCCGTAACTGTTAGACCCTACTTTCTTTCTGAAATGTTTGAATGACATCACTCATGCTGTGAAGGTCAAGGTGAAATCTTGAATATCAATTAGGTAACAAAATATTACAATAAATTCCAGGGAAGTAGGAACTTACAGGGGAAAAAAAATGGTTGTCTAGCACCTCAACTATAGCCCAGATACTTAAAAAAATTAAGATAGTATCTTTGGTTTCTGCTAGTTGGAAGTATTTCTATTGGTTTTTTCCATCTTGGGTTTGGTGAAACCAAGTACATGAGGTAGCATGATGAATGTTTGCTGCTAAGGAAGTAGGGGTTGAGCCAGAAATTGTGACTGCTTAACTGCCTTAGATCAAGTTCAGGAGCCCCTCACAAACTGGCCCGATGGCTGGCCTCTGAAGCAAAAGGTAAAGAGAATCCCAAGCCAACGAATTCAATTACACTAGTTCAAAAGAAGAAAACACAAATGGGCAGGCCTACTGGCACAGCTGGTTAGGTCATTGCTCGGGAGACACTCTGAGAAGCAGCAGCTGTTGGCTCACAGACTTGGGTCCCCACCATCCAGCTACCGCGGAGACCATGACAGAATTTCTGACCTCTGACCTCAGCCTGGTCCAGTCCTGGCTATTTCAGGTGTTTGCTTTCTCCTCCTCTCTGTGAGGACCTCTGTCTTTCAAACAGAAGTAAATAAAATGAGCCATTTACAAATCTATTAATTTTTAAAAACATACTTATTTATTTGAAAGACAGGTTTTACAAAGAGTTAAAGAGAAATAGAGATCTTCCATCTGCTGCTTCATTCCCTAAATGGTAATGGTCAGAGCTGAGCTAGTCTGAAGCTGGGAACCAGTAGCTTCTTCCGGGTCTCCCTATGTGGGTGGAGGGGCCTAAGAACATGGGCCATCTTCTGCTGCTTTCTCAGACCCTAAACAGAGAGCTGGATTGGAGTGGAGCAGCTGGGACTAAAACTGGCATGCTGCTGGCACCACAGGCTGGGGATTAGCTTGCTATGTCACTATGCCGGCCCCCGATGTTAAAATTGTAACTAAAAGAAATACAAGGACAGACATTGGACACCACAGCATTTGGCTTAGCATTAAGACACCTAGATTTGAGTCTCAGCTTTAGCGCCCATCTTCAGTTTTCTACCCATGCACACCCTAGGAAGAATTCATGAAGGCTCAAGGGACTAGATTTCTGTCACACATATAGGAGATTGAATTCCCAACCACTGGCTTCAGGCTGGCTGATTCTAGCTGTTATGAGCATTTGGGGAGTAAATTAGAAAATGAGAGATATTTTGTTCAAATAAAAGCATAGGGAAAAAAGACAAATACTATATTACACTACCATGCTATTGATTAACTTGAGAAAGATACTACTTTCTATGCATCTTCCTGCCAGGGTAAAGAGATGTCAACATGGGGTCCAGTTTGATAGCCTAGTGGCTAAAGTCCTCAACTTGCATGTGCTAGGATCCCACATAGGTGCCAGTTCATGTTCCACCTGCTCTACTTCCCATCCAGCTCCCTGCTTGTAGTCTGGGAAAGCAGTAGAGGATGACCTAAAACCTTGGGATCCTGCACTCATATGGGTACCATTAAGAAGCTCCTGGCTCCTGGCTTTGGCAGTTGAGGCCACTTGAGGAGTGAACCAGTGGACAGAAGATCTTTGTCTTTCCTTCTCTCTGTAAATCTGACTTTTCGATTAAAAATAAATCTATCTCTAAATAAATGTAAGAAAAATGTCAAAAACGATCATATGTTTGCTGTATATTTTACTTCATGCAATAATAGTCACTGGGATTGAGGCAGGTGCTGATGCTACTCCTTACACTGGTTCCCACGTGAACACCCACCCGAATGTGGCCACTCCGCTCCTGATGCAGCTTCTTGCTCACGCACCTAGGAAAGCTGTGGGAGACAGTTTAGTGGTTGGGTCTCCTCCACCCACTTGGGAGACTGGAACTCTGCTCCTGACTTCAGTCTGGTCCAGCCCCAACGACCGTGGCCATTTTGGGAGTGAACCAGCTGATGCAAGATATATATATTTTTTTGTCATGCAGTCTTTCAAGTAAGTAAAATAAAACTTAAAAAGAATTCATTCACTGAAACCACACTGAACACTGTCACCCACCACGGCGTATGCTAAACAAGAAATACTACAAAGATGAACAAATGCATGGTCCCTGCCCAGGAAGGGACCAGGCTAGGAAAACATCCTCAGAAAGCATCTCATAGACTCCACAATAGAGGAATAGATGGGTGGGAGGTGACCGAGAGGCAAAGGGAAGACTTCACAGGGAAAGAAAAAAGTTTAAAAAGCACTATCATAACAGGGCTACAAACCAGTGCCACACAATGAAAATCTAATGAAAACATTAACAAAATCCAATATAAACAGATAATCTGGGGGGATTAGTTGCTGGTTTGTTACTCCCAAGACTTTGCTGTAAAAGGGACTAAGTAAGAGCTGGCTCTATTCAAATGAACACAAATTATCCACTGTTAAGCTCGTTAGAAAACCTATGGTTTTCCTTTTATTCTGTTCAATAAAAAAAATATTAATCGAGAGCTGACAATACACCAAGCACCAATTTCATGCACGGGTGAAGGAATCATGGCAGATGAGACAGACATGAAAGAAAACGCTGGCAGGCTGGGGAAGGTGAGATAAGATGAGGGAGAATGTGAAAAATGCTTTGTGACAGGTGCCAACGAGGAGCTAGCAGAGACGCACACTCCTGTGTTCATGTGGGCCAGGCTGGGAAGGGAGTGTGGGCCCCACGGAGGGAGCGTGCCACTCAGTGCCATCTGATCACGACCCTGGGGGACCCCAGTCTCAGTGCTGTTGGCACTGGTTTTCCATAGAAGCTCAGACTGTTTTGAGATCTGCAGATTTTCCCGGATTGTTTATTAATCCTATCTGTCACTGACTTCAGCCACTTGGTGGTCTCACTGATTCCACCATGCAGAAGGATCAATGCTGGCGGATAAGGGGAAGGCAAGGAGGCAGGGTTGAGCCCATGGGCATTGGTACCACATTCAGGTCCTGCCCTTAGCTTTGAAACCTCGTTCTGAATCCGTGAGTGGGAAGAGAAGCCTCTGAGGTTGCTGAGGTAGGGCAGAATGAAAGTGCAGATGATATTAACAGAGACAAATACCAGTTTGGGATGGGTTTTGCCCATAGTGTGTTTAGCTGTCTCTTGGGACCCCTACAGCCCGTAGTGGAGGACTGGCCTGAGGCTCCTCCACTACTGAACCAGCATTCTGCTACCACACGTGGGAAGGCAGCAGCAGATGCCCAGATAACTGGGCACCTGCCATCCACATGGAGACCCGGTGATAGCTCCTGGTTCTTAGATTCGGTCTGGCCCATCTCTGGCTCTAGCAGGCATCTACAGATAGACCTCTGTTTCTTCCTCTCTTCCTCTCTGTTTTTTACTTTTACCTTTCAGATAAATAGTAAAATAATAATAATAAAAATAATAATAATAAGTGAAAAGAAACATCTGCCATTGGTAAATGGCTCCACCACTGCAGCCTCCTGTTGCTACGTGTACTGGAAGCTGCTGAGTGTTCTCTGCAACAGGTGATCTTCGGAGGAATTGACAGCTGGGGGACTTGGTATTGGGGTTAAACATGTCTCCAGCTCACTTCTCAGAACACACATCAAAGGTAGAACCTGAACATGGCTTGGCTGGTCAGGCAACTGTTTAAGAGTGAAACAAAACAACACAAAACCAAGAAGGAAGACTTGTAAACATTCCCATGAGAGACCTAGTCACACAGGTTGAAAATGTTCTCTGGCCACATGAGCCTAGGAGCAGCAGGTCTGAGAGGGAATTTAGGGGCTTGACTTGGGAGCTTGCTTCCTGAATGCTTTCTGGGGGTGGGCAGTGCTTCCACAGGTGAACTACCATTTTTTTCAAATGGGGGTGTTGTACTGTGAGAGATGGGGATTCCACACAAGTACTCCTGACATGGGATGTGAGGTGGGCTGGAGGCACTCATATTGGTTTTCCTGCTCTCTTACCAAGTAGCCACTTTGTCTCTTCTGAGGGGGTGGGGAGGAGGCATGTACAATACACCCATGAGGCTATTTCAAAACGTCATGGAAATGGAAAGTTCACTTCTATGCAAGAACATTTTGAAATTCATGCACGTTGGAATTTTCCAAATAGCTCACAGAGATGGCTATCCATAAAAATACAGATTTCAAACTTTGCTTCCATTCTAATCAATGTCTCTTTGTTTACTGCAGACCATTCGACCTTCCCTCATAGGGGCTCTTCTAGGCGCCCTTTTTTCCTTTGTCTCTTTTTTGGGGGATGAGAACAAAGGGCTGACAGGTGACAGGAAACACAGAGGCGCAGAGAAAGCTGCATTCTATTTTTCTCCATCTCATTATCTTCAATCAAATCAACACGTAACTTCTGATACTGTGTAGCATAGTAGGGTAACTGCTTGAAAACAAATAAATGCATATTTCAAAATAGTTGACAAGAAGGATTTTGAATGTTCAACACTAAAAAATGAGCAGTGTTTGAGGTGATGGACAGGCAAATTACCATGATCTGAGCATTACACAATAAACATGTTTTGAAGTGTTGAACTATGCAACTTAAGTATGTGCCATTACATATCAATTAAAATTTTTAAATATTGGAGCTAAATTATATTTGTCTTCCAGCAGGTGCTTAATACTAATTGAAAGAATGTCTGTATGTGAGGTGAATAAACACATAACCAACTTTAGTGAAGTGTTTAGCATTTCAGCTATCAGTGATAGACCGTTCTAAATGTAGTTTAAGTATTAGAGTTAAGTTTCCTTATGTAGTAGGTTGTTCTCAAGTTGTTGGTCACCAATGTTGCTGTAGATGTTCAAAGACAGCGTTTGGGCCCCAGGAGCCCTGTCTTTCCATTTCAGCATCCTTTTGTGTACTGTCTCATAGCAGTAACAAGGTTGCCCCACTGTAAGCATTACATCCACATTCAAGGGTAGATGAGAGGAGGAAGGAAGGAGCTAGTATCATAGTATCTGCTTTCTCTTACCAGGAAGGTATGACCCTTTTCCAGAACCCCCCGGACAATGTTTTCTTCCACCCTTTTGGCCAGAACTACATTAGATGATCATCCATAGCCTCAATGACCCACTAGACAATGAGCTATTAGTAAGGCTTTTTGCCATCATATACTAACTGAGTAATCCATTAGCAATGGGAAACGTATGTTGGGTAGGTAGCTAACAGAATCAGCCACTCTTTGGGGACTCTTTCTGCCGCCTACTCCTTTTGAACACTTGAGTAACACATAGTCTATATTAATTTATTTACGTCACTTATTTTCCCTTCAAGACAATTTCTCCCTCCATCATTTACAGAACAGGTCCCCAGTAAGTGCTGTTGAGGATGCTAAAAATATTGCAGATTTTCTGAAGCACGTGAAAATGATGCTGTTTAAGTAGTTATGGGAAGAAAAGCTCAAGTTCTTTTCACACTAACTACGATTCCATTCTCAATACACTAGATAAAGTAGGCTTAAGTGAAGTCTCAAGAATGAGAACATATATAAACAAATATGAAATAGTTTTACAATTATAACCATAATGCAGATGATTTTGCTGCACGATTCATGTAATTCAATGTGGACTTTATTCCATTTTCTGGATCTGAAAGAAAACGGCTGTTTCTTCAAAAAAATATTTCAAAAGCAGAACAAAAGAGACAGAGAGATAGAGAGATGGATCTCCAATCCACTGGCTCATTTCCTAAATGGCTATAAGACTGGAGCTAGTCTGAGCCAAAACCAGGATCCAGAACTCCATCTGGGTCTCCCACATGAGTGCTGGAATCCAAAAATTCCCTGTTGGTTTTCCTAGACACATTAATAGGGAGATGGGTAGGAAACAATGTAGCCAGGACTCAAACTGGTACCTCAAATGGGGTGCTGGCATTGTAGTGCTTAAACCCACCATAGCATAATGTTGCCCCAGAAAATGGGTTCTGTACTTGGCTTCCTTGCTTCCCTTTCAGTGGGAAGCATTTCTCCAATTTGATACTTTCCACATGCACAGGTACAGTCACGACTTA
This sequence comes from Ochotona princeps, assembly GCF_030435755.1. Lineage (NCBI taxonomy): Eukaryota > Metazoa > Chordata > Mammalia > Lagomorpha > Ochotonidae > Ochotona > Ochotona princeps. Next base: position 10,700,629 of record NC_080859.1, read on the forward strand.
GAGCTTGTTAAAAAGAAGCACAGTGTGGTTATAAAAGCATTGAGGCATTTTTTTTTTCATGACAGTTGTCCTCATGTAAGAATCCTGGGAGAGATTCTGAATTCACACAGCTCCCAGACAATTTTGTAACTTGCCCCTCTGCCCCTGCCACCTGCTTTTCCAGGGCAGAATGGTAGCTACATCCCCTGTGGACACAGGACAAAACCTATGATTGCCTGACCTCCTGAGCCCCATGCTTTAAAAAATTTAGTTCCGCATTTTTGTTCCAACTCTCTTAACGGAAATGAAATTTCTGTGTGGCAAGCTGTTATTGTGTGACCTTTGTCCTTCTATTAATTGCCTTGGAATGTCATGAAAATATAGTTATTCAGTTAACCATTATCAGTACTCCCAGTTTTGCTGTGATTGTCTCAGGACTCTGTGATGACAGTAATGAAGCTTTCAAGAAGCATCTCTTGAGATGGAAGTACCATGACACTACATTTCTGGCTCTCTGTTGCATCACCAAGCTCAGCAGAGTGTTAAAAGAAGCTACCTGGGTAAAGAGAGGATGTTGTTACCATGACTGCACAGGGCACTATCCCTACAGATGGCCATTCTATCCAGTCGTGTGCAACCCAACTGGAAGGCTGGGAGATGACCTGCCTCTGAAAGAGCAAGAGATATAGTTACACTTCATGCTTTGGATTGACTGGCTCCTGAATGTTCTTGACTTTGACTTACATTGTGACCTGGCGTTGCACTCACACCTCTCAGATTATGGGCACCCTATCTACATACTGAGATCAACCAGGAAAGAAGTTCAAAGTCCTCCCCAGTCTGTGTAGTTTTTGTGATGTCCACTAATCACCAATAAGACAAAAGAAAAAAATTTTTCTTTGGATAGAGAATATTATTTACTGTGGGTTCCCAGGCAAAATGGCACATGTAATGGGATCTTGTAGGGGATACCTCCAAACATCTAAGACCTCTGAAGCCCATTCCTTGAAACTTGGCTGAAACATTATGCAATATATTTTATCCTGGTAGTGGACAAGTTTTTTCTTCAAATTTTAGAATCTTTAAGTACTAGTATTTAAGTGCACAAAAAAATTGTGAACAATCTCCTGCTAAGACCTAACTTCAATGGAACATTGCACCAAGAGTTGTAGATGTATTTTATTAATGCTGTGAGATAATTGCCTCTACGTGGTACTGGTTACCAGAACCCATGCTCAGATATCTCATTATCACAATCTCCAATAGGTATTGAAGTCTGCTCTTAACTTCTGTGACATCCTCAGTGATCGGAATGACACATTTTTTGGTAAAGGAAACTTAGTTTACATATGCATTCTCTCCATCACTGTACACCCTCAAACCTGCTGGATTCTTCCAGCAGTCATTAGGGCCATACCCAAATACTCTGGGTCATGCTGGCTGGGCCTGAGGTAGAGGCTGACACCCCACTCCCTGGCAGTAATGGGCTTTGGCTGATGATAGGTGAGCAGATCTGGTATGTTTCTTCCAGGAGAAAAGCTTTGAGAGCCAGTGCCTCTTTTTGCAATCTGGTGACTGCTACTATTCCAAATGGTGGAATATTTTGGCTTAAGGTCTAAGGCAAGGGTGACAAAGAAGGTATAAAGCTGGGTCCTCTAGCCTCCCTTAAAAGACACACAATATGGACAGACAGGCTGGAGACTTTAGACTCCAAGACTTGTTATGGTCACAGCAACAAAACCCAGCCTAGCTGTTGCTCTTAACAGAAAAAACCTTAGCAGCAACGCTAAGAGTATGGCAGAAGAGGGGGATTGCCACTTAGCAGCAAATATTTTGGGAGTCCAGAAGTAGTAGCTGGACATAGCATAGGGCAGAAGCAGAAACACAGAAAACATCACTTTCTAGCACTGAAAGCTAGTTTGAATTTCTCTGGCATGACAGTTCCCAACTCTTCACAATAGAGCCAAACCATGAGGGGCATCCAAGCGGCCCCGCCTCTTCCCCATGTGCCCTCCAACGGGACATGCACACCTGGAACCACCATGGGAGAGACTACATGAAAAGCAGCTGGAAGCATCCTGCTGTCGCTTTCCTAACACATAGGACAAGCCAGCAGGGCGAGCTGGGGCTTCCCTCTCCTTCTCTCTGATGAGTAATAATCACACAGAGTGATGCTGTGAGTTAGGGACTTAAGCAGAAATAAATTGAAATCCATGACAGTGATGACTTAATAATATTGCAAATTACAGTTTTTAGTTCAGGTAATTTAGCATACCAAATCACAGTTTAATTTCCTTCTACGGAGCCCAGGCCTATGAGACAGTATTTGGAGTGGTGGGGCGGGGGGGCAGGGGAACAGACAGAGTAAGGGAAGTACATAAGAATAAGCAGGAGGGAAGAAATACTTAGATCTAGCAAACGCAGGTGCCTTTGAAAGACTAGCCAAAGTGACCCTGAGTTGGTAAATGACAGCTCGTTAATGTATGCAAGGCCTACAGCCCCAGATCTTGGAGAGGGGAAGAGTTCCCGGGTTCCTTTTGTTCAGGTGTCGGCTTCTCCGCCTAGCAGAATGCAAGGATCCAGTGCCCAGAAGGAATGTGTGATGCGTGTAGGAGCGCTGACAGCTGGGAAAGGAAGAATGACTTTGAGAAACCAGCAGAGCCCACATCACTGAATGGCATGTGTCCTTGAGTGCGCACAATGCTGCGTGAAGGGAGGGAGCGAGCCCAGGCATCCAATGACTCGTCTTTTGTTCTAGGATCAGCCTTCCAGATAAAACCAACCACTGTTCAGTCCGCACTCACAAAAAGCTCCCTCAGGTAAAGCCATGGAACCCCCTGGACAAAGCAGCGCCTGTGTGTTCAGCAGCACAGTTGGGGGGAATCTGGGTACAGCTTGCCTGAGGCTCCCCACAGGTCTCTCCGACAGCCATGCCCCCGCCCCTCCCCGCATGGACCCAAGTTCAGAGATGAAAGGTCAGCTAGGGAGGCCTGTTCGTAGATGCCATAAAGTAAAATTCAAGCACCCAGGAACCACATATTTAGACAACAATTTCTGGGTCTCACCCAAAGACTGAATCAGAATTTTTGGGGAGTGGGGCTCAAGAGTCTTCTCACTTGTTTTGAAGTGTATTGTATGCACGGCAAAGAGAAAGGGAGAGGATGAGAGAGAGGGGGGAGTGCTGCTCAATGCCCGCAGTGGCACAGTCTGTGAGACGGCACATCTAGGCTCAGCTCTGCGCACGCATCCCACTCACCAGGGGCAGGAATCTCATTACTTCGACCAGCAAGGCTGCCTCCAAGGGGCCACACAGCAGGTAGCTGGACTCAGGACCCAGAGTCCAGCATGGAACCCCAGCAAGCTGGTGAGGGTTAGAGACGCTGGCATGGTAATGCTTAACCAGTAGGCTGGGCGTCTGCCCTGAGCACCTGTCCCAAGAGTCTGTGTTTAAACACAACCCCAAGACTACCTTAAACACTTGGCTTTGTTTTTAAACCAAAAAACCACTAACTCTATAAACGTAAAATGTACAAACATAAAACATGCATCTGAAGACCTCACTCAAGCAGACAGCTCCAACCATCTGCCGTTCCAGCCGGATACCCCTGAATGTGACCTGGAGCAGTACTAGGAATTATAACCAGAAAGATGCCTACACTGGGCACTGAGTCCATCAACCAGGACCTGCCTCGTTTCCAAACTAACCTGGGCAGGGAACTTCTTTAGGGTTTGGCTACCAACCCAGCAGAAAGCCCTCTTCCAATTCTTAAAGTTCAGCAACCACAACAGAGACTTTTTTTTTTTAAAATAGCCTTTAAAAAAAACAAAAAGGTTAACCTAGTTGAATGGCAGAATTAGAGAGGCAGAGAGGCAGAAAGGGAAAGAGGGAAGTGGGCAGGGAGGCAGGAAGAGGCGGGGAGAGATATCTTCCATCTGCTGGTTCACTCATCAAGGGCAGGGCTGTGGGTGCAGTTGGGCCAGGCTGAAGCCAGAAGCTTCATCTGGGTCTCTTCCATGGGGTGCTGGCAGGGAGCTGGCTCAGGGGACTTAAAGCACTGTTCATAGGGCATGCCAACATCCCAGGCTTTGGCTTAACCTGTCATGCCACAATGCCAGCCCCTCCGAAGCTTTTATTTTTTATTTTTTTTTTTAAGGAAGAAGGTTTTATAAGCCCAGCACCTTAGAGGCCTTAATTCTGAATCTGCCATAGCTTGAGCCTGGGAGATTGATCTTGGAGGTTCTACCTGGCCTGACTGGGAAGGGACCAGAGGAAGAAAGCGTGCACCTTCCTAGTGGAAGCATGTGTATGGACCTCAGTGACACCGACCCACAGCACTGTGGGAAGTCAGCCTCACGCCACGAGAAGGGATGGTCCAGAGAGGCAGAGGTGAGGAGAAGTCAACCAGCCATGGTCTTTCAGCTTACACTCATCGCCTTACACTTTCTAGGAAATGCCTTCCCTGCAGGCTTTCAGCTGTCTTCTCACTCAGTCTGCATAAAGCAGCAAACAAGTACTGCCACACGCCTTCCTACAGTCTTTCTGGGAGGCAAATACTCTAATATCACACAATGAATTGTACTAGTCAGTCGTTAGTGTATGTAAAGAAATTACTGTGCAGTTGATATTTTAAAAGTACCAACAAGTAAAAAACAAATCATGTATGTCCAGGAAATCTCATTTACTATTTTACTTAATTATTTACTTAAGAATGACTGTGGCATAAAGTTGCTTTTGCCATTAATAATAATGAACCAGGTACATCTTTATTTTCATGCATGACTTTCCCAAACATTCTTGAAACACAGTGTTCATTCAGTGAGGCTTATGTTGGCATAAGAAACTCTACTCTTACTCTTACGGCTAAACTCCCCAGTATTGGAACTGCTTTCTTAAACCCTGAAGACCAATGAAATGTAGATGCAGAAGAATTAGGACCTTCAGAAAGCAACTTCTAGAAAGTCTGTGTTGAGTAGACGGTGCCCCTTCTGTGTGCATGGAGTGGAAGAAAAACATAATTGGTGTGCTGGCCCCCAGGAGGAAAGTAGCGTCTGAGGAAACATTGAGATAATTACGAACTACGTGCATAAAAGAGGCATGGTGATGGTTACATGAGGAGGCAGACAGAGGGAGAGGAAGAAAGAAATCACTCCTGGATGATTATAAAATATATCTTATTTACCTGGGAGAGCTAAAGTGCCTGGGCTGTGCTTTTTAAAACTGGTCTTAATTACCCTGGAGACCAGAATTCCATATGAGATAAATATGTTTTTAGATAGTTTCCTAAAATATGTATAATTTACTCAAGGAAGAAAGGGCTGTGTCCTCTGGAGCCAACCTCGCCTCACAGGTAAATACAAATTTAAGCAGATTCCTAAGAAGCACATTATCAGTGCAGCAGCGGATGGAGTCGAATACCTATGAAGAGGCTGGGCTGGTCCATCCATTCAGCACATAATAAAAATGTATTGGAAAAATACACCATTTTCTCAGTGGACTATAATTGGCTATGCATAGCAAAAAGTCTTATTTTCAAAAACACGTTCCGTATCCACTGAGTTTTAAGTCTCAGTCACGGTTATTTTTAAAGCTCAGAATGTGAGGCTATATTAGCGAGAATGACAGAGGCACTCCATGCTAGGTGTCATTCGGCAACATACAGCTCTCTTTGACATCTTTTTTAAAAGCAGACTGTAGAGGCATAGGTGAAACAGCAGATGGTGGCAAAATGAAACTCATCTGCCCTTAATAAGTAGTTTGACTGATGCTTTCAAAATAACCAAAAGTATCCTGAACTTTAAAAGTATATCTTCTAGGGGCCGGCACAATGGGTCCAACCAGCAAATCCTCTGCCTGCAAGTGCTGGCATACCATATGGATACTGGTTCATGTTCTGGCTGCTCCACTTCTGCTACAGCTCTCTGCTTTTGGCCTGGAAAAGCAGAGGAGGATGGCCTAAGTCTTTGATCCTCTACCCCCATGTGGAGACATGGAAGAGGCTCCTGGCCTCCTACCAGCTCAGCTCCGGCCGCTGTGGCCATTTCAGGCGCGAAGCAGAGGATGCAAGATCTTTCTCCATCATTCCTTCTCTGCATTAATCTACCTTTCCAATAAAAATAAAAAACCACACATCTTTAAAAGCACGCCCGTTAGGGGCTGGTGCTGTGACAGTGGCTTAGGCTGCTGTCTGCAGTGATGGAAGCCCAGATGAGTGATAGTTTGGGCCTTGGCTTCTGATTCAGCTCCCTGCTTAATTTGCCTGGGAAAACAACAGAAGATGGTCCAAGTGCTCTGACCCCTCCCACCTACTTGAGAGACCTGAATAGAATCCCAGGCTCCTGGTTTCAGCCTGGCTCAGCTAGGGCATTGCAGCCATTTGTGGGGACAAACCAATGAATAGAAGATACCTCTGCTTACACACACACACACACACACACACACTTACTTCTGCTGTTAGGATCTAGGAAGAAACCTAAACATCTATAGTAGCAACATCTCCAGTTTTACAATCTATACCTTCTCTTAATGGGAAGCCATCCCTAGATTACTGATATCAAAGTTTCCATTGCCCAGCACCTTACCCTCCCCGAGTCCATCCCCTCATTGTTCACCTAGATGGGTTTTGTTGTGCCCTATTTTCAGGGGCTTTCTGAATTACTGCATTCCTAAACAAATCACTGCAAGTTGCTAAGCTGAGAACTGCCATGTTTTGGCCCTGATTGGCTCCCATCATGTCAGGTAGCCTGGCCAGGCCTTCAAAGGTACTGGGCCATCTGCTCATTCCTTTCCTGCTCATTGGCTCTCTCATTTCTTCTGCAATCCCCCTCCTCCTCCTGGAGCTTCCCACCCCAACTCTCACCTCATATAGGTTACCTTTCTCTGGCATATTGATGATTACTGAAGCCATGGGTGCTCCCTTGGCACCTACACTCCTCATTCAGATTATCCCCAGAGAGCTCCCACCCTACCCCCATCCATCCCTTTGGAACCCAGACTCCTGAGCTCCGCAGCTCTGAATTCTGTTCTAGCTCCTTCTTAAACCCATCCAAGTCCTCTATTACTGGCGTCAAACATTTTTCTTTTTCCTGCCAAGGACCATTTGGATATTTGTAAATATTATTCATGAGCCATACAAAGGATCAACTTAACATTATCCTGCTCTAGATATATTGCATTTCAAATCCCTGATATGGATGCTTTGACCTGGACATGAAGTCAGTTTACCAGATGTTTCCCACCTTAATTCTATGGCTAAGTCTTTGAACTCCAGATACCTATTTCTTTTTTAAGATTATTTTTATCGGAAAGGCAGATTTACAGAGAGAAGGGCAGGCAAAGATATTCCATCTGCTGACTCACTCCCTAAATGACCACAATGGCTGGGACTGATCCAATCTAAAGGCAGAAGCCAGGAGCCTCTTCTGGGTCTCCCACATGGGTGCAGGGTCCCAAGGATTTGGGCCATCCTCCATTGCTTTCCCAGGCCACAAGCAGGGAGCTGTATGGGAAATGGAGCAACTGCAACATGAACCAGCATCCATATGTGATGCTGGCACTTGTAGGCAGAGGATTAGCCAATGGAGTTACCAAGCTGGCATCCAGATTTCAATTCCTAATGTCTGCTGGACTATCCAACTGGATGTGTTGGTGAAAGTTCAAACTCATCAGAAGAAATTTTCTTACAATCTAAAGTTTATCCCCACTCAAATTCTCTGTCTCATTTGATAATCTGGCAGTTTTCCTGCATATCCATGAATGATGAGGCCACAGCTGCTCATGATAATGGGGGACAGTAATGCTACTACTATTCCTATTAAACACTTACAGAATTCATACTACCTGCCACTCCTGTTCTCAGCTTATACTTTGTCATTGAATCCTTGCAACAAGCATATGAAGTAGCATCTATTAGTGATGCCACTTTACACATGAGGCAATTCACTAACATCACACAGCAGCCTGGATCCAGAAATAACCCTCTTAGAAAATACCCTATAGTACCCTCAAAATTTGTCAGTGATTGCTGGCAGTATTTTAAAGATGGGATAAAGCAGACAATAGCCAGAAGATGGCTAATCTGAGGTCTGAGAAATTTGATATGAAGTTTAACAGTTATGGGGATGGAAAGACGAGTGACAGGCAAGAGACTACGAGCACTCAGAGGACCAGGACTCAACTCTGTCATTGTGGTGCAAGGGACAGGAGCTGTGTCTAAGATGGGTGAATGGGGACAGGAATGCATAATACACAGAGCAAGCAACAGTTCCACTCTCTGCCACTCTGGCAATGGTAGGTGTAGTTCTTGTAAATATCAAACAGAAGGTAAGATACTGGCAACATGAAAATCATTTGACATCCACTTTTCTTTTGCTAAATAGTAACGTGCAAGTGTGAGCATACATCAATGACTTTTCCATTCACAAACCTCTTAGTCACTGCATGTTCAACAAAGTGCTACCTTTTTGTATGGCTTTGGGAATAATATGTGTTAGTCATGGTCACTACGTTTTACTTGTGGACATAAGGCTATATAAAGTCAAGTAAATAAAGTCAGTGAATAGATGTAATAAAGCAACAAGGCACAGTGGCTTAAAATCTGGCCCTTGGAATTTATACGGAACTGGGTTCTAATATCAACTTTTCTTAGTAAGAGGGACAATTTTTTTTCATTTGTAAAATATGGATGACAGAATCACCTAATCCAGTTGTGCTAAAATAGAAGTGAGATAGTGCACATGAAGAACTCCACAGGGCCTGCTTGTCTGTCTCTGACACACACACACACACACAAAGGGTAGAGGAAAAAACATGCAAGTCAACTTGGTGGAACAAATGCATTATTAACTATTCTGAAGGGGGATCTCTATTGACTAAAGAGTTCAATGGGAAGATTTCAACTGGATCTCAAAGGATTCTTGGGGCTTGAAGATATGCAGAAAGCATTTCATCTAGACAGCAAAGCAGAGCTCATCAGGATTTAAGAGGAAGGCACCAAACAGGAATATCACAACAGCAAATCTAAAGGTCTTTGATTACAAATCAGAGAATCAAAGATTTGAATTTTTTAGTCTTCATGAGTGCAATGATTCTGCTACTGGTAGGAATTCATTAGCCACAAAAGAGAGCTCATTTTAGAGGAAGAACACGAGTTCACATTGAAATGTAATGAGTTTGAGGTTATGAAGGGACAACTTCCAACATTCCAGAGGCTGGAAAAAGACAACAAGCTTGGAATGAAGGGAAACACTGGACTCTTTTAGCTCCTAACGAAGAACAACTCTTTCTAATTTCTCTTTACATCCTTTGGACCATCTAGCACAGTGTTTTGAAAGTACAAAATACTTATTGTGCATGTGTGACTACATAAAAGGACGAAAGTCAACATTTCTGAAATATCTTCATTGAGAAAACAGTTACAATTGAGGACATAGATTGGTCTCCAAGAAAGAACAAAATCAGAAGGCATTCAAACACTGTAGATACAACTGAAGTCTCTGAGTATCAGAAACAAGAGTGCACAGGGAGAAAAGAGGGGATCCAGTGGTGGTCATAGGAACACTGGGACCTATGGAAGAGGAAGAGAACCAGGGCATGTTACTGATGGCTTCAGGTACAAGTTTGGTCAAGTGTTACAGATGGAAGCTACAAAGGGAAAAATTAAGATTAAATGGGAGTGGGGAGTAAATGTAGACTGCAGATGACACTGAACGTAAAGGATGGAAAATAAAAATTCCCCCCAATCTTTCCTAAAAAGTATATGAAGCATGAATAGATGTTATTTAAGTACTTCTGGTGAGTGATTACTGCTAGAATTGATGAGCAAATGAGCTGAAACAACCACATTATACTATAAAAATACTGTACACTTTTTTAAAAAAATTAGAACATTTTCACTTTCATTTCCATGCTATGAACATGTAATCAATGCAAAAGTACTGTAAGGAGACATGGCCAATCAACTTTTAGGACTTAAAACATACTACTCCTACTTGTTGTGAAAAAAGCCTCAACAAGTTCTATCAACATGAATTTGGCTGTTGGAAGGTGGTATTTTTGAATAAATACAAAAAATGTTAATCTTCCTATCAATTGCTTCAATAGAAATTCTAAGTGCCCCCCACCCCTGTAACTGTCAACTGGATGGTTTCTTTTCCTAGAACTAATTGTTTTGCATGTTTGAAGAATGCAAAGTTTTATTATCACAGAACAAAGTCTGTACAGTATCATTAGAGCATACAAAGCCAACATGGCTTGTAGAGCTAGGAACACCTGCAATCAATAAGCATCTATTTGTATTTATTTATAGAAATCAAAAACAGATTTTAAGAAACAATTTTAGGCATGGATTTGCCTTTTCTTAATGCTATGAAATTCATGCTGAGTGGAGGAAAATCCAGGCAAGATACATTCAACTTAGGTACATTTTCAAGGTGAACCAGAAAATCCTCAAAATATGACCTTCTAATGTAAGCACTGGAGCAAGCACAGAGTTGGTGAAGAAAACCACAAGATATAAAAATGCATAGATATATGATCAACTGGGGACACATTTTGATGGAGTTATCACCAGAGCTCTACAGACAAAGCATATCTATCAAACATGCCTACTCTAAGATGTGATTCTATTAATTCCCTGTGAACAGACATCAGGTAAAGTTCTGGATACCAGGTGTGTAAACAGAGAGAGTCTGGTATTCCAGAATTGGCCGAGTAGAAGCCCAAACTCAAGCCCACCAGATGCAGCAGTTAGTTCCCACCGGGAATACGACCCCCCCCAATACTAGTGCTATCATTATTTAAACATTTAACAGAGAAGCTAAAGACCAAAAAAGAACACGCCTGCACTTCATTTCAAGTGACAGCTAATACAGTCCATTAAAGGCGTAATGTTATACACATGGTAGTTACATATAAATAGTAACATTAAAAGGGGTTACAGCATCTCTAAACCACCCTAAGTCTAAAACACTTAAAAAGCACATTTGCAGTACAACTTATCTTAAATTAATTTAATTGGTTTAAGCAGTCTTCAGATTAGTGATGGGCTCTGATATTTTCCTGATGATAAAAAGGAAACAGACAAATGCTTTTTAGGCAGCTTAACATCATTCCCAGGTAGACAACCATGTGACCTATGTCATTTAAACGTCATTAACTATCAATGCATAGCATTTTCACTTAAGTGTTTTCTGTAAATTTTGCTTTCCTTAAGTCTTCAATTCTAATAAGTATAGCTGGCACAAAGCATTTCTTCCTCACACTCTTTTGTCCTTCACATTCATTATCCAGGAACTTTTTCAAAGAGAAAAAATAGGAGAAAAGTGGCAGCAAAGATTGAATACACTCGCAGTCACTTCACTGTGGAAGGGTTTGATTTTTCGTGTGTGTGTGCGTGTGGTATGAAAAATAATCCAGTTATATTCTTTAGCTCAAATGCTTATAAATAACTTATCTGAAACACATCAGGTAAATCTGTCAGTTCTGGAAGTTTATTTTCCCACATGTTATCTAGAGATAAGGAAGTCTGTCCCATTAGATTTCCACTGACATAATTGTGCATGAATTCTGATCTGATTTGGTATTACATGGTACAAAAGGTGACATGTTTTCTCTAATATACTCCATTAGAAAGGAAAGAAATTGCCAGAGTATGAAATCTGAGTACCTTGATTCAGAAGCCATGTGACTTTGAGGTTAGTTCAATAGGAAAAAAAAAATTGTTCAACTACCCCAGGCACTGATGGTCGTGACAAGCAAACCTAACACTTAAGGTAGTTGCTCTGTTGGATAATTGATACAATCTTATATTATCAGACTGCTGCAGCTGTAACATTTATTTACCATATTGCCTGTGTCTCTCCAAAATATCTAAATATAGAATCACAAAGAAAACACGAGTGCTGTCTGCATTCCCGAATCTCCGATAATCCGAATATTTGGCTAAGACGCCAGAATCAAGAAACAGCACTGATGTGCATAGCAGGGAGGATATGGATTTGAACTGCTACACAAAGCTGCTCCCCCACCATGTCAGAGAAATATTAGCTTAGGAACATTGGAAAAGGGTCTTGACTGAACCAATCAGGAGTTCCTACAACAAAATTTCTTCCAAGATATTGGTGCTTTACTAAAACACTACAAGCAAATAGGAAAATACTGGATGTGAACTGCTGGCAATTTCAAACGATGTTTCCTAAAAAGTGAGAAGCTAGTGTGCTTTAACAGCTTATGTTCTACAATTTCACCTGACACATCTGACTTTTTTCTTTAGGACAGCCTGTCCCAGTAGGTAAAGCCTGAATGCAATTCTTTGGGATTTTGTCCTCCTTATCAATGAAGGGTAAAGGGCATCACCGCAGTGTACTTAAGGATTTTTGAATGGTTTTTGGAAATTCCTTTCTACTTCTGAATTAGCCTCCGTGGCAGAGCCCAGCCAAAAGGTGAGTTTTCCAGATGTGATCCTCAACTTTGAGCTAAACATGAAAATGAGGCAGTTCCTTGGTTCCACAGTTGAGATTCAGAACTCACTTCAGTCAACCCTTTGCTATCTGTAAGTCAAAACCAAAAAATAGGATGTTTCTGGCAATAGGAAGGGTCGTGTTTGAGGTAACTTAGTCCTGCAAAGTGGAGGCTAGTGCCAGAAGCTAATCCTCCACCTTCAAGCACCGGCATTCTGTGTGGGCAACATTTTGTATCCCAGCTGCTCCACTTCCCATCTGGCTCCCTGCTTATGCCCTGAGAAAGCGATAGACAATGGCCCATAATTTTACAACATTTACTATTAAAACTGTTAGGATTTTGTTTTTCTAATTACCCCTATTACTGCCTTACTCTACATGCCCCGATTCTGTGTATTACATCTCTCATTCATCCATCAGGACCCAAAACAAAGACCACTTCCTTTGTGGAACCACTTGCTCAACAGGGTTGGCTCTCTCCTGTTTTCTCACAAAAACTATTCATAACCTTATTTTAACTTTTTTTTCTGATTGTATTTGGCTTACAAAACAAAAGCTGACCCCAGACAGTGATTCCTGCATGCCTCATACAGAGTCATATTTATCTCTGTCTTTCTAGTAACATGCCCTTCAACACATGCTTACAGAACACGGATATCATTTTTCGACAAGAGATGCAGCTAAGATGCAACAACTGCAGCAGTTCTGTGTGGCAAGTTGCTGGCCAACAGAAGCATGGGATCAATAAATTAGAGGGTGTCTTAGACAACTGCTCAGGAGGTCTATTAGAGCCCCCCCCTTTTTAACATGAGAAATGTCCCTTTTAAAAAACTAGGATTTTCTTACTGAAAGCAAATTCTGCCTACAATGAGAAGATCCAAAGATTTTACTTCATAGCCTGAGTCAGACAAAGAAAGGTATCTTCCATTACTGTCTCATACTCCAAACAGCCAGGGGTTGGGCCAGGCTGAAGCCAGGAGTCAGAAACTCCATCCAGGTCCCCCGGGGTGAGCACCAGAAGCCATCTTCCATTGCTTTCCTGGGTGTATAGTAGGGAGCAGCCAGAGTTACACCTGCTCACTTAAAGGCTGGGACTTTTACCTGGTTTGGGATTTGCGTCAAGAATAAAGACTCATTTTGCAACACTTTTGGCAAGTTCCTGTCATGAAGGAAAATAAGTCACATGTCACTGGAGATTCCTTGGGGAAGCCACCCATTTCTTGGAAGGCTGCGTCCTCACTGAACGATGCCCACACTCCAGGGTCTCTGATATCTCTTTAAATAATTTCCTCTGTGTACAATTTAATGAAAATAGTTTTGTTGACATAGCTGACTCCTGTTAGTAAGCTTTCACAGACAAGATACTCCTCTTTCGTGAACTCCTTCTAGAATTGCAGAGTCAAGGCCTTTAACGTGGTTAAGCATTTCTTTGCCAAACAAACTTTCAGGCAGAAGAAAAATGTTGGCACACCGGGCCCAGAGGGAGCATCTGTGATGCTTGGCAACACATCTGGCTCTGCTGCTGCAGTGAAGAAACAGGCTTCACATCTCCACAGGCAGTGGTGTCAGCCGGTGTCAACGATGCTGCCCGCGAGCCAGAAAAAATCGTGTCTGTGCCTACGAACGTTGTCAGCCTCCTGAGAGCCGGAGCTGACACAGTGCTACTGCGAGAGTCGTTGTCATGAAACGAACCGGAGAAGCCGTCATTTCTGGCTGCAGTTCAGAAGTTAACTGATATCCAGAGGACCGGTTTCAGAACAATCTGTTGACCTTCCAAGGACTGTTCCGATTTTTTTTCTTGTTGTTAAGGCAAAGGAAACCCAACTCTCAGATTAACCCAAGGGGAGAGTCTGTTCACAGTTGGTTTTCCTTAAGTGGTATTCTTGCCCAATGATCTAAGTAAAATCCACTGATGGTCCCTGAGTCCCTTGGCCACTCAGAGGGTATATTGGAGGCATTCCTTTAGCACATTCTAAAACTGTGGACTGATGCTTCCTCAGAGTGGAGCAAAGAGGGACAAACTTTTCAATGTTCTTACATACTGAACCCAACCACTGGGATCACTGCTTAACTCTGAAAGCAAATTCTGCCTGTAGTTACTGTGACCAGAAAGGCTCACTTTTTTAAAATGATGCATTCATGTTTTTTAAAAGATGACCTCACTGCAGGAGATCATTAGAGTGCTAGAATTCTGGAGGATTCCAGGAATCCTCATCATGCCTAACCTTCATCTCATAGCTACAAACTCTCATTTTGTCTGCTACTGCCTTCCTCGGTCCAATCAGTATTTCCAGCAGTTACCACTAAGAAACTGAAAAGCCAGACAAATGGACCTCACAGATGACAAGTCCCTTGCTGTATTAGACCATTCTACATGATCAGAATTTGCCATCAGCCTTTTGGTACAAGGTTGCTATTGAACTAAGTTAAAATTTTGACTTACAAAATTTGCATTTATCTTAGGAATTTGCAAAAATGGATATTGATGTCAACAGGAATTTGGTGAGAATATGATTTTAAAATGATTTTTGAAAAAGAGTGACTGCCTACTGCTTGCTGGTTTATTCCTCAAATGGCTACAACAGTTACATCGGGGCCAGGCGGATGTTAGGAGCCAGGAACTTCAACCTGACCTCCTGTCTAGGTGGCAGGGACCCAGATAGCTTCACCATCTTTTGCTGCTTTTCTAGTTGCAGAAAGAGGGAGCTAGATCACAAGCAGAGCAGCTGCATCCAAGATGGGATGCAGGTGTGGCAAGCGGTCACCCAAGCTGCTATGTCTCAATGATAAAGTTTCTGGAAAATAATTTAGCATCCATACTGAAACAAATGCAAAAAAGTGTGTGTGTGTGTGTGTGTGTGCGTGTGTGTGCGTGTGCATGTGCGTGCACGTGTGCATGTGTGTGTGTGTGTGTCTGTCTGTGTACTGGTTGGCAGGAGTGGGAAGGGGGTGATGTGCATCTATCATGGCAATGAAATGCCCACATCCCATATCAAATGCCTATTTTCAATATTTGGCTCCAGGTGCCGACTCCAGCCTCAGCAGACCCTGAGACAGCAGCGATGGCTCAAGCAGGCAAGCCCCTGCCACAGCATGGGAGACCTGGATTGTGTATCCAGGTCCTGGTTTTGACCCTGGTCCACTCTGGCTGTTGTTGACATTTGGGGAGTGAACCAATGGTTACAGACCCTCTCTTTGTCTTTGCCTCTCAAAACAAAATCCAATATAAGCTTTAGAAGCTAGAAAAATACAGTGAAGTGTTTTCTGAAGCATAGACACAGCAATTGGAAGGTGGTTACCTGCATCAGGTTCCTGTCACTGCTATCACAAATTGCTGTGACTCTAGTAACTGAATAGAAATTTATTAACTTATTATCAGATAGTTTTGTAGGACAGAAACCTAAAATGGATCCAACCAGGATAAATAAGAAAACATCCAAGCTGTGGGCAGGACAGCATTTGCTTCTAGAAGCACCAGGGAGAGACCTTTTCTTTCCAGCTTCTGGTGGCTATGCCCAGTTGGTCAACATGAGACCCCCTCAGTCCATCTTCAAGCAGCTAGAGCAGCTCCTCCAATTCTGTGTTTCACTGATGCTACTACCATCACTCAAGCCTCCAGCACAGACTTCACAGGGAACGGCGGGAAGTCAATGCTGCTCTTCCCACATCCCATTCTTAGTCTTCAGATTCTTTGAGTTTGCTGAGTCACGGGTGCAGGCTCTTAACTTTCTCAGGTTCGAGATCCAGGAGCTGGGGCACCTTGCCTTTGTAGGACTTTGAGCTTTCCTTTCTGATTAATGGGCGCGAGAACAAGGGTGACAGCCAGCAGAACTCCTGCCACCTGTCACTTTCAAGACCCTCAGCTGAAACTGGTCCAGCTGTTTCAGCAACTCCTTATTCTTGCTGCCAAGATCCTCCTGCTGGACCTTGGCCATGCCTTGGAGGTCTGCTCTTCCATTCTCAATGACACTTGTGACCATGTCAGATGCAGGACAATCTCCCCATTTTCATGTCAGCTGAGCACCAATGTGAGTCCTATTTGCTACTTCCATTCCTACTGCCAATAGTGTGACATATTCATAACTTCCAGGGTCCAGAACAAAAACATGTTGGGTATTCTTACCCTGTAAGCCTTAGCTTGTAAAACGGGCAAAGGCTGAGTATGGGAAGAGGAAGAAAACTAAAGGAGAGAAGCCCCTCGCTGGGATGGAGTGTGTGTTTCCTAATGGCACCACCCAGGGCACTTAGAGGACCATGCCTGTGGCAGTCTGCATTTGTATTTTGATCCCTTCTCTTCTTTGTCCCCCAGGAAAACCTAATCCTTAGGAAGAGGTCAGATGCCAAACACAGACAGAAAACCTGACGTTGGCTCAGCTCTGACAACTTAAGGTCTGTGTCACTTGGGGCAGTTCACCCAGGTTTCACTGAATCAGTTTTAACATGAGGATGCGTCCCTGAGTCCTTTCTAGAGCTCCCTCTAGTGGAAGAGCCACTGTGACTCTAAAAGCATCAGCAGTTTCTGTGGACTCCGGCTGTTAGCTGGGCACCAACCATTCTGCAAGACAGGAATGCATCCTTCCCCATGTGTTGCTAGCTTATTCTTATGCTCTTGCCCCCAGAAGGAGATAATGATGGAAAGGAGTAGTTCTTTTGCCTCCTCACACACTCCTCATCCCAGATCAGGGTTAAATAATAAGCTGGAAGGATGTACTATACTATGATTGGGAAATATGTGCCAGTTCCTGCTTCTCAAATAAGCTGTTCCCACCATCTCTGAAAGGCCTTGTCTAGATGGGCTAGTTCTCCACTTGTTTTCTGTAGAGTAGCTGGGTCATGGCCCAGCAGTACATCCAGCCAAGGAACACAAGACATGGTTTCATTTTTTACTCTCATGACAGGAGATATACATGACAGGAGGAATGCAACGATGACAGCTGTCAAGAGTCGCAACTCCTGCAGTATATGTCATGTATCATCACTGGCATGTATTGGTGGGACATGACTGTCATTGGTGGGCCTGACCTAATCAGGAGAACTCAAACAGAACTAACCTTTTCCTGGAGAGAGAATTTTGAGGCATCACAAAGACTCAACCCGGAAATGGTCTATAATGAGAGCCTTACAGATGGAGAGGCTGTGGACACTGGGGCACTAAGAGCAAAAAACCAATCAGGGAACAAGGACATTGGTCCTTCCAATCCACAAACTAAACTCCACCACCAACTATGAGAGTCTGGCAGGCAGTTTCTTGAAACCTGCAGATAACACCCTGACATTGGAGAGTGACACCCCTCCTCACCAAGTGGAGGACCCAGATGAGCTTCCCTTGAACTTCTGTCCTAGTGAACTGAGAACTTGAAAATGGGTTTTAAACCTCTACTCCTGTGCTAATTTCTTGGAAAAAAATAGTGCACACACACACACAAAACAACTAAAAATTAACAGTATTCCAGACAAATGCAATTTACAATTTTTAAAAAAATACTTGTTTATCTAAAAGGTATAGAGAGATAGAAAGGGAGAGATCTTCCATCCACTGATTCAACTCCCTAAATGGCCACAATAGCCAGGGTTAGGCCAGGCCAAAGCCCAGAGCCTCAGACTTTATTTAGGTTTCCCACTTAGGTGCAGGGGCCCTCTCCACCTGCTTTGCTAGGCACACTAGCACAGAATTGTATGAGATGTGGAGTATCCAGCACTCAACCTGGCTACCATATAGGACGCTGGCACTATAGGTGGCTATTAACAGGCTGTGCCATGATGTGGGTCCCAGGATATACCTTTTCAAGTTTACTTTTATCCATCTATTTGAGAGACAGAAAAAAGATCTTAATTCTTCTAATCCATGCATCAGCTAGGCTAGTCCTGATTAGGCTAAAGTCATGAATGAAGAAATCCATTCAGGTCTTCTGCAGAGGTCACAAACTTGAATCATCATCTGTTGCCTCCCAGGGTGCACATTAGCAGGAAGCAGGATTGGGAGCAGAGATGAGTCTCCGTACGAGGCACACCTTTATGGAATGGGGGCTTCATAAATGTGGCTTACCTGCTTGTACCACAGTGCTGGCCTGGGGTTTATTTCAAAATAAATCTTCATCCCCTCTGGTCCTGCCTCTCTCCAATGTCTTGATCTGTTCGCCTGCCATGAGATTATTTCATCGACTAGAACTAGACATTGTCAGATTAAAATCT
Organism: Ochotona princeps; assembly: GCF_030435755.1. Lineage (NCBI taxonomy): Eukaryota > Metazoa > Chordata > Mammalia > Lagomorpha > Ochotonidae > Ochotona > Ochotona princeps. The sequence continues at coordinate 10,719,256 of NC_080859.1, forward strand.
GCCCTCCTATCACACTGAGCCATTTCCTCTTTTTAAAGTTGATGGGGAATGCAGAGGCATGTGAGTCTCGGGTGTGTCCTACACTTGTTTAGGGCTTGTAGAATCAAACCAGAAAACATAGACTTCCAGAATTCAAAAGCAAACAACTCAGATGTGTTCCACTCACTGCCTCCAGTTATCTTGAACCACGGCAACCATGTCATAATATTTGAAGAAAAAGGAAAAGCAATGTAAGCATACATGCCTGAACCTTTTAGCATCTTATCAACAAGCATGGCTTGAATGCCACACATGTGAATCCACGTTCCTGCCCGCATTCTATCTTTCGCTTCCTGATATCACAGCTGGGTCTTATTACCAGGGTAGAATGCACCATGGGACGCATACCTAAACTTTTTAAACTACAAAAGGAAAGCTGATGTTCATTAATTAGATGTCTTGATTATGCAGATTGACCACTGTATTATTACATACAACACAGCGAAAAGCACTGTTCTATGGCTGGTGGGTAGCTGCACCATGGAAATTTAGCTAAGCCATGCTATTAACCACAAAGGCAGGATTTGGTGTCAGGTCAAAAAATCAGATCACACTGTGACTCTGTGGTTGGTGGTGGAGAGAATGCTCTACAACAAAGGCAACGGAGAACACAGTGTGATGTCTTTCAACACTTAATTCAGGAAAAATGTCACCTCCAGCACAGCTGAACATAGTGCGACTACACAATGCGGATAAGTGGAAATATTAACAAGTCAATGATTCATAACTCAGACTCACCATTTAAAACCCATGTTCTCTGCCTTTGTGAAAATCATGGCATTGGGTTAAGAAGGAAGCCAATTCATTTTAGATTTTAGCAAATGTAGACAATGGGTCTTAGCATGAAGTGTCTAAATCCCAAACCCTCACCTGAATGATTATTTTCATAACAAACGAATTCAAGGGACTAGAAACACCCTAAAGGTCAGAAACTGGAAAAGCTTCAAAATCTGGGGATCCAGGTAGTGATGATTTAGCTTTTACTGCCTTGAACCCAAGTTTCCCCAGGTGCTAACATCAGCCCTGAAGAAAAGCTATTATGAAGCAATTATGTGAAGTAATCATAATCTTCGCTTCAGTGTCTTAGGCCTGTGTCTTCGCCATGTGTGTAATTATGTGGGAGGCAACCACGCGAGCTCAAATGCAATAACGGACTTCAGTTTATGGCCACACGGACCCTGTCAGGTAGCCACTGACTTGCTCTTTCATTGTGAGTGACTAGTATCAGTGCTAGCTCTAAAGAAAGACACTTTTCATAATCTCCCAACAATCTGCTAAGTGAAAACATATGGCTGGGCTCAGGCACGGCCTGCCAGGGGTCTTTGCTGAATGGAAAACAGGTGCTCCCATACCGCACCATGTAATACCCCATTTACCCCCAAGTCCAAAGGTTATAGAACTAATAGCTGCCTTGTGGTAATCAGCGAAAGGCAAGACACTAGCCCTGGTGAAACATCTGGGACATATTTTACATACTTGCAACATATGCTTCAAGTTCAATTAAAGTGAGGCTTTGGCATATTTATTAATCTTTTTTTACTTTTATCCTATAAGAGGACCCAGTGACCTGACCCCACCATTCCACCATATGAGAAAACAGAGAAATAATGAGAGTTAGAGGTCAGTACCTCCCCGGATGGTGAAAATACATTTGTTTTCTCACGAAATTCCATGATGCATGACTCTATACACAAACTTTAAACAGAGGAACCAATGAGTTCTTCTAAAGTAGGAAATTGCCCTTCCATTCTGACATAACTGATAGCCAGGACTTGCAACCTGCTCTCTCATGGGCCAGGAGAGATCTCAAAGGTGCTAAATGGATCCGTGCAAGGACCTTCTAGTCAAAACTTTTCTAGTTCAAGATATGCACTGTAAGACTCTTCTAAGATGCACGCACTTAGAGACCCTACTGTAAGTGATTACATTGGAGATTTTCTTTTGTGCTTGGGGATGATGTTCAGGCTATCAATTACATTATGAGCATGAAAAGAAAAACCTCTTTATCGGGCAAATAAATGTTTGGGTTTATGAAAATCAACTCACAATCCTTTTCACACGGAAAACATAGTTTGGTTGACATGCCTTCTAGAAGATTACAGCAGAATTCACTGTCATTTGAGCCCTCATTTTCAACCAACTTTAGTAACCAGATCTGAAAATGTGGTAGAACCAGGGTGTCAATTTCAGACAACCAAGCACTAGATTATAGCAGACACTAGCCCACTTGACATCTATTTGGGTGAGCCACTCGGCCACCAACCAGGTGTATCTATTCGTTTTCCACACCTAACATCCTCTCTACTAAAGAGTAGTTGGAAAAAGGAGAGACTGAGGTATAGAAATACCAACAAACTGGCCAGAAAAATATAGGTTGACTTCAAGCAGGGACATTGAAGTGCTAGACTTCACTGAAAGTTTCCATTTATTAACATTTCTGGGGAAACGCATGCTGCTGGGATGGCTCTTTATGGTGGCTTTAACAATAAAGCAGCGACAAGCAAGGGAAAATGGCCATAAATGGATGGCAGCTCAGTGTTTATCAGCAGAGAAATGATGATTCAGAGCCGGCATGGTGAGTTGAAACACAAGCCCTCCACAGCTCACAACTGACCTTAACAATAAATCACATCATTTATTGCCAGCAGTGTATGCTCATGTTATTTAACATTAAACACAATCACAAATTTTTCTTTTTGTGGGAAAAGTTTTTGTTTGCTGATGTTGCTAATGACTAAATATAGAAAAATTTAAAAATAAGCTCTGCTGATTTTAAGTTATTTAAAATATCAGAAGGGGGAAAGTATGTATGTATATTTCTTCCTTTAGTTATTGAATATTAGACAAGAAATTGAGTCATTTGGAAGGTAAATAATCCCTGATTTCTCCTAAGAATGCCTGCTCCTAGCAGACATTCTCACACTGGGACATAGCTCCACAATGCCACTGGAATCTAAGTTCAAGGGTATAAATTAAGCCAACGCTGTTTCTCTTCGCCAACCTGTATTGCTCTGCTGTAGCTGAAGTCTAGGGAGATTCTAAAGAAGGTCAAAATCTGATTTTATTTGCTCAGCAATGTGCAATTCACGACATTCCCTTCTCTGCCTTCCCATATCACCTGAGGACTTTTCTACGTTTTAGGTCTATGAATACTCCGAGGTAATTACATAACAGCCTCACTGCAGAAAGCAGTCCTCCTATCCTGGCCGTGGCCAGGTTAGAGCAAGGTCATTCTAATTCCTCTTGCTCCCAGTCGTCCCCTCTTCTCCATGGACAACTGAACCAAGCATTCCTAGGATGCAGCCACTACTGGCTGTGGTCAACCTCCCAAGTCAACCAGCAGTGCAAACAGGAGCCTCTCTGAATGAGGCTCAGCCAAGACCATTCCCAATCCAGGCAAGGGCAGCGAGTCCTGGGGTGACGCCAATGTCCTGCCGAACACCCAGCCCAGCCCCTGGCCCACGTGTGATCTTTGGCTGAGCAATTCTCAAAAATTACAGAGGACAATAGCTACCTTCGACTCACACTGGTTATTTTTTCTATTACCCACCCCCCTCTACTCCCCTGCAAAGCATTGCTCGATTTGTAATACTGAAGACAGAACAAATTTTTGCCCTTCAAAAACAGTTGTCACTGCCATTATCTTCACAAGAGCTATCAAGTTCCAGACAAGCTCAATTATTTTTTTTTGTTGTTGTTGTTGTTGTTGCTGTTCCTGGCAGAAAAATATTTGACCCAGCTCTGGACAAAAGCAAGGAGGATTTATAGCCTTCTCCGCCTGTTCGCAACATGCGGAGGCATTGTTAGGATGATAAACAGCACTGTCCAATTTTCTGGACTCAAACACTTCAACTCCTTTTTTTAACTGTCTGTGAAAACAGTGTCATGTCTACATTTCCCCATCCCCAGGCACCCAAGTGCTGGGGAAGATAATTACCTTGTCATCTTTGTCATCATCTTCTTCCTCGTCCTCCAGCATGTCCTCCACTACCTGCAGACAGAAACAAAAGTTGATCTTTTTGTGTGTGCTCTTAAAGGGGAGAATTTTGTCTTGTCATTTTGAGCCTTTTGGAAATGAGAACTTTATTAACATGTGAGATACATGCACTTTGAAGCAACGTTTGATCTTGAGACAGTGATCAGGCGATTGCCTTTAACTGATTAAACTAGGGAGCTGAATCCCAGCCAGGGAGCCCAGTATATGTGAAAGGTTTTGTGACAACTTCCAAGAATTTGAACTGTGCATGAAGTAAACTTGTATTAATATGGGGGATGCTTTAAATCAGGAAATTTCCTTTCTGTCTAGTCTGCTGTCTGTTAATCAGATACATGAAATGTAGAGCCAGATAATTGAGCAAGAAAACAGTTCTGCTATTTTGAATTAACTTTTCACCACACTCTAAGATAGAATGTGCATCTGTTAGTTGACTTGTGCTGGTGATCTGACAAAGTTAGCGTTATCACTTAAGGCTCACGTTTTAAATCAGATGTATAAACTTCAACTCTTGCTTACCTCTGTAAGTTTCTGATTGCCTGGATTACCCAACACTCTTATCTTAATTCTTTGCATTTTACACAGGATTGTGAAAAAGTATCATGATGGAAAGTGGGAACATACTCTACCAAATATATACAATATGTAAAAGACAAGAGCAGGTGTGTTTTTAATGGCTCCTGATTCATATACTTCAGTGGAACAGAACAGTTATCTTGGATTTGCTAGCGGATTTTCCTGTCTCAATCAATATGTAACTACAGGTACGGAGAATAGGATTTCACTGCACATCAAGGTTATTTTATTTTTTTTTAAAGATTTATTTTTTTTAAATTGCAAAGTAAGATATACAGAGAGGAGAAACAAAGAAGATGATCTGTCCGATGATTCACTCCCCAAGTGGCCGCAACGGCTGAAGCTGAGCCAATCCAAAGACAGGAGCTTAGAATCTCTTCCAGGTCTCCCACATGGGTGCAGGATCCGAAAGCATTGGGCCATCCTCGACTGCTTTCCCAGGCCACAAGCAGGGAGCTGGATGGGAAACTGGGTTGCCGGGATTAGAACTGGCACCCATATGGGATTCCAGCTCAGTCAAGGTGAGGACTTAAGTCACTAGGCCATGAAGCCGGGCCCAAGGTTATTTTTTAAATGATTTTAAACATTTATACAAATATACACCCATATCATGGAAATCAAATATTCTGAAAACTTTGACACTGGATTGTTATTCATATATGTTCCAATTTAATATATTTATGACATTTGATATGATATTTAGACTTATTCTGTGCTTCTAATCCAGTCTGTGTATCTGTTTCTGAAGTCTCAACAGAATCAGTTTTCAAATTTTACAAAATGATTTTTTCAAAGCCCACTAACTACTTCCTGTAGTTTTTACATTGACAGAACTTCAGTAACAATGACAGTATAATGTAAAGAGATGTAGAAATCAAGATAATACACAAGCCTCTGTTATTCCTAAATCTCCTTGAACATCCTAAAAGTGTTCATAGATCTAAAGAATACCACAGCACAAAGGTCTATGCGTCATGAACCAACACACAGCCAAAAGTATCAAAGGAGCTGTGAGAGTGGTCTTTAGTTCATGTCATACTTTTCACCTCCTGTTAAATGGTACAATTATATTATCTCTCATTTGGACATTCAGCATATCAAATGAATCATAGTAACGATACACCATTTCCCATATTTAACCACTTGAGACCTTAAACTTACTTTGGAAATGTACAAGGCCATTTAAAGAAGCTCCTTGGAAAGTAGATTAATGGGTCACCTGTTATGCCACAAAGCTAGCCCCTGAACACCATGTTTTTACTCCTGTGAATTATTTATAGGATGCCTGCATCTAGCTTTTATTAAGGATGTATCTATTGCATGCCGCCTGCCTGTAATGCTTATCAGACAGGAGGTACTATGAGGCCAGGATGGTTTTGGACTATGCCTAGGAATGCGAGAAATATTCTGTTGATGCAGTGGGTTGCTCAATGCATTCCTATACTTCCCATCTTCAGAGATGCTTTTTGGTAGGGAGCCTGCCATTTATCTCAGGGGTTGACTTTGCTCACCTGCAAAGGCGTAGATAGCAATGTAGATTAGTAAAAATGCTCAAAATGCTCTCAAGTATTTGTGAGGATCAGAATCCAGAAACATTTCCCTTTAAGCCCAGGAGACCCCAAATCTTTTCTAATTAACCTCCCCAAAATCAAAATGCTGGTGGACGATAAAACAGGCCACCCAGTTTCACACATTTTACAAATCAGCTGCGGATCTGAAGGCATCCAAGTGCGACTCAAAGAGGGCTCCACAATCAGACTCCTCGTTCGCAAAACCCAAACTGTTCCCTCGCTGCACAAGTGGGTAATTGGCTACGCACAACCGCTCTGCAAATGTGCACTCAGAACCACGCAACACAACCATTCGCTTTTACATTTGGCTGAGAAGCGCTGTGTCAGTGAGAACCCTTTGTGTTGTGTTTAAACGCTCTAGAGAGGGCTTTTTTCCCTCTTCCAGTGCCTTTTAATGTTACATTCTAAACATCCACCAGTGAGGATTTATAATACAGACGGATTCAGACGGATGGCTTTCAGCTGCTTCAGAATGGATCCAACTACCCCATTTTGCTCAGGTGAGGCTAGAGGTGCCTGGCAAATGGAGGCGGTAACAGCACAGTGTTCATTAAGGCTGCAATGAGATAATGCACAGGAACTGCTCAGCACAGCTCCCTGGATCAAATGGCTCCAAAGTGTTAGCCATGCATAAAAGCAAAAATCACACCAACTTAGTATTTCACACACTAACTAATGAAAGTTACGATGAAACTTTTCCTGGACTGCAGATTCTGTGTACTCAACAGCAGAAAACTCTGGTTGGAGGTTTTCCTTGACACTAAGCATCCTACTGGAAGTGCGCAAGCAGAAGCTATGAATAAGATTACAACTTAAAATGATGCTTGGACTGATCTTCAGGTATTAGTGGTTCAGTGAGATGGATGGCTTTGAAGACCGTCTCTGAGGTTGAGCTGTATTGGAAGATCTAGTGCGAGCAAAACACAATATGCACAGGAACTGCAAACTGAGTTTTTACAAACTGTGCATATCATTGAAGTGCATTTAACAGCTGTACAACACTGTAACCTTTCCCAGAGAACTCAAACAATACCTGCTATTTAGAAAGCTAGCACTGGACTTTCACACTTCACTAAGGAAAACAAGTAAGATAACGGAGTCCTCATCTATAATTCCAGCTCTTTCCTCTTCAAATAAAACCAAATAAGCATTACATATTTATGTTCTTTAGTCAACTTGCCTAAATATTTGTCAGCAATTACAACGCACACATAGAATCTCCTTGAGGGAAAGGAAAAGGCAAAGAGAGATAAAAAACATGCATGTGTTAAAAACAAAAAAGACAACTTTGTGAATGGGAGTTCTTTTGTTCTTCAGGGGGCATATCACAGATCAGCTCTAGAATCCTCTTCCCAAATTATGCTTTCTGATGCCTTGCTTGAAAGCTAGTAGTATTAATCAAACAAGGGATGGGCACCAGGGAAATCAGAAAGATGTAATGCAAGCAGTTAAAAGTGACATGACCTTCTATAATGTCGCTCCTCACAGACTTGTACGCCACACACTGGAGGATGCTCTTGAAAGAAACTGCTTCTCCAATTGGGTACTATTCCTTGAATGTAATACTAATAAAGATGACATTTTAAAAAACACACAGGCAGCCCCAGATGCAGTATGCTAGCTACATTGCAGCTCAAGAATCAACAGATAACATTGTTTTAAAAGGCATAATATTTCCTCTTCCATATTCACTATTTGTTTAACATTTGCCACTTACTTATAAAATATATATGGCTGTGCATTTAAAAAAAATCCATTTCCAAAAATGAAGCAAAATTGCATTTCTGGAATCTGTATCTCATAGATGAGCTGTTTTAATAACATCACCATTAAAACCCCACAAAATGAACCACTCTGTGATTTGCAAATATGTTATTTAACATTTGAAAGTGATCATATTGATTAACAAAAACAATTCTGCCAGAATTATTCCGCCAAAATGTAAATCGGGGTAACACTAAGGATACAAAAGGAAGGCCAACTAATACGAGAAATAGTAATTGGAGGTGAACTTTAGTATTAAAATCATCACAGGACAGTAAATAATATTGCTTTGAATGCCGATTTAGGGCTTGTATTTAAAACTAAAGTGATAAGAGGGAGTTAACATTAATAATTTTCAGAATATTGATATTATTTTCCTAGGAATAAAAACCTCCCATTTATTTAAATTCCTTTAAACTAAATGTAATCAAGAGAATCCCAGTTACCTTCAGGGTGTAACCTAAGGACTCAATACTACATAGTTCAACTCTGGAAACACAAGGTTGACATGGACCAGTTCATTTTTTTCTCTGGGAAGTCATCTTAAAATGAAGTGGGTGTTTTGCCCTGTTCAGAATGAATAGTTGCACCATTCAAATGTTGTATAAAAAAGCAGCATATTTAAAGAAGAAATCACTGTTGACCAGATGTGCAACCATAATGTTAAATTGTCAAGCTTCATATTTAATTTTGTATTCACAGAACATCCAAATGTGTACAGATGCATGTATTTGGATACTTTACAGATTGCCTATTTCCACCCTATAGATATGGAAAAATTAGGAGAGAGCAGTCACCATGGCATGGAGTTCATTCATATCATTGTGTATGTATGTATGTGTGTGTGAACCATGCAGGACATACATTTATGTGCCAATGGCTTATACGTGTGTAGAAACAGAATAGGTAATTACAGAATGGCTAAGGATTGGGAATATGCATTTGACCATTTAAATGACTTTTGAATGCTTGGAAGCATCAAAGGTCAGGCTGAAGACTTGTAGCCAAGTCAATCATTAATGATGTGCTTGTGTAGGCATTTTTACAAAAGGGCACCAACTCCCAGTAAGACTCTGGCAACACGGGAGGCACAGTCACACTGCCCATACGATTTACCCCATGTTATTAGAATGAAACTCACATTCTGGGATATGCTATTTCATTCAGAATATCTTGAAAGCGACTGCTTGTACAAGGACTACTGCGTCTGATTCATGCTATTAAGAATTTGACCTTGAAGTATTTCAGCTATGGTAGTCATCAAGATAACTGAACCACTAGATGTAATAATAATTAGTGTGATAGGCTTGCCAGTGAGGCTGAATATATTGCAACACAAAAGGAGGCTGACTGAAAGAAAGGCATTAGTACTTATTGCTAAAAGACTTCCTGATTTTTACGGAGACACTCAAATACAATTATTTCTTCTCGCAGAATGCATTTCCTTGATTCATTCTGGGAAGTGCCACGTTGTAATTTAGTCTCACTCTTAATAGGAAATGTGGCTTTAATGTGGCTATCGGATGACTTTTGATGCATGCTACTGATTACATACTGCCTGTATTCTGCATTATCAACAATGGGATTCTGATCTGCAGTCTAATAGGTTTTGCTGTAAGGTGCAAGGACAGTAAATTTACTTTACTGGCCAAGAATATGTAACCTTTTATTTTCTTAAGTGTCAGCTTAATAAGCAGAAAAAAATGTTCCATTAAAGGAAGACTAAACAATAACTAATATATATTCTGTGATCACTATAAGCATCCTAAATGAATTTCCTCCCATATTTCCTACTCAGTATTATTAAATGCTCATTCTTACACAAAGCATTGTGAAGTAGAATTTCAGGGTTTATTTGAGCTATGTCTCCATCTAAAGGCTTCTGGATGTATTGTATTTTTGGCTTGCAGGAAAATATTAATCTTGGTGCCTTTAGGATACTGCATATTAATTTGATTGAGTAGGGAAACTGGTCAACTATTAACCTAATAATATGCTTTTTGGATAATAATGCCTTCTCAAAATTATTATTCATCAGGTTAAAAGTGTCAAAATCAAAGAGATTGAGTTGTTAAATGTGCTTTACAAGTAAAACTCAAAGATAACTCTCTAGGAGCTGCTTTATACAATGATTTTCTCAAAACCAAATGCTTTATTCAATCCAAATAAAAATATCTTATTGATACTCCTGTGTTTAAAGCCAAATTTCCAGTCCAGAGCTGCAATTCTGCAGTAAAAGGATAGCATATTAAATGCTTCCAGATCTGAGAACCGCCTCAAGAACTTTCATGTTTAAGTGTCTATTGAACATGCCACAGTCTTTTTCAATACCTTTCTGGTAGAACAAGAGAGAGCCACGGTGACCTCCGAATTCCACATAACTGCCATCTCCGCAGAGATGAACTTCGCTCTGATCCTGTCTGATGTATTCAGGGATATTAAAGATGCAATAGGCCAAAGTTGTTGCTCATGTTAAGGATACAGCTTAGCACAGGTTTTACATGTAAACACTGCACTTTTGAAAGATGTGAGGGTATTTAAGGGATAGCACCGGAAGACAAAGCATTTATCCTACAGGTTGGTATCAGCTAACTTTTGGGCCATGTTGATCTATTAGCAAAAATGAATCAAACCTACCAATTTGCAGTAACTCATGTTTTCAAGATCAGGGTCACGGAGGGGTGAATAGAATGAGTATAGTTCTGCACAGAAGAATATTCCAACACTAATTTGAATTTTTTCTGCCTCAAATATATTGAGGCCTGAAGATATTACCAGCAAATTTCACTTAGAAAATAAAGCATGTTTGAAAATCATAGTAAAAAAAAATTACAGTCCTTTTCTTAAATCCCTTTTGTATAAATCACGTTAAAGATTAAACATTTCTTTTTCTACAAAGAATATTGACCTCACAAAGGAAGCCCCATTGGGTTTAGACCTACATTTGGATTGCAGACGCTGTCTGTGGTGAATGGTGGGTTGTAGCATAAAAGCCTGAATGAAAAGAATGCTACAAAATCTCACACAAAACCTAACTGCTATATCACAAGCCTTCCACACTCTAGCACAGAGCTCCGTATTCTAGGACAGGCTTGCCTGGTCCACTTATCATTTCTGCTTTATGTAGTGTGCTGCGTGGCTGCTGAAGGAGTGCATAATGCATTTATAATATTTATAGTACCAACATTTAGTTAAATAACCTTTATGTAAGATTTATGTTGATTTTTTATATTTTTAATTTAGTGGCAAATTATGAGCAGCATGTTTCATAAAGATAATTCTCCATTTAAATTCACTAGTCCATTAAATATTAAAATGATGTTTCTGATGCAATCGAGAACAAATTTGTCCAGCTTCAGTGATTATTTGCACTCATAAAAATTAGGCTTGATTAATAAAATTTAAATGCTTGATTAAGTTGACATTTTCATGTCCCATTCTGATTTATTAAAATGAGTCCCTGTCTCCAGGCTTGCTATGGCGCTGTCAATCTACCTTTCCTGACTTCCCAAGCCAGACTACTGGGAAGAACAATTTGGCTTGTAGAATCCAGAATGACTTCAGTGAGATGCCCCATTCTAAGGCTCCTAACTGCTGCCTCGCTTTGTCCCCAGCTGCTGTGGGTAGGCCTCCTGGACTATCTGAATTGCAATAGTCAAGAAAACTACTGCTAACCTTCAAATGGCCCACAGTTACGAAGCTTCTGTAAAGTTTGATCTCTGAGAAGCTCTCATTTGTTTGAAGACTGCTTATTGTCCATTTTTTTTCCTATGGATTAAAATATAACTTGTTTTTCTGGGACTTTCACATTTGAGGAGCCCTCAAAAATCTTATGGAAAAGTGGAATGAGAAGAGACACTTATTTGGTGCAATATCCTTTTGACAGCCGTGCACGGTTTCCTCATGATACACGTTTTCCATGAAACTTTTTCAGTCCTCATCTATCCTAGGATTATGGACACACCAAATGTTACAGTGGCTCCTGTATCAGTCTACAAGGTTAAACCCAAGACTGACAAGGGCCTATGGAAAATCACCCTCTCTGACAGAATTTTAGAAGAGAACTATTCAAAAGTCAGTGACATTATATAAGAAGCCTAAACTCCAGTGCTACCCAGTAGCTAGCCCCGTTTTAGAAGTTGCAAATTGCCCAGTTGTCATTCATTGAGCATCTGCTGTATGTTGAACACATTATGTTTACCGTTTTAAATTCTCGAAAGACCCCAATGAGGTAGTTTTGGTCCCCATTTCACAGCTCAGCAAAATTGAGGTTTGAAAGGACAGATTTGCAAAGCTAACTGGAGAAGGCTTTGGATTTAATCCCGAGTCTTCAGTGGTTCGAAGTGTGGCCTCTTAACCTCTAATGAAGGGGAAGGCACGGGGTCACACCTGCATGTGAGCTGCTGTTCATGGGAGTGTAACTGATTCGGGAACTTGGCTTAGACAAGTCAACTTTCTCTTGCTACCAGAATAGAATGTTTATTTTAAAATAACAGTGGGTAGTAGTTATTTTCTTTTTCTTGCATGATGCAATAAATTTAGAAGCAAGTAAGAGAAAATGCTGCTAAGGTGTATTTTAGTCTGGTCACTAAAATGTTCTGTCCCAATTCTATATACAGGCTCGTAGACTATATACAGGCCTGCAGACTACGCCTTCCTCGGGCAGGAAGCTTTTCTCTGTCCAGGGCCATTTGGATATTTGTATCATTTCTCACAAGCCACGCCCAATTACCAACTTAAAAATTCACCTGTTCAAGATTTACCAACTTTCGAGTCCCACCTGTGGTTGCTTTGCCAGGACCAGAGCAAATCATTTTGCGAGGCCTGATAAATCCCATGGGGCCAGCTGTTTCCCATCCCTGCTAGAACTGTATCTCGCGCAATGCTTCCAAAAATGAGTATAAAACTGAGGATTATTACAATTCCAATCACAGCTTATTTATAATTGTTCCTCACAGATAAATGGATATCCATTTGCTTTCCTCTGCCGATTTGGTATCTGAGCTCCTGAAGTGTTTTGTCAATTTGTTGAACCAAGGACAGTAATGCTCCACAAACACCACCCAGCACACAGGGCTTGAGCATCAGTGCAAACAAGCATCAGGACCAGCAGTCAGCAAGCAGGTGCTTCCATGGGGCCCGACTCCCACCTCGTTTATCACAACATGTGTCAGAGAGTGGCTGTCAGCCAGGAGGAAGGTCAAAAGGCATTCAGAAAGCTCAACAGAAATCATGTGAATTAAGTATGATGACACATCCACCCTGAAACATGTGACCAATACTAAAAGTATCCTCTTCCCTTCCCTGTCTCCTAAATTTCAGTCATCACTTTAAGAAATGATAGAATTTTGCAGACAGACCTTCAGGAAGGAAAACGGTGATGATAAAGCCACCTGGCTGACTTACAGGTAGATATTTGAGTTGGACACTTTAGAGAACTGTGAATTCCTTGGGAAGTTTGGAGGGAAGGGAGTTGGCATTTCAGTGACTCTCTGGGACTCCTGGATGAGAGCTGGGGCTCAAGGAGGAGCAGCAGTCATTCATAGGAGTGAGGTTCAGGCAAGGCACAATGAGGACTTGAAAACAAGAAATGCAACAAAAGAAAGAAATTTTACTTACAGGTTCCCAGAGAGGTTGCGGGTGGCAATGGGACTCTGAGGGGGAACCAGAAGGTGGCCAGAAGCTGAAACCATGGGCAGCAAGTGGGAGAAGCATGGATGCATGGGAGTCCACCTTGCTGAAGGCCTGGGTCGTTACAACCCGGCTGGTTTAAGGAAAACACGTGTGTGTGTGGATGGGGGGAAGGCAGGGAGGAGAATGAACTTAACTATTTTAGTCTGGTGTTGACCACTAGGTTTTAGCATGGTCAGCAGCAGTAGGATGTATCTGAGTTTTTTTTTGCCACCAAGGAAAATTGGGTTTCCTTCCAAGTTCCAAAGCCACTTATTTTCTGGAAAAGCAACTGTGTTTCAGGCCAGAAATGCTCCGTAAGAACAAGGCACACCTCTTAGCTTCATGGCACCCTTATTATGCATCTCTGGAGACTCTTAGCAAGATGGGTCAAGTTCAGGAAGACTCAGGGAGAGTTACAACATGGGAGTAACTGTCAGCCTCTCTTATGGCAATTACCACTAACTCCATATCTCACTTCTGAATCCTCACAGATCTAAACGTGTAGTGAAGAGGATCTTTAGTAAATTGACGTTTAAAAATAGAAGTGGTTTCCTTTACATCTTTCTCTGTAGGAACTGCCATATCACGTACAGGTAACCCTCACCGTCACCGCTGTACACTTTGATCTTTCCAATTGTTAATTTAGCTTCAGTTGAAGAGAGGGACAAACTAGCCAATCAACGCAGGGAGTATTAAAAGCAAACACGCATTTACGGAGTTGAAAAGACAGATGGAGGCATGAGATACAAACTGCAGGGACACAGACATTAAGTCACCCTTTTCCTCACCTGTGCAGGGCATTACCTACTTCTAGAAAGACCTGCCTTTTGAAAGTATATTTGGCTTACTGGATACAGACCTCTGTCACATCATCATATGAATGCTCTCAATTTAGTTGGTGATCTCCCTAAACACGAGAAATAAACGTCATTTATTCCTGGTTTTGAGAGTCAGAGAGACATCTCTCATCCATGGGTTCACGCCCCAACTGTCCACGATAGCAAGGCTGGGGCAGGTAAAGTCAGGAGTCTAGAGTTCAGCCTGGATGTCTCCCCTGTTGGTGAGCAGGACTCACATACCTGGCCCATTCTCTGCTCCGTCTCAGCACACACTGGCAGGAAGCTGAGCCCCGAACCCAAGTACTCTAATATGGGATGCATGCACCCCAAATAGTACCTTAACCACTGGTACCAATGCCTGTCCTAAGGAGCATTTCTTAGTCAACTCCGGGCTACAACCCTGTCACTGTTAGTGCCCATAGTGTTCACTGACTTTTGGCTGATTAGAAATAATTACACATAAAGATTAGAGCAAATCTGATATGCAAAGATTACAATAAAGCATTGATTTACGAAGTGTTTTTTGAGAACCATGCTGCCTTGTTTGAGACGCCATGCTGTACGCTGCTAGTGAAGACACCCATGGAAGACACAATTCGAACAACCCCAGGCAGGGGCCAAAGACCCACAGTAGGCCATTTATCACAGGAGGACTGTGATTTTTATTATGGTTTTTTGCAGTTTTGGTCTTGAGGGCTCTAGTGGATATAAGCCAAGACAAACAAACTTAAGATTCAGGTGAGACACAAAGAGGACTCGAAGTAAGCAATACAACAAAAGAAAGAAACGTTTTACTTACAGGTTCCCAGAGAGGTTGGGGACGCTGGAACTCTGAGGGAAACCTGGAGGTGGCTGGGAGCTCGAACCATGTGTGGCTGGGAGAAGCAGAGATCCATGGGAGTCTGCCTTACTGAAGGCCTGGGCCATTATGACCTGGCTGATTTAAAGAAGACACGTGTGTGTGTGGCAAGGGTGAGCCTAATTATGCTCATGTGTATTGACTACTAGGTTTTAGCATGACCAGCACCTGTAGGATGTGCTGAGTTTGGCCAGCAAGATAAGGAACAAGTGGGGTTGTATCACCACCAACCACACAGAAAGGCAAGTTTTTACTGTCTCAACTCCTATTGGGGTTCAAAGAACTTGCATTAGGCCTAAAAAGGAGGGAGATATCAATCATACACAAAACATCTATGAGAGAGGCACAGCGATGGAAACTCAGAGAGGTGGGCTCATTTAACCCATTAGAATGTGAGATGGTAGGGATATATGGCAGAAGCAGGAGGGGAGTGAGAAGTTAGGACTGCTCCTCCAGAAGAAATTAAAAAGGCAATTAGCGGTTACCCAAGCACATATGTATGTATAAGCCATTAGAACCAGGTAGGTAGGGGCAGACATTTTGCGTTTGAGTCCCTGTTGCACTTGCGAGTCCAGCTTCCTGCAGATGTACTCCCAGTGGGGGGTGGCAGTAATGGTTCAAGTCACTAAGTGCCTGCCACCCACCTTGAGTCTCCTGCTCTGGACTTCGGCTTGGAAGTGACCCGATGGATAAGAACTCCCTGTCTACCTCTCAAATAATCTTTTGTTTTTTCTTCTAAGATTTGTTTATCCTTATTGGAAAGACAGATCAGATTCACAGAGAGGAGAGACATCCGCTGGTTCACTCCCCAAATGGCTACAATGTCTGGAGCTAAGCCCATCCAAAGTCAGGAACCAGGGGCAGGGTACCAATGCTTGCGGGCCAACCACTACTACCTTCACAGACCATAAGCAGGAAGCTGGGTGGGAAGTGGAGCAGCTGGGACACAAACAGGTACCTATATGGGATCCCAGCTTTTGCAAGGTGAGGATTTAGCCATTGAGCCATTGTACGAGGCCCTCAAACAAGTAATCTTAAAATCCTAATGTGTAGCAAATTAACATTAGCTACCAAAAAAATCTCCATAATTTGCATCCTCTGGCCTAGAGTCTTCAAGGGCACTGCCAAATGCCATTGGCAGAGAGGTGCCCAGAGATCTGTCTAGGACTTTCCTTATACCACTATTAAGTTGTCCATAAACACTTGAAGTAAAATTTTCTAAAAAGTAGTGTTTGATCATGAAATTAAAATGGTGCTTGTGAGCCCAGCACAATGGCTCAATGGCAAAATCCTCGCCCTGAAAGCATGGGGATCCCATAAAAGCATCGGTTCTTGTCCCAGCCACTCCACCTCCCTTCCAGCACCCTGCTTGTGGCATGGGAAAACAGTGAGAATGGCTAAAGCCTTGAGAACCTGCACCAGTGTAGGAGACCAGAAAGAAACTCCTGGCTTTGGATTGGCTCAGCTCCGTGTATTGTGGCCATTTAGGAGAAAAGCCAGCTGATGGAAATCTTTCTATTTCTCTTTCCGTAAATCTTATCTGCCTCTCTAATAAATAAATCAAATATATATATATATATATATATATATTTTTTTTTAAAAGGTGCTTGTCTAGGGTATACTGCAGCCTTTTAAAGTGACATGGCTACAGTACTGTGTGGGAGGCCTGGAAGAAGCTCCTGGCTCCTGGCTTCAGATCAGTTCAGCTCAGCTCCAGCCATTGTGGCCACTTGGGAAGTGAACCAGCAGATGGAAGATCTTTCTGTATCTCCTTCTTTCTGTAAATCTGATTTCCCAATAAAAATCAGTAAATCTTTAAAAATAAAATAAAACTGAAGGTATGGTTATGTGGGGCCTGCTTTGGTGTGGCCTTGTATGCTATGCTTGAAGATGTTGGGGGAGTGGCTAAGTGGCCAAGAACGACGGAAGAGGGGTCACCTGGTTTTAAATGTGTTTGTAGCTGCAGAACTCAGAGAACACTGAGTCTGTGGTCTTTTTTTGCAACTGAGATGTAAGCACAGGAGACTTGGGGTCTGTACTACTCTCAGTGAATGATAAATTCCCCTCTTGCTAGAGAGTCTAACTGTGCAGTCAAATGTTTTGAATTTACAGTCCCCTCATCTCTCAGCTTAGCTTTGGCCAGCTTTTCTGGATCCCATTAGCGAATTTCACTGACTGCATTCCATACATTCAATTCCACTATGGATACTTTAGGAGTGAGTGCCCTATGTGAGAACATTATCTGTGCCTGATCTACAGGGACTCAGGTCACCCCATCCGTTCTTTCTCAAAGGGATCATCCCCAAAGAGGTCCATCAACAGCCTTTATAGGGGCTAAGACTCTTTTCACCTTATCTTTATTTTTAAGGTCTGCTTGAGTGGGCCCCAACAAGATACAGTGGCCAGCACTATTGTAAGGAGAAAGGAAAGACTGAGTGCTTCGTCATCTGGGGTTGGGGGGGAAGCTAATTAAACAGTTCGTTATTTCCTGAATCTCTTTGCGAGGCAGACTTTGCCTCCATTTGTCTCCTAGTCACTTCATGAGTCAGAGAATGATTTCATCGATGTGCCCCTCTCTTCCGTCTTTTCATGCCACCATTGATGAGGCAACTGAGATGGCTGTGTGGGAGGAATATCATGCCAGTAAGAATGACTGTTCTTTTAGAGTACAATTAAAAACATGCTGTGTGCAGGATTTCTGTAAATCAAAGAGATCCAAGGAGATTTTTCACTTACTTGAAGGATTTGTGGCTTTGACAAACGCCTGTCTTGCTCACTAGTGTGAGATGAAAGAGGGCTTCTAAAGCACAATTAATGGGAGGCACCTGCCACAGATCAGATGACCAGTACCACATACCGAGGGGTCCCTAGACACAGGAAGGAATCTGGGGACCCCTGGGACACTTGGGAAGTGGTACTCAGCATGGGAGTAGCCAGGTCAGGGCAGTACTGAGTTCACAGCATATCGACTCTGTGTTGTGTTACTCATCCTCTAGGATTTTCAAGTTTTTCATTCGAAAAATGGGGTAAAAAGTCATTTATGAATTATTGACTTGATATGATTATCATGAAGACCAACAGCAGGTGATGTGCTTTGAGAGACTTGGCAGGATACCTGATGTATAGGAATACCTGATGTTTAGAATATCCATGCTGCATTCCTGAATGAAAAGTAAGGGATTGGGCGGGGAAAGACGAATGTTCTCAACCATCAACTCAACTTTCTGATGGCAGTGTGACTGCTGTTGGTTCTGTGACCTGGGGGAAAACCTGACCAGGCAGAGATGGGATACACCAAGTTGCAGCTCCAAAAGAGTAGTGGGACTTGACTGGCATCTAGGAGCCCACATCAGATAGATTGATCTGTGTTCTTATGCTGGTTCTGCCACTTTCTTTCTGTGTGCCTTTGGGTGAGTGATTTAACTTGTCTGCTTCCTTGTACCTAATGTGGATGCAATAGACCACCTACTCCCCAACCCTTGCCTGCTCTGCCAGCCCATTGCCTTCATTCTCTAAGATTTGATTTTCTTTTCCCACGGATGGGCTCTGAGAGCCCAGCTTGTTCCACCCGAGTGTGTTCCCTTGCCTGTCAGAGATGGAGGGACCAGGTGAGTCACCTGGCTGAGGAGACCCCAATCCATTAGCTGGGCTTTTACGCTCAGCTTCTCTCTCCCGAGAGAGGATTCCATGAAGTGATGCGTAGACAGTTTCGATCACAAGCACCCAGAATAACGAGAAAAGCTCAGTAGTTTTTAGGCCCAAGGCCAGGCCCATTTCCTGACATTCTACTTCAACTTATAAAGTTTGTGTCCACAATAAGTCTTATTTGGAAAGTTGGCATGAGCCTACTGGGCAGTCAGGAGAATCCCTCCAGGGTTTGGAGTGACAGCTTAAATTGAGAGAAGAATGACATTCCCATCTCCAAATTCCTTTGGTGCCAGGGATATTTCAGAATGAACCACGTCTTCAACAATTTTTTTTCTGGAAAAGCCTAACAGTTTTCAAGCCAGACATTTTAATGTCATGGTTCAAGTCGAAGCAGATTCATATGGAGAATTATTTGCTTTTTCGTAAGTCTGGCTGGAAAACTGAGGAGGTGAGAGACAGCTCTGAGCCCTGCCTCTCCTCTGGTGCACCCCGTGTGTCTTGCTTGAGGCCCTGGAATGATTGTGTACTTATTCCATCCTTAAGAGTTCAGCTCATTAAATGTGGAAAAGATGTTCGGCCAGTATGACACCTCTCTTCTCTCATAAAAGCAAGAGCAGGTGCCGTAGTGGGCAAACAGTGTGGGGAGGGGCTTTTGGCCTGAAGGAGCTCCAAGAAAGGAAGGGGTCTCCTTAAGAAATACTACACTATTGTAACAAGATGGAAAAATATGAGCAGGGGTGGGAGTTTGGGGGGGAATCCCAGCCTATACAAAAATGTACCACATAATTAAAAATTCAAAATAAAAATGTTAAAAAAAAGAAATATCAAACACATAAGGAATCTTTTCCTGTTTCAGCATCAGTTTTATCCTTCCATGTACTTCTCAATTTCTTGTCATGAAAATATAATTTCCTTATCTTTTTTTGCTGTGCTGAACTGAAGTTCATTTCCCTTTTTATTTTATGGTTTTTATCCTAATTAAACTTGCTTAGCTGAATGTACAGATATTTTGTAGGGTTTATTTTTGCTTTCTCATGGCAGCACTTCTTCTTTCTGTTTCCCTATTTTTTTCTAAAGCAGAAACTTTCCTGGGTTGGAAACTCAGAGATCCTGTGAAATCTTCACACATGTTGAAAGAGTCTGCAGTATTTCTGGGATATGCATCTTAGGGCAAGACACCATTCCCCAGAGTTTTGCATCATGCATGAATCTCATGCAGTCAAGCATGGTAAGCCCACGAACATTACCCCTTAACTTCTGTGTGTGTGTGGGGGGCGGGGGTGGTACCCTGAAAACCACATGGAGAAATGTGTATTAAGGACAATGTATACATGGGTTTCAATTCTTTTCTTTCTCTCTCCCTTCCTTTTTTTTTTTTTTGCACTTATCTATAAATTCCATTTTTTCAGAAACTTTCTGGAGTTCTCTTACTTTTACATGTGTGTATGGATATATGGAACCTGCAACCTGCCAAGTATAATCCAGGTTTCTTTTCAAAAACAGTTCAAATGCACAGCTGGATATGCCAGAAAACACATCATTAGACAAATTGGATTGAAGAGTTACGTAAGGTCTCAACTGAGCCAGTGAATAAGGGGCTGAATGAAACCTTGTGATTGCTGCTCTGCTGCCTGGGAAGCACAGAACATGTGCATATGTGTGTTTTGGGCAAATAAAAGGCAATTACTGGGAGTTATGGAGTGTGGTTGGCATTCCAGGAGATTTGGGCTATAGAATGTGTCACAGTGGGCTGTGCTGGGGCATGGAATGTTGTCTGCAGCTGAAAGGGTGAGTCTGGTCCGGGAGAGATGGGCTGAAAAGGAAACGATCGGCACTAAGGGCTCTTTTGGAGTTAGAGAGTTTAAAGACACAAAGGGCAATGGAACGATTATATATTATTATTGGCTTACAAAAAAGTCTTAGGGAATTTTGTGTCACACACATGTGCTTTAAAAACATATTTCCAACCTCTAAAACAGTCTTCTCTAGTCCAAAGTAGGGAGATTCTGAAGAAGTTAATGAGCAGAGTCTAGAGATTCAGGGTTTTCTCCCAAAAATGCTCACACCAATGACTAAGTATTGAAGATAAGACCCCTCACAGGATTAAGACGCTAAAATGAAATTATTACTTTTTCCTATTTGCAAATAATCTTATTTGCAAATCTGTCTCAAGGCAACTGAATGAGAAGCAGATATTCTCCTCTCTTGACAATCTCTCTAAAATGGAACAAGAAAGCAATTGTCTGAGAGAGTTCCATTTTCTTAAGGAAAGCATCCTGGATTAATTGACAAAAGTACCTATTAGCTCCCATGACACCAATGCTTACAGCATTGGGGCTTGTCTGTCAACGCGCAATTTAAACAGATAACCATAAAATCCTCGCCCATAATAATAACTTGGTGTCTACTGATGCTGCCTAACCATTAAGATCTCTATTAGCAATCTCAGGTTTGGTTTGATAGGCTCTACAGAAAAGTGTTTGCACACCTCTAATTTGCAAAGAATGAGCTAGAGACGGTGGTGGATGCAGAGATGAACAGAGTCCCTTCCCTCCAATTTATAATGTGGAGAGAGAAACAGAAATACATTAGGCAAGTAAACATGTTCTTGACAACTTGGCCACGTACTTGGTGACAGTGCCCCAGGGGTTTTCTTTTGATGACAGAGAAAAGCACTTTGAAGAGGTGTATTTTGCTTTGTGATGCCATGGGAAGTGTATCTTACTGGTATTGTTTAAAAGAGGGCGTTTTGAATGCGATGGGTATGTCTGTAAGTGTCCTTTGATCTTACAATAATAATAAAATATTTTACTATTTCCAAACTGATGATCAAGTAAATTCACTTTGTGGGTACAGTTACTAGCAAAAATTTATTATATGACTATAGATCAAATGAAATTTTTTTAAAAGGCTGTGTAATTTGAAGAAAGACAGCTACTAAATACATTCTCTTGTGTGACAAACTTTTCAACTCCTCTGAACAGCTATCTATGAACAGTAAGCATCACACTTGAAGAACACCCTCCACCGCACCTCCATTCATAAAGATACCTCAAAAAGCTTGTTGAAAAGATCTTAAAAATACATTTATTTGGGTGCAAAACATTTTAAAATCTAGTCATAGAAGAGGTCTTCAAAAAGTTTTCAGGAAATGCGTATGTTGAGAAAACTATGCCTGGATTTAATGATGTTTCCTACCAAACTAAACCTGGCTTTTACTTTCATTTTTCCTTATACTTTTTAAAATACCTTCATATTTCAATGTAAAAAAAAAGGCTTTCAAAGTTGATCTGACAGGGGTATAAGTGACCCAGATAATCCACAGAACCACAGACTGGCAGGGGAACACTGAATGTGACCATATGAGGAGCTTTCTAACAACTCACGGGAAAAACGGAATTCAACGGTAGCATGAGTTGTCCATAAACTTTTGGAAGCCCCCTGTGGTGTTGCAGTTTCTGCTGCCCAGTCTAAAAAAACTTCAGAAATGCCAGAGTAGGTTCAGCATCACTTTCTCTAGATCAAATACCAATTCTTCATCCCTGAGCTGTTATCTCCATGCATCCCCGCCAGGTCAGTGGCTGTGTCCCTCATCCATGTGCTTTATACACTTCCTAGGCCAACGACCATCTGGCCATCCTTCCTTGCAGTGACAAAGCATGGAAAACTGTCATAACTGCAGTGCATTAGTTTGATTTATGAATAATTTTTGATGACACAAATTCTTAATTTAGGGTTCATCAAGTCATGAAAACAAATAAGGAAAATTAAAAAAAAACAATCATTTGAGATAACCCCCAGTTTTGACTACAAGTCATAGTTCATTCTTAAATCTGCTCTCTGATTTTATACCAAGCTGAGTAATGCTAGAAATAGGTGAATATCTTCTACCATGTTAGGACCAAAGAGTTGTGAGTTTTGATCAGATCAAACTTGAGTATTGAGAAAAGGTCTGGCTTGTTAAAAAAAAAATTTTCAATGTTGATCTTGTTGGAGGGACCAGAACAAATTAACACAGGAAGTAGAGACTTACCGTGTCCCGTTGCCTGTTATCTTTTCCTGATATTATCAAGAAGTAATTCCACGTTAGTAGTAACAACAAGACCAATGGTATCATGTAGAGCTCAAAGTTCCAAACAACAAACAGAAAGAGCTGAGGAGAGAAGAGACACAAAAAGAAACGATTCAACTCTAGCTTTCATTAAATGGAGCCTGTCATTCATACTTGGCTTAAAAACAACAACAACAACAAAATATCTGTAACACCAAATATTTCAGCATAGGTTGCTAGGTCTCAGAAACAAGATTGGTTGCCATAAAGTGTGAATCACTGCTTAATATCTGGGACTTAAAAAATTTTCTTTTCCCACTTGGATAACACAACATAACAAGCTTTATAGGTAGATGGAAAATACCAAGTCTACACCAGAGATTTCCAAAGATTTCACATTAAGAAAAAAGCACCTTTACAAACAAATGTAAAAATAAGTTGGCTTAACATTCCGCATGGCCATAAAAGTCAAGCAGCTATTACATGAAAATGCAGAGTCATTTTGTCAAGCTATGTTGCCAAAGCAACATTTTAAATGCCGGTTCGCGTTGTTTGAAATGCTACCCATTTCTCTAAGTACATAAACTATCTTCTATCATAAGATAAATGTTAGATTAAGAGCTCAGGATAGCAGATGAAGCCATTCTAAGAGGGTTTACATTGTAAAAACCACACTGTGTAGCACACAATAGTGTGACTCACTGCCCACCCCCAACTTCTGTCACTCTGGACAGACAATGCCTACACATTCTCTGACTCTGTGGCTCCTGCTGCCAAATGAAGATCATGGTAAGTCAGCTGGATTTACAAGTCAGAGTCGGGGCTGGCACTGTGGCACTGAGGGTTAAGCTGCGCCTTGTGACACTGGCATCCCACATTGGAGCGCAGGCTCAATCAAGCTTCCTGTGAATGCACCTGGGATAGCAGAACAGAGTCCAAGTACGTGGGCCCCTTCCATCCTTTCTGGGAGAACTGGATGGCGTTCCAGGCTCCTGGCATAGGTTTGGCCAATCCCCGGGACTTTGTAACAATTTGGAGAAGGAATCAGCTGGTGAAAGATCTCTTTCCTGTCTCTTCATATCACTCTGTCTTCCAAATATATAGCAGTTTTTAAAAGAGAGCTGGCTTCTATTCTTGACTACTGCTGAGTAGCCATCTGACCTTTTAGCGACTTATGTATATTCTTTAGTTTCCTTTTGTGCAAAATGGAGTTAACAGGAATATCTATTGAATAGTTGTGAGAATGAAATGGCTACAATATCTTAAAGATCTAACCAAGTGCTTATCCAGGAAGTGGGTAAAACTAAAAAACACTCAAAAAAGTTGGGTAATGCAAATTCTAATTTGGCAGAACATAGAATAACTGAATTTCAGCCCACTGAGGGCAGGGACGGTGACACAGCCTCTTACAGGTAATGACAGGTCAGGTGAGCTAAGGAAAGGCCAGGAGGACTGGCCAAGCCTGCTTCCCAAGCCTGCAGCTCATTCACATGGTGCAGAATTGTGTCAAGTGAGAAAGAACTCCAGCATGAGACTCCGGCTCACTTCACCTTAGGTGTTTTCAGCATCACATAGACTCATACGAGGCCACTCTGAGAAAAAAATCATGAAAAAAAAATGAAAACCTAAGTTTATTTTGGTACAAAAAATATTTCTAAGTTTGTGCCAAGCTTGTTCATGGCACACAGTTGCTATGAACATTCTGAATGAACACCTTTAGCACCTGCTCTGTGATGTCTGGCACATCTGCGTGACATTACTGTAATATCTGGCTTTTCAACATTAGATTTAAAAAAAATTATGTTTCACTGAAATTTTGGATAGTCATAGCCCCAACAGACAGCAAACAGTGTAAATACTGGCTAGTTAATCCAACAAACAAGTTTTGGACAGAATTACACAGTAACTATAAACTCAAGTTCTTGGTAACAAAAAATCCCAAATACTGCAGCACGTGAAACAAGAGCTGGGTCTCTCCTTTCACAGAAAGGACAATCTACATAAAAAGAAAATACTAATTTTTTGAAATCTAAAATATGTACAAGGATAATGTAAATTTCATTTGATGGCTATGATTATTAAAATATATTTTTATGACTTTTTTAGGAAATGAATTTGGGTAAACCTGACAGATGCTAACACAAGTAATGGGAAAATTATTTTTGGATACAGTCCATAGTAGTTTTTTTTAAAAAAAGAGTTATTTATGTATTTAAAAGGCAGAGTTATAGAAAAAGGCAGATCTTCCACCCCCTGGTTCACTCCTTCAAGCAATACAACAGTGAGGAACTGGGTCATGCTGAAGCCAGGAGCCAGGAGTTTCTGCTGGGTTTCCCACAAATGGGTGTGGCAGCCCAAGGACTTGGGTCGTCCTCCACTGCTTTTCCAGACTCCAAGCAAGAAGCTGGATGGGAAGTGGAACTACCACTAAATGGCACATGTGTAAGAAAATGAAATCAACCTGTTGAGGACACATCTGACACCTGAACGTCCATGTTTACTGCAGGCTGTTCTCAATAGCTAAGAAGTAGAGCCACCCAAACTGTGCATTCACTGGTGAATGGAAAAAGTGCTGAACATATACACAAGGATTATTATTCAGTTATACAAATGAAAGAAATAGGGGCCCAGAGCGATAGCAAAGTGGTTAAAGTCCTTGCCTTGCATGCACCAGGATCCCATATGGGCACCAGTTCTAATCCCAGTGGCCCTGCTTCCCATCCAGCTCCCTGCTTGTGGCCTGGGAAAGCAGTCGAGGACAGCCCAAATCCTTAGGACCCTGCACCTGTATGGGAGACCCAGAAGAGCTCCTGGCTCCTGGCTTTGGATTGGCTCAGCTCCAGCCGCTGCGCTCACTTGGGGAGTGAATCATCGGACGTAAGATCTTCCTCTCTGTCTCTCCTCCTCTCTGTATATCTGCCTTTCCAATAAAAATAAATAAATCTTTAAAAAATGGATGAAACCTTATTTTTTGTAATACCACATATAGAATGAGAAATTATTATGCTAAGTAAAGTAAATTAGCACAGAAAGGTAAGTACCGCAATGCCTCATTTGTACATGAAATCTAAAAAATAATAAAGTTTAGATAATTAAGTAAAGGAGGATAAAAGTCAAATGGTAGTTACCAGAGGTTGGTAAAATTAATTAGTAGGGTGGGGGAGGGGGGAAAGTTGATTAATGTATACTGTGTTATACATCCAAGAGTAAGAAGTTTGATATTCTAATGAACTGTAGAGTGACAATGGGTAATTATACATCTAAAGTTTTCCGTGTGTTCATCATAAAGAAATGATAAATGCTTGGGAAAATAGACATGTTTACCCTGATTTGAACATCACACAATGTGTAGTCAATCATCACATGAACATATGTATTTTTTTCAGTATCAGTTAAAAATGAAAACAGATTGCATACTTATCATTTGTTAGGTAGCAGTGGTGTGTTCAAAAGTACCATAAAAAGATCTCTGCACTTAGACTGCTAAGAATGATTGAGTACAAAAGTAACTGCCCAGTCCCTCCCAGTTAGTGAGGATCCTAAATTTTCTGTTACTTGGTGAGGATTCCTGAGGATGAAGATTTTTCATTTCATTCTCTCCACAGAAAAGCCTCCTCCCAGGGCCCCCTTTGCATTTAATCCCATCCTCCTTGCCAACAGAGTCAGGTCATTACTTGAGGCCATGCTTTTGGTGTTGCAAGGACAGGAGGAAAAAGGAGCAAGTTCATAGAGCTAAAAAGCCATGCAGGAGCTATCCTTGGTCCTGACCACAACTTTTTTTTTTTTCAGTTGAGGGTGGGAAGATACAATAATGAACTAAATATGGGATGACCAAAAAAAAAAAAAAATCCAGGTGAAAAAAATCTCTGACACATTCAGACAATTCAAATCCATTAAATGTATAGATTCTGTACTAACCCATTCATGCAAAACCCCTATATGTCTGTGGAGCCCAAGGAATTTAAGATTTTCCAAAGTTACATTGGGCAATAAGAACTCTCAGAAAATTTTACAAAATGTTTAATTTTCTTGGAATCCATCCTTAAGATACATGTCACTGATTTTTTTTCCCCTTCTCTGTCACTCTCCACTTCTATTCCTTTTTCTACAACGTCCTCCTTTCGAAAAGCAAATTTGGGCTATCCACATTTTATTTTCATAGAAAACATACCCTTCCTTGAACAAGACATCCAGCTCTATATACATTACTCCTGCTCATGAAAGACTAAAACTATTCCAACAATTTCATATTTTTAAATGATTGAATGACTGTTATGATTAACAATTAGAATTCTACAGCAGAAAATCTTCATGGGACATTAGTCAGATATTAATAGGAACACACAACCTCTTTCATTTAAAAAGGATATTGAGAGTTTTATTCATTATCCACCCATTATATTGCATGTTAGTGTTCTCTGAGGACTGGACTTGGAGTATTCACCATAACTATGGGATCTTTTGAGGGGTTTGCTACAGTGGGTCACAATGGGGCCTAGTGGAAAGAGCTAGAGTGTTTGCCACAAACCCAGTAGCAGCCCAGAGTTTTTGTCCTTAGTTGCATTATCTTGGGCAAATTACTAGACTTCTCCTAGTTTTGTTATCCTAAAAGCATAAGTTGTGCTATTTGCTTTTCAAATTTGAGATGGAATTAGCCCAGTGGTTGGAATTGGTAAGATGCTCAAAAAACATTAGATATTATTACAAACAGGAATCTACCGGATCATACTACACATCATTTCTCTTCTTTTTTCAGCTTATCACTTTTCCTACTTGACAATAGCATTCATAGCTAATGATTATTTTAAGCATAAGAGGTATATTAAGGAAGTCATGCTAAGGAGAATGGAAGCGATCACAGAATGATTGCAACTTTCAGTGTTTTTATATTTAGCTTGTGTTGATATGCCATAATTACCCCAATTTGTATATGAATGCTTGTATCCATGCCTTTTATAGAATTTTCAGATTGGGTATCTAACTCGTTTTGGCCAAAGGGAAATAGGAGGGTGCTTCCAAAAGGCCATGGAAAATCTATGTGATGAAAAAAAACTACTATGCATGAATTACAAAAATGATTTGCACCAAAATAAGCTTATCATTTAATTTTATATTCCATGAACTTTGAAACCAGAGGTTAAAAACAAACATGTGACCACCATCATCTCCCTCACTCCAGAGTTAAATGATACATGAGTGAATCCAGCGAGGAGTATAAGAAATGCCCCGCTGAGCTGGGTCTGGGTTGCTGACCCACAGGATCATCACTGAGTAAGTGGTAGTCATTTTCAGCTATTAATTGTGGAATGGTTTACTATACAATAAGAACTAACTGATGAAGCTGTGGCATGGAAAACAGGCACTCCGGACCAGAAGCCTGAAGTGTTGTTTTAGTCCCATTTGTGTCATTTGGTTACTACAGGGACATGGCCAAGCCACCTTTTCTTGTTCTAAGCCATTATCTGAAACACCAGTAACATCAGCCTATTTCACAAGTTGCCTGGGAGGAGCAAGTGATAGCTATACAGTTTCTAAGTCACGCAGCACTACCTAAATCTGCTATCAGCCTAAAGCTTTTCATGCTTAACATCATTTTTGAGAGAATTACACCAATTTTATAAAGTAATGCTCCATGAGAAGTCATTCTTGGGGCCGTTTTAGAAGATGGTGGTGGATCATAGAGTGAATCTGGTGTGGTGGTGTGGGGAGAGGCTTACTGAAAGAAAACCACAAGTGTCCAACATATGAGTTGTGCTAAAATTTTTGTTCACTTATTTTTCCTTAATGATTTTTACTAATAACAGAAACCAAAAATCCACATCTTTTGAGTAAATCTTTGCTGCTATTGAATAGTATTACCATCCCCTGCGGATTTTGTGAATTTTAGAGTTAAAACAATTACTTTTGCTGTTCTTCCATTTGTCATGGGTTTATTTTCTTCAGTCTACTGATGCAGCTACTTGGCTAAAACAATTAGGTTTCAAAATATCAATACTTTTTAGCATTTTTATGTCCACAAAATTTAAATAAAAACTAATTCCAAGATAGCCATTTTCTGAATGTCAATTCCTGCCCATAATAGATTTTTCAGTTTTAAGTCCAAATAACCTTCTATACTAATATCATCTTGCCTATGATATTAGCATCAACACAACATGTAATCTTAAGTATTTATTTGGGTCAGTGTTGAAAAGCATTCATAACGTTAAACATAAAGTATTGCTTTGAAGTATTTTTTAGAGCTCCTGGCTTCTGGTTTTCAGTTGGTTCAGCTCTGGCTGCTGTGGCCACTTGGGGAGTGAACTGACAGGAAATCTTTCTTTCTGTCTTTCTCTCTCTATATATAATTCTGACTTTTCCAATAAAAAAATCTTTGAAAAAAATAAATTAAAAAATATTTTTAAAATCTAATGAAAAGTAAATGACGTAACTTGTCCTAATAAGGTTTCTATCTCACACTGACAGAAGAGACCGGGAATTCAGAAACAATTCCCTACATTCTATCCAACTTAGTAACTGGACGCACATACAGGGACATCATCTACTGAACCCAGGATTTCAAGTTCTGAGCCACAGTGGACTTTCCCACCAACCCCACTAACTCTAAGATTGTGCAGTGAATGTTGAAAGTTTGAAGGTGCCAGTCATTAGGGGCTGGTTATTCGGATTGCAGATTTTCTCCTCCATGTCTCTTTCTTCTCACTTCCTTTGCTCTATGATTTTTTCTGCATCCAGGGGGAAAGAAGAAAAACAAGTCCACCAATTCTCCAACAAAGAGGTCAACAACTAATGGTGGGTCTGAGGTCAGTAGAAGCAATTTCACTTTTCCTTTTTCTCCCTGTCTCAAATGGCGTGGGATAATCAAAAGTTGGCTATTCACAAGGCTCCTATTAAGTGGGGTTTTCATCTGTCCAAAATGTTTAGAAGAGGTTAGCAAGGTGACCGTCACGTCAAAGACTGGAAACTGAATGAGCCAATTACTTTTTTATGAACAAAAAGCCCCACTTTTTCACATGAAGATTAAACAAACAATAAAAAAAATCAGTTCCACCAAGAGCCTAAGTGAAGGTGGAGTAACATTTTTCACTTCTCTGAAACCAGGCAAATGACACAAAGTTGAGTGAGTGATTCAAAATGTGAAAATTTTCAACTAAGGCCATTTCTTAGGAGGTGCAATCCAGATATGGTTTTTTAAAATTTCTTTGAGTCCCAGGCAGCATGGGGTCACTGAGATGGTCCCTTCAACTGATGATCTTATTGCTGCGCGGGGGCGGGGCGGGGGTGGTAGGATGCCTGTCTTCACTGATCACTCCAGGATATACATGACAGCATCCCTGGGGAAGCCCACTTCAAAAAAACATCATTTCAGTTGGAATATTGAATATCCTATTCTTTTGCAAACTACAGTATATTTTAAAAAGGAATCTCATCCAAGATGATTAACACTTCCTACTGTTCAGGCAAAAAAGCTTGCCCTTTCAGACTAACAGCTGTGGATCATTAGCTCTCTAGCGATGAGATGTGTTTGATGAGTATTTTTCTTTCTAATTAAGAGATGAGATTTTCTATTTGATGGTCTCTTCAGAAAGGAGCAAAGAAAAAAATTTTCTGCCTACACGGAAAGGCCATCTCCTGCAAAACAATTAATTATTTCATGGTCCTTTTAGAAAATCCTTCCCCTCATCATCTCATTTTTTTTCCCTTAAACTTAACACACATTTACACTCAGGCCTTCACTGGATTAACACGTTTTCCACCCCAACTCCACTCCCTGATGTTTTCCTATTTGTTTCATCACTCAACAATATCTATTTGAGACAAAAAGAGGAAATGTGTCAAAAGAGCACATATACTGACAAGCGTTAATCCAGAAAGTTCTTCCTCCCTCCCAGGTCCTAACAGAACATTTGATATGGGAATATTCCCTGATGTGACAGAGGTCTGAAATCAGAAAGATAATAAATACATAGGCTATGGCTTTTGAGGAGCAAGGCAATGATTTAAAAAAAAAAAACCTTCTGTGACCACCTCACCTATACTTCACAGAGAAGGTGGCTGGGAACTCGCATTTACTTTTAACATATTGGTTACTCATTACTATGTCAATTAATTCCATAATGATGTAAATTTTTGCTGATGGTATGTTGGAGCTTTCAATTGACTGGGATGATACTCTGCTGGCTCTGTCTTCAGACCAGAGAGGGTATACCTAAGAAGCCGTTGAACTTGACGGGACAATAAGATACTGGACTCTATGTTTGGTATACGCTTGCAATGGGGAAATCTCAACTGAACTTGAGCTGTGGTTATGCAACAAGGTGGAGGAATCCACCATGGTGGGAGGGTTTGGGGAGGGGTGGGGAGAACCCAAGTATCTATGTAACTGTGTCACATAATACAATGTAATTACTGAAGTTAAATAATAAATAATTAAAAAAAAACCAAGGTAATTAACAGTATCTAAAATTTGATTTTGGTAATGAATTCTTAAAATGAAACAATTTCATCCCTTTTTTGGAAAAAGCCATCATCAGATTTGATAAGCAGCTAACAACCTGACTGAAAAGTGCAGTAGGAAGTCAAGGAAAGTAACGTTTGTGAGTCATTCCAACAAGTGCCTCCTTGGGGAGTTTGTGGCCCCAGAGAGAAGAAAGGAAGACAGTGCAGGAGGATTTGGGTCAGCCTTCAAATACTTCTCTCCTCCAGGGCACATTCGCAAAGAGTGTATTTTTCATCGTCATACTGCTGAGGGTGCGACAAGGGAGCTCTTTTACTAGTGACATTTACTTGGTGGGGACAAGGTGGTGAATTATCTGAAAAACAAAGGACAACCTCATCCAATGAAGAATTTCCCGCTCCAATGCTGAGTTCCTTAGTGTCGGAGAAACACTGCTAGCTTCTCAACTAGACAACAAAATCCCCTCCAATGAACTAAGAAGAAACCGTATGTACACAATAGGTCTTCAAAAACATTCATAGAAAGTGTGCATTTTAAATCTTTATCTTTTGCACAGAAAGAATCCCACCTCTCCTTCCATTCACCATGAACCTTTCCAGGTTCCCACACACAAGTGCATATTAAAGAGGCAGTCCTGTTTCTGAGGTGGACTTAGACTATATCAATGGTAGAGAAAACAAACACCATTTCCTCATGAATGACTAAAGGAGATTCTCTATGTACTAATACGTGACATTTCTTTAAAATATGCTTGAGGACCTGGAGGCCAACGCCCATACCCTTTCAGCGTCCCTTGACCTGAACCAGGCTCCATCACATCATCAAAATCTACACCGCACTTGACTGAACTGGCCAGATGGCACCACCATTGCTCTCAGGTCTTTCTTTCTGGTTGGTTCCACTAAGGTTTTGTGTATCACCAGGGGCAGAAGATAGATGAAGTGACACTGCCGACTGACTCCTAGAATAGCAATAGTCCTTCTAACGTTTTTTTTTTTTTTTTCACTTGAAAGGCAGATTCAAAGAGAGTCAGAGAGAAAGATCTTCCATCTGCTGGTTCACTCCACAAATGGATGAAATGGTTGGAGTTCAACCAATTTAAAGCCAGGAGCCTCTACTGGATCTCTTACATGGATGCAGGGTCCCAAGAACTTGGAACACCCAGGGAGCTGGATTGGAAATGGAACAGCCAGAACGTGAACTGGTGCCTGTATGGGATGCTGGTGCTTGAAGGTGGAGGATTAGCCTGTTGAGCCAAGACACTGGCCCCTAATGTGGTTTCGAGGCTGACCCTTTGCTCGTTTGAAGAGCAGCTTCATTTGTTGGGATATGTCCTAAGAGACGGCAGCAGGGACTGTGCCCATTGAATCCCCATTGGATCTTCCCGGCTTAGTGCTTTCTGGTGGACACACCTGCAAACACTTCTGGCCAAATCAATCTTCTCCCCTCTTGAAATCAGAATGAGAATTGGTTTTTTAAAAAATAATTTGACCAGGTATCAAACGAACAAGACTTATGTTGCATTGTGTTTTAGTCTGTGTGTGTTTATGTGTTTGGAGAAAAAAATCACAGTGCTCCGCCTCCCAATATCCCTTCATATGGGATATGCAAAATACCCCAGTAAAACAACCTATCTCTGTTCTGGTGACAGAATGAAGTATCTGGCCTGCAGGAGGAAGAAACAAGATACAATTGTTGAGTTATTGATTAACTTTGAGTCAGATAAAGCTGCTTTATGTATTTGGTGATAATGTTAAAAAGCACACTGTTCATTTAGATTTACTTAGATTACATATACCTATGCGACAGGAAGTTAAAGTTCTTTCTTATTTTTTTTAAGATGTATTTATTTTTATTGGAAAGGCAGATTGGATTTATGGAGACAAGGGAATACAGAGAAAGATCTTCCAGTTCTGCTGGTTCATCCCCCAAGTGACTGTAAAGGCCAGAGCTGAGCCATTCCAAAGCCAGGAGCCAGGAGCTTTCTCCAGGTCTCCCACACGGGAGCAGGGTCCCAAGGCTTTGGGCCGTCCTCGATTGCTTTCCCAGGCCACAGGCAGGGAGATGGATGGCAATCGGAGAAGCCGGTACACAAACCAGCACCCATATGGAATCCCAGTGCTTACAATGCGAGGATTTAGCTACTTAGTGATTGCACTGGGCCCTCTAATTCTTTCTTTTTTGAAATTGTACCTGGTGCTTTTCAGGTTGGTATCTAAAGCTCAAAGCCCACACTGTCAGTATATTCACAAATTGTTTTTTTTTTTTTCTGAAAAAGCATAGCCTGATTCCATCCACTAAGAAAGTGTGACTCATTTGAAGACATATTACCTATATCACTCTGGAAACACTGACTGAACAATCACAACAAAACAGATCCAACCAACTGAATCAGAGCACACGCACGCTGCTTTCTTTACTGGAGCTACTATATCAATAGAACCTTCCAGCCAACAGGCCGGGGAAGTTATTTACTTATTTACATTTTCCCCCTCTTTCTCAGTTTACAAGTTGTGCTGCTATTTCAAGTCATTTTTTTAAAATCTAAGTCAGAGATGAAAGGCTCAGGCTTTGCTTTGAGAACACTGAAAGCTTTAAAATGCAAAGCCAGAGTAGGTCCAGCTTGAGCATCACACAGCCAAGCATGAAAAGCTGGTATCTATGAAATGCTGTTAGTTTAATGCAGGTGAGTTTGGATGTAAACTGAAAGGGACAAGCACTTAAAGACGCATGGAGAATGTGGATTATCCGAGATTCCTTTCATTAGAAACCTTTTATCCAGTAGTTTGTAAGGTTTATCATGTTACCAAACACAGCTGTTATTTTGATTTTTTAAAATACTGAGTGGCAGAGAGAGAGAGAGACAAAGATAGATCCAATTTGCTGGTTTACTTCCTCAGTGCCCACTGTGGCCAGTGCCAAAGCTGGAGCCAGGAGCTCAACCTTACAGATCTCCTGAGCAGGTGGCAGGGACTTGAGCAGTCCCTGCTATCTCCCACTGTCTGCACTGGCAGGAAGCTGGAGGGAGCTGGAGTCAGGGAGGGAGCTGGCAGGGAGTTGGAGTCAGTCATCGCACCCAAGTACTACAATATGGGATGCCAGAGTCTTTTTACTGGTGTGCTACCCACTCTAGATGTTGGCCTCTGATACTTTAATGTTAACTGCATTATCACAGAGTTTCAGACAATTCAAAATCAGGCATCGGGCAAAGCCATTCTTTCACAGGGGTCTTCACAAATTTCTTAGAAAATGTGTATTATGAAAAAATGATACACAGATTTCAAAATTCTTTTACACTGGAATAAATTGATCTTATTTACTTATTTGAAATAATAATGAGACAGTGTGAGACAGACATATCTCTCACCTGCTGGTTCACTCCCCAAATTCTTGTAGCATCTAGGGCTAGATCAGTCTGATGCTATGACTCAGGGATTCAATCTGGGCCTTGCAGGTGCATAGCAGGGAGCCATCACTTGCTGTATCCCCAGGTGTGCATTAGCAGGTAATTGGAATCAGCAGTGCAGCTAGGACTTGAACTCATATACTCTGGCACAGGAATGAGCACCCTGGGAGGATTTCATTTACTACACCAACCCTTCATCTCTAGACAGATCTTTTAATCCAATATCTCCACAAACATTCTGAAGCACTGTCACCTCTATTATTTTAAATGACCGATTGTGGACAATTAGGGAGAAATGGAATGACCTGGGCCACGAGGAGGCTGCTGGTAGGAAGCAACAGTCATTCTAAAAACTAGAACAAATTAAACTAGAACAACATTAACACTTTCTTGCCCATTTAAAAATAATTAAAGGTAGGATTATTTAGGATGCTAGTGAGATAGACTATCATGGGTCCTACCAGAAAAAGGTGTATTCTGCAGAAATGACAATAGTAGAGGAAGATACCTTTCAATGAGCTGAAGAGCTTTGCCTCCTTCTTCAATGTTTGATGTAGTATATTTTAGAGTGACTGTTACTTTCCCCTTATGTATCCTGTGTCAGTGAAAACAGCATTCATTTTTGTGTGCAATCATCAAGTCATTAACATAGTATGCTGATATCACTACCCACTTTCCAAATTCTTCAACTTGAATAATAAAATTGAGGAATATATCTATATAAATGTGCCAAAATCTGTATATATTCTAGGGCTTTAGAAGCACTGTGACAATTTATCAAAGTGCATTTAAGCAGTTACATTCTACCATTTTAAAGAAATGTCTTTGTCATTACTATTTTTGAAACAGGTTCTTGGTCAGTTCTCCTTCTTGGGTATGTAAATGCTGCATCTAGACAACACACATTTTACAGCAATGTTTGCTGATGTATTGAATGTAACATTTTCCCTAGGCTTGAAATTTGGCTTCTGAGCTCTCTCTATCACAAACAGGTACAATATTTAGGGCAACAGCTGGCACTTCATTTGCTCACGGGGGGAAACTCCCTCTGTTCTATATTCCATGCCAGAAAATAGGATACCCAGCTATCTAACAAGCCAAACACATGTTAACAAAGTCTGTAGTCCTGTGGTCTTTCTAATCCCAGCCTTAACTCACTGAACAGGAATGCCTTTAAGGAAAAGCAGAGGCTTTATTTCTGGTGATTTCTTTATTACAGTAGTTAAGGGGTAGGGGTAGCGCTTTGCCAAGTCTGGGGTTGTTTGATGCCATTCTGACTCATCTCCACTCAAATATTTTGACTCTGACTTATCCAACTTATCATGCACACTGTTCCTGGGCTATCGATTTCTGAGCTTGCTTTGTAATCCTTCAAGATATATAACCCTGCAGTTCCTGGGGATTCTTTATCCAAATTTAATATCTGCATTTCAATCTCATGATCACATAGCCAAAGTCAGAGAGAGCGTTCTTTACATTTTTACCCTCATAAATAGAGTTAAGACCTAATAATATCATAGATTCCAGCTATCCTACCAGCTTCCGGAGCTTCGTCTCCCATTCTGTCTTATAATTTTCTAATTTTCTCCTTCACTGGTCTCATTCTCCCATTCCCTCTGTTCTGGAAAAACGTCAAGAGTTATGTTTAGCAGCTCTAGCTATGTCTGAACATTTCTCTTTGCAATTCAAATAATCATCTTGGGCTGCTTTTAACAGGCTTCTTTACTCCAGCCCGTTTTTTACCCTTGCTACGTAATGTTTGCTGAGGTTTGCTTCTCCCATTTCTTAACAGACCCAAGAGGTCTCTTTACTGGGAGCCCACAGGCTTGCTTGCGAGGTCAATGTGTCTTATGACTATTTTCCAGACCCCCTACGCATTCTCTCAAATGCAATAGGACTTGTGTTTCAAGGGTAACAGAAGTTATCAGAGAATACTAGTTCAGACAGCAAGCAAACCGAACTCCAACTGTTCCAACAGCCTGACTTTTACAGTAAAAGGAAAGGCCCTGGGCCAAGACCACTGAGTAGAGCAGGTATTTTTAGTTCCCTTGTAGGCCAGCTCTAATGTAATTCTGAAATGTTTTCTTCAAACCAAACCCAACTTTTTCAGGGCTGTCCAAATCTGTTTTCTTTTATAGCAAGTACAAATTCTTGGAGCAGGGGAGACATGCGTATCATTTGCAGTGCTGCTGCGTGTCTCTGGTGTTGACGCCGATGGCTCAAATTAGTCGGCAAAACAGATGAGCGCATTGTAATTAGCTCTTGTCAAACTGTTGGAAATACAAAAACCATTTCCACTGTAATAAAAATTATGAAAAAGAAAAATCTTTCCTATCCTTCCCAGCCAACATAGTTCCTGAAATGTCTTGTCGTTTAGGATCCCAGAGTTCTAAAAGAAGGCCATTTCATTTTCAGCGAAGCGCATACTTCAATGACATGGAGATGCTGACATGGGTTGTCTTTTAGGCATTTTCCTCATTCTATCTGATTGCCTACCGAGCCGTGCATCTCAACAGGACCTGTCAGGATTGGGCGTATGGTGCTGAGCCACATGATACCGACATATGATCCTCCATCAACATTTTTACTTCTTCAAATGCTTAAGAAAAAGAAAAATACCTGAATCATTTCTTTCAGTGTGTCACTATGATCCATTCTCCTGAATAAATGTTGCAGTCTATTTCAGTCAAAAAATGATACGAAATAGGCATTAGTCTCAGATTCAGATGGGGGTGTCTTTGATAACAGGATCTCACAGACCATCTGTGTCTTACTGACAATTTGGATAGTCATTGTGGGACAGTGGCTAAAAGGACTTTGCTTACTCTTATTTATGGGGAGGAGACTCAAGGTTCTCTCAAAGACACATGAACTATCTCAACAAGCAAATTTAATTATTAGCAGAAAGGTGTGGCAGTTCGAGACTACATTCGCTATATCAACATGATATCCCTTCAATACATGTTCAGAACTTTCACAAAGGTATCTGCACATATACATGCCATGGTGAGCAGGATACCACCAGTGAGCCTATCTTTAAAAATAATTAAATTATTATGGCATAAAAACTTAATAACAAAATTGGTCATAAAACTAGAACCTCTGGAAGAAAAGTTTTTATAAAAGTATTTGTGGCCTTGGGCAGGCAGCAAGTTCATAGTAACAACAAGGAACATGATCTATACTTACCTATCATAATTTTGGACTTTTGTGTTCTAAAAGGTATCATTAAGAAAATGAAATGATAAGACATATAATAAAGAAATTGTGGATTACATATCCAATAAAGAAGAGAGAACACTAAAAATAATGACAAAACTCCATTAAAAATGGGCTAAGGATTTAAATGGACATTTTACCAAAGGAAAAATACAAATGGCTAATAAGTACATGGAAAGCTGCTAGGGAAACCCCAGTGGGATACCACTATGAACACACTCAAGTGGCTCCAATTAAGATCAGAAGTACTGGGCCTGGTGTGATAGCGTAGTGGTTAAAGTCCTCACGTTGCATGTACCGGGTTCCCATGTGGGCACCAGTTCTAATCCCGGTGGCCCTGCTTTCCATTCAGCTCCCTGCTTGTGGCCTGGGAAAGCAATCAAGGATGGCCCAAAGCCTTGGGACCCTGCACCCGTGTGGGAGACCTGGAAGAGCTCCTGGCTCCTGGCTTTGGAATGGCTCAGCTCTGGCCTTTACAGTCACCTGGGGAGTGAACCATCGGACGGAAGATCTTTCTCTCTGTCTCTCCTCCTCTCTGTATATCCACCTTTAATAAAAATAAAATAAATCTTAAAAACAAACAAAAAAAAGATCAGAAGTATTGTTGGTGGAGATGAACCATGGTGCAGCCACTCTGAAAAATATTACGGTGGTTTTTTTTTTAAAGCAAATATAAACTTACTTAATAAACCAACAATTCCATTCCTATGTATCTATCCAAGAAAAATTAAAATGTGCTCAGTTAAAGACATGTATATGGTGGGGGGAAGGGAGGAAGCAGTGTAATGGCTCTATTGGCTAATCCTCCACCTGTAGACACTAACATGCGTTTTGCTGGTGGTTCATGTCCCAGTTGCTCCACTTCCCATCCAGCTTCCTGCCTGTGGCCTGGGAAAACAGAGGAGGAGGAGGACCTGCACACTGGAACCCGGAACCCACATGGGAGACTCCATGGGGGATCCCAGTTCCTGACTTTAGATTGGCTCAGTTCTGGCTACTGCAGAAATTTGGGGAGTGAACCAGTGAATGGAAGATCTGTCTGTCTCTCCTTCTTTCTGTAAATCTGCCTTTGCAATTAAAAAACAAATCTTTTTTTCAATGATTATCCATGGCAGCATTATTCATGATAACTCCAAAAGAGAAACAACAAAAATATTTACCAAGTAGTGAATGGATCATCAAAATGTGTGGGTGTGGGAATTGGCCTGGTGGTAAGAACACATTTAAGAGGTCAGCATCCTAAGCTGGGGCACCTCAGCTTGGTTCCTATTCCAGGTCCCTGTTAATGGAGACCTCACATGGCAGCGGTGGTAGCTCAAGTCATGGGGCTCCTGTCACTCACTTGGG
Source organism: Ochotona princeps (assembly GCF_030435755.1). Lineage (NCBI taxonomy): Eukaryota > Metazoa > Chordata > Mammalia > Lagomorpha > Ochotonidae > Ochotona > Ochotona princeps. Next base: position 10,758,700 of record NC_080859.1, read on the forward strand.
AAACTTGGATTGAGTTTCTGGCTGCTAGCTTTGGCCTTGCATAGGTTTCCGTCTCTCTGCGCCTTTAATGGAATACCACCCAGTAATGAAGTTCCTGCCATACATATCCTACTGTAGGAATTCAACACCATGACACTTTAGCCAAGAAAGTCAGATGCAAAGGGCAATACTGCATGAAGCCATTTCTATGAAATTTCCAGAAAACCCAAGTCACTAGACAAAGAAAACAGAGCAAGGACAGCCAGGGGCTAAGACAAGGAACTGGAAGTCCCTGAAATTAGGCACCAAGGATCCTTGACAGGTGACAGTGATACAAGTCTGTGCATTTACAAAAATACAACTCACTAGCTGAAAACGGGCAGATTTACGGCATGTAAATTTCACTCCAACAAGGTTGTTTGAAGTAAAAACCTATAAGCATGGCGGGAGGTAAATCCCAACACAAATAACAGAGAAAACAGGCTGAGGCAACGAATGGAATGGTAATGGGTCTTGCCAATAGTCCTAAAATGTTTTCAAATGCCCATGAATGATCCTGCGCACATGAGAACTCTTCACTAAGTGGATCCTCATTCAAGTTCAGAGAAATGGCTAGAGCAAATAGCAATTGCTGCACGTTTTGACTGAAAAAGCAAAGCCTTAGCATCAGGCAATGAAAAGTAGCAAGAGAAGGTTGTCACCCTAGGGTGAGATGATTATGCAACTAGTCCTAATACCCCATGAACAGTACGATTAATTTTGAACAATAAAAATAAAGAAATGTACATACCTTTTAAAGAAGACATGGCTAACAATTTGGTGGGTGGAAGGAAATGAAATAAAACTCAGAGGAGACATGAAAAGAAACACAAAAAGAAAGGAAGGACAGCTTGGACCAGCATACTCAAAGCAGAAGGTCAAAAACAAACAAACAAACAAACAATACAAATACAAATTCATGCCCAGGAGAATGAGGACAGAGCACGAGGTGAGAACACGCTACCAACCATACACAATCATTTTTCTACACAGTTCATCATCAGGAAGTTGAACCTAGAATTTTCTGTTTCCATGTACATTCCTCAATGTTAGTACCACCCGTCAGCAAACAGAACTTCTCAACCACACCTTCAGCCACACACATAGCAGGAAAGCATGTTAGCAGGAATTCATTTTATTTTTCCAGTCAGCAGCCGTCAGCAACTCCCTTGACTGGATGGACGGTTGGTTGGTTGATTGAGTTTTTGTTTTTTCCTTCTCAGTATACGATATCAAGAAAACAGAAATGAAAACTGCTGAACACAGCAGGCCAAAGGAAATAAATCTGAAAACAGCTTCCAACTGCTTTTATACGAACACTTCTAAAACTCAGGGATAATCCTCGAACTTCTGCTATGGCTATACAACACTCGATACATATAATTTTAACAATAAAGCTTAATGCATGTGTTTGCAAGTTAACTAAATTATGTCACACTTGGAGAAGCACATGAGCCCTGGTGGATTTTCCACTTTTTTATACTCCATTAATTGCTGTAATCTTTCCAGCTGCCTGTTCAGCCATCAGCCTCCACCCAGCTATTGTCTTCTAAGAACACAGCAGTAGGTAGAGTCCAGCTGCACTTACGGTAGCACACTGTGGTGAGCAATACTGTACTGTCCTCTATTTACTTTTTTGCCCTTTGGACATGCCAGACAACCCTCCAGCCCAGAAGTGTTCCAGCACATTTCTCACTATAATGAAGACAGAGTAGCAGTGGCAACCCTGGACCCAGCATTTTACTAGAGCATTCAGTAGGAAGCCGGGTGTTTCTTCTTTACTAGCTTTAGCTTAACCTTGAAGGGGGCTGGAGGCAGCAGGTAGAGGAGAGTGCTGGCTCAAGACTTGGCTTTGGCCTCATTACAAAGTAGAGCAAAAGTAAATGGATCGGAGTTAGTGTCAAAGAAAGGGCAATACAGAGAAACTCTAAAAACAGGACATGAATCACACCGTTTCTCGTGGACTGTGATGGAAAGCCTATAGAATTTTGCTGTCCTTTCTTTTATACCTGCTCTATGTAAAACAAAGCACAACCAGCTTACAATGTGGAGAAAAAGAATCTGAAAAGGAGACCAAGGAAAGGTCAATCAAAGAGTGTTCTCCAGTGCCAAGATTTCTCCCAGAGAATGAGTAAGCGCCACTTTTTTCTTCTATCTTCCTATAGAGAACATCATGGAAAGCATAAGCCCTGAAACAGTGGAAACATTTTGGTGTTCAGGGAAAATAGGTATATATAAATAAGTTTATCAGATACATAAATATGGACATGGATGGAACATGTTCGTGTATGTGTGTAAAGGAGTAGGGATATTAATTTATATGATACCTACTCTTTCATGGCATTATCCTGTGGGCACCAGTATTCACCAGTACTTACTGGTGAGTTCCCTTCTCTCAACTGTGAAATCGAAGTGTCATTATAATCATATTGTGAAAGTTCCTAAAACACTGTGAATGCTATAGGCTACTTTACGGCTAAGGAAATGATTTTATGCAGGATTAAGAGAGTACTGATTATATAGTTCATGAATTATATTATTTTAGAATCTAAATAGGAAGTGAATATGAAGCTGGAATTAACTATTTTGATTAAATACAATTATTACTGTGGGTGAAAAACTAAGCATTTTATGCCCCAAGGGTCATACTTTCTCTCTCCTTTATCATGCTAATATTATCTTTTGATTCCCATTCTATAGATGGAAATGTTGAGTTCAGAGGGAAAAAAGCATTTTTAATATGTATAGCATCCATCATTTCTGATGTTTGCTTCATGATCTTCATTGCAAAACTAAGATGGCAAAGTTTTATAGGAAACCGAACAGTTTATACAGACTCTCTTCAAAGTCATCTGAAAAGATCCTAAATAGAAACTTTCAAAGATTGCTCCCTGTAAAACAGCATTCTTTTGTTGTATGATTTAAGGGCATTGTTGTTAATCTGTGTTAAGAACCTCTCCCTCCCCAGTTTGAGAGCCATTTGAAAGACTGTGTTAAAGATAAGGGTATGAAAGATAACAAATGTTCTTGATAATGTGTATTGAAAACTTGTAACAGAGAAATCCTACACTTTGCTGAAAGCCTCTTATCTTTTCACATCCTCAAGACCCACTTAGTGCCTTGGCACAACTAATATGCATCTGGCCTATCACACAGAAGTAGCTGCAACTAGCCACCTCTCAGCCTTTCAACTCCTCCACGTGTCTGATCATGCCCAGAGCCCACACCACTCGGTGCACTGATTCCTTGGAGAAGGAAGCACAGGGATGCTTCAGAAAGTCTGGGACAATGAAATTAAGAGAGAAGACGATTCTGGTACAAAAGCTTTTCAAATAGATGCACAGTTTTCCTCTTGATATAAATTTTCCATGAATTTTTTGAAGCTTCCTCATGCCATGTGGGTTGTGGAGGGTGTTTTTCTTTACTTTAGCCTCAGTTCTAGGCTAGAACCCAGTGAGTGGTTTGCTTTACCCCACTGCAAAGTTAATGAGACTATTAAGTTAGTAGGTCTTCAAGAATCATCAAATAAGCTTATTATCATATTTGACAACACCTCTTCTTTAATTGTTGGTAAAGACGTGGCACTCGTGCCCTTAGTAGGAACTGGTGGCCTGTTTTCCATTCCTACAGCTGACGTCTCTCTTGCTTTGATATTCAGTATCTTGATTATCCTTGAGCAGTCCTTCCTTCCTCTTCCTCGATGGTGTCCAGTGGAGTTTGATCCTTCTCTGGTTCCAGTTAGATGAGCATTTGACCTGCGCTGGGGTGTAGCCATTCATTCAATGATGAACCAGTCAGAGCAAATGAGACTCAACTGTGGATCTTTGGAATTATTAGAAAAAATACTCTCTTTTCCCTCTGACCAAATTCCAGAAGAATGTAAACCTAGGATGCTGATGGTATAGAGGGAGACTCTTGTCTAAGACCAATGTTAACACAGAAGAAAACCAACCTATGACCCAGGAAAAATCTGAAGTCTGATTGAGTTGTGTATGCCTCAAGAACCAGATGTGTAGAGACGTACTTTGGCTTTTGCACATACATACACTAATGATATTTTTTAAAAAGGCAATTTAAATGTTTAAATACAATTCTTAGAGCTGTTGAGAAAATGTAAAATTCATTCACCCTTCCCGGCCTTCCAGCAGGCCGACTGCATTGCAGTCTTAGTCAGTGGGGCCCTGAAATCTGCATTTTTAATTATTCCTTCAATGTTACTGGTGATTCTCATTGTAGCAAACCAGAATGCTCACTCACTACAGGCTCCCACTCATGTTGAGGCACCACCAGCGGCCAGGAGAGGTGCACGGCTGCTTCAGCAGTTGCATGCCAAGGGAGGGAGGTCTTTCCCCCAACTTCCCAATAGGCTGGTAAATGAAAACTTTCTCTAATCCTGCCTGAGTTTTGGAAAATATGGAGCTATCAGAGGAAGGCCCACCCCAGTAGAGTAGGACCTATCTTGTTACAGCAGCACGGGTCGGGAATGCAGTATGACCAGGTCAAGTTCAGTTTGGAAGAGAACACCTGAAATTTTCCTGGAATCAATTTTCCTCATTTCCAAAGAAAATTCAGGTAACTAACAGTGAAGGGTTTGAGTTTGAGGTAGTATCAAAGAACTTAGGGACAAGGGTTATTTCGTGGACAAAGGTTCAAGTACAAATAGAGCACAAGAATGCATTTCCAGATCTCAAAGGATCCTTCCCTCACATTATAAAGCAAAAAAACCCAAAAAACAAAAAACCCACTACAAATTTACCCTCCTGTGTTTCTGATTGACTTGCAAGAGCAATCTCGACAAAGTGTAACTGTTTTGAAAGGCTAAGATAAACAAAAATCTTCAGACCAGAGTTCCCACCTGCAGTTCTGCTTAAGGGAGTTCGTCATCTTTGAAGAGACAGCCCTCTAGGTCAACTCCAAAAGACATCAGGAAGTGCAGCATGGCCACGCCATTAAAACAGGCGATTGATACCATGAGGCATGTAAGGCTACTTCTCTTCATGCTCATTTGCAAGTCAACCTTCTCAGGTGAAAATTCTACCTAGCAGCAGGCAGAGTTCCTAGACTGCCTTCAGACAGTTCACCCCGGGCCTTTTCAAAAGGGACAGGAGCTCCACAAGGACAAGCTGCATGAGGTCTTCCGGAGGTCCAATGATCAATGACTTTCTGGATCATCCTGAACTGGGTTTTGTAGAGAGTTGCCTTGAATGGCAAGGATGCTCACCATCACTATTATACTCTCCCACACCTTCTTCTTTTTAACATGTATACCTTAGTGATCTGGTTGTCACTTTTGATTAATCTGGATACAGAATGAAGGGATATGGGAAAAGCATTTCCTAATACATTCATACATCACAGCTTTATTACCACAAAATAGAAGTGAGTTCGGAAAAAACACACAACTCTCTTACTATTTAATGGGAATTGGAAAAACAGCTTAAGAATAATCATCCTGAAAACCTAAATAATGACATCTGGTAGATGTTCTCAGTCACTCAAGTTGCTCACGGGGAACCACACTGAATGAGACTTCGGCAGTGAAGGCGAGCAAGGTCTGGTGGGACTGTAGCAGGAAGTTACAAGGCTTGCTGTTTAACGGGTACTCTAAGGGACCCTTTGTGCTGATGGTCGCGGGAATCTCGCAACACCCTCTCTAACATGTTGCAGGCGAAAATAATCACAGTCATGCTCTCTGGCATAGAATCCTGAGGTTTGCAGGAAAAATCTTGGTCCCGTTCTCAGCCCATGTCCATGTGGAGGCGAGGTGGCATTTTACAGACTTCTGTTTTGGTTAGGCTTCTCAACTTTTAAAAGAGTTGTCAACTATATCCCCATCTCAGCACGGGCTTCAAGCATGCTCTGTCCCTAATTGGCAACAGAATATTTGCACTCCAAGTACTTGTCAAAAGAGGATAACGCAAAAAGCTGGCTGCCCAGTGCCTATCAAAAATCAGTTGCGAGGGGAACTGGATTTGTGGAAGGTTGCCTGAAGGACATACATTCCCTTTCAGATCTTCCAAATTTTTGATTTTTGGGTTGAGCCAAACCATGTCCAAAAGCAAGCCTGTATTTCATCCCCAAGGCTGTGCACCCGAAAATAACAGCAATTATCAGTGGTCATGCACTTGGCCCCGAGGTGGGAATCCTCTATAAATTGATCAATTGAGGTAAATGCTTCTGTCTTCCAGATCAGGAAACACTCCCAGCAATGTCAGATTACTTATCCAAAGCCTCCCAGCCAGTCAGTGGCATTTTGACACGAGCCCAACGCAAGGCCGTCTGGCTCCACACTTCCTGTCCAGTCGACCGAGCCAGGACTGCTTTGACAGAATGGCAGGCATTTTGGCGGCACAGCAGCAGTCTTTACTGCGGGAAGTAAGTTGAAAAGATACACTTAACTCTGTGGAGGGGCCTCACTGACCCCGTGTTGATTCCAGAGGAGGCTCTTAAAGGAGAATTTGGGAGGCCCTGATCCTGAAAAACACTGGCCTGGTGCTGAGATACGAATAGGCTGGGTGTGGAATTCTACAGAAGACTCGATCATGGAACTGACCTTCCCTTCCCTTCCCAGGTCCCACGTGTGGCCTTGTCCCGTCCAGCCCTTGACTTACATATTTTATGTGCCACTTTCGCACTTAGGAGAACCTCAATAGGCCCTCCCGCTCCCCAGCCATCAGTGGGAGACCTTTGCTGCCAAACTTAACTAGGTGATTCTATGCACTTTCATCACCCATTTCCATTATTTGTGTAGGTCTTCAATATGCATAAAATGGAAGTAAGAAACATACACAAATGGAGTATCTCACGTGCTTCAGAAACTGCACTAAATGGCATGGTATATTCTTTTTAAAATTCTCACTGTAATTGTGAATTAGTTTCTCGCATCAGCCCATTCTACAGATGAGTAGATGCAGGGTTCATAGAGGTTAAGCAAAATGCCCACGTTCATGCAGCACAGTGAGGTTTCCAGCCGAGTCCAGCATCTGGACTCTTAACTACCAGAAGAACTCTTAACTCATGCTAGAAGGAGACATAAAGATAAAGGTGAAGAGGACAGGTGGGACAGGGCATCTTAAAAAAACAACAAGAGTTGGGAGAAAAGTCAGACACAGGTTAGAGTGTGCAGGCGTTCACAACCCTGTCTCAGAACCTCCCAGAGGAGCTTCTACCCTTGCAGGTGCAGCACTCAGGACAACAGACACCCAGATGGCAGCTCTGTAGGAGAAACTTCCTGCTCTTTTATTTGAGCCCCTTGCCCGGGCAAGCCCATGGTGGTGAGTGCTGCTACTAGGCCTCCTGTTCTGGGCTGTGCAGGAAAGCATCAGCTTTTGCTGTCATTTCTACACATGGAGACCAAACAGGCGAATGTGAGGAAGTCACTCTTACATTATAGCCATGGGATAAGCTATGCCTAGACTTTGTTTTATCAGATTTCTAAAAACTTTGAAAGGTTATTACTTCTTTATTTGAATGGCAGGGAAAGAGAGAGAAAGAGAGAGAGATAATTTTTTCATCTGCTCATTCATTCTCCAAATGGCCACAATGAACTGGCGTAGTGACATAAGAGCTAACCCAGCACAGCGCCACGTCCCATACCAAAGCACTTGGTTTGAGAACTGGCTGCTCTGCTTCAGATCCAGCACCCTGCTAATGTGCCTCAAGTGCTTCAGCTTCTGCCTCCCATGCGGGAGACTAGAGTGGAGTTCCTGGTTCCTAGCTTCTGCCTGGTCCAGCTGATGCTTTCCTGGTCTGAGATCAAGGAAAAAAAAATGATGTTTGCTTTCAGACATTTTAAAAAATTTCTTTGAATCTGCTTTCTGTTTAACCCATATGAATTGTAACACAGAGCAATTTCTTTGAAATTAAAAAAAAATCCTGCTAAGTTCTTTGCTGGAAGTTAACGTGTGCCACTGCCAAGGCTGCCTGAGCGGGCTTCTGTCTTGCCTTGCTGGTGACCTCCTTTCACATTAAGAGCTGTCCAGGTTTGGACACAGCCCAGATCAGGAGACCTAGCAGCAGCACTCACCACCATGGGCTTGCCTGGGTTTTATGGGGACCTTTTGTGGTTTGGTTTGTTTTGCCATTGGATTGTAAGGAATTTTCCATAGAATAAGGCATGGCATGGGTTCTAAAAGTTCACAGTGGACTCACAGAGGACTTCTGTAGTAACTTCCCAACAAAAATAGCTTTCAGATCTATTGTCTATAACACTGATGGTCTTGGAGAGGACTGTGCCCCCTAATCTGTCATCCTAAATATGAGCACATACTTTGAATTTTTGTAGAAAGTATTTTTTAGATCAAATCATGAACAATGCTCATGTTTCCACAGGAGGTTGCTACTTCGTGGTCCCACACAGCTTCCCTCCGTAGCTTTTGGTCCTCCCCAAGGCATGACTCGCTAAACACAGATAAGGTGGACCATTCCTTAAATTTCATGAACTCTCTGCCAACAAACTTGGAGGGATTATTGAAGGTGAATTAAGTCCTGCCTGAGGGCACAGGGTCAGCCCCAACTCTACCACCAGTGAAGCAGGCCACTTTGGGCAAACCACATCCCAAGATGGTTTTGAAGGGAATGGATCTGAACATGCATTGTAAATGGTTTTACAGTAACAAATTCATCATAATTAGATCTAGATCCAGGCCTATCTCTAGATATAAATAAAACACTCTGGATTTTTAATTTCTTCTGTGCCATCTAACTCACATTGATGGAGTGCTGTTAGGTCATCAGAACACATGGAAAGTAGAGACCACTACAGTGCTAAATCACACCAAGAACTAGACGCCACTGTTGGTATAATACCTGGCTTTGCCAGCAACCTGGACACTGAGAATTACGTGGGAATGTTGAAAACATTCAAGACAGATTCGAGGATGTGCAGCAAAAGAGCAAACATGACTACATGTTACCCTCTGGCCCATCCAAATTTCCGTCACTAGGCATCCAACATGTACTTCCAAACCACTGCAGGCTCTATGCTTCCAACTTGCAACAAACCATAAAATACTCAATTTGACTTTTATACCCTTACACAGATAAAAAAATATATTCACAAATAATTTTTATAAGATCCTTCTGCAGTCTTCAACTTCCAAACTGTAACGTCAAAACTAACCACAGAATGTCTTATTTTAAGGACACGGAATTCTCTTCTCTCAGCTAACAGACATCTGACATTTCAGCCCTCAAGCTGGGTGCTCAGCTTCTCTAGAGAATCCAGCTTTAGGAGTCAAAAGGGCTTAGCTTAAACAAGAATTTTTTGTGTAACGCAAATTACCTAAGCTTTTGTGAATTTTATTTTAAATACCTTGAGTTCAACTCAGTTTGTCTAAGATTGTATATACCCATAGCAATTTTCTGGGAACACAATAATTCCACATTGCTGGGAGCAAATATAAGTTCTTAAATTCTTAAGTGTCACTTAGCCTGGATGTGTGTCTTTTCTGGTGCCAAATATTCAGGTATTGACTCATTTCCAACACAATTTAAAAGATGAGAAGAAGGGCCTGGCGTGGTAGCCTAGCAGTTACAGTCCTTGCCTTGCACGTGCTGGTATCCCATATGGGCGCCGGTTCTAATCCTGGCAGCCCTACTTCTCAACAGCTCCCTGCTTGTGGCCTGGGAAAAGCAGTCAAGGACGGCACAAAATCTTAGGACCCTGCGCCTGCATGGGAGGCCTGGAGGAGGTTCCAGGCTCCTGGCTTTGGTTCGGTGCAACTCCGGCCGTTGCGGCCTCTTGGGGAGTGAATCAGTGGATGGAAGATTTTCTTCTCTCTCTCATCTGTGTACCTGCCTTTCCAATAAAAATTAAATAAATATTTAAAGAAAAATATGAGAAGAAATATATTAGGGTTAGATACTGGCTAGAAATCATGAAAAATGGTATTTCTTAAGAAGAAACAGGTTGGGATGCCACTTGAGATATTCGCACCCTGTGCAGTGCCTGGCTTTGGGTTCCTTTTAACAGGGAACCTGGTAGGCTGCAGGTGATGGCTTTAATATTGGGGCTCCTGCCACCCATGTCGGTTTTAAGATTCCAGCTACTTATTTTGGCCTATTCCAGCCCTGACCACTGTGGACATTTTAAATGTGAGCTAGTAAATGGGGGAGCTCACTCTCTCCTCCTGGCTCTCAAATAATAACAACAATACAGTAAAAACAGAACCCTTTACATTTTTTTTTTAAAGACACACCTCTATGGAGTCCTTAACTGTTCAAGTAGCAACTTAAGGACACATTTCTTTAATGAACCTGCTGATGCCTGATCAGGGTACTAAAAGATTTCAGAAGAACGGAGGCAATCCCAAGGGCTCCACAGTTTCTGTGGTATCCTTAATTAATTCCGCTTCGGGTTCATTATTCAACAGCTGCTTTTGGAAAATAAGAGGTCTGCATCTCTTAATGAAAATGTTTGAGAGTTATTTCATAGCGCCGTCCCTCCTTGTGCAAGACAGCCATTTGTTCTAAAGTAGAGTAGGAGAAAATGCGGGGAGGGGGCTAATTCCATTGCCCAGGGAGTTCAAAAAAACACGGAGACTACCTTCACTTTGTTCAGCCCAAGACAAAGCTTGCGAGTTACTGCCACATCCCCCCTGCAGAGACTCTCCCCTGCTTCCACAGCGGCCTTTCCAACTCGAGTTATTTTTGCAGAAGAAATATGTGCACTCTTTCTTTGATCGACAACTTAAACATTTAGATATCCCTCTACAAATTGCCTTGAAAAACTGCACTCAGCTGCTGGGACTCACAGTCTATGATTTATCTTTTGACTTCTTCCTTCAGTCATTCTGACACAGTCCTGTTCTTTCTCTTTGGCTACCCCAACTAGTGGTTGTAAGCACTCCCTTAAATTTCAGCTGCCCTGTTGGCTCCTATACTTACAAAGTCTGAATTTATTGTGGGTCCTTGTAGTGCAATTTTTGACACATCATTAAGCTCCCTTTTCATTGGGAGCCCTGGGGCATATTCAGGCTCACTGCGAAACACGGGCCTAAATAACGGTTAAAACTCCTGTCATGAGCTGCAAGGGGCTTGTTTGCTGGCAGGCCAAATGGTCCACTGTAGCTGGAGCAGTCCCCAGCAACAGGGTGGGCAGAGATAATGAGATAACCACACGTCTTTGTCTTTGAGCATCTGAGAACCTGGTTATCTCCATGGGTGGTACACCCCACAGAGTTACACATATTTTCCAGAAAGGTAAAGAAAAACAGTTCAAGGAAACAAACCACAAAAATCTAAGTAAAAGAAGAGCTAAGAATTTATATATATAGTCACAAACAAAATTTCAGCTATTCCAGAACTTATTGAATCAGGCCAGTAGGTTCTGTGTGCTTTTTGTTTGTTTGTTTGTTTTGCAATATGCTTCATTTTAATTGTATGCAGATTTATTCCAATGTTATGATGCTAATCAACCTATGTTGCTATAATAGACAGTGTCAACACCTCATCAACCAGCCATAGTTTCGTTCGTTCTCAGCCCTATATCTTTCCTATACAACCCCAAATCACTCTAAAAATTATTTATACAAATAAACTATTATCTAAAGCCTGAAAAGGCATAATAAATTATGTGTAATATGGCCCAATTATGTGGTAATTTCTTTGTTTTAATTATTTGCATAGTTTTAATGAAGGGGTTGCTAGGAGGTGGAACCATTTTTATATTTAATGGAAAAAACAAATTTGTTTTTAAGAATGAAAAGAAAGATAATTAGCTCTTAAATTAGAGGCATACTAATATATGCATGTTCCTAAATTATTACCGGTATTATTACTTTGTTTGTGCTACCAAAACTTTTCTCTCTAGAGTTCTGATGTTGGCGCTTCAAGTTATGTTTCCCATTGCAGCTAAATGTATTAATATCTTGCTGTTCATCAAGTATCAAAATAAAGGTTAAAGCAGTTCCTTAGCTTATCTCCAGAAGAAAAATTGGGGTGGGTGATGACAACATGATCTTTCAGAGTGGAGTTTATGAATGTATAATAACTTACAAAAGTGAGAAAAAAAATAGATTTATCAAGAAAAGAGAGAACTCTCTTAAATTCAACACAGCAAATCAGCAAATTTCTTCAGGGAAAGACATCAAATTTGAAAGGCATCAATACTTTCCTGCTGTCACCAGACTGTTATTTATGCCCGTGTGCCAGCTGGATTTGTGTATGTGCGCGCATAATCTTTTTCTCACCACTGATGTCATCATTAAAACTGTGCAAGAATTTTGATTTTTGCTTTGCCCAACCTTCAGGGAAGACTTGGACATTATGGTGAAAGTTTGTGACAAGTTTGTAAAAGGGAAAAAAATGCAGGCTTCCAGGCAGTGAAATTTCCCCACTGCAAAGCAGCAGAAGCTTGCCTACGTGTGTGATTTTTGCCAGTGTGGGTCCATACTGAGCAAAGAACACAGGGATTGCCTGCCGAGGGTGGGGCAGCTCACCATGTTCATCGGGAAAGATCCTCACACCTCCCACCATTCGCTGTCCTTTGGCAACCTGCAAGCGTATGAGTGTACTTCAAAATGTTCCTGAAACATGGAGTTTCAACATACATTCATTTTGGAGCAAAAAATTCAAATGCATACATTTTGGGGGGTTTTCCAAATGGGAAATGAATACTACAATAAACAAAATCTACATAGGGTTCTTTTTTTTTTTTTGCACCCAAACGTTTCCTTGAATTCCACTTTTCCATGAAGTGTTTGAATCACCCTTATATCCTGGAATTCAAGACTTCATATATGTTTTTGCAATGAATTAACCACTGAATATGTGATTCTTAGTCCAGCAAATACAACCGCTAGCTTTCTTTTTCATTGTAAATATTAGCGGGTCTGCAAACACTTCACTAGGTACTAAGAATTTTAGGGATTTTTGCTCATGAAGCAGGAGGAGGAGTCAGTAGCCAGGACAGCAGGCACTTGAACCAATGGGGAGATGAGGCATCAAGGGGCAGTGGAAGTGGTTGGTGCCAGGGATGGTGCAATGCAGTCAGATGGTGCAGGTCGTGGGTGGGGTCCCTGGGCAACCTTCAGCATGGCTTCACACTTGCTTCCAATTCGCCTGACAATTCCACAAGACAAAACCTGTGCTCTTCAAACTCTTGTGGTGATGACTGTTGTAGTGCTTCTAGACCAGAAATCATCTAACCCTTGATAAGCTTCTGTAAAGTCTAACTTCATGGCAAAACTTTGAAAACAAAGGCAGGCTGATGTTTTAAAGTATCTGCTATTGGAGTTCAGTCATACAGCATTTCTTCTGTTTTCCAGCTCCTATCTCACACAACTCTACACGTTTGAGTTTTCAACATTCTGAAAAAGAATGCACCTGAAGGCCAAGGTTAGAGAACTCATCTGAGGTGAGAAATACAACACAGAGCAAAGCATCACAATGACCTGAATGTAATCTGGCTGTCCTGCCACCTGACAGTGAGCAAGAGACTTAAAGGCTCTGGACTTCAAGATCATTTTTTGGAGGAGAGGCACGGCCAGTACAGACGTGCTGTGTTCAGCTGTCCACAGGAAGCACCCTTAGAAAGGTGCTTCTTCCACTTGGTAAACCCTAGCATGTCTCCAAACCACTCTTTCACAGGCAAGTCTTGATGGGCCTAATTCGGTTTGTCTTAAAGGCTTTTGTTCTAAGATTGAACAGCTACCCCAGCCCAAATATGACAGCAAATATCTGAGTGAATGGAGACTCTAAAATGGACTGTATCAACCAATGGACACTGGAAAGGATTCCTCGTCCTTGGATCGACATTTTAGAACTACTGAAACCACCTGGGCAGCACCCTTGGAATGTATGCCACATCAGGACCCTGGGTTGATATTGGGTAGCTGGTCTCCATCCCCCAGGTGCTGGGACAGCTGGGAGGCTGGGTGTGGCTTCTCCCCTTGTCTCCCTCCTCTCCCTCCTCTCCCCCCCCCCATATAGGAAAAATAAATGGGAAACTTGGAAACAATGATCACACCCACTTTTCCCTGACCCTCAATCCTTCCCACCCTGATCAATTATGTAAGCATCATCTAAAATAATTTTTTAAAAGGCTTTTATTCTGGCTCCATCAAAGCAGTAGTGCTAAATGTCCAACCTACAGTCCTTAGAAGACCTGCCACATCATATGGTCTGGCCCTGCCAAGGCAACTACAGGCAGGACTTGAAAAATTACCAAATACAAGCAGGCTAATATTTTTTACACTTTTGTATGGGTCATAAATGATGTTATAAACACACATATCACCCATGGTAGAGGGAAAAAAAAAGGTTTCCCAACCCCAAATTCTAAGAAAGGATTATAGGAAGAGATGTACGAAAGAGAAAACCCACTGTACATCTCCATTGTGTTAGTGAAAGGTGCCAAAGGGGGACAACATTCTTACTAGTTCTTAAGAGGTTAGCCTTCATCTGGGGAGGACCAATTTAATACATAAAACATGATGCTGCATTCTTAATGGTTTGGACAGAAGGCTCTTGAGGAATTGAGCAGTTTCCATTACTGCATTTTCTTCACCTTTCTCAGGGCGCATGTGCGTTTCTGATTTCCATGGAGGCTGCAATCAACTTGAATCCATTGTGGAGATTTAAGACTGGGCGGTTTACACTATGAAATTCCCATTTCCCCGGTGGCTTTATGAATTCATGGTCTGAGCCTCTGTCTTTGAAAAAGATGCCAAGACCCACCTGACTGCTCACAGTTCTATCCTAAGCAGCAGTGCTGGTTTCCTATTGACGGGAGCCAATCAAATTGGTAATTTCCTATTTACAATGCCTTTGCTTTCCTTAGGAGCAAGGGGCAAATATAAAAAAGGTAATTACTGGATTCTGCCCTGGAGTGTGAAAATCAGGGACTTCAACACTAGGAGGCAATTTGCATCCCAGGAAGCAGAGAGGTTTGGATTGGAGGCGTGTTTTGTTGTAGCCAGAAGCATTAGTGACGCTAGTTTTCCTTTTCTCCTAAAAGAACAGCTTCTCAGTGCAGATCTGACCCTCTCTTTCCAAAGGGTTGTGCTCACCTGCCTATCTCTGGAACTGGTTTTCTTTGGGCATACCTCTTTTTAAAGGAATGAGATAATAGGCAACCTAGAATCTGAAAACATTGGGCAGAGGCTGGAGCCTTGGCTAAGGGATTAGTGACCTTGGTAGAGTCTCAGTAAGTGTTCCAAAGCAGATGCTTCTCCCTGCTCATGGAAGGGTAAAATGTGAACACCTAGGTAGATTAGTAGCTAGAAACTGATATGGAGAGATAAAGATACATCTATAGAACCATGCCATTACTTTTGTAAGGAGTCAAGAAAGGCCGACTTTGAAGCATAGCCCTTGGACAGGGCTCTTGGCAATGACATTGAAGCATTCCTTTACATACCACTACTGCATGTAAGGCAGGGATTTGCTAACTGGGTCATATATAACACATATTCCTTCCTTTTTTTGGAAATACACCTGCTTCTGGGATTTGATTTGGCTTCTAATTCAAACAGACCTCCAAGTGCTCTGAAACCAAATCAGCCTAAAATTATACACTTATCTAGAGTTACTCTGAGGCCATATGGTTGAAGTTGTCCAAATGTCACAGAAGCAACAACAGCAGCCATCATCATGCTTTACATTTAGCCAGTGTCTCTCCTGCCAGAATGTTATATAAGTTATAAAGTTTCATTAAGACAGAGGTGTTAACCCAAATTCCAAAAGGGCAATCACTTAACTGTCGTGTTTTGGTTTAGCTCTTCTTCCCCTAGTGAACCGCTATGCATGCACTTCTCAAAGGACACTGTACTCGTCTCTAGTTTTATTTTACAATGGACAAAGTCTAAACTGTGAAATCCTATGGCATGGAAAGCAGGTGGAAGACCTGCTCTTAGATCTCAGAGAAGATTATTTTTTACAATAATTTTTATTTTTAACATTTTAAAAAATAATTTTATTTTTAACATTTTCAATATAGTTCATAGATATAATTCTAAGACTATAATGACATTTCCCTCTGCCTATGCTGTCTCTCTCCATTCTCTCCTTCTCACACTCCCTTCATCTCCCTTCTCTCCTTTTCTTCACTTTTGAAATAATATACCAAAGAAGATTCTTAACTAAATTATTAGATACACCACTGTATAATCAGAGAATAATCATGGTTTCATTTCCAGAAATTTCTGGAAAAGTCTGGGAGGATAGTTCATTTTGTTACCTTAATTCTTGATCTGATCTTGAAATTTTCGATTACATTCAAATTGACTTCTTAGCATCCATCACTGGGCCAGAGCCACAGGAGATGTTCAATAGAGAAGTGTTAAGTGAGCAAATAAATCTAGTAACTGCATGATTGTTCTCCTGCAGTGTAGCAAGAAGAGGGTTATGGTACATGTTTAGAATAGGTGTGATGAATTTGGAGACAGAAAGGACAAGAAGAAGAATGCTGGGCAAGAGATATGATTATTAATTTGCCAGAGCAGACAAGGTCTAGTTGGACTATAGGAATCCCTAGAGACGCAGGTATTAAAATACACTATGGCGTATGGTGTCATTAAAGACAAAATCTCATCATAAATATGATCAGTAACTTCACAATGTAGCCTAGTATTAGTCCTATGGAATTGAATGTCTCTAGGCTGGAAATATTGGCTGCAGTACTGTGAAGATCTAGGCTTTCTTGCTGATTAGCCAACTGACTGGTGAATGAACTGACCCACCAGGCCATGTGCCAGGTGCTTGGGCAGAGACACTTCCTCCACTCGGGCATCCTTCCAGTATTACTGAGCTCACAGGGAAACACGATAGCACCAGTTGCTATCCAATACCAATCCTCTGCTGTCACTCACCTCTGCCCCAGTGGACACCACCCCGGCTGAGAGTCTAGAAAGTCTTATATCAAGTATCGCTTGTTAGCCCAAAGAAGTGGACACAGAGCCACTATGTCGTGCCTAGTACCTCCCCAGTAGTCAAGTTTTCACATTGGAATCCAAATACTTCAGAGTTTACACAGTAGGCTACTGGGTGTATTCAGATAGCAAGTTAATCGGCAGAGGAAACGTTTTTTTCCTTGGTAGTCATTTTTAAAAAGAAGTAAAAGTAAGTGTGGAAAAATTTTAGAATAGCCAAGTCACAGTTATTTCAAAGTGTAGGAGACTACAAAAACAGATGTCTTGCCCACCATGTGGCTTCCATCAGGCTGGGCCTACCAAGGTCCCCTTTGAGTGGAGATGTTTCTTTCCCCATGCAGCTAGCAGAGTCTGTGAGAAGCACTGAGAGGCAATCCAAGTCATGGCTCTGAAACCTGGTTCTGGCACTTTCTAACTCTAGGACCACAGGCAATTTTCTCTTTCAGAGCTCTGATTTCTTTTCTCATAAGAAATGCTGCAACAACAGCACCTCCTTTAAAACATTATGAAGATGGCATGATGGTGTTGGCATGCTGCCTAGCCTAGTATATAGGTTCAATAAATATCCGTTTCTCCCTAATTGAAAGAAATGGATTCACAAATCAGATTCTAGGAATTCTAGACCCTTGATTCAGCATTTAATTATGTCTGCAGGTAATAACCAGTGATCCAGGGCCCTGATCTCCAGCAAGACCTAGAAGCTGAGCTATCTCGGACCCCACAGGACAGACTAAGCCCACCGTTTTGGACTGACTTGGAATCACCAGCAATGAATCCCAAATGTGTCAGCTAGATCAGGCTCTAAGGGACATCCACCTCAAATATTGATCATCTAACAAAAAAATTCTTCTTTGCCCCAACTTGTAGGAGCTTCGTCCTTTCTAGTTAAGTCTGACAATGGAAGAACTTAACAAGTGTGATCTCTTCGAGGAATGCAAAACCATTTTCAGTTTTGAGAAGATCAAGGATGCAAATGTGTAAAGAGGGTGACATAGACACACATGACATCTCTTTCCTCTTTTCTTCTCCCTTAATTGCAACCCCAGGGGTCTGGGGAGGTTGGAAGGAAAAGTTTTTGCTTAAATCTTCCAACTGAACAGTTTACATGGGAGAGGAGATTTTGACACATACTGGGACTTTCATTGTCCCCCATTGCTCTAGGTTTATTAAGGCTCTCACACCCTTTCCATGTAGCACCTTTATTTTTTCTTCATTTATATTGGATCAGAAAATGAAATGGACATCACGCCAAGTCATCAAACACTTGGACTTACCAGGGTTTGACAGCCAAGTGTAACCCAGCAATTACTGGAAAATCACTGAGCTTAAATTCCATACTTACAAAGGACTTCTAGGACAAGATTCAAGAAACAACAAAATTATCTAATATTTGGAATGTAATAGAGAAAACACCATCTTAAAATACACACACACACACACACACACACACACACACGTATCTACATATTTTTTGAAAGGTAGATTTCACAGACAGAGTATGTGTGTCTTCCATCCACTGGTTCACTTCCCAAATGGCCACAATGGCCAGAACTGGGCTGATCTGAAGCTGGGAGCCAAGAGTTTCCTCCTGGTCTCCCATGTTAGCTGGGCCTTGGGTCATCCTCTGCTGCATTCCTAGGCCACAGAGCAGACAGCTGGATTAGAAGTGGAGCAGCAGGGACATGAACCAGCTCCCATTTGGGATGCTAGTGCTGCCATAATTCCTGTCCCCTATCCCTGTCCCCCCCCCGCCCCCAATATTATTTGTGTGCTTTTGAAGGTAGAATTTCAAAGAGATTTATTCTGAGGGTGCACTTGAATAGATGTAAAAATTTCAAAAGTTGGCTCTGAAAGAGAGAGGGGGAGGGGTGGGAGAGAGAAGAATACCTTCCACCTCGTGGTTTATTCTGCAAATGTCTGACAGAGCCAGGGCTAGGCCAGGCCAAAGAAAGGAGTGTGCATCCCAGCCCAGGCTTCACATCTGGGTGCCAGGGACTCAACAAATTAAGCTATAACCTGCTGCCTCTCTGAGCCTGCATTAGCAAAAAGCTGGATTCAGAGGCAAAGCCAGAACTTGAAGCTGGGCACCCAAAATAGGGTGTGGTCATTCCCAGAGAGCTCTAACTGCCAACCCAAATGCCCACACCACATGTGAACAGTAAGCCAAGATGTTTTCAGCAAGCAGCTGCAAGTATGTTTACTTGAGGTAGATTTTCTTTCTTTTTCCTGAGTGACTGGAAGGAAATGTTGCTAGACAGTGCCTCCCTCAGGTTTATGCAATGCAGATGAAACAGCTCAATACTTTGCAGAGAGTAGGTGCCCAAAGTGGAAGCCATCATAGACTCAGAGAGCCAATGACACTGAAAACATGTAACTGGCTGTTTGGCATGAATCCCAGGTTTAAAGGCAAGAGGCAGATGTCCTCCTAGAGTTGCCAGCCAAGTTCACCAAGGAACAGAGACAGGGGATTCAAAGACACATCCCTGCATGCAAGGTGCCACTGAAAATCAAATGTCACTGCAAAGAAAGTATGCTGGCAGCCTCAGACACAGTCATGGCACGTGGTAACCTCAGTGTCAAAAATTCACGGTCAATCACCAAGACTGGTGCTTCGACTGCAAAAAAACTCTCAGGATAGATGTTTTCTGATAAATACAGCTGAAAACCAAAGCTTATTTTCTATGCTGCTGTGTTACTCGGCGGAGAGGTGCACCTCCCATCCCAAATGTTGTGGAATTATATTCAGTATAGATTTGTTTACTAGGTCCTCTACCTATCCATTTTTTCAGCAGCTGATGAGTCTCGCTGGGATGTAGACGCATCTCTGATCAACAGCTGCTTGCCTTTTTCCCATCTTCCCACATGCCTCCTAAAATATGTGCTCATCTGAACACAGATCAACACATTTTATGCATATATGTTTCCCTATATTGTATTCAAAGATGCATTCCAAGTGGTTGCATATAGACACTCATATACATATAGGATTCCAACTGGATTCCCAGAGGGCAGTGTGCAACACATTGTTAAAATGTCTGTCACCCACAGAAGAGAGACAGAAATGAGCTGGGCATTAAATTTGCATACAGCCTGAAGCACACGGGTTCCTGAACGCGCACCGTTCTACTGTTCTTGATGATGGGCATCTCTGACAGAGAGATTCTGTCAGGATTAGCTCAGGAAAAAACACCCCCAAGGAGATAATTTGAAGACATACTGAGAATTTGCCTCGATACATGAAAATAAACACGCAATCCTCCGCGCGCTGAGCACATTGCGAGGTTCCCACCGCCGCCCGGCTGCACACCGGGGGATAATCTACTGGAGCTAATTAGCGCACACTCGGGCGTGGAGCTGTTTCGAGTGCTTGTCACTTAGGACTGATTTAGTCGCTGCCACGCTTAAAAGGGACTTGAGGAGGGTTTTGTGTAAACGTGGGAGGAGAGAAGAGGAAATAAAAGTGCAAAAACAGCTGCAAAATTAAAAGGTGCTAAGGTCTGCTTCTTCCCCCTGAAGACATTAAGGAAACTTTGGAGAAACTATTAATGCTGCCATGAAGAATGTGTCTGCCTTGATTTTATGTTTCCTTCCATGTCAAAATCACACACACACACACACACACACACACACACACACACAACACACTCTCTCACTCACACAGGGCCTACAGACTGCAGCTAGGAAAAAAGCGCCCATTTTACCTAACAAACAAACAAGCTCTCCGGTCAGTGCTAACACAGTCATTCTATCATCCAAACCACAATAAGAGTGCTGACCGCCCCTCCCTCTGTTTTCTTACTTATTTTTTGGATTTTAAGCCAATTGATTCGCCAGTCATAGAACTGGGGGAAAGAATCACCAAGGACTAATAGGGCACACACAATTGCTTTTTTATGAAACTATCTATAAAATGATAAGGTGTGAAGAAACCCTAATGATTTTAAAAAGTTCTTCCTTAAAATGAGGGAAGGTACCACGGGGACAAACAATTGCCTAGACCATGATGGTGGAATACTGCAGTGGGATAAATACAGCAGTCTTAGTAATCTTTTTAACTGACTCCTGAAATGTGATAGGAAACACAGAGGAAACAAATTAAGTCAGACTCTTTGGGAAAATTTAAGAGTTGTAATTGATTGCTTTGCCCTGACCAAGTGTTTATTAAAGAAAATGACAATAACAAAAAGGAGGGCAGGGAGAAAATGCCTACCTTAAACTCGATACCTAAAGCAGCTCCCAGCTAACTGGAATCATTCTTGATCTGGGGTAACTTCACTTGCTATATGAAGCTACTTCAAAAAGTTCATGGAAAATGGATTAAAAGACTAATTTTTGAAATCTGCACATTTTTCACAATATGTATGTCCATGGCTTTTTTAAAAGACCTCTCATATTTTACCTTGTTAATGCCGATGTTGCTTATTAATAAGCACATTTGAATAACACACACACATATATATATTCCAATAGCTTGACCTAACTGATAAAATAAAATTCAGCAAAGATGTACTGACGTCATGTATGTGCCTGTACCACTTCCTCTACCACACCCTGAGCTGAGTTAACGGCACAAGCTGTTCTTCATCCTTCCCAGATTTGAACTGAGGAGGGAAGACAGATTCAGTTAGAAAACAGGTTCATCTCGAGAATGAACTCCAATCATGAACTGCTACCCGAAACGGGCTTTCAATACAGATCATGCCACGTGTGTGTAGGCTCATGCACTGAGAGAGGAAAGTGGTGTGTTTCACCAGGTATCTCCTACAGGATGGAATGTGGCGTGCTCAAGGCAAAGTCTCTGTAAGAAATGACGGGGTCGCGGTGGACTGGTGCATTAGTTCAACTGGCTGACCCTCTGCCTTGTAGCATCAGCAACCCATATGGGCACTGGCTTTAGTCCCAGCTGCTCCACTTTCCATCCAGCTTCCTGCTTGTGTTCTGGGAGACTGGAGGGGGATAACCCAAGGCTTGAGACCTGCTTTCACATGGGAGAAGAGGAGAGAAGCCTGGTTCCTGGTCTCAGCTCAGCTCAGCTCTGGTCATTATGGCCATTTGGGCAGTAAGCCAGTGGATGAAAAGATTCTCCCCCTGCGCCCCACCTCTTTCCTTCTCTCTGCAAAGCTGCTTCTCCAAGAAAAATAAATCTTAACTCTTAAAAAAAAAAAGACATGATGGGAAGATGATAGGTTGGAGTTAGGTAATGGACTTTCTCCCCAAAAGTTGGTTCTAATTTAGTTTTTTTTTTGGTTTTGGGATCATTGTCTTCCCTTATATAAATTTTGACATGTAGAAAGTAAAAGCATCAACAAAATGTTCAATACTAAAGCTGAAGACTGAGAAGTTTGTAACTTTCAGGTACATACAAGGAAGAGATTGTTTCTAACTTTGTTCATGGGTCCTGGGATATTACAAGATGGAACCAACACATCTGAGTGAGGTGAATAGACTGCTTTATTAGGGCAAGACAAAGGTCTTGGTTTTGCAAGAATGATTTTTGTCTCCAAATGTTAACTCAGTAAGATTAGCTGGAAGCAGCTGCTCTGTCTTAATAGCATAGATCCCAAGCAGCCTACGGGAGCTCCACTTCGCACTCAGCTCTGATCCATCAGCAGTGATCTCAGCAAGCCTGGGAGACTAACACCGCTTTCTGTCAGCACGAGCGGAGACAGAAGTTCTAGATGGTGTCAACCATCGTGTGACCACTTCATTCTTAGTCGCTGCCTTCATCAACGTTTACAGCTCTGCCCAGCACTGACACTCATGGGTGTAGTCGGATCAAGAGCCTAGTCATCCTGCAGGCTGCAGGTGGTGGTGAAGAGAAAGGCAGGAGTAAATTGTCAGAATGTTGGTCTTGGGGACATCCTGTCTGCTCCCCTTCTGTCTGTTGTAGGTGTATCTTTCTGGACTCCTCCACTCACACACAACCGTTAGAAGACTACAACAACATGGTTTCAAACACGGGTGTTTACTGCCTCCTTTCCTCCCATCCTACACCCATTTCTTAATTCTCTTTTCTGCCTTTTGAAACTCATTCATTTTGTGGATGGAGTTATTTCTTTGTCGATGAACTACATACAGTGGGGTTTCAAAAAAAATTCATCAGAATATACACTAAGGAAAAAAAATCTATGCTTGGATCTTGAAAAGTCCCACTTTAAAATAAATGCATCTTTAATTTCCATTTGCCAGGAGTTTTTTGAGGCACCCTCATGGCCTTCCGTGGGAGGACCCCAGTGGGCTCTACAGGCTGACTTCATGCTTTGATATCTTGAGGGCAGTTGAACTTGACTCCTCCTGACATGGCTCCACCCAAGACCAGTGAAGTCAGTCCCAGGGAGGGGCAGAAGCTGTGGAGAGAGAGAGAGAGAGAGAGAGAGAGAGAGAGAGAGAGAGAGAGAGTGTGTGTGTGTGTGTGTGTGTGTGTGTGTGTGTTCCTCTACAGCACCCTTACTAATACCAATGAGCATTTTACAGAATAGAAGGCAGGGGCCTGTGGTTCCCAAAAGGTGACCCAACATCACCTGCTTCACCTTGTCAACTGCTTACCAAAACTGATTCTCCAGGACCACTTCCACTTGACCACGGCACAAAACTTGGAAGCAGGATCTAGGCTTCTATTCTTTCAAGAATCTTCTAGGTGTTTGTGAAACATGTTAACTCTGGAGAACACTTTTCTCAACCACTGAGCACCACTGAAACGTGGAGAACTCAAAGTACCTTATCAGTAGCAGCAGTCTCTCCTGAAAGCCACCCTTAATCTGTGAATTCCAACCTGGTTTTAACAAGACACCCAGGTGACGTATGCACAAGCATAGGTCAAGGAATTGCTGTCAGAACACAAAGTTACAGGGACTCTGCCAACTTGCTGACCCAGAGGATCTACATAACTAGTGTCATTTTCGTACCTCTTCCCAGTCTCTAGCTCAACTGTCCTTTTAACTCTTAAAAGCTATGCCACGTTGGCTTTCCTGTGTGGCAGCAGGTCTAAGTCTTTTTCCACAATGCTGTGTCTCTGCTAAGGGTATTTTCACATCTTTTGAGGCAATGAAGAAAAACAAAAGGTGAAATTTCTGCGGTTTTTCTTTGTTCTCAGTCACTTCCATCCCGTTCTCCAGAGAGGAGATCTCTGAGGCTGGACTGAGAACAAAGATGGGTTTTTGTTGGTGGTGGTGGTCTTTGCCCCTCATCATCTACATCGCCCTCCCAGGATGGGATCTCTTCAGAATAAAATCTTTATTGACTAGCTTGAGGCAGCAATGTGTGTGTGTGTGTGTGTGTGTGTGTGTGTGTGTACACACAGGATATGATAGAGGGAGGTAAATTAGAAAGAGGGAAACCTCATCCCACTCAGTCAAGTTCATCACCCCACAGGGTCAACCTCTGGTGTGAGGATGCCCCAGCTGTCTCCAAACAGAGGGGGCTCTATAGTTTCTTGTGATTATCCTCAGACTATGGAGGACCAGTGTAATGGGAAAAGATCACAAACCCACCTGTCTGGGCACCTGTGTTTTCTATTCTTCTATTTGCATCTGCAGCTTCAGCCTCATTTAGTTCAGATTAGACTGAAACCACAGGTAACACACCTGTGTGGTATCCTAGTCTAAGCCTTGGCTTGGGGGTTGGGGGAGGGTGCTGAGCAGGTGCAAGACTATGGGATATTCTGTATGTGTAGTTAATGGGAAGAAAGTTTGCAGAAGAAAGTTTGCAAAGCATCTTCTATATGTAAGTCAACTACACTTCATGAAGGGATATACCATTGAATTTTATAACTGGAAAATCTTAGAAGAGTAAAACCACATGTGGAGCCTTACACACACCAGCCTCTCAAGCATGCTAAGACTACTTTTCTTGTTCCAAGTTTATGGATACTTTCTGTCGGAGTTTCCCTCCACCCTACAGCCCTGGGGGTCACCTTGTAAGGAAACGAGTTCTCTATCTCAGCAATTAAAATGTGAGTATTTTCTGTGAACCTGCTGCAGCTCTAATAACCACTGATGCATGGATTCAAAGGCCATGCCTTTCGAACAATGAGCTCTTCTCATCCCGAAAACTGCACTCTGGGATCTTCCCCGCTGTCCCGGACAGCAGGCATGGTGGGCCCCAAATGCAATTTCAGCCATTAAGATTCTTAGTGTGATTGGATTTGTTTTCCAACTCTAAAAAGGAAATCATTGATGTTTTGTTGACATGCAGTTTCTAGGAATGGGATAATTTCTGGAAAATAAGATGCACAGTATTCCTAATTGATGGATCAACACTGGGAACTTTCAACACTGACAGGCTGAAATAAGGTGACACACCATGGACAAAGATCAGTTTCCCTCTCACCAGGCAGTTTCTTCCATTCTAATAACCAAAGTCATCCCGACACCCTGAAATACACTAGAGTTCAGTCTGTAAAACGTAAAGATATCCTTGATAGGAAAGGACAATGCATGAAAAGGATTTTTTTGGAATTCCACACAAACAAGGAATTAGGCATTCACGTATTAGCCAATATAGATTTATATTACCCAACTGTATAACGCAGATATAGTTTTGATGACATTCTAGCATCCTATAAACCTATTTCCCTCATCGGCAAGATGATAATTAAAACTTGATTTCCCCCCACACATTACTAATCAACATTCTACTGTAAGCAATAATAAAACAACAAAGCAAACATGTCTTTTGGAAGGAAGGGATCATATTCTGTTGACATTTTCTAGTGACACTAATTAATATGTGCCACAGAACAAGCGTCCTCAGGCTTGCGATGCTCTTTCTCATTCCTCTTTGGCAGCACACTCCTATGCATCCCCTGAGCCCAAACTCAAACGACCAGTCTTTCCTGGAGCTGGTCTCCATCCGTCTGTGTCGCAGGGATCAGGGCAGAACCAATGTGGACTTCTGTTCTAGAACGCAGAGAGCTCCCTCTCTGTGTAATGACAGAAGGAATGAAGCAGCAAAGATGGGTCCAACTAAATCGTCTCGATGGCAAAAGAGGAGTCTCTTCCTAGAAGTGATCAGTGATCGCAGTCTTAAAAACATCCTGTACTGCTTTCACCCTGTGAATCAGCAAGGTCCACGTGGTACGGAACACACGCTCTGTGATTGCTCCAATGAACATACTGCTGTCAATTATTCCAAAAACAGTGCTAAAAGGAGGAAACGTTTTTCTTTTGAAAAATATAAATGAAAGGGCATTGTGCACTATCTGTTTTAGAATAGCTGGTCGCAATAAAGCTGGTCCCTCTGGCGCTTCATTCAGCAGGTGTAAGGTGAGCTGATGGAGATTCTGAGAGGAGCTCATAACATTAACTTCTTGCATGAGAGTGTCTGACGCCAGAGGCATTTATTTTGAAGTCTTTCATGTATCAGTACTGAATTGTTCTTCTGTACTCTAAAAGACCCTTGGATTTCTCTCTCAGAAGGGCTACATGAGAAATAGGGCATTACATTGTGTACCACAGGCATCCTCATTTTTGAGGTTCCAGGTTATGCACTGAAACATGCTGCTGTCTTCCACCTACATGGGGTCACAACGCAAAGTAAAATCACCTTGTAGTCAAATCATGAACTTTCAGGCCAAACACTTGCATAAATAATCTGCAGGCCACTGTTTTAAGATCACAGTCCATCAGCAAAGTCTGGGACTTATGCAAATCCCAAGGCTTCCCTGCAACAGAGCTGTGACAGTGTGTCAGCTCTGGCAGTCTAAATAAAGGAGTAAGTCGGAGAGCTTTTGTGGTGCACGACTGCTACCTACAGGCCAAACTGCAGAATGCCATGAGAGACAAATGGGAAAAGAGGTAAACAATTTTATATAATGGAATCTAAGTTATTTACTGACAAGGAGAGAAGCCCAGGAGAAGATTGCTTAATACACAGGAGGGAATGCACTGACAGCTTTTGTTTTAAAACCACAATCCAGTTTTAGAGTTCTGCATTATTTCTCTTTCCTTTTGGGTCTTTATTTTTAGCTTCTGAAAAATGTAAACTGATGGAGATCAAGCTGCTTGTGACCGCAAACACCCCTGAGTCTGCATCGCTTCTTCACATACATTCTCCACAGAGAATCATATTGATCACTTCCCCTGTGTTTGGGAAAGTGGCCAGTCCTGGAATCTAGAACTGTTTCCATGCAGTTTTTTTTGGGGGGGGGCGTGGGGTGCAGGGAGGACCTCCTTATATTTTATGATCCCTGACTCTCTAAACTTCATTTCTTCTAAAGCTCTCTACATTCAATATTTAGAATAACCAGAGGTAATATTGTTTTTCAAATCATAAAATATCTAATACTTGAATTCTGAACCTTAGATGTGACTTGTCTTATAATAAAAGAAGCAGACTTACACGGGCAAAAGCAAAACACAAAATATACAGATGACCACTGAGCTCCTGATCCTATATGTAAAAGTCCAGTGTCTGTGAAAAACACAGAAAACCACAAGGCAAGTTATTAGAATGCATTTTCCCTTCAACGGCAAGGAAATTCCAACTCCGGTGAGAGTGGGCTTCAAAACTGAATAACATTATGGGTAAAACACCTCCACAACGTAGCACTCCATATGCACAAATAAACATATCCCAATTCACCGCACATGCTACGAAGAGGGCCAAGGAAACATCTGAAAAGGTGGCATGCATTTTTCCTCATAGTGTAAAAGACGCTCCCTAACACTGTCAACATATCCTAGGATTTGCATAAAGGCAAGCCACTCGTCGGTAATACTGCTATTTCTACAGCTCAGACACTCCACTTGCCAGTCTGACGGGGCTGTTCCACATAGCCTTATTTTTAAACACAATTTAGGACACACTTGGTTTGCAGAAAGAAAGAATACGGTTCTTGCACCGGATTTGGGGCTTGAAGAATACAAATTGGAAATTATGTTTGCAGCATTCAAGACTAAGAACCTTAGATGACATCTGACTAGCGCTCCAATATGAAAAAGCATCCTAGGCTAGACGTACACTTGCTCATTCAGTTTAGTCTAAGGACAATTGTACATTGTTCAGCATTTCCCTCGGCTAAAATACGAATCTTAAGCCATCAGGTGATGCAATAAACGTGTTTAACAGAGTCTCTAATTTAGAACCATAAAAGTGGAGTGATAGAGACATTAACCTATAGGTGTTGCTTGTTTTATTTGCTTCCAGTGTGAGAGTCTCTGGAAGAGTAAATGTTTTCTATATGGTGTTTAACTTTATGTAATCATAATGTAATTAGGCTATGATTAAATGATCTCAATTTGGTTGTAATTAAATAGATCATCTTTTTATTAGAAATAGCTCTCCATAATTAAATTGTGCAGGAGAAATTCTAATAAAGATTGAAGCGAGGACCATATAATTTCCAGAAGCAGATTCATAGCAAGTTTTCTATGAATTAATATTTAATATTTCTAAAAATACATCTCCCCTTCCACAGCACTCAGCAAATTAGACTGTTGCATTTCCCACTGATTTTATACTTTGCGCAGCCACAACAGTTGTGAACTAAGTGGTTAGGATGTTCAGGATGTGTGAGAGAATTATTAATTAATGGAAGGAAAGTTTGTAATATTGTCCTCTTAGGCAAACTAGATTGCTTAAAGGCCTAATTATTATTATTTACCTGGGGTAAATAAATTCATGTGTAGAGCTATAATTCCACTGTAACATAATTATAAACAGTAATAAAGGGTAAGAATTTTCCTACTGTACTTTAGAAGGCTTTGGGAACAAAATATAAAACTAAATAATAAAAATCATATTACAGATTGCTAAATACTTACCCTAAGGCCATCTACCCAAACCAACAAAGATTATCGATCATAAGAAATGGTATCATTGTCCTGTTGGTATCATTTGGCCTGCTGTGTTTGGGCGCTGTTTGTACTGTAGATTGTGTCAGAGCCCAAATGTGTGTATATGTAATAAAGCTGATTTTCTTACTTTGCACAACTATATTCATAACATTTATTTCTTATTTATTTATCTGCATTGTTCTTACGCTTAACAAGAATGAACTGCAAAACCAAATTTGCCTCATCAGTATGAACCCTAGATGTACCAGCTCTCTTCCCCGGCATGGTATGCTACTTCTATCTCTGTTACATTCTCTCTAAAACTTATTAGTCACAGAGTTTCAGAAAACACCAGGCAATAAACTACACTAAAATAATTTCCTTTATAAAAGCTTGGTGATCTTTGGCATCATTCACTATTTTCAAAGCCATAAAAGAACAGATAACAAATATATGACTCACAAATGATCAATTATGAAAAATAATCTGGTTCAGAAAGCTGTACAAACGGAAAGAGATGGATAGCTTGTCACAAACCAATAACAGCCATTGTTTGTGAATCCAATATTTGATTTTATCATTTACGTTGGGCAACTTAAAATGATTCTTAAACCACATTACTTTTAGAAAAAAAAAGCAAAGCTATAAAGGTGAACTCGGGGGTTGTGAGCGGAGGAGAAACCAGATGCAATCTGTCATCCTTGAAACTATTTACATTCTTCTCGCAAAGACTTAGTGGGCCAGGATGGCTGCATTAGCAGAGACCCCACCACGTCCCAGGCAGTGGGCAGGGACAGGAGTGCTCTCAGGACTTTGATTCCTTCCTGCTTTTCATGAGCCACTTGGAGGGCTGCAAAGCCACAGCTACGACGCTCATTATGCAGAGAATGGGGACCCTGTGTGTCAAAGCGAAGGGTGGTTTGTTAACACTTCTTAGGAGGACGGTGCTTTTGCTGCCACTTTGGATCTCACCGAGCAGAGCACAAGGAGGCTACCCGGCTCAGAAACCCTTTGTGACAAATTCCCTTCCAGGTTGTTTAATATTCATCATCTTATAATGAATACAGAGGTGCAGCTCTCCCCAACCAGGAAAGGCACCCCTGCGAATGGCTGGCACCAGCCCTTCTTCCTACATGGTGTTGTCTGAAACCTCCTCTAATGTGCCTGTCCTCTCTGATAGCCCAGTGAGTGTCTTATGAGTGGTTTGAAACCAAGGCCTGGGAATCTCAGAAAACCAGAAACACTTGGTCCACGGAGCCAGTGGTAACATGTACATATGTGCTGTAAGGTTAGCCTTGGTCCTAACCCTAGAAAACAATCCTAAACAATGCCCTGGGCAGTTTTAATGACAACATGGCAAGCACAAGAACAGAGTGTCAAAGAGTGGCAGTAATGATTGGTATCTGGTAGCAAGATGGGAAAACGATGAAAGAGGAATGGATTTATCATAGAAGGTAGTCACAATCTAGATGTTTTATCTTTTGCACCTAAGCCTGTAGTGTAGATTTCTTTTCCCTTCCTAGTCAGTTAAGAAACTCTAGAAATTTTGAGAGACTGAAACAGAGACTGAAAAGGGGTTTCATTTTCTTCATTGGTGCAAAGCATTTTAAGAAAAATGAAGCCTCGATGCTTGGATAAAGCTCAAACAGGTTGTTTCGGGTGGAGATGACGACTCTCATCTGAGGTGGGGCTCAGCATGTTGTTGGATCTATTTCCACTCAGAATCAAGTGAAAATGTGCTTGGGAGATGGAATAATTGAGTGAACCATTCAATTATGGCAATTGCTAGCTCCTACAGCTCTATACCCACCAGTCTTTTTTATATATATATATAGAACAGGTGCTAATTGACTAGGCTGGAGCTTAGAAGATGCATATGGCTAACATGTCTGATCACCCAGTTTTGTTCCAAGTCAGGGGTCAATTCCCAATACTTTAAAAATGGGTGTTTCTATGACAACTCCCTAACTTGCTGACTAAGAAGTGGATGACCAACGTGAGGGATGAGGTCCTCCAAGTAATGCATGATCTGTGGTCTGCACTCCGTGACCCAGGGGCTCATCGGCTGACGTAATGCCTGTGTACGTCCCTTTCTCAAACCCCACACGTTACTCTTAGCTTGGGTGAAGCTTAAATCAGACTCTCACATAAATCAAGATGTCCACGATTTCATTTCGGAGTGGAAAGCACAATCCCAGGGGGGTCTACGTGAAGCATTTTCATCTTTCATGAGGAGTGATCCTGCTTATGTCTAGCCTCTACCCAGGCCCAGCGTCGAAATCAAAGCCTACAGGGTAACTCTCAGGAGCGGGATGCCTCATCGTCCACAATTTTAGGTCAAAAAAACTCTTTTTCTGTTCGATGACATTCTAAACTAAAATCCCAAACAGGTGTTCAATGCTGAGGCTGAAACCAAAATATTCCCTCATATAGTCTGCAACTCTGATAAGACTTCCCTCGGAAATATAATGGTTACATAGCCCTTGTAGAGCTTTAACAAACCCCTATTTTCTTCTTTCTACTCCATACAATGTGCAGTCTATTTGCACCCATTCAGGACTAAATTACAGATAAAGTTACAGCAAATTTGTTTTCTCAAAAAAGCAGTCAGCCCTAATATCCCTTGAGTAATAAAAGCCTTGTCTTTCATTCAGAACTAGAACTGGCATAATTTTCCCCCAGAAACAAACTCTACTTCCTGCAACAATGGACCTGTTCTTGAAACACTGAATGGGATATGGCTCAATTTGCAGGTGTTCAGGTAGAAAGGCAAAGGGGCATTTGACCCCCCGACTGGCAACTGTAGCTGTGGTAGGTAACTTCAGTCTGCTAGTTCTACCGTTCTATTAGATAAGCTGCCAGCATTTGCAGCTCTGAATTACCGAGGTAGCTTCCAGTGAATCAATAATTTATACAGATATATCTCATTCATTCTGATGGTATAAAGATACATACTTACAGCCTGCTGTAGCCATGGAAGAAAGCCAGCAAGACATTATTTAGGAAGAAAGAGGGGAAAAAGAAACCCATTTATCTATGTGAACAAAACCATCAAGTAATAATGACCTAGTGGCTTATTAATTTTATTTTTCAACTTTTCTAACCATCAGTGAGATGAGATAAACACAGTTTATGCATCTCAACAGGTTTGTGCTGACAAGTGTCAAGATAATATTTAAAACGATCAGATTGATTTTAAAATAGAGTGTTTTTATTTTTTCACATAGTAATACACCCAAGGTAAACAACTGGGAAGAAAACCACGCACCTGACAAAGTTGCAAGAAGCAGCTTAACTAAATCCCACAAATATTTTATCACTAAATTGCAGCATAAAATTATTTCTGAAGACGAGAATCAAACAAGCACTAAGCGTATTGCTAATATAACCTTATGCTGTTAATCATTACCTGGGGAAAATTATATAGTGTTTTATACACTAATGCTATGACATTTTTATTAACTCATAATCCCCATGCTAACAGTGTGCATTAAACAAGAAATAATTAAGAGGGCAGCAAATATTAAAAATGCCTACATTAAAGTTCTTCAATCACATTAAAAGGAGTGCTTTAACCAAAAGTTGTCTAGGCAAAGCAGTGCCCAGAACAATGTGGTTATAAAGGTTGGATTTAGTCATTCATAGACCCAGATCATCGAAACAGTGTTTTCATAACTTGTGGTATTGATCTTAAAATTTAAGAGAATTCACACTACAAATACATGATAAAAACTCTCCCCTAGCAACTTCAATTACACATAGTGACTATTTCTTGAAAGATCTGACAATTTATTTGAGGATAAGAAGCCACACACGTTGGTGCCTTGCCCATTTGCCTTTTAGTTCAAGGCTGGATGTGTCTGACTTGGACACACAAATGGGCTGCATTCAGCCCTGGTTCAGGAGACTGCATGCATGATCAGGGGCTGTAACAGATTTGCAAAGACGGTAGCAAGTCCATTTCCTACTCAGGTACACAGAGAAATCATTTTCTCCTTTCTTTTCCAAAGAAACACCCCTGGTAAACAGGGCAGATAGTAAAAGTCTCAAAGTGGAAGACAGTGAAAGGACGTGAGAGAGAACAAGACAATGAGAGATGTAGAGGGAGCAGTGGGAGATGGGGAGAGCAAGGCAGTTCGGGAAAGGCATCAGTATGCTAACCTCTGCCCCCCAATCCTCAAGCCCTTCTGTGTGCCACTCTGGGGCTGCCTGTTGTAACCAGTTAACATGGCTGGCCTTCCAGGAAGCAGAGAGAGGAAGGAGAAAGACTGGAGTTGTTCATTTCTGACAGAAGGAAAAGGGGAGAAATGTTTCCATACTGATCTCATTAGGATGACAGGAATAATGAGTGTGAATCCTACGTAGGCACCTTGGTGTGAGAGAAGAGGGCAATACACTCTCCACTCCCCGTTTGAGGATGTCTAGTATCAGCCTCACCCAGCACAACAGAGTGGGATTTTCCTGACAGATTTTGAGTTTTGCCACTGAAGTCATCTGGGTTGGTCATTTAACGCCTCCATGACTGAGTGTCTAGGAAAACTGGGAAAGACTTGCGTATGGCAGCTGAACCGTATTCTGAACACAACATCCTGCCATGGGCACTGGAAAGGCACCAAACACTAAACAACAACAACAACAACAACAAAAATGGCAGTTCTCAGCTTACAATTTGTTTTATTTCCAAGTTCCTTAAACTTAGGTTAAACAGTCATGCCAGTTAGAAATGGAACTCAAGTATCGTCAGATACGCCTCTGGTCTATCTTGACTGTCACGTGTTTGTAGCAAACACTGCTGGGACATCTTCCCTTGTGAATCCCCCTTCACTCTTCAGCCTGGGATAGAAGAGCTTCCAGAAATAATGCTAAGTGAAAGCTTTTTCCATACTGATACAAAAGCTGAAAGATGACTGAGCTCTTAACAGAACGCTGTGTTGTGCTTTTGCATATTAGTCAAGTCCAAACAACGTACAGGACCTTCCATTACCACTTAAAAGCATTTCATAAAGATGATTCAATTTAGCTGTCTTCACTCCAATAACTCTAGCAGCGATCAATTGATACAACAAGTTTACAGCAACCTATAAGTAATTTATACTCTAAAGTGGGCAATGCTATTGCTATTTTTATTTTGAATCCTATCAGAATACACCTCAATTTTTATTTCATTATGGCCACTACTTTGTAAAGGGATATTCCATTCCATCATGTTGTTTAACTTTGTTCTGGGATAGTTTAGATCCATAACGCTTTAATGCAAATTTACAAAGACCCAAAAAAATGTATAATAATACAATGAAGCTGGGTCACCAATTTTTCTAAGTAATTCATTCACTGGTTTCTCAGCATTTGGTTAGTCTAATGGAAATGTAGGCCATGAACAGATTCATCTCAGCAGTCTTTAACTTGGGCCATTGCTAGTAGCTTAAACTATTTACACAAGTCTGTGAGAATGTATGCTTGGATTCTGGGAAATATATTTTTAACGAGTCAACATTTACTTTGGGATTCAGTCAATTATACTACTTAAGGTCAAATAGAAATTCTTACCTAAAACATATCTTACTCAAACTGTGAATCCCTTAAGATCACTTTATTATTGCACATATACCTCTGCCCAGTGTTTCAGAAAGCAATAGTGTGATGTAATCTCAACTAGTAGAAAAGTTACTCAAAACTCAGGGTACATGATTTAGGGACCTTTTTAGGCCCTACCTCTTTGTATTAGGAAGGCGGGGTTTGGGATGGTTGGAGCTGAGGTTGGAATACATGTGTTGCTAGCATCCTAAGCACCAACATTCCCATTCCACAGCTGTTGCTCTGGGAAGGGATCAGGAAGCTCTGTGAGGAGGTTCCCTCTCTGTCGCCCTAACCACCCATCTTACACAATGCACTCAGGCATCTTATCTGGAGAGACAGGACCTGCATGGAATGCACAGCTGAGATTCAGTGTTCAGAACTATAACTGCTACAGCAGGCTCATGCTCTGACAATAGAAACAGTGAAGGACACAGTGAACACTCACTTCTAGGAGGAACTGAAAGGTCCCTAAATACCAGCCTCTGGCAGAGGTTTGCAGTGGGCTTATGCAATGGAAGAACCAAACTCCTTTTTTTTTAAAGAATCTGAACAAAATCAGATATATCTGGCTTCTTGGAAGCTTTCACTATTGCTGTCTAGAGAAAGCAAACAGAGCCATCTGACCTTCAACATTTATGAACACAATTTCTCTGAGTAGTAATCATGACTCTACTAACACCCCCTCAAAATACAGCTGCTTTCTTCTATAACCTTCAGGGTATTAACTGGTGCACAGTTAATGGGTCACTTCTGACAGTTTTTACTTGGTGACCCCTTACTTTCTATTTCTCTAATCAAAAAATGGGAACATTGTTTAATTCATCAGCATTTCATGATAAAACTGGATGAGCTATTTTTGTCTCAAACTTTTGAGCATTGTCTGGAATTTGCTTGGCAGGGATTGTTTACAATACAAACTACAGAAACTGTGGTAGAATTGCTTGTGTACAGCAATGTGGAATACAGAACAAGATATACCTAGATGCTATTGAAAAGTTCTTGATTCCTGTGTTGAGCTGAGTAAATCATCATGCAGAATAGTCAGAAGTGTCCTCATAGTTTTAAGTGACTTCTATTTCCCAACCTTTCCCCCTGCCCTTCCAGTGAAGATCTAATAGGCAATTGAGCCTAATGAAGTATGCTTTTATACCTCTGACATATGATAGTCATTTAAGGACATAAAGATCAGCTATTAGCCATAAATAGCAAGCAATGTATGGACAAAACCCATCAATGAGAGGTTATAGTATGTAGACCAGAGTTCATGTTCACCCTACTTCCACATCTTAGCAAAACACAGCAAGGCACCTTTGGAGACAGAGGAAGGAAGCAAACCTTCATGTAGATTTACATGGAGGAGGAAATCAAATTTTTCAATATCTGCAAAGTCAAATTCCCCCCTTTCAACCAGACTCCAAATTGCTAATTTTGTACAGTAACCACAAACTCTGTTTCTCTAGAATGCCTCCTTATGGGAATAACTTACATCGCATGCAAGTCAGACTTTACCACCGCAAGTGTGAAAGCAAACACGGCTCGGCTGCCATTAAAGCTTGTTTACAGCATGCATTCTCATCAGAGCTATCATGGTTCTTGGTGAGGGGAACAACAAAAACCTGAGATACCACCACCACTTGTGGCCCTCCAAAACACAGTCCTCTGAACAACATCTTTTCCCTTATTATTTCATTCATTTCATTTAAATTAAAGTTATTTTTAAACTAGAGTGGTTATAAGAAAAAAGTCGAGAAGCACTGATTTAAGAACAAATTAAAGCCACATTTTATCCCTGTAATTTTTATTTCATTGTTCTTTGATTCTGAGTTTTCTCTGATTTTCTGGTCATTATGCCCCTTGAGCTGCAAGCCGATGACTGTTGGGAACATCTTTACTGTTATTGATCTCTAAATGTTACTGCTTGCTGAGTGTTGGGCCTGCCATCACAGAAACGGAGAAGACGCCATGTAAAGCCATGACCCACAGGCCTCCCAGTGTCAAAGGTTGACTATTATGTCTATCTCCAATTTTTACTGTAATGGTAAAATGTGGTAAGATGATGGCAAGGGAACAGGCAAGGAAAAACAGAAACAACTTCTTTCACAATATTTCAGGCTAGCTTTTCACTTGCTAGATTGGCTCCTAATACATTCATCATTCTAACAAATGGCTTTAGAACTAGTCACAACAGACAGTTGGCACCACAGAAAATTTGTGTTTCTATTTCTTAGCATGGATCCAGTACAAAGGGGGTAAGAAATCACATGCAGAGGGAACTTAAAAATCATGGATATTACCAACAGTATCTATGCCATGATTGACATTGCTTGAAGAGATATTGCTCTTCCTATACAATATACTCTTTCTATACCCATTCTATATAAAATCAGTTATATAAGTATTGCACCATTTAAATCTTTCCTTCACAAAATACTTAAAATTGCAATGGAATGTGGTTTGTCATTTTGCTCAGCATGTGTGTCCCTTACAATTTAAATTCCAAGTTTCAAAGAAGAAATTTGTTCAGAGGATCAGAAGATTGGTTTAGGAAATTGGACTGTAATAGCGAGACATCTCTAAACCCTTATTTTATAATTTCTTGATCCTTTGCTAACTCAGTTGTAAAACATGAACCATGTAGAGGAGACTGAAGGATCTCATAAATGGGAAGAGGCTGAGACCACCTGACAGGTGACGAGGGGAGGCAGCTGGAAGTGAAACGGGACAGTGTTTATAACGGCAGAAGACGGCCCCAAGAAGTGTGACACCTTCCACCCTCCTAACTTCTACTGCATTCACCCTTTAGGTTTGCAAGAAGGTTACTTCTTGGGTTTGAACCGCTATCATAGTTGTGTGGATGGGGCTTATGTCTGACAACAATACAGCACAACACTATATATAATATGAGAAACATGAAATAGTTGTATGTTCCCCAAATTACTTAAGAAGAGCATATCTCCGGATTAGAACAACCTGGTTCCATGTCAGAGGACAAAGAAGACAGAACTGAGGTCTAACGAAACATGCGTATCAGCTGCTGCTGGGATTAAACTTTTATTGTAAATATAAAATAAAATTTAGGAGGAATAAGCTTTTCAGAGTAGCAGTCCCTGTGGCTTATGTGATTATTTCCCTCCAAAGACCACAAAACCCTTTTGGTGACATTTATTAAAATAAACAAAAAAGGACGTTCGCATCATCTAAACAGAACAAAAATCTGATTTGCAAATGTACTCTGTTGCATATATAATAGATAAAACAACAAAGGGAAAATGACCATACACACAAATAAGCCTGCCAACAAAACCAGAGCATCAATCCTCAGGAAAGATTACAGAAAACTGTTTGTTCCACTGTTAGCTGCTTTTTTTTGGTCTTAACTAAGATTCAGCATTGGTTTTCAACTAGCAGTGATCTATCTTAAAGTCCAATTCACGTTTAATTCCTGGTCTTTGGGTGGGTGGGCATAAGGGGCTTTTAAGTAATTGCAGGAATTTATATGTAATGTTTAGTGAAATCTAATTTACTTTTCAGGTAATTTAGGACAATGTTTGGAAAAAATTCTCTGGCAATGAGATAAATTTTAGGGAAAAACATGTATTTTCAGTAGCAATTTGATATGCTAGAATGCCTATATGAATCAGGCATAGTCTTTACAGAAAAAAAATCACAGAACTAAATGATTTTAAGTGTGCATACTTTTTCACTCAATAAAAGGAATTCTGGGTAACTTTGCAGGTATGTAGCTATTTTGTAAATCTGTGATATTGTTAAGTTTTCTTCTTCTTTTCTCTTACCTGCAAAGGAAATGTGTAACATAGCTTAAGCCTTGTATATATTAAATGGAAATAATGTCTAGCAAACTTAGTGTTTGAAGCAAGACAGGAAAAAGGATTGAAGTATAGTATGATTTTTGATAAATTGTTAAGTATCTGATCTGATAGGATCATCAATTGTAAGTCATTTTGGCTTTGTGCTTGTTCAATTTTTTGGTATCTTTCTATTTCTCTGTTGTGTGGAAACCAACAAAATATATTTAGAACATACACTTTTTCGTATTCTGGTTTTACTGGAATTACAGTAGCAACAACAAAAAGCTACAGTTTTCAAATAAAACATGTGTCAATATTATTTGAAAACTGTCAAAGTCTTGAAGCATAATCTTTGTTAGTGAAGCTCTCCTGACGGCTCTTAGATTTGCAAAAATAGTAATTTCTGATGTAAACCTAACATGACCTTCCATATACGTAGTGTTAAGTAATTACCCTACATTTCATTGTTCAGCAATATGAATGCTAAGACTTGAACTACAGGTGATAGAGACAAGTCTTTGTTTTTGCACTGCTATTTCTTCTTAAGCAACTCTCTTGAGACCTTGACCGTGAAGACTACTTTAAATATCCCTATGGTTTGCAATAACTTTTTATAAAATCCATCAGTAGCTTAATAGCAGGGGACAGCAAACCTATCCCAAGGCACCATTAAGAGTCTATTGTCTCCTGGTCGTTGCACTGTACCCCCACAGCCTCTGCATGCCCAGTTCTCAGCTTTCTCCTAGTGCTTCCTCCATTTTTTACAAAAACACAATCATTTGCTACACAGAGCTGCCTCATGCCATTCTTTGCATACATCA
The DNA here is from genome assembly GCF_030435755.1 of Ochotona princeps. Lineage (NCBI taxonomy): Eukaryota > Metazoa > Chordata > Mammalia > Lagomorpha > Ochotonidae > Ochotona > Ochotona princeps. The sequence continues at coordinate 10,797,570 of NC_080859.1, forward strand.
TCTCCATTTTTTTTTCCTTCTCTTCCTGCATAATGGCCCAGCTTTTCTGCGGGTAGCTGATGGTCCCAAGTGTGATCTTTTTCTAAAATAGGGATTGAATGAAAGTAAAGCACAAATTAGCTGAAGGCAAAGGAAAACCAGGCCTTTGAAAGACCCAGAAAGGGATAAATAATGAACCAGACTGGCCCCAATGAACTGCTGTGGAGGCAAATCTTACTTCTCTCTCTCTCTCTCCCTCCCCCCCCTTCTCTTTCACACACACACACACACACACACACACACACACACACACACACACACACACACACGAGAACACCAAGTTGAAGCTAGGGGGAAGAATCTCCATCAGCAAGCTACACCTTGCGAGAGGTTTGAAACCAGCAGCAGTCCAGAAAGGAACGGACACAAATGGCTTTTACGAGCTAAGACTTCAGCATTCAAACATGCCTTTTTGGAATACAAGGTCCTGCTACGAGTTGACATCTCTTCATAATTCATGTTCATTGCACCTCTAAGTAAAATATGTGTCTCCCTTTAGTTATTCTGTTAGAAATGGTACTTTGAAGGCAAGAGGACATTTTTGATAATGCACATCTTAAGACTTTTCATTAAAGTACCAAATTTAAATTCTACCTTTTTGTGCACTCTGACATTTTTGTCTGGCATTTTCATTAATTTTGCGACATACATAAATGTAGCTGAAATGTTAACTGATCAATACTTTGTCTCTCTCATGTAGCACTACCGCTCCACTCCCCAAGGACCTACACAGCAGAACAGAAATTAAATGTGTAAAATATCAAATGTTAATGTTAAACACAGCGGCACTTACTGTATAACGACAGAAAAGGCTAAAACAATTCCAAATGGACAGATGGTACCACAAATTATCTACAATCACATTTAAAGATTAAAGTTTGTCCTGCAGGATAATTCTCTGACGCACACCGCAGTGTGTCCTTTTACTGATAGCTCAGTTGTCCAATTATTTTTGTGCTCATTACAGTGAGAAATGACAGTACTGGAAGGAGAGATGTACCGGATTTTTTTTTTCTCCCATGTTGCACCCACTGACATCCACAAGAACACAAAGGTCTGGTCAAAAGCCTGATGAAAATTAGGCCCAATTTATGAGACGTTCCCAAGTCCACAACAGATGATTCCTGAAGATGAACAGGCCGACTGCACCACACATGTCTGTGTTTGCTTTTAGGCCAAGATTCAAGGGAAGATGTAAAGACCTTATTTACAGCACAAAAAAGTGAGGCGATTCCAGAAACAAATTTGCTTATAGTTGATCCACCTACAGACCTACTGCATTTTTTGTGAATGTCAAATGACTTTAGATCTCCCCCATGGCACACAGGGAGTGGTTGGAAGGCTGGGCTTATGCTAAGTCTTCCTTCATAGACACTGGAATCAATCAATCAATCAATCTATCTATCTATCTATCTATCTAGATTTATGTCTTGATTTCATTGTTCTACATCTATTTTTGGACAGTACATTACAAACAAAAAACTAAAATGTAATTTAAAAAGTAACCCTTATACGCTTGACTGGTCTGGGACAAAAACCAAGGTGTGGGGCCCGGCGGCGTGGCCTAGCGGCTAAAGTCCTCGCCTTGAAAGCCCCGGGATCCCATATGGGCGCCGGTTCTAATCCCGGAAGCTCCACTTCCCATCCAGCTCCCTGCTTGTGGCCTGGGAAAGCAGTCGAGGACGGCCCAAAGCTTTGGGACCCTGCACCCGCGTGGGAGACCTGGAAGAGGTTCCTGGTTCCCGGCTTCGGATCGGCGCACCGGCTCGTTGCGGCACTTGGGGAGTGAATCATCGGACGGAAGATCTTCCTCTCTGCCTCTCCTCCTCTCTGTATATCTGACTTTGTAATAAACTGAATAAATCTTAAAAAACAAAAAAAACCAAAAAAAACCCCAAGGTGTGCAATGATACAAAGGCATGGCTGTATCAGGCAGCTGCAATTATAAAAAGTGGGCCAAGTGCAACCAATATTATAATAATAATAATATATATCATATATTATATAATTATATATAATAGAATAATGAGGCTCAAGAGGGAATGATGGGTACAACATGTGTATAGCAATGGGGTGCTTCTCACACGCTCTTCCAAATGGCGGAGTTCTCTTCAGTAACTTGCCCCCGAAGGCTCTATGTACACGGGGAGAAACTTTGAAACCTTCAGTTTTAAAATGCATCATTTCGCATCTGTGAGATGAATAAAAGTTCCCCAGTAGCCTTTATCTGTACTGATTTGATACTAAAATTATAAGACATATATTTTAAAAACTCCTTTTACAGAGGAACTGATGTGTGCTGTGTGGCCCTGGGCAAGAATTAACTTCTCTGTGCTGAAGTTTCTTCCTTTGTGTACTGGGAAAATATCAGAATCTGTCTCAGAAGAGTTTTAGGGACATGAAAATCGTGAATGCACAAGAAGCAGTTCCCTGGCATATGTTAAACAACTAATAAATATTGTTGTGATGATTACATAAGCACCTTCATATGTCAGAATTTCAGGTTGAAACAGATGATTGACTAAGAATTATGAAAGAGTTTAAAATCCAAAAGGAAACTCCGGGAAAAATCACACAATAGCTTTAAGTTATGTCTATTATGATTTAATAACTACCTTTATTATAATAAACTATTATTTATCTGGCTTCATTCAAGAATGAATTTCTCCAAAAAAGAGATGTGTTCAGCTGGACTGATTCCTCCACAGACTCAGGCAGCTGTTGGCTTGAGGCGCCAAGTGCAGGTGCCACTAAAGGCTCAGGGCAAGAAGCAACTTCACACCTTCATCAGCTCCTGGTCCAGATCTACAGCAAGGCCTTTGGGCTGTATTATTCATTGTTAAATCTCATTCAGTAGCAAGTAACTCTGTACTTTTCTCCAAGGAAACACTCCATACTATCTTTTTTCCTCCTGTGTGTGTACTTTGTAGCTGGGGGTCTGTTTTTACCATGAGATTCTGTGGACCCTTATCCTACATCTGCTCCTCTTTTATATAAGCCTCCCACATTCAACTGTGTATAACAGGACGAATGTGGCCACCTGCTAAGAAAGAGGCACATTTCTGCCTTAGTAGTGGGGTTTGTCTTACAGTGAAGTCGCTCGAGAAATACCATGTACATGGACCTAAGTTTCCCGGAATTCTGGTATTTGATTTTTTTTTTTTTTTAAGAACAAGGGAATTTTGAAGGAAGGCTGCCATCTTGAACTCACTTGACATTGACATGTGTGTCTTCCAGAAGACAGAGATTAGAGGAAGGTGCACACGCCAGTCATGTTAAAGAACTCAAAACGAATATTCCTGAAGAAATGACAGGCTTTTGTACACTGCCCTGCTTTTGGCTTTTGCAAACAGCTGTGGAGAATGTCTTTGGAAAGAGTGAATCAAAAATGGCAGTGTGACCTTTGTCGTGGAATTTTACTGCTATTCTAAGGCCCTATAGATTCTGGAAGTAATGATATAATATAGACCCAGAAACTCAGCATCATTTTTTCTCACGAATGTCAAAATGTCTTATGCCAGGGAGAAAAAATATCCGAATAAAGTTGCTGTTAGAATACGCCGATAAACTTCTTATGTGACAGGGTAACTAAAAGACCATTGAGAGAAGGAGTTTTTCCCTACAACTTAACAATAATGACAAGTGCTTTCTTTAAGGAGACAACAGCATGTCTATGGGAAGAAGGCTGCCTAACTTTCTGGTAACTTACAACACAAAGGGACATGCACACTCTTTGTTTCTGTGCTCAGCCATTAAAGAAAGTCTCCATACAAGGCTGGAGAGGAAGATAGAACTCCAAAGACCAAACAGCTGTGCAACCCCTCATTTGAATGGTAATACTAAAAAAGGTTGATTTGTTAGTAATTAAGGCTCTTCTTGGAAGAGCCCATGATAAAGTTGGATTTTACTAAACTGGCAACTCTCAGGAAACATAAGGTCCTCATATTCTCACACACACAAAAAATAAAATAAAGGATTTCAAAAGGAGGACTCCCACGAAACTTCCAACTAAAATCCTCCATAAGCAACAATAACGTAAGAACAGAAAATTCCAGCAAAAGCTAATGGGAAAGTGTTATTTGTTTGTTTGTTTGTTTTGATTTTCCCACTCTGCCATTAGATTTCATTATGAGTTTTTAAATGATCAGAGTAAAAGGTTGTAAGTGGAACACAGAGGGCTATTTGACCCTATCATCGCCTCACTGGTGACTTTAAAAAGGGAAAACCTTAGATAGAACAAAACATCTGCTAAATATGTCCATCCACTGATAACCGATTCACGTATTAGAGCACAACCAATGGGCCTTCTATTGTCAAGGATTTTCATAACTTGACAAAATAACAAGGAAAGCATAAAATCAAACCGAGGACTGTCAAGACAATGGCTGTTCTTATATCTCATACTCAGGCGTTTTCCTGGCCTTCCTATTGGCATTTTGGAATTATGCAATATGCAAAAATTTCACTTTTTAACTGTCAGGGGGAAAATTATACATTGGCTGAGATGGCTCGCGTTCCGGAAATCTGAGGGGAGGGAGATGTATTCTTGGATTCAGACCTTGTACAATCCATCAGGTCCCTGCCCACGGCAAATCTGTCCAGTCAAGTCTTAAAATAGGAGTTTTTAAATGGCCACATCAACGGAACTGTTACTATAGCCACAGAAACACGTAGCCCCAATGACTGCATTTAATGAATAACAATGTAAGTCATACAGTGTGATCATACCACAAAAGCAGCGAGACTCCTCGGGGGTGAATCCCAGTCAAAGCAACTATTCACGTAGTACGCGGCATTCACAAGCACCATGACACAGCGTTTCATTCTGATAAAGTTTCTTAGTAGGAGCTGTAAGGGAAACGCAACTGTAATCAGAATTCGCAGGGCTGCAAGCCATCAGGTACCTTGACAAATGCTTCAAGTTTACTGTGCTTTACAAAGGATTCAGCAAGTACATAAAGGTGCAAGACACCCCACACACTTTGCCTCACAAGCTAAAGGAAATGCAGTATTCCTGGAGAAATCAGATAGAACTGACTTCGAAGCATAACTTCTTACCAAAATACATATTTTAAAAATAGGACGAATATAGGTTGGGCTACCTTTTGTTCTTGAGAAAACATCACCAATAGATTTGAATTTCTATTTTGCGACTCACACTATGAAAATTTATTAATTGCAGATGCTTACCACATTGTGGTCTTCATATTCACTAAATGTCTTAATGCCAACAGATCTCAAATTAAAATAGATAACTTGGGGTGTTTTTATTTAGGATCTTAGAAGCTGGTCGAGTATTGTTGCTTTATTCTAGAAAACAAAGCTTTGTCACCCTTTTAGCCTGGTATCTGCCGTTCTTTCTATCATTCATTCTCTGTCTTCCACTTGAAACTGAATCTATGTTTTCTCATTATTTTCCATACTTCTGAAACTGGAGAAAGTTTTGTGTGAACAAATGTTCTACAAAAATCTTCTCTTAAAAAAGGTATATAAGAATGGATGCAATTTCCACTTTAAAACTATAACATGACCTCAGCTGTACAAAGAAGAGTCCATGTAATGGAGAATGGCTCAAAAATTACAAACATGTATTACTTGATACTATAATAATATATATGCAGGATAATATTTTTCTCCTTTTAAGTTCATATTTCAATGCTATTTTGCTTTTTTACAGCACTAGATAATTAGTGTTTACCGAGGTCCAATCATATCAGAATAGATATGGATTAATATAGACACACATATGTGCATACCAGTTTAACAAGTTACTAAAACTGAAATTTCTCTCAGGCAAAATAAAGAATGCCCCATTTTTTTCCCTTCTTTGTTCTGATCATGTGCCTTTGAAAGCTACTTTTACTGTTTTTCTCTCTAATCATAGACATACGTATATAACCTATATTTCTATTGGGACAAATATTACAATTTTAATTCATGCGCTGCCTTAAAATATCACTGGTCATGATGAATTTGTTAGGAGAAAACCAAAAGAATATTTTTAGGTCTCTAATGTCACAGAAAATCATTAAGTATTTCAAGGTGCAAATCGGTCCAATAAACTTCCAATGTGTTATAAATACACACGAGTTTAGCTCTGTTAATTGGCTGTCCATGATTTTTAAAGAGGGATCATTTAGTAATTCCTCACTTTGAGATCAAATCTAATTTAAAATGATCATGATGGATACTGAGTTTAAATGAAAAATTCTTCATCATAGGAAACAAAATCTCAGATTTCCAGATTTTTTATTTGCTCTGCTAAAAAGGCCAATAAAAGTTCACTTCTCAAAGATCATGGTCAAAATCTAATTAACAGGAAGGTTCCCCTTAGATGGGGGCCCCGTGAGCTGGATTAGCGGGAGGAGCTCTCCAGTGTTCGCTTTCCACACACCTGCAGTGTACCTGTGGGTGGTCTGCATGTAGATTGGAACCTCAGCTTTTGGCATTCTCATTTACACATTCCATGGCAATCAAATTGTATTTTCTGTTCCAAATGACCACTCTGTTGCTAATGCATGAACCACATATCCATTATACACAGCCCCTACAGTATCCCCTTTCCCTTCTGAGCACTGCCCCCTCCAGTTTATGAGTTTAGTGTTGTCCTTGTTTGATCTTGGGAAGAAAGGAAAGAAGAGAGTAGAGAGAAACAAAGGGGAAAAAGCAAGAAATTGCCATTTTCAATCAGTAGATGATCAAAAATCCCACCGCCTTCCCCCCCTCCTACCTCCGTAGTGTATCTGATTTTACTTCGATGTTTTATACTCAGGCTTTCCCAGAGGGAGTCATCTTGACTTTTTTTTTCTTTTCTTTTTATTACCTGTTTAGAGAGTCTGTTTTCCTCTTCAATGTACTTCTGTTCTTTGGGTATTAATGTCCGTAAACTGGCTTTCACCTACACATCAACACATGTGTCTGTTATGGATTAATAGAGTACAAATGTTTACAAGCTTTTCACGCAGTTCAATTTGCAATCATTTCTATAGTTTTCAAAGTCTTGGCTCCTGTGCTCATAAAATATAAATGTCGACAGTTGCGCATGCACGCATTCGCCCTTCGGAATGCCGGCAGAGCAGCAGGGCCGGGGCACCGGCGACCACAGCGCCTGTGGCCAGCTCGCACACACAGTGTGGATGTGCCGGGCGGTGGCAGAAGCGCTATCTCCAAGACACATCAAGGTTTAGAGAAAACGAGGAATGACAGAAATTCTCTACAAATCAGGAACAAAAGCTTTCATGAAACTGAACTCTTTAGCAGTACAAAAAAGCCAAAGTTAAGACTTACAGCATTAAAAATCACATCTATTTCAAGATAGATGACCCCTTTTGTTGGCCCTGTCAGCTGCTTGTTTTTCAAGACGTAGGCTTTCTGTTCACCATTTTGAATCTGCGGGAAAAGGACATGACAGCCGTCTGTCTCTCAGTCTCCACTGAATACACTCCCTCGGTGACCTTTGACCCCCAGCTGCTGAAACTGACAGAAAACCCAAAACAACTGTGGCAATTTTGACAAGTACCTGTTCATTACCACGATCAAGTCTGTCAGGAAAAATTAACTATCATGGGATTCAACATGGCCGTGAATTGAGTATGTTAAAATTTTTAGTGTTCTTATTACAGACCTTGGTTGAGAAATGACAGACACAGAACTGAGGGCTTTTTTTTTTCCTTGAGCAAAAGCAACGCCGAACAGTTTGTCTGGTGGATAAAACTTACACAGAGCAACGGGATAGCAACTTTGCCCAGAAAGTCGGCACTTCGGTCCCGATCTTCATCATAAACTGTCACTTCAAGAACGGAATGGATATCTTTAATATTGCTGCAGAATAAGCATATGGGAGGAAAAATATTTCATCAGTGGACTACAAGGGGTTGGAGAATTTGAATGGCTCCAGCTGACTGTGTGTGTGTGCGTTTCTCTGTGTTATTTGCATACACACATGCACAGGGTAGCTTGGTAGCTGACAGAATTTTCCCAGAATGCAACATAGTCGCCCAAAAGGAAGGTTCTGTTCCCTACAACTTTGAACAATATTGTAATGTCAAGCTGTAATTGGTTTAGGAAATATAATTTTTTTTTGGTCTGGATGGGCACAGAATGTTATTACAAAAATATCAATAAATGGCATTGGCTTTTTTTTTCAACAATTTTTCTTAACATGATGACAATGGTTTCTGTTTTCTTGTTACCACCAGGTTTGGTATCAGCAGGACTAATATATATATATATATATGATTATTTTATTATTATATATATAATAACTGTCCTTTCTTTTTATAATAACAGGACATCTCCTTTTTTATTTACAGCTCTCACCGAAACATTGGCTTCATTTCCACTAGGTTTACCATAAAAATGAACAAACAAAGAAAACAGAATGAAGGAAACTGTAACATTCACAGCTACTGTACCACCCTGAAATTGAGAGATTAGGTAGCTTCCCTTACGGTCCAGAGAAAATCTATGCTAATAAACAACTGTTTGAGCCTTTCATATTTTTGTCTCTCAAAAAAAAAAATAAGTGTAAATTGTTGGAAGCAGTTATTCTTTGATCAAATTGTTTACCAAGAAAACATGAATTAAGAGAAAACAAACATACCAGAAAAAAAAAAAACCAAACATCGTTGAATTTATTCATTACTGACAAGCCACCATCACGTGTGAGAAGAGGCCTATCAGCACACAATTAATGGCTTTGACAATAATCAAACCTATTCATTCAGTTACGCACAGTACAGAAAAACACTCTCCGGAGCTCCCTTAGCAGTGCAGGTCTCCTGACCATGCTTTAATCTCTTATAAATATGGGACATTTCTTAATATTAAAGCAGTGAGATAATGAAAGCTGATTAATTACTGGCTCTTAAACTGAGGCATTACAAAGAATTAATGAGGAGTTTAGTAGTTCTTCTTACACACACACACACACACAAAATAGAATTATGTTATTAAAAAAAACTTTTAACAAGTCTTCCCGCTTGGAGAGTTTTCCTTTGTTCTGAGTTCATTTCTTAAGCCCGGCTTAAAGAAACCAATTCTGGGGGATACTTTTAAGGTAGTATCTGTAGCTGTTACAAGGAGTGATGGAAGGCTTACAAAACTCTTCAAAAACAAAAGAAACATGAACTCAAAGGGTGTCTGGATCTCTGGAACAATGCTTAATATTTTTTACTGTGCTAAAATGAAACAAAGCCCAAGCAAAGCACCTGCTGAATCCCTGTCCGGGGTTGTTTGCTGATTTCAGCAATGGAACAAATAGAGCTTTGTCCCCTCCATGTCAATGTGGTGGGAGACGGATTTCAATAGAAAGTATAAAAGGAAGAAGCAGTATGGCCAGGCAGTTGATGGGCGCAAAGCCCCTGCTCAAATCATGGAAAAGCACAGAACAAAGACACAGGGCATCCCCAGATTTCTCTCTCCGGAAGGGAAGAGGTTAGGAGATACATCCCTAGGAGTGAAGGCAGACCAGATGCAGGGCTGTGACACGATGAGGAACACACCACACACGTGTGGGGACACACACACAGTCTCAACGAGAAACGTAACTGAACACCATCTGTGAGATGAAGCCACGGCCACGGCCACTTACAATGTGAAGACTTTGTTCCACTCGGGATTGAGATTCTTGTAGACAGTATGTGTCAGCAGCCTGTCGTTATTCAGCTCCACCACACAAAATGGGTCACTTTTACCTAGGAGAGATTTGGGAGGTGTGTTTTTTAGTATAAAAAGTACCCACAGGGCACACTTTATGGCTTTATCTCTTCCTCCTCCCCCGTCCCTCAAAATAGTGGTCCAGTGAACAAAAGGGGAGAATGTAATTTTAAAACTTAAAAAAAAAATCAACAAGGAGTTAGATGTTATTTGACAATGTTAGCAATCATGATGATTCATAGTCATTTAGGATCCAAAAAAGGTGAATTAGATAGCTGGCATTTCAACTTGTAAAATTTTTAAAAACAAAAACAACACTATCATTGCCAATGAAGAGGAAACAAAATAGGACTTTATTGCTCTTATCGGTTTTCATCTAACTTGACAATGACCACTGGAAATGTTTAATTCATGCACATGGCTGGACATATTTCCCAGTCTCTGAGTCTAGGGAACTTGTAACAGAGTTTCCAAGCAAGTTTATTTTGAGAAAACCAATCTACTGCAGAATTTACCACACTGAATCAGACTAAATTTGAGTTATTTTTCCTTCAGACATATACGGAATCACCAGAAGGTAAATTAGACCCTCTGAGGTGCTTAACATCAACAACCAATCTGCATATTAAAAAGCTCAGTTTTTTTCCTTCTTCTGTCCACTGAACATAAACAATCTGTAAGTTATTGTCTGTTTACGCAGACCTGGCTCTGCCACTGTCACATCCTGTCCAGTTGGCAATTATGTTTCCTGATGTCCTCGATACTTCTGTAATGTCATGTCCTGTATCGTAAGAACTCAGAGAGTCAGAGGCTCTGCAGGGGCGGCATTAATGATATTAGCGCAGCATGTAATTTGTTTGATCCCTTATACAAATGACAATGAAATCAATATTTAGACAAAGCTGTCCAGAGGTCATATCTTTTAAACTACAATATTGATTTAGACCACATAAGAGGTTAATGTGCATATTATTAACTTTAATGATAAAGAATAATTGTTTTAAATGCATTGTGAATTGTAGCCACAGTAGTTTACACTTCTGCGAAAGCTTAAATATCACTGAAGATTTTCAATTAAATTTTAATGGGAAGGAATTTATTAGCCATCACCAACACAGATGTTATGTATTCCTACCCAATAGTGTATTTACTTTCCATACTGTAATCCTTCAAAGGAGCTAGACAAACTTGGACTCAACTTTAATTTATTAATTTTATATTAAAATATTTAATATGTGTGCTTTAGTTCATGAGGGCCTCATATACCCCTGAAGAATTGCATAATTTAATATCAGGATAACCTTCTCAATTGGGAGACTTTGAAAGAATTTTCAGTAAGGAATACAAAGCTAGAATCTTCAAAGTCTAGCTAAAACTTTACTTCCACTTTAGTCTCTGTTCTCTTTTTCTTTTCTTACCTTCTTAATCCCTCTTGCCCAACAGTTGTCATTTTCATTTCCAACTTACATATGCCATGGAAAATAATGTTCAAAAAAGGACTATGTTGTTCATAAAAACCCCTTATAATAGGCTTTCTTTGCCATACCGGCAACTTTTTTCCCCACAGAATTCAGATGTAAGTAGAAAAAACAGAGTGGAACAATTTTTCAAAGCAAGTTAAATAGAAACCTCTAAGTAAGACCTTTCCCGGTAAGGGTGCCATATCTCACTAGCTAGTAGACCACACACACACATACAGGAAAAACTAGGCAATGTTTTGACAACAGGTTTATGCATTTAGCAAATACAGGTTGCTTTCCATAAGCCAGACTGTATTACATGTGTGGGAAAATCAGTACTACACAAAACAACTAAAACCAATATCCTCCATCTCATGGGGTGTTCCGGCATTCACGGAGACAATTTGCCATATTTTACAAGGTGACACTCATGAGAGCAGAAAGGAAGAGCGCTGTTACCTACAGGGAATGTTCACACAGGCAGAACAGACCTGCTCACACAGACAGGGACAATGCAGGCGAAGGAAGGAAGGAGGTGAGGCAATGAACCTTGGGTTGCCCCGTGAGAGTGATGGTGGAAAGACCAGAGCAGCTGCTGATCCTGGTGGTTCTATAGCAACACTCAGGGAGCCTGGGAGAGTAGAGGAATGGGGTGGGGTGAAGAAAGAGGCAGGTGTGAGAAGTGAGGCAGGGCTTTCACTCTGAACAGCAGGGGAAATTTTCTGGAAGGATCTGAGCTCAGGCATACAACGTTCTGATGGTTACTAGTTGGAGCATGAGAGAGAGAGAGGAAAATGATAGGACCAAATTACTGCCTATTTGTGTTCACCCTGAACGTAAATGGTTTAAACTCATCAATCAAATGTCATAGATTGGTAGAAAAAAACAAAGTTCATCTATTTGTTGCCTACAGGAGATACATTTCACCAACAAAGATCAGCAAAAACTGTATCTCATGGATTTTGATTTTTTTGGTTAGTTTCATCTCTTCAAAACACTTTCTGATTAAATTCTTCAGTGATTCATAGATCATACAGTAGCATCAGTTTCTTCAACAAGGTTCTTGATTTTTTTATTTCTTCAGCGACATATTAGTCATTCGGTAGCATGTTATTTAACTTCATGGTGTTGTTCATTCCTTTTTTCTTCCTGTTATTTTGTTTGTGGCTTTTCATTTAAGGGGATGTTCAGTAACTGTAATGGGGACTATCAAATCTAGCAGCATGTAATTTAACTTCATGGCATTGTAAATTTCTATTTTTCTTCTTGTTGATTTTGTATTGTGGCTTTTCATTGAAGGGGATGTATAGTAACTGTGTAAATGGAGACTATCATATCCAGATGTGAGGATGCAATGCAGTATGCATCTCCACTTCCAAAGATGGACTCCCAAGGAAACTGCTTACTATATCTTGACAATATGATGCTGGACTCTCTGCCACTGTCCATGCCTGCAATAATGGACATATGATTGTGTATGAAGAACTATATCATAGTAATGATATAGGGGAATTCAGTGAGGGAGGAGGGAATTGGGGAGGGGATATAGGAAATCCCAGGGCCTATGGAACTGTATCATAAAATGATAATAAAAAGAAGTAAAATTAAGAGAGAAGGGGAGAGCGAGTGAGCGAGCCATGGGAGAGGCAAGAAGCAGCATCAGGAGGCTTTTGCAATGATATAGGTGGTAAAAAAAAAAAAGGGGGTTGCTTCTCAATCTGAAAGCAGAATCAACAGAATCTGTAGCTATTGATACTGAACAATCTGATGTGCCCCAATATTGCTCTTTGAATATGCAAAACAATCCACGGAGCTTAGCTGACCCTGTTCTTTTTTTTAATGTTATTTATTTATTTTTAGAAAGATTTATAGAGAGAAGAGACAGAGAGCAAGATCTTCCATCTGCTGGTTCACTCTTCAAGTGGCTACAATGGCCAGCACTGAACTGATTCAAACCCAGGAGTCACGAAAATCTTCTAGGTCTTCCATGTGGGTGCAAGGTACCAAGGCCATCCTCTACTATTTTCCCAGGCTACAAGCAGGGAGCTGGAAGGGAAGTAGAGCAGCCAGGATACGAACCAGTGCTCATATGGGATCCCAGTGCATGCAAGGCGAGGACTTTAGCCACTACGCTATTGCACTAGTCCCAAGCCTGTTCTTTACTTGTGGGGGCACTAAACCTTCTGCAAAGTGCTCACACCGGATGTTTCTAATATCTGGTGGAAGAAATTTTAGGTAAGGAGAGAGTATGCAATTTTATACCCAATTTGTATTTGTCTTAGTGTTTTATGGTTACCGGTAAATGCCAACATCACTTCTTTGTGTGCTCTGTCATCTTTCAGTAATTTAGAAGGTATTCTTCTGCCACAAGTTTAGATCAATCAAAAATTAACAATAATTTTGCCCAAAATGATAGTAAATTCACAATGTCAAATTCTCTAAACTTCCCACTGAAAAGCAGAAACTGGTTGTTTTTCAGCAGTGGCCACACATGTTAATATGCTTTATCTGGTTGGCTAAATAATGCCTTAAATGACTGCCTTTTAGTATCTGGATTTTGCAGCTCTGATTATCTGCCACTTAACCAAACAAAAACAATCAGAAATACTAGTGATGGGACTAACCACTAATTATCTTCTTAATTATTCCTTCCTTTCATCCTTTTATCTTTCCACTGGGTCCCTGTGTGCGCTGCAGTGCTTACTCACAGTACCTGAGCGATGGGGTTGCTGGTGGTCCATATGCCAGAGGGGCTGGAGGCTGCCCTGTCATTAGCAGATCATACAGCTAGAAGTGCAAAGAATAAAAGTAGCAGCCAGGGGTGACGTGTGTCTCATTTCTGATTACTTGATTTGAAGAACCCACTGAACATATGGGAACACACATGACATCCTCTTTTGTTCCTGTCACTCAAGCAGACCTGTGTCTACCAACCTGCTCTCTCTCAATTCCCATCAGTTTGATCGTGAAGTATCCATTTCCCTCCTTAGCAATGCAACACACTGCGGCAACACAAGTGGCTTGGATGGAAGACAGATGGTGGAGAAGCGAGGAGGGGTGCCCTCCACTGGATCACCCCACAAGTGACTGCATTGTGGTCCTAACAACCCATCTACCTGAGACATCATCATTGCCTCCAAGGGGCTGCATTAGCAGGAAGCTGGAGTCAGGCGCTGGAGCAGGGGCTGGAACCCAGGTACCCTGGTGTGGGATGCAGGTGTTCTGACCATTGTTAGATGGGGATGGGGACAGCACTGGATGAGAGTGGGCACTATGGAGTGAACTGCTTTAACTCCTGGAACAGTTATAATCACCTCAGCCTTCTTTGAGAACATGACATTTTTCTAGAGAGAAAGAACAGCATCTTTTGAAGCCTTCATTACTTATTAAGTGTCTCCTGGAATTATAAGTGTGATTAAGACACATGGTCTTATTCTCAGGGCACACAATTTAGTGAGGGGTAACAGACAATTAGAATGCAGTGCTGTAATAAAGGTAAGTACAGGAGACAGAGCAGGGGGGCGGGCAGGAAGCACATCATTGTATAGAACAGGAAATGGAAGGGGAAGTGTACATCTTCTCCTTGCATGGCTGACACACATGCTAAGGATTGTGCCTCACTGACATCAGTCCCTCAGCACTTTTAGAAGGACAACCATAGAAAAGTAGACATTCACAATTTATGATCAGGAATATTCAGCTTCCCTCATGTGTCCCTTTAATAAGATTTTTGAACATTAAAAAACCTAGTTACGTGCCCAAAAACTACTGAAAAACAGGTACTTAAAAACATTAATCTTGTTTAATATCAGGGTGTATTCCTATTCTCATCCCAAGGATTTGTTTTTAAGATTTATTTATATTGTGAAGTCAGATATACAGAGAGGAGGAGAGACAGAGCAAGATCTTCCGTCTGATGATTCCCTCCCCAAGTGTCCGCAATGGCCGGTGCTGTGCCGATCCGAAGTCAGGAGCCAGGAACTTCCTGCAGGTCTTCCACACGGCTGCAGGGTCCCAAAGCTGCTGTCTTTGACTGCTTTCCTAGGTTACAAGCAGGGAGCGGGATGAGAAGAGCTTCCAGGATTAGAACCGGTGCTCATATGGAATCCCGGCATGAGCAAGGCAAGGACATAAGTCACTAGGCCACCAAGCCAGACCCAATCCCAAGGATTTTGAACAGGGGAAAAAAATCTCCCCCCCCCCCCAAAAAAAAACATTAGAAAGAGATTCTTTGGGGACTGATTCAGTGGTTTATTAGGCTAACACTCTGCTTAAGGCATCAGCATCCCACATGGATTCTCCAGCTCCCTGCTTGTGGCCTGGGAAGGTAGCAGAAGATGGCCAAGGGCCTTGGCCCCTGCACCCACTTGAGAGATCTGGAAGAAGCTCCTGATGTTTTGGATCAGCTCAGCCCCAGCTACTGCAGCCATTGTGGCCATTTGGAGATTGAACCAGCTGGTGGAAGATCTATCTCTTTGCCCCTCTATCATTCTGCCTTTCAAAGAAAAACAAAATAAATCTCAGCAAAATAGACTCTTTTACCCTATCTCCTACAATTTATTCTAAGCCGAGCATATATTCTTAATTACTACATCTACACAGATTTTAAAGCACATACTATCCCTCAGTGCCATTCTTCTTTGGATGAAAAGTTAGTCCTGGAATTGTCTCCAGTAGGCAACTCTTCCAGCAATCTTCCAAACATCATCACAGATGAAATGGGGCGACTAATTCTCTTTCCCCTCCAGCCCCTGCTCTTTCAGGTCAGGATGCTAATTTATGGATCAAGAACTGGGCGAAAGTCTTGTGCCACCCCTGTTTTTGCTTTGTAGACAGGTGGACTCTTCAGATTGTGCCAACTTCTTGTCTGAGCATTAAAATCACTCAAAAGACATTGAGTGATATTTGTGCTCCCATAATAGTTAATCCTGAGCCATCAGTGGTGAGCTTTATCCAGGGCCACTTTGCTAACACTGGCACTGTATGCTGGATGGGATATGTTCCATGTACAGTGTGTGGGAAAACAGCAATCACCCCTCAGGCTTCTCTCTTCTCGCTATGTCATGAGGCAGGTTTCATTGTGGTAGAAAATCAACATCTTAGAATCAGGGTTCTAGTCTCATTGGATGCAATACATCCTTTTTGCTTTATCATGTTAAAGACTGGCTAATCTCGATTTTGCTTTACTATCCTGAAACAAAATAAAGTTGACTTAAGCACGATTGAAAATTTGAATATAAAGCCTGCACTCTAGGATAAATATCAAAGTTGTCTCTGATAAAAATCATACATTCATTTATTTTATTGAATGTCTACTTTTGGCCAGCCCCTACAAGCAAATGAGAGAAAGGTCTTTGTGCTCTTGGAATCTATTTGTAGTGAGGAGGTGGAAAAAAAAGAGAATACTGAACTTAATAAACACACTATATTGCATGCCAGAGAGTGGTGGCTGTTCATGGAAAAAGCAGAGTAGGATGGGGTTTCCAAGAGTGTGGTGGAAGGGCACGATTTACACATTTAATATACATTTAACATTATGACACATTTAATAACAATTAGAACAGATGGAAAAGGCCACCCTGAGAAGCCAAGCTGTGAGCAAGAAACTGGAAGAGATAAAGGAATAGGCAAGTGGGTACCTCCATGAAGGTGAACAAGAGCTGGACCAGCTGATGACTGTGCCCGGGCACAGTGAAAGTGGGAGGGCAGCCAAAGATGTCAGAAAAGGAATGGGAATCAGCTCCTGACATGCTTTGGAAGCCACACCAAGGACTTCATGTACTCCGTGTAAAATGGCAGCCATAAGCCAGGCTTGAAGAAAGAACTGTGTATTTGGGAATGCAATCCAGGTTCAGAGAATCATGAAACCTATTTTAAACCAATGTCTGCATTGAGTCACATAGCACAATTTTTTTTCACAACAAATGATTATCTAATACTTTACAGCATCCTTGGCATTTCCAAGACCTAGCTACCAAACATCCACAGAGTTCCCTAATCATTGTAACAATCCCCTCCCCAAATCCCTAAAACATTCATGGGAACAGTTCCATCCTCTCCCTCAGTTGAGAATCATTGCCCTGCAGCAATAGTTCTTAAACATTTTACTCTTGGAACTCTTGCAAATTGAGGCTATCATGGGACTGGTGTCATGGTGTAGTGGATTAACACTGCTTGCCACAATAGTATCCCATCTTGGAGCGCCAGTTCAAGTCCAGGTTACACCACTACAGATGCAGCTCTCTGTTCATGGGCCTGGGAAGCAGTGGATTATGACTCAAGTACTTGAATTCCTGTCACTCATATGGGAAACCTGGATGGAGTTCTTGGCTCCTTGCTTCAATTTGGCCCATCCCTGGCTAACGCAGACATCATCTGGAGAGTAAACCAGAGGCTGGAAGATTTTTTTCTCTTTTACTCTGACATTTAAACACACACATGAATAGATCATTAAAACTTATTGAGAATGTCAAAGTTGCACATACAATGAAATTTACAATTTTAGACATTATAACTAAGAACATCAAAAATTAATCTCTTTAGGGCCTGGTGCAGTGGCCTAGTGGCTAAAGTTCTCACCTTACATACCCCGGGATCCCATATGGGCGCTGGTTCGTATCCTGGCAGCCCCTTTTCCCACCCCTGCTGTGGCTTGGGAAAGCAGTCAGGATGGTCCAAAGCCTTGGGACCCTGCACCCACATGGGACACCTGGAAAAGGCTCTGGGCTCCTGGCTTAGGATTGACTCAGCTCTGGCCATTGTGGCTATTTGGGGAGTAAATCATTGATCGGAAGATCTTCCTCTCTGTCTCTCCTCCTCTCTGTATATCTGACTTTGCAATAAAAAATAAGTCTTATAAAAATTAATCTTTTTAACATGTTAACATGAGAGGGTCTGGTACAATGGCCTAGTAGCTAAGTCCTCACCTTGCAAGCGCCAGGATCCCATATGGGCACTGCTTCATATCCTGGCTGCTCTACCTCCCACCCAGCTCTTTGCCAATGACTTGGGAAAGCAGTAGAGAATGGCCCAAGGCCTTGGGATCCTGTGCTCACAGGAGAGCCAAAGGGGCCTCCTGGTTCCTGGTTTCAGATTGGCTCAGCTCCAGCCATTGCAGTCACTTGCAGAGTAAACCAGCAGATGGAAAATCTTTGTCTGTCTCGCCTCCTTTGTAAAACTGATTTTCTGAGAAAAATAAATAAATCCTTTAAAAAATTATGTGAACAAGTGAAAACATGTTAACTGTTCAAACAGCATACAGCCCTCAAAAAAAAAAAAACCCCATTGTACACAATGGGAGAATGGGGATGAAAAAGTCAAACATATTAGTATCACCATCAAAATAGTTTTGGCTCCCCTGGTTCCTGAAACAGTCTTAGGGATGTCCCAAAAGTTCTAGAATCACACTTTGAGAATCATGACCAAGAGCAACAGGAGCAGATACAGACCAATGAAAATGATTTTATTTTCCTTGGGATGTAGAATTAGATGCAAAAGTATAATGTTAAGATCACATGTAACCAGGTGCCTTCTGGAGCTTTACAGTTGGATCATCCTGATATATATTGGGAAGCTTGAAATGCATGACAGCAGAATCAGCAGAGAAAAGACAAGAGAGAAACCGGAAGCAAAAAAAGAGGGAGACTGGGGAATCAAGAAAGTGGAGAGCATCCAAGAGAAAATAATGCCTCAACTCTAAAAGCTTAGATAAGTTATGATAAAAAATTGGAGATTTAATTTTAATTCATATTTGATAAAGAAATTATATTCAAGTCATTTTCTTACTTATGAATGCAGAAGTTGTTTGGTGTATAACGAATACAAAATTACTCACAAGTATTAAAAGTTGGTATGTTTTTGCACGCCCTCCTAGATATTTCAGGATCCATAGTAAAATTGCTCTCTGTAGGAACAGGTAAGTTTTTAGATCAGCTTCCCTATAAGTCAGTGAATGAGCTGCAGAGATTTTTTGCAGTGAAATAAAATTCTTCATGCTTAAAAAGTTAAATACTGTATTAGACAATTAAACTTTTATGTATTTTTTAATCAAAGGTAATGCAGCTGATGAATGTCATCTGTCAAGTCTTTGCCATTAGAATGATGCCTTTGTCTTTCTCTTCTACAAAAATGTCTCATTCAGGATTTGTTATTAATCTTTGTTCCTAGTACAATGTCTCCAAGTGTGCAGGCATGTGGGAAGCCATGGAGGCCAGGCTCAGAAGTTCCTGCAGGGTGTGAAGCCTCCATTCCCACAACCAGCTGGTTATCTGGGCTCTGCCTCAGCAGTTCCAGAGAAGTCATGACCTCCACTGGAATATTCTGATCTAATTTGGGGACATTATAATATTTGGGAAATTTTTTTTACATCATGCATAACAACCATGATTTTGTAGGTTTTATCTGTTCTGTAAATTGCCTTGGGTAGTAAATTTAAAATCCATACAAAATGACAGGTATAAAAGAAGGTATAGCATTATTATTTCATGTTTATGACCCATGTTCATGACCTGCCTTTGAGCTGGAGCCTGTGGGCAGTCTGGGGAATATTCATTCATACCACTTTCTCATGTCTCTTCTGGAACTAAAGAAGTCATGGAGCCCAAAGCAACATTTCTAGACTCCCTTGCAGCTATGGCTGCAGATCTGAGGCAGAATGCACATATTAGATACATTTATCCAAGACTTGGTACTCAGAGGCAGTTGCTTGAGAGCACATGGAATTCATCTGGCTACTGCTGACTGAAGGGGGATTTGCATTACAGGCTGCCATGATGTCTTCTCAATGTGTGGATGTACCACAAGCAGCAACTCCTTGGTTTGGCTATGAGGCTGGCGACTAAGTTTAGAAGTATACTTTCTTGGACTGATACAGATTCTATGATCCAAATGCTACTCTACAACAGATTTTCCTTTGGTTAAACTTGTGAGAAGGAAGTTTGCCCTCTGCATCTGAACCTTGGACTTCATGTTCTTGCTAACTCTTATCCTCGCCCTCCCCACAACAGGCTTTTGAACACTTGAGGAAAGCAATCATACCTTCCTCATCTTCCTTTCTACAGTAAAGGTGAGTCAGAGGCTCCAGTTGGCCCATCCCCACCAGTGTTCCTGCTCTATCATTCACAAGCTGTGTTTTGTGCGCCTGTGGCAACTATGGATAAATCATTTCATTTTTCTTCACCTTATTCTTCTAATTTATTAGGTGGGATATCATAACAATATTCTGTCACATTGCTATGAGGTTAAATCTTCGAACCAAGCAGCTCAGGGCTCAAGAATTGCCTGCCACTGTTTCCACTGTCTTTATCACAATCCATGAAGTAATCTTGGGTGACATGACTTTCAAACACTAAATATCCCAATAGAAAACCACATGCTGGTGAATGTGTCAGTGTTGTTCTTTAGAGAGTAGCTTTCCAAACAATTCACACTACAGGATGTCTAATGAGCCCACAATGTAGTTATCAAACTCAACATCGCATTTTTCTTTAAACAGATGAGATTGGCATGCATATAATTCTCTCAAGGAGCATAAATTCAGCTCAAATTCTAGTGCTTCCTATTATTAATACAAGACAGCCCTGTTTTTTTTCCTCCTAGTAAAATTTTAGATGTATACACTTTAAGTCCATCTTATTGAACTGAGCCATCAGTGCCCCAACCCATATGAGTATATATTAGAGTCCCATAAAATGAATGAGCTAACTGTCTTGGTGAGTTTGAGAAGGAAGCAGTCAGCATGATCTCAAAGTTAGCAAATTCCCTTTGCAGTTGGACTAAGGACAGAGCCTCCATCTGGCATTTCTATTGACACCTGTCCTTAAGGAGGGATCTTACCAAGCTACCTAGACCGTAAATGTTCATCTGCTAAGTTTTTCTTTCTTTTTTTTTTCATTTAATTTAAATTCAGATCCTCCCGGATACATTTCTCTGATGCACTATTCTAGGGGAGGCACTATCTATTCATGCCATGATTTGTAATATAGCAAAACACAAAGAAGAGTGCATCCATCACCCTGGCATCAGAAAGTGTTTCATGAAGCACTTTCTGACTTTCTGGGGTGATCCGGTGGTAACCCTCCAAGCCAAACTGGCAATTCTCCATTTCTTTATTCAATTGATCACCTCATGTTAGCCCCACAAAATTCCACTCATGACTTGACAGTATTTCTCTCCGTCATTTCCCATTGGTGATGGGTGCTCCACTTCCACAACCCACAGTCCTTCACCTCTGCAGCATATCAAACTCAATTACGCATCTCCTTTGTCATTCACTTACTCTTCCACAGCCGTGTTTTCTAATCATGTGACTTGCATTAAAACACATACAGATAGCACATTTCCCTGTAAAACACTGGGTCAACTCGGGCTTCACCAGGCATGTGTCAACCCATCATTTTCATTCCTTTTCCCATAGATACTTGATATGAAATATGTATTTCCACTGCTATGATTAAAATAGGATGAACTTAAATGCAATTGTGAAAATATCTTACATTTCTATGTAGGATATGGTGACATGAAAGAACAGTAATGATTTACTTTCCTTGTAATGCTTTTGTGTAGTCATATTGCTCAGGAAGAGATTTAGGTAGAATTACGTACATGCATCGCACAACATATATAAATGTTTATTTCTCAATACAGTAGGACTCTCAATTGTTGGATATTTTTGAGGTATTATAAATTGTACATAATTTCTTTTCAAAGCATACTGTCTAATAAAAGCTTTTCTCTTTAATTACTAAAATGTGAATGGAGACAGTAGCTTATAAATGGAAACAAACTGTAGTTGGGAAATTTTCAATACATTTTGTGTTAAGGTTTAAAGTGTTTCAAACAATATACTTGTAAGATGTTAACCTGAGAAAAAATAAGAGCTAAGATTTTCTGCCCATATCTCTATCTGGTAAATTATATTTGTCTTTGATACTTTTTAAGTATCAAGAATTCCCACTACATTCTTGCAGTTTACCCAATGGAACTTGGTAGAGCTTAAAGGCTATACATTCTCTCTTCTTCCACCATATATTGTTAAATAACGACCACTGTTGAATACACTGGTGATAGGGGCACATGACATTAAATGTTTGCTTCCTAGAACTCTACAAAAGCAACTTAGCTACTTTTTCCAGTTAAACAGCTGTATTGGCAGGCTACCTGAAGCTGCACTGGAAACACGGTAGGTTATTTATTACAGCAATCCACAAAACAAGTTAATTTTCTTTAAGGCCAATATCTTGGCTGTAGTATGTATGTGTGTTTGGTATTTCCCCAACTTTCGATAAAACTTGGAAAGAGCAGAAATGCCTCTTTCTGTACAGCTTCTTTTTCATTTTCACTCTCTGAATAGACCCATAATATTCAGGGGAAAAAGTACCAAGAACAATAAATCCAGATCTCTTTATAAAATATACCTTTGTGAGCCACTCAAGCTGGAAATCATAGGAACCAATAAAAATGCAGGCAGCTTACTGATAATGAGGTCAGAAATACAAATAAATTTACTTTTAATGAAGACTAGAGGCACAGTCATCAAAGTGTTAAAATTCATTTCATGCATATCTCCTTTGCTTCTTTGCTGATATTTACCACGCAATGCTGTGAGAAAGTAGATGCCTAAGATGCTCCAGATAAATGGCTCAATTAATTGTACAGAGGTAGACCTCTTTGAGCCGAGCCAGGGCTGTGAGCTCTTTATTAAAAGCACTATTCTGTAGTCCATAACCTTGTTTCTTGACTCCTCTCTGGTTTCCAATTTAAACAAGTCCCCATGCGGCCTGCTCTAAAGGGCTTTGTCTCCCTGTCATTGTTAAGAGAGCTGAGGCATCCTGCAAGTGTGAAATCAGACCTCATGAGTTGAACGGTTCCCCAGGGAACGCTGGACTGCGCAGAAGGTCAAAGTCGTGGGCTGAACCATCTAAAAGTGTCTGATCGCCGGTCTGTGACACAGCAAGTTGGGGGTGGGGGGAACGGGGGCTGGTCTGAAGAGGACTGAAATTGAACACATCTTAATTAAAGCCCACAGACAGCAAAACAAAATGTTTTCTAGGCAGCCTGTCAAATGGGGCTTAAATTTAGCTCTGCTAATGAATCCGAGCTGCTAACTGTTATTTCTTAAGATAATAAGACTCTCACGGAAGCTGATAAAAAAAAAACAACGAACTGTAGCATGTCTTTTTTTTCTGTTTTGTTACTTAAATATTTTCCAACAATGAAGACAGTTTTCCAAAAGAAAAAACATGGGAGAATTCTATGCAAATACAGGGATAGTAAACATCTCTCTTAATAACTCATAGGTTCCCAGGCTACAGAGCTGGCGAGACACGAGTCTTTCTTCCTGGGCTGGTTTTAGAAAAAGATATGCTCATTTAATGGGACAATTTCAGCGACAGAGTCTGTTAATTGTAAATTCTGTCTCTTGCTTTTGCGCTCTGGCTCCCTGCTATTGTTTCCGGAAAGAGATGGTGCATTAATTTAAGAGATCAATTTACCTGGGGAGGTGAAGTTTTCTATTAGTGTACGTTTAAATCTGGGGGGTGGAAAGGGGGAAAGGTAGGGCTCTTTTGAAAGGTTTTGCAATCTTCTCTGTCATGGTTGCTGAAAACTGCCTGGTTGGCTGGTCTCCCTGGAGAGGCTACGACCTCTTCCCCAGGGGGAGGGTAGGGGTGCGGGTGAGAGGGAGGAGTCAAACACAAGGAAAATGAAGGGGAGGGGCCCCAGAGAGAAGTCTTCCTTGCTGCAAACTTGAAAGAATCACTAGGCCAAGACCAAATACTATGCAAAGAAAGCCTCCCTCAGCCAAGAGAACTTGAAATGTTCTGTTGAAAGCCGAAATTAGGCTCTGCTCAAGGACAAAGAAAAAAAAATCATAATGAAAAACTAGAAAAGACAAAACTATAGCCTGAACTGGCTCCCACCACCACCACCCACCGCCATCCCTGTTTCGGGCTTCTCTCCCTGCCCAGCCTGGCTTAGGGTGTCTGCCACCAGTGAATGCAGGGCCAGTCTCCAGCATGGACTTTTCACGGCTGGAGGACAGGTCGGTAAGTGAGAGCCAACGCTGTTTCTTAGTCACTCCAACTTTTTCCTTCCTGAAGAATGGAGTGCAGTCCAAGGCTGCCAGACCCCAGGACCACTTTCTCAGGCTGAAATTTCAATTCCCCTCTTGTGCCTTGCTTAATGCTTGTGGATGTGTGGGACGTGTCAAAGGAAGCCTTAACTAGCAGAGTTAATCTCTTTTTAAAATCTGTATTAACCTTAATGATTTGAAGTGCACTGTCCAACACTGGCCTATTGAGACGGCAGAAAAAACTGCCCTCAACTATCAACAGTTTATTAGGGACTTCACTGAAGTGACCCACTGTAGTAGTGTTTAGCTGAACAAGGCTATAGGCTTTTTGTGGTCCGGGAAAGAATCGAGGGTTTCATTAAAAAGTAATTTGTGCCTTATAGTCACTCATTCAAAGAGTCTCAATTGCCCTTTATTCACACAGTATCACAATGTTTCTCAATGAATGTGTTGTCACAAAAGAAAAAATTTTCCATTTTGAAAGGGAAAAAATTCTTGGTCACTGCAGCAAGATGAAGGGCTCCTAAAATGGTTACAGAATCTTTCTATCAGCTCTTATAGATGGACTCTCAGAATGTAAAAGTTTCTGCTTTAACCATGGCAGTGTAGGTTTAGGTTCAGATCACTAATGTGTTTCGAAGTTATGGCCAAGATATGAAAGTCTGTCTTGTTAGACAAGTGGAGTATCAGGTACTCTAAAGCTGAGTATCTGATAACAATTGCCTCAATTGTACCGGATCAGAAAATATTCTGGGTTTAGTACAGTTACCAGTGATCTTGGGCCTCTGTTCTCTACCCACAACACTTCTAACTACACAATCACATGAATATGTGAGACCACATGGTTCTCCTCAAACTATGACTTACTGAATGTTGGGTGGGCCTCGCCTGTTATCCGGGAAGATGTACATCATGAATCTTATAAGTTCTTTGGACAAGTAAGAGACAAAGTGCACAGTGAGCTTCTTCGTGGCCTCCAGTTAATGAGAAGGACATGAAGCATCAGAATACACATATAAGTGCATATATATGAGATTCACCCTTCCCCCAGTAAATATCATTGTAAACACTGGCGGTCAGACATTCAGATATTTCTGGTTGAAGTAGTGGAGCTCCCCATTTTTGCTGCCACACATATCATCAAGACCACAAAGGATCTGAGAGTGAACAAGGTCTGAGACTGGGTAATCCTCTTGCCCCTCAATAGTTCAACATCTCTCTTGTTCCATTTAGGATGTATTAGATTATCAGGTCAGCATGGAATGTGGAATCATTACATTGATATCATTAAAACTGGATGAAAGAAATTGAAGACTGTTATTTAGTATTCCTCCAAATTAATGTTCTTGCTATCAAATCAGAATTATGTCTCAATCACTCCCTTGGGGGAGAGGCTATTGTTATTCATACAAATTTACACAGCAGCATTCAGAAAGAAATATCTATGTTTTCTAGCTTTTAAAGAAGATGAACTCTAACTTTCATGGTGGCTTTATAGGCCAACTGGATTCATGGGGTTTGCACACTCATGAAGTTTTAAAAACAATGAGAGCTTTCTCCAACAGAAGGTAAACATCTACAGTTGCACCCAACTTGTTGAATGGGCAGGTGCAGAAGCTTCAGAAGTGAATGCTACTTGAATTTTTCTGTAAAGAAAATGACTGCTCAGATTAGTTGATTATTACCCATCCTAGTCATAAAGTCTGAAAGGAAAGAAATAAACTTATCATTCACTAAGTGCTTAGTCGGAGGGGTACAGTCAGTACAGCAGAATATACAGACAGAACCAAGGTCTGGGCCACCCCTCACTATCTCCACATATGCCTATTTTGAAGGAGTACTTTAGGTATCATTTTTTTGTTGTTGGTTGATTCGTGGATACCTCTCGTGTTAAAGAAATTGTAACCACCCAGTGTTATTTTAACACACAGTAGCCACCTGAGCATGTACAACGTTTAAATTTTAAAACACTGCCATTTTGAAGCAAACATCTGCATTTCAGTTTAAATAGTTTCCTTTAATTTGGTTTTGATTCTGTCTGAGTTCTAGAAGGAAGCACTGATAATGTGGACTCCCAACTTTTGGATGGTAGTAAAGTTCTTTTTCTCACATATATCCATAACCTCGTCAGGGCCATCTTGCTAAACATATGCAACAGTAAACATATTTCCAAAATAAGAAGTGGGTACTTTCATGAACAGTGACATTTGCATAAAAATTGAGCAAGTCAGTCCTATTTATTATTCAATTTGAGATGGATAATTTAAGGAATGGAATCCTCCATATTTTATGAGATTAAATAACAAATGAATGATTGTATTGTTGTAAATTCAAAACAGAGATCTAATTCTGGAAATCACTGAAATAATTACCATCAGTCCATTTGTTAATATGTCACAGAAATAGCAATATTCAGATCAGGAAGCTGTAACACACCCAACAATTCTAGCATTTTGACAGGCCTGTTTCCTAGTTCAACAAGTTCTGGGCAATCTAGATAACGGAGTTTAGATTCAGAATTCCAGCTGATCTGTCCTAAAGATTGTGGATGTCGAAGGAATTGGGTTGGTAATCCAAAGATCAAGAGTTCACACCAAGATCCTGAATGTCCTAAGTCCAAAGTTGTCAGGGAATTGTGCAACATTGTGCAATACGCACATTTGATTCACAACAGTTGCTGCTGCAAGTGATGCTGCTAATGTCAGAGAGGGGCTGATTGAGCCAGGCCTCAGTACTGTCTACATGACAGCACTAGCAATACACATTCCTACTCTGCAGATCAAACTTTGGAGCAGCCTACCACTCCAAGTCACTTTGCTGCTTCCTGTTTGCAACACTTGACTGTGTCTTTCAAAAGCAGAAACAATCTTAAAACCCAGGGGTCGGCAAATCTTTGCAAGATCCACCTTAAAACTTCACATGATTTTCTGTGATGATTCAGCTAGCACAAATGAAGAGTTACATTGTTGCATGGCCAGGCAATAGAATTGTACATAGAACTGTAGCATTTCCTACCTGTGACATCAGCGGCCATCAATCCTTCTGCTCTGATGACTTTTACCTGGAGAAATCCCACATCTTTGAGGTTGTGAAATATCCGCAGGGGGCTCTGAAAGATCCCAACAGTGGTATTAGAAGAGAAAGGGCTAAATACATCTCTAAAGCAAGTGCTGAAAAAACACTAAGTTTTATGGTTAATCTCAGGCTGCCATTTCAGGGATTCGAAGATTCTCCCGTGTTTTTCTAATGTAAACTCCCCCTCCGCCATCATGAATGTATGTACATGAACATATATGCACACTGAAGCAGATACATATTTCTGTATAGATTCTCTAACAATAAAAAAGCTTCAGTTACTCCCCATGAATAATCATCAAGAGATGGTGAACAATAAATTATAGATTCGCTACATCTGCTTTCTTCCTTCATTCTTCTCTACGAAAGCACTCCAATATATCCTTTATCTATGGACATCCTGGCTTAGACACTAATGATTCTTAGTGTTGCATCTAACGGGTTGGTTATATAACAATCTTCAGATTTGGCAGTAAAAGAACAGTCAACATTGAACCAATTATTTTTTCTCACTATTTTCTTCTTAGCAGGTTTTGGAACTTGGATGTACTAGATGAAAATCAAATTAATGAACGGATATTTTCTATTATTTGACTTACATAACTCTACAACTTTGTAAAGAAAAGGTTTATAGAATCTTTGAAAAGAAATCCAAAGGAGTGAACAAATTTTTTGAAATGTTACAGATTTCCTGCTGGTTTAGTAGTAAGAGAAGAACCTGGATAGAAACTTTGGTAAGAGAAACAAATTCAAATGGAAAAGCCTAATTCTCCACTTTAACAATGGTGGTGTATTTAAAGATGTAGTACTTGAAGGAATTAAAAGACAGAAAATGAAGTGATTTAAGTCTGCTTCATGGGTACAAATGCCCTGAGAGTGAAAAAAGCTATAAATTACAGACATGCATTAGTTATTTTACACTTCATATATTTTTCAATGGCATGATCAGCACTTCTACTCAGTAAATTGGAAGTATCTTTTTAAACTCCATGGAGCTTCCTGCTGAGGGGCATAGCACAGTGTTGCATTATAAAGTGATCTGGTAGAATGTTGCTAGAGTGCACAGCTGTCGCATGTTTGCGTGAGAATCCGGGCAAGCCAAAGCTTCCCGTGATAGGAACTTTATCAGTCCCAGCCCACCAGTCATTGCGTATGCTGCAGCTGTGACCTTGGCACACACAGGACAGGACACGCAGATAGGTGTGTAATCTCACAGGATAACTTTAAAAAATAATGTTTAGCACAAGGATTAACTCTTAATCTTTTATTGTTTTTAAACAGTTGTTTATCGCCAACAATCTGTTTAGAATACCCAGATGACCAGGTTTAGTCAAAATGCCCGTGTCTGTCAAGTTCAGCTACCGTAAATGAAGGGTTTACCAGTGGGGGCTCAACACGGTAAAGGCTGTGAATTCAGAGGTCTGCGGGAACGCTGTGTTCCTCCAGTAACGAGCAAGCCGGGGAAGTGTCTTATCCCAGAGCTCACCCAATGTTACAAGCCTGATGAGTCTCCGGGCTTTGAGGATAGCAAATGGTTCACTCACAGAGTCCTGGACTTTAATTTTCAGCAGCAATTTAAAGCAAGTTTCATTGTGACTAAAACAAATATCATCAGTTCTCACGCCTGTGAACCATTTCATACGGGCAACCTCCCTGCCCTGTGGCATTGTCCACCGGGCGCTGTAGCCGAGAGCCTGCACTTTCCAATTGGAGGGGTAATTATTGTTTGAACGTTTTATTCCCCCAAGTCAGCTGACACTCAATCACTGACGGCAAATTTCAATGGCTGAGGCTGCTGACACAGAGATTATAATAAGAACTCAAAATAAAAAAAGGCAAGGAAATCTCTGCTTAAAAATATAACTTTAAATAACGCTTCCTCCAGAAATATTCCTGCCTTGTTATTTATGGTGATTTTTCAAGGGCCTCTCAACCTGCAGGGTTCTGAAGCCAGAAATTTCCATAGCACAGGAATCTACGATTGTGCTGAATCCTTTCAGCCCTCAATAGATGGGAAAAGATTGAAATGCTCTGGAGAGAAGTCCTCTTTATTTTTTTAATGAAAGGCTGTATAATATATTTTTTCTATGGCTGCAGCAGCTGTCAGAGAGGGAGCACCTTAGTTCAGCTCTATTACGGGAGAGGCAATACCCCATCCTGCGGCATGGAGATGCTCTGAGGGGCCAGGGCTGATTGACAGCTTGTCACCGTGACGTCTTATTCCATCTCTGTTATGGAGAAAATTAATGTCACACCACCAGCCTTATGACTCGCTGTCATCTTAGAGCCGCTCACCTTTTATCAATGTTCTAAATAACATTTCAAGCCCATCGTCTCGTGGTGGACAGTCCGGTCAAGGGACATTAAATCAGATGACTGTGAAATGTCATAATAAAAACGGAATGCTAACAACTTCTTCTCTAAACCAGCTCCTCTGGTTTTTAAACGGTGACAAGGAGGAGCAAGGGTTCAGCACACCCGTTCTGAAAAGGTCACGCCATCCTGCTCGCTCTGCCGCCCATTACTACCTGCCCCCGTTGACCTGCCCTCGCCCGCCCACCCCCCCCCCACAAAAAAAGAAATAAAAAAGAAAAGAAAAATGGAATGAGCCAGCGTTTCAGAATGGGGTGATCCAATAACGGTTTACAAGGCTGTGTCTGTTGAATTCATGGGGCCTCCCACACACGGCCACAGGCAGTGGGGAACTGCCACAACCAACTTCCTAGGGGTTGTTTCCTCAGATTTGGGACAATCCAAGCTCTTTCCTGACCACTATGGCAGATCACACCCTTCAGCTTCACCTCAACTTTGTTCTTTCAGGAAAACACAGAAGGAATTCTCCAAACCAATTGTCTTGTGGGTGTCGTTCTCCAAAAGCAAGGAACAATTGAGGCTACAAGATGAGTCCCCTTTCATCTCACAACACCCACAATGGAGAACCCTAGAGACCAAGTCTTGGTCCTGGCAACACTGAAGGACAACACCTGTGCTATGCTGCTGCCTCCAGAAGCTTCTAACATGAACAGAGAAAGACACCAGCCTGGCCTACTTCCCAGGGTGAAAATGAGCAAATTTAGACATTTTCAAATGTACTGAATAGAATACATAATCTGAGAATTACCTAGGGCATCCACAGCCTATGTCACATTTTACTGAAATAACAACTAAAAGGCATGCGAACACCTAGTCAAATTCTGAATGAAAATGGCCACTTGCAGGAAGTTCATCAGAAAAAAAATTAATAATAGGGGGATGACTTCTAATTACCTAGGCAGCGGGATCATTTTAATACATGGGATGGCTTCAGGATGGTAATCCATCATCGCCAGAATTCTAATACCTTGAGGAATTGTTATGCCTATATACTGATTACAATGTGAAGTGATTTTAAATTCTGAGGTGCACATCTGGTGACAGAAGAAGATATTCTGCTGGGTGCCAAAATGTGAAATTGTTTCCACCACTGCAATTATATAGCAGGAGATGTCACATAATACCTTGCTTTCTTAGGTGCTTTAAAAATATATATACCGTTTAGCCTTGCTAAGTCACCTCTATTAAACTGTTTATGATAACACCATTGGTGGGTGAGTTGTACAAGCATTAGCAGACAGCTGATTCAGTGGAGATAGCCAGAATAAATTTGCTGAAGCGTACATCCTGCTAATCTGTTTGAAGAATACTGTAGAGCATTAGTACCAGCACTTCATGTTATCTGCACAGCCTGATAAGGTACATCTTTATTAAATTCAGTTATTGAAAGGATGTCAGTCAGCAAATAGGAATATTTTAAAATCCTAAAAAGAGAGAGAGAGAAAGAGGGAGAGAGAGAGAGAGAGTGCCATGCTTTGTTAATCAGAGCTTGGTTTCATGGCAGAGAGTCTAGAGGGGCCTTCTAAACACCTGGCAGCATTGTACAATACAAGCTTTGTAATTTTAAGTGGAAAAGCTTTTCTCCCAGCTCACTGAATTCTGAGGCATTTCCTTTTTTCACAAGCCCAGTGGAGAGAGAATAGTGGAGTAAGAGCTCCCCTCTCTGTTGGCCGGGGGAACTACAGGCTGGGAAATGTATGGCAGGAAATAAGTCAGGTTGTGCTCACACACCTTGGTCTGGCTGTTTCAGTGACCCACTATTCTGTCCCATTATCCCTATATTGTATCCAAAGGGATGAAGCTTTTTTTATTACCTTTTCCACATCCAATTAAAACAAATCAGTGAAGCAAGGATTTTCGGAGCAGTTAAAAACAAAATTCTGTGAACACTCTGCAGTTGCCAAGCTACTAAGTGATGTAAGGCCTGCAAACTCCATTCTGAACTCGGAGAGACAGAGTCATCTTCAGAGCTTGGCCAGAGAGTCTGTGAACTGATCTTCATGTTGCCTAAATTTGGCTTGGCTTCGTGGGAAGGCTCCCATGGGATAAAATCACTTAAGAACATCTCAGCTACCCAGACCTTCTTTGGAAAGCATTCGAGAGAGAACAAATCTCCAGACATGGGTAAGCACACACACACACCTGTGCATATGTGTGTGTGTGTGTGTGTGTGTGTGTGTGTGTATGCTTGGCACTGTGCCCTTATTCCTTGCCCCACCAAGCAGCCCTTCAGAAATCCTCCATCTCTCCGAGGGAACCGCTTCCCACCTCATTCAGCCACACACGAAACTGCACGAGCAGGATGGTTGCATACGTACGTATCTCTTTAATATCTCCTCCCGTTCCTTCTGGTCCTCCACGGAGTTGACGGAGAGGTCAGAGATACTGACGGTGGCCGAGGCTGTCAGGGTGACCAACAGCACGAGGTGGCCCTCGCCCTCCTCCAGCTGCAGTTCCAACTTGTGCGTCTGTTCCCTGCTGAGGGCCGACAGGTCAACCTGGCACCTAGAAACAGATGTTCTGAATCAGCAAGTGCCTTTCCCTCCTGCCCTGCCACTTCAAACAGCAGCCCAACGGGCTGCACAGAGCCATATGTGAAGAAAAAAACAAAAGCCCCAGTCAAAAGAAATGCTGTTTGGAGCACCAGAAGAAGTCTTTTGTATCAGTGATTTTTTTTCCCCAAACATCAGATCATGATTATTTGGGGACCTGTGAATAACTATTCCCTATAAGATTTTTTTTTAAAAAAAATTATGCTTATCTGAAATGGGATTAGCACCAGTCACTGTGGTTAGACGGTGCTGGGAGCTTCCTATCCCTGTCGGGCCCAGGGGATTAATGCGAAGTTTTGCTTATAGAAGGAGTTACCCACAGAGGTGTGAGAGCAGGAATCGTAACTTTCATATCACTTTAGAGACAATGGCTGTTTCTCTCCAATCCCTAAATGCTACTAAGCAGCGAATAGGGTACGTACTATGGCAATGCTCATAGCTCTGCGTTGTTAAAACCATGCCAGTTTATTAACAATCCACCATATACATCTCAGCAGAAACATAAAAGCTCCCACAAACATTGCAGCTCAAGTGTGATGGATCCGAGACTTGCTGATGGGGGTGTCCTAACCTGGGTGTCCATGTGCTCACAGCCACACTGCCAGGCCTCAACACCTTTTTGCACAAGTGTTCATGAAAATGTCAACTGTTAATGTGGGGATCCCGAGACTCAGAAGCCTAGGGGAAGGTGGAAGACACGAGACAAGGGCATTGGAGCCAGGAAACAGCCTGTTGTAGGAATGAATGCAATACTGTCACACATGTGGGGTGCTCAGTGATCACAAACATATTAGCTGCCTGCTCCTTATTCCTCTAGTTACTGTGGATTCTTGGCTTTCACACTGCCTATCAGTGGGGCTTCCGAGCTTGTGGTTAGGTTCGAATAGCTCTAGAGCATGACGGAATCACAAACCCCAACACTGACTTTCTGGTTTGACCATCAGCTGGAACTAGGCACAGATGGGAAGAGGTGGGCTATGACTGAGAAAGCAAGAAATGAGAGTCCCCACCTTGAGGACCGGTAAGCCCTCAAGCTAGAAAGTTCCTCGAACAGCCTCAGTCTCCGTTCCCAAAACATCCATTTCTTACTTAACATTCCCAGGCTGCCTCCTTAAATCCTAAAGGGTGAAAAGACTTCATCAAAAGACCTTATCTAAAATTCTTAAACTTCTATTTCTGATCAAAAACATTTTTAAATAGAAACCATTTTAACTTGAAATTGTGCATATTTATAGGTTAGGATGTGATGCTTCAATACACATATACAATGTCTAATAGCCAATCAGGGTGAATACATCTCCTCAAACATATCA
This sequence comes from Ochotona princeps, assembly GCF_030435755.1. NCBI lineage: Eukaryota > Metazoa > Chordata > Mammalia > Lagomorpha > Ochotonidae > Ochotona > Ochotona princeps. The sequence continues at coordinate 10,831,108 of NC_080859.1, forward strand.
TATTTTATGGCGAAAACATTGAAAATTCTACCTCCTAGTTTTTAAACTAGACAAACATACGACACATGGGCATATTCACTATCATACTAGTATAAATAAAAGCCTAGAAATTCTCCCTTTTAATATTTTAATGTTCCAATTTTATTCAGAACTGCTTATCAAGAACACCTGAAACACATCGAGAGTTCAGAAAAAAAATGTAACCATTAAAAATCATCACTCATAAGTGTTCTCTATCCAAAAGGAAGAGTATGAACCTGTTTTCTAGGGATCTTCTCAGCATGTGTCTGGCTCATGGTTGGTTGGATGTGAGTGAATCTTTGTTTTGGATTGGGAGCTTGACCCAAAAGAACAAAACAAGGCTTAGGATTCAGACTACTTGGGGCTGAGAACCATTGGAACTGGGCAGGATCTCGCAATGACTTTGATGGTGTGTTTTGCTCAGGGCTCTGCCTGTATGTCCTTTTATATGAGACCCCATTCACTCTTAAGATGTTAACATGCACTGAAGCCTTCCTTCATTGGGATCACAGACACAGTTAACAGTCTGTTGAGTTGGCCAGGGTGCTCTGAAGAGTACCATGTGCAAGAAGTATGAACAGGTAACTTTCAGATGGCATCTGAGCCACCGCTGTGCTGTTTTCTCCTTTTAAGGCTGGAAACATTCTGACTTAAAAAATTTTAAAAGCAGAGCAATTATTCTGAGTTAGTTACCATCCCCTGAACTGAATATTTGACTTAATTGTTCTACCTGGCTCCATTAGTCACAGGATCTGTGAGCCCTGAAATCTTAATTTACCGTAAAAAATACCGGGCAATGATGTGACTTAATGGAAACACGCAGGTGATCAGTAGCAGAGCCATGGCCTGAACCTGTGACTGCAGAATCCAAGCTGGAGCATCTGCCCCAGCGGTTCCTAAGCAGTAACACGTGACATCTTGGGAGAACAAGTGTGAAGTCACAAGTGGTCTCAGTTGGGACAGAGCCTTGTGTTATTATTTTTAATTTTTTTAGAACATTTATTTTTATTTTAAAGGTGGATTCCCACAGAGAGAAGGAGGGACAGAGTGAGAGATCTTCCAATCCCTAGTTCATTCCCTAAATGGCCCTAACAGCTGTTGCTGAGGCAATCTGAAATCAGGAGCCAGAGAATTCTTCCAGTTACCCACATAGGTGCAGGGGCCCAAAGACTAGAATTTTCTTTTGCTGCTTTTCAGGCATATCAGCAGGAACTGGAGCAGCCAGGACTCGAACTGCGATTCATATGGGATGCTAACACAGGTTTAATCTACCGTGCACCAGTCCCAAGGCCTTGTTTTTAAAGGGAAAAATGATGTCCAACTATGTATTCATGTTATTTTACTTTCTCAAATTTACATAAATTAGGAAAAAAGGCTACAAGCTATAGATCTAGCAAGAGAATTAAAAGGCAAAGTTACAAACCAAACTTTTTAAAATTATGAAACTAATGAAACCTAAATTAATGTTATAAATGTATAGAAAAGAATTTTTTCTTTGAAAACTAAGATTTTCAATGTCAGGTGTACTGATACAAAGTATTAATGTCACATCCACTCTTGTACTTAAACACACTCAATGAAAGAGTATTAGATGACTCCAAAGGTCTTTCTCTTTGTTGAGGTCATTCAGACCCTGTACTTTCCTAAAAATCCTGCTCAGGAATAAGATGTCATTTTAAGTGAGGGGTTGGCCATCACCAAGCAAAATGGTCTTGTTAACTTGAGGGTAAAGTTTACATTACAGCCTCACCAATGGGTTTTGAATCAAATTACTACTGGAAGTAGAAGAACAAAAGGCATTTGCCACCCTCTCATGGTTTTAAAGAAGCATCTACAATGACATAATCTGTGCAGCCCAGTTTGCTGCAAGGTAGAAAGAGCCCTGACAGCTACGGGGCAGGAAGACTCTCCTGAAATCAGACTTTCCTGGGGCATCATGTTCCCTCAAAGGAAGGACTCACACTGGCGTGACTATCAAAACACTAAGTGGTCATTCATTTGGCCCAGTTCGGGTATGCAGTCATGTTATTATCAAAGTGGAAAAGCAAAATGGTGCCAATTCAAATGCTCTCGTGCAAATTCATGAACTTCGGAAATATGTTCACAGATGCACACAGAGAGAATAGGGGCCAAGAACAGAAAACCGATTCCCTTGGATCTAGCCCTCTGGTTTTCACTAATTAGCTGTTTGACCTTTTTCAAGACAATTCTCTTGAATTGTAGGTTTTACATTGTAATTATGAATTAATTAAAATACATGAACTTAACATTTAAAAAAATTCCAGATTCTAAATTTTGGTATAACTGTCCATATTTACAGCTCCTACATCTTACTTCCTTGAGAACTCCATAAACCCCCAAATTAAGGAATCAAAAATATTTTACAGGCAATGAAATACTATCATTTAAATGTATTACCACAAAAAGTTAATAATGTTGCTACAATAAGGGATCTATTTTACTTTCACGTAGTACTGTAAGAACACTAAAATTGTAGAAGTGTGGACTGGATATGAAAAATAAAGGAATTTGAACTGAGTCGCTCTCTTTACATCTGTTTTATGTTGGGGATTTTGCACATGTACTTTAAAAATTTCCTTGATGTATCTCACGCATCTCTCCAGGCCCCATGGGCTTCTGAGTCCTCAGCTACTTCTTTGGTGGTGCCACTCCAAAAAGATATCTTTCATCCTCCCACCATGACCAACTGGCTGGACTTGGGACCTAGTCAGCTTCTCCTACACATGCCCAGATCACTCTCCTTGACCGACACTCAGATGTGCACCCCAGATGAACTGCCACAAACCTGGGGCTTCAGGATATCCAGGGCTTCTGTACTTGAGTGCAGTCACACTATGGGGATGGGAAGTGGCTGGCGAAGCAACTGTATGAAACAATGCACAATGTGTTTCTTTCTAAGACAGACTTTGATTAATGGAGCAGGAGATGGAAAGATCATTCCCCACATTTCTTCCAAATGGCCAGTCTAACACATCACTCTCCCTAGTTCTGGTCTACTCATAGCAAAGTGTGTGCACCTGCTAGGTAGCCACTGGGTCACTGCTACAAAGCAAACAGCAACAACCCAGCACTCTGTTCCCCTGTATGGCATCCTTGTCTTTTCTGCCTCATGTTCCTCCAGTCTCACTGTCTTGGATTTCACCTCCTTCCCAATAAAGCACAAACATTTCAAGGTTGCCTTAAAATCTAGACAAGTTGGGCCAAGACTTAACAAACAAAAAACCTAAACCAAACTAAAAAAAACTGCTGTTATTGTTCAACCTTCCCAATTACAGATGTCCAAAACACAAATCTAACCCCTGGCTTAATCTCCGAAATAATCTTAATAAGTCAGTAGTCTCTCCACAATCTATCATCAGCTTTTGTCACTTCCTACTTGCCATTTGAATCAGCTTTTAACTCCCCATCATCTATGGCTGCGCCATCGTGTCTATGTTTGGATGAGAAATCCCCTCTGCCTCTACCTGGCATGGGGGATCTACCAATCTTTGTTTGGGTTATTTTCACCCATTCTCATTGAAGTAATTTGAGTTTGTATTCCTCAATGCTTTGACAGCTTGAGGCAAGGGATAATGTCTTACTATCAAAATCTTGCATAACTCCTAACCTACATAGTTGGTAGTCTCTAAGTATTAAAGTACTAATGGAGGTTCAGAAAAGATAAAGAAATAAATGCCACCATACTTGACAGTGGCATAGCCAAGAGGAACACTTAATATGCTCATTCTATTGCTTCTATATTTTCTATCTAGAAAGTGCTTTAATTTCTTCCCAACATCTACTTCACTGACTTATGCATCAATTCAGTCATCAACTATTCATCGTCTATGTGTGTGCTCCGTCGATGGATATACAGAATTCAACCCCTTCTAAACCTTCTGGCTTCTTAGATCCCAATTTCTAGAACTACCACAGACTCTGGAGCTTTGAACAAAGTTACAGGCTTCAGAGTCCAAGGCCAGGAGTTCAGAACACTAAAATTTTAATAAACTTCAATTATTCATTGGTGTTGTGATATTAAGCTGTCACTTAAACTCTTTTTGCTTTAGTTTCCGATGAAGATATTTTTCAAATGTCTTCTTTCTGCATACTTTTGTAAGAACACAGGAATAATAGATGAAAAGTACTTTGAAAAAAGTTGAAAGTGCCATATATAAATATAATATCTGGCTATATTATCACACTTCTACTATCACATTTAATTCGAAATGGGAAAATTTAACCTGCACTGGATTCACATCTTCAGTCTATCAATAGATTAATCAAAACAGGCTCAAAACTGAAAGAGAATCCGGAGTTACTTTCCTTTAGTCCACAAATGGAAAAATTATAGCTTAGAGAATTCTAGTGATGGCAAGAACTTGAGCCACATTTCCTGACTTCCATATCAGAGTTTGAAATTCTTTATACCTTATATAAAAAGCATTAGACACATTTGAATTTTTTGACAACATGAAAGGAACGTTACTCATCTTTATTTACTGATAGTTCCTCCCCTGAGAACTGAAGAAAAACATCTCAGAATTCTCATCACCTTTCTTCTCCTGGCTGGACCACTTGCCTGCTCTGACAACCTTGCCAACAACTTTTCTTCCCAAATGAAAGTCTTGTCATTAACACTCTGGTGGTCCATATGTAAGTCCTCTGGGTTACAGAAAGTAAAGATTAGTACAATCTGGAATTACTTTTAAGTAAAGGACAGACAGAAACCCAAAGCTGTCATTATGTATCCTATGCAACAATACAGGGGAAGTATATACACTTCCATACACCTGAAGTGTCACACGTGGTCTGCAAGTATTTCCAGGCTACAATAGGAGCCATATAACATGAAAAGGTCAGAAGCGGCCCCATTACAGGTGCACATGTGCCCTGTGTGTTCATGCAGGACCTGCTAAAGGGATTTACAGATCATATACTCTAGTTTTCACTAATCTAATCCTCACAAAATGGACAGTTGGTTTTAAAAGATCCCAATAAAGGAACTGTGGATTGAAGATAATGCTGATCAAGCATGCTCAAGTGAGCGACAATACCAAGCAAGAATGTGCAGGACCCGTACTTCCACCCCTACTTGAACTCTGAGGCAGCCGCATTTTGATTCACAATCCCATGGTGGCATAATCAGATCTGGCCAGAATTCACATCCCAAATGGTCAGAAAATAAGCAATTTATGCCTACTCTCTAACAATGAACTTCCACGCATGTGTTATGTCTTACGGTATTAGTTAATGACATTTTGAAGTAATGATTGGCACAACACTTGAAACCCTGAGAACAGGAACATGTTTTTACAGGTTTTCTTTGTGGGAGCTTTCCCACAATTACCTAACATTCTACATATTGCAACCTAAATTTCACAATAAAATTAATGAATGAAACATTTTGAGATTTCTTAGTACATGAGAACTAGTTATAGTTGTATGACAACTAGTACATTAGTCATGCCATCATGACACTGCAAAATGCTAAATGCTTTTAAGATCTATTTCTACTGTCAGAAGTTGTTACTGTTCAACTGCCTCTGGGGAGACTGCTTCGTCTTCTATAAACCTAGAACATTCCCTCCATGTAACACCGTAATGTATATATGGTAGATCATGGAAATTGTCCTTGGAAATTTTTGCCTATTATTTAATAAATATTATGAGTATAAAGTTACTAGTTTTTTCCTTCAAGTTTTTTTTCCTAGTAACTCATGAAAGAAACTAAAAATCATGAAACATTTAAGTTGAGCTTATGAAAAATCAATTAAAAAAATCAATGACAACACGCATCTTTAAATGTTGGCACTTTCCTTCATGAACTACTCCACTCGATTTATGGCAAGAAAGAAATAATTTCATAAAGAACTCTCTTTAGCTACAGATCTCCTGTCACCGTGCTTGCAAATTAACGATGTACAAGACTGCTCAATCATACCGATGTGGGAAGTTATAAAAATCGCTTTTATTCTGGCAACACAAATAAAAAAGTTCCAAATCAGAATTGATACTGTCAAACACTGAGAGGGTGGACTTTCAATCTTGAAGTAATGTAAACTTATGGGCCCGGCAGCGTGGCCTAGCGGCTAAAGGCCTTGCCTTGAACGCACCGGGATCCCATATGGATGCCGGTTCTAATCCCAGCAGCTCCACTTCCCATCCAGCTCCCTGCTTGTGGCCTGGGAAAGCAGTCGAGGACGGCCCAATGCATTGGGACCTTGCACCCGCGTGGGAGACCCGGAAGAGGTTCCTGGTTCCCGGCTTCGGATCAGCGCGCACCGGCCCATTGCGGCTCACTTGGGGAGTGAAACATCGGATGGAAGATCTTCCTCTCTGTCTCTCCTCCTCTCTGTATATCCGGCTTTCCAATAATAATAATAATAATAATAATAATAAAGAAATGTAAACTTAGTTAAAATCAAAGCCAAAGTTTGCTTTTTCCATTGCCCAGTAAGCCTGAACATCCGTGTGCACCTATGCAATCTTCAGTCTCTTTCCAAAAGCATTCAATAGTCACAGATTTACTTGGTCAGATCTAGCCAGTTTACACTGTTTTTTTTTTTGGTTTTTTTTTTTTTTTACTCATACCTTGTCAATAAAAATGTTGCTAAAATTAAACTCTCCATACAAGCTTACGTTTGAAGTCTTCTGTTATCATGGACAGTACCAAGTGGATAGGCCTTTGAAAATGATGCAATAAATAAAACCAGTAGCAATCCACCCAGCTAAAATAAATGTACCCCAAATCAATGGCACTTTATGGATAAGCAAGCATTTTGCATGATAATGAATAATGCTATAAATCTTGCAATATTGGATTGCAAATAACTCCAAGGGAATAAAATTGTATGACATGGGATTTACTTATTCTGCACGTTCACAACAACTTGCTCTCTGACAGCACTCTTTCTTGGCAATTTACCACAGCTGTCAGCAGCCAATTTGTTCAGATTACCGCTCTGCATAAAAGTGTAACAATCACGAGGATTTATTAGCTGATTATCGTAAAGGTGGCAGTCCATCTTGCTTGCCAAAATGCAGGTGATCAGAAAGTTAAATAATTACATGCAGATTAAGGTGATTTCACCTTCCCTTGAAATGAGTAGTTCAGTGACAGGTAAAGTTCGTCGTTCAAACTTGCAATAGAGTGTATGTTCCTCAGGTTATCCTCATTGACTCTGGTGTTTCAGGGAGCATTTCACAGCTTTAGGAGAACTTGCAGAATGCAAGAGCGATCATGAAATGAGGGTGAACTGGAGAGCCAGAAGACCTGCGTGTGAAATGCAGACTCATGGTCCCAGTTGCACACTCACCGAGCAACTCCCTCCTCGCCTTGGTTTCACTATTTGTATCTGCAAAACGGGTTCAATGTTGTTACTCCTGAATGTTGACAAATCCTCGCCTTGCACGGGCCGGGATCCCTTATGGGCGCCGGTTCGAATCCTGGCAGCCCCACTTCCCACCAGCTCCCTGCTTGTGGCCTGGGAAAGCAGTTGAGGACAGCCCAAAGTCTTGGGACCCTGCACCCGCCTGGGAGACCCAGAAGAAACTCCTGGCTTTGGATTGGCTCAGCTCCAGCCGTTGCGGCTGCTTGGGGAGTAAACCATAAGACGGAAGATCTTCCTCTCTCTCCTCTCTGTATATCTGCCTTTTCAATTAAAAAAATTAATAAATCTTTAAAAAATTCTCATGCACTTTGAAAAAGATTTACTTTTTTATTTAAGAAGTAGATTGGGGGAAGGGAGGGAGGGAGGGAGGGAGGGAGAGAGAGAGAGAGAGAGAGAGAGAGAGAGAAATAAATAAATATCTTCCATTCTTTGTTTCAATCCCCAAATAGCTACAATGCCCAGAGCTGAGCTGGTCCAAATCTAGGACCATCTTCCAGGTCTCCTATGTGAGTGCAAGATTCCAAGGATGTGGTCCATCCTTTGCTACTTTTCCAAGCCACAGCAGGGAACTGCATTGGGAGTGGAGCAGCCAGGATTCAAACAGGCACCCATATGGGATCCTAGCACTACAGGTGGAGGATTAGCTTGCTAAGCCATCACGCCTGCACCTGTTTGTGTTTTTTAAAAATGTATTTATTTAAATGAAAGGCAAAGATAGAGAAGGCAGGAGTGATAGCAGGGAGAGGGTGAGAAAGAGAGGAAGAGATAGTGGTATGTTCATCTGCTGGTTCTTCCCCCAAATGCCCATGGTGGCCAGCGTCAGGCTGAACTCAAGAGCCTGGAGCTCCAGCCAGGTCTCATTCTCAGGTGGCAGGAGCCCAAATACTTGGACCATCATACAGGCACATCATCAGGAAGCTGGGTTAGAAGTGGAGGCATAGCTCAATCCTAGGCACTCTGATATGGGATGTGGGATTAACTGTCGTGCCACATGCTTGTCCATTTATTACTTTCATGAAATATGACTGGTGGATACACTGGTGAGTTGTTGTGGCAGGGGAGGAATGGACGGCAGAAATTAATGGCTAATGCTGTTGTCCACATTTACAGCTGATGGTGGCTTCCTTCCACCAGAGCTGGTAGTGATGGAAATGCAGAGAAGCAGTACATTGAGAGGATGTTATGAAGGAGACATTAGCAGGTTGCTGACAGAGTTGATGAGAGTGAGAAGGGGAAAACAGCCACCAAAAATGGCTTCCAAGCTTTTGGCTTTAGCCAAACCAGAGAAACTGAAGGGAGAGTAGACCTAAGGCTGGTGGGGGTGGAAGCCTGGCTCTGCCGATGCTCAATGGAAGCAGCTTCCCCGACTTCTGGGTGGCGACACTGAGGAGGCTGCCCGGCAGGCCCATGTGGAACTGAGAGCTCTGGAGGGAGATACATGATTGTGTTACTGACCTACAGAAGCCTCAGAGTCTGGAGTAGCGGATACAGCCCGATAAGATGCCCCAGAAGGAACAGGGAATGTTTCCAAAACTAGCATTGCAGGGGGTGCGGAAGGAGCACACAGGAAGCTGAGAGGAGGGCCAGTAGAGGGTGACTTCCCGGAAGCCAGGGACAAACGAAGCATCAGTCACCTTTCCACACTGCTGCTGGGGGAAGTGGGACGAAGATGGCAAATGCTCTCTGCCCTCAACAACTCGGTGGTCACAGGTGACTAGAACAGTTTGGGTAGGTTGTGAGTGTAAAGGCCTGACTGTAAAATCAAACCCTGTTACTGGATTTTCATTTATAAAACATATTTTTAAAAGTACACACACACACACACACACATATATGGCAAAAAGTGGAAAATAAGGTAGACGGTAATAAAACCATAGCAGAGGCAATCTAATCCATACAAGTACCCCAAAATTTGGGATTCCATTTAGATGGTACCATTTACAGAGTGTTATTAGGTATTGAAGTGGTGGCATTACTCTCTATGGCCAATTTAAATTTACTCAGCAGTAATCAGTGGGCTACCAGAACAGTGTAGAATATTTAAACTAATAAAGACATCGAATACTGTAATAATAGGGTACAAAAGAAGACAAAAGGCTACCATAACAGTTTTACTTCTGTTACTTTACTCTCAGAACTCACACGTAATTGGAATGCAAGTCAAATGCATTCTAAGCTATTCTTGGAGTTAAGGAACTCTTTTGTAATCTGCATTGTCTCCTCTGTCTGTTAGTCTGTAACCTTCAAATAAACAAACACAACTTTCAAGCCATTTAGGTATAATGATATGCTTGCCAGTGACAAGATGTATTTAAAGTTCAACTTAACAAACATAAAGTTAGACAGTGAGAGCTTCCCATGTTATTCAGACATGATTTGAAATGAGTATTTCCCCAGTCATTCCCTTCACCTGCAGTGGACATCTTTGTTAAATCAGCAGAACACACGGCACGTTTGGACAGTGCACCTTCGATGACCTCCAATTTAACAACAATTCTCCCTCATTTGGTTTCAACCAACACTACGTCTGTGTGTTCCCTTCTTTCTGACTCTAAAACTTTGGGATCTATTGTGGTTTTTTAATAATATGTTGACCATTTGAGAGGTCTTCAAAATGTTTACAGGAGATGCCTATTCTATAAAAACTCTGCACGGACTTCAAAAACTCATGTACTCACCTTTTAATTTCATTAATACAATAAAAAAACAGGTTTCTTTTTCCAAATTACAAGATACCCTCCTAATCTTCCTCAGCTACTTCAGAAGCACTCCTATGATCTTTCATTCAGTTTTCTGTCACTGTCCTCTCCGCATTTGCTAAACTGCAGACGAAGCCGTAGAAACAACGTGAGATGAGATGAACACATATTCCTCTGCCAACCACTTCTACCTTAGAAGAACCGCTAACACCATCAAGTGAGGCAGAGGCAAAAAACTGTACCAAATGGGGTGAGAAATTGTCATACTTTGAAAATGTGGAAAAAATAGATGTAAGAGGTACCTGTCACAGTAAAATGAAATAGAAAGTGAAATAGAAGGACTTTGTTTAATCTATACTCAGATGAACAGGAAGCCAGTATGTTGCACAGCATAATCATCTTCATTATTTTACCAATATATGGAAGTTGGAATATAATATTATATATTATAATATTATAATATTATAATATAAATAATATAATGAAATCATGGGAGCAAGTTACACATGGCCATCACTATGATTATCCTGTAGGCACCAAAGATAACCAATGTTGTCATATACCGTGAAAATGAACTAATCATTCAAGAAATAGTTGGACATTACCTCACCAAAGAGCTAATAGCCTATTAAAGGAGACAGGATCATGAACACACAATCACAGAGGAATGTGTCCAGTGTGTTAACAGATGTGCATTGCTACTTCCTAGTAGTAATCCCCAAACAGAACATAACAAAGCCTAAAGAAAACCCTGAAAACAGTGCTCACTCGAGGGAAAGATATGCAAAGAAGGCCTGTACTTTAAAAAGGACTCAATTAGAATATAACATTGATTATAGTGTTTTTTCAAATTCCATTTTATAAGCAAAATAGGAAAGATTAACAGAAACTAACTAATTGTCAACCTTTTACTTTAGAATCCTATGATGAAAATGACTGCTCAAAACATATGGCAAAACCTTAAACCAGCAAGCACATACATTGGCTTGGATTCCTATTCTTACTTTTTAAGAGTAAAATTCCTTTATTGTTAATACATATGCATTTTCGTCAGAGTATACACTTAAGGACTTGGAATTCACGTGAGCCACAATCAATAAGTACTCTTAAACTTACTGTATAATTTCTTTTATCTTGTTATTTACTGGCTGTTCTCAAAGTATTCTGTTACCAATGCACACACCCAATTTTCCAAAAATACATTTTAAAAATCAGCTTTAAAATAGGAAAATTCTGATTCAAGTTATCCTACAAAAATGAGCTTGACTTGGTGAAGAAATGTCACGTTAGAAATACTTCTTTCTTAATTGCGTTTTCAGATGTATATGCATCTGCCCCACTTAACGCGCTCCTTTTGCTAACTCACAGGAACTCTTTTACAGATTTATGAACTCCCAAAAGATTATAAAGATTCCCTTCCTTGTAGGGAGTTGTAAGAAATAATGTATTTCATGGTCACAATACGCTTTGTGAAAATAAATATGGTCTGAGATCACTGTAGAGCCTGAATATGCCCTTTGTTCCACTAAGCATCTCATATCAGATGAAATTCCTCCTTCTCAACTCCCATAACTTTTGTGCACCATGTTTCCAACATCTGGGGAAAATTTCTAGAAATAAGACTTGGGAGGACTTGTCTCCAACAACTGGTCAAAACTGCCACCTACTGGTCAGTCTTCAAATCTGCTTTTCAGTTTAGCCAAGCCTTGCTTTACTGTGGCAAGACAGGCAAAGGTCATTTATGACAAAGTATAAATAAACATTCTTTTTAACAAAACTCAGACTCTCCAGAGTGAACCAAAAATGACCCAGGACACCAACCTGCCAATGAAATCGTCCCTTTTTCCAGCATCCTTGTCCCAGGCTGTGATATCAATGATTCCTCCTCTCTCCTCATAGAGATGAAAATCAAATTGTTCTCTCCACTGAGGATTCAAAGTTTTTGGCATAATCTGGAAAACCCAAAGTCATGATTGCTTTTCCAATAGTAAAATTACTAAAGCATTTGACTTAACACTCCCAATAAAACTTTAGACACTAACCTGGAAAAGAATGTACATGTCCATTTGAACAAGAATCCAGAAATAATGGGGATAATACAGAAATAATTGGACCTCTACAACCTTTGTTATTGAAAACCTGAGTAGATGCTAAGGGATGTGACCTGTAAACCAGAAGACACCTCTTGACAATCTTAAACAGGTTACAAACATGTGAATTACATAAAAAAGAGAAGCATTCTAGAAATTAAATGGCTCAGTCAGATGCCAGCATTTATTCTATACAACCACTGTAAAGGTCTTGTTCTCGGTTACCTCATCCTAAAGGAACACGAGGATTCCTGGACTTTCCTTTTTATCTTTAATTTCCACACACACTGGAATCCTGAGCTCAGTACAAGAAAAAGAGATCAGGCAATTCCAAGAGAGTGGGAGGAAAAAGACAAATGAAGTCAAGGGTTTCTACCTTGGAATGTCAACACCATCAGACCAACCTTGTTACATACAGAGAGGGAATGAGACTGGGTGTTTCAAAGAGCCACGAACGCTCAGTATTTTTTAGGATCCAGGACTGTTCCCTCACACATGCAAAATGATCTTTGTGCCCTAATAAGTGAATACAGATATGTGAGTGTATACAGATATATGTATACAAACATACACACACATATATGAGGTATTTTTTACATATTATATGGGAACATGTATATGGGAACATGTATATACACATTTTTATAGTTCATGGAAAACAGAATCAAAATATAAATTTATTTTGGTGCAAAAATTCGAAATCCATGCACCTTTTTTTCTGAGGTTGGACAAGAATGAAGGAAGGAGCCTGGAACTCAATTGGATTCTCTCACATGGGCTACGGCACCCAAGAGCTTGAAGCACTTCTTGTTTCCCAGAGTGCACATTAGTAAAAAGGTAGAATTGGAAGTGAAGCCAAGACTCCAATCCAGATACTCTGGAATGAACATGTGTGAGTGTCCCAAGTCATGTCTTACATGCTGTGCCAAACACCCACAGCCCCATATAAATTTGATAATATACATTTTCCCTGAGTTTTTGATCTCTCTCAAATACATAGATTTCAATTTTTTTGTACTCAAAAGATTTTTATTTCAGCCTCCCTGAAGTTCTTGAAGCAGCTCATATATATCTTTCATGTTGTATGCACAAGAGAAGTGCACTTTAAAAAAAAGATTTATTTTTATTGGAAAGGTGGATATATAGAGAGATGGAGAGACAGAGAGGACGATCTTCCGTCCGATGGTTTACTCCCCAAGCAGTCGCAACGGCTGGAGCTGAGCCAATCCAAAGCCAGGAGCTTCTTCTGGGTCTCCCATGCGGGTGCAGGGTCCCAAGGCTTTGGGCCGTCCTCAGCTGCCTTCCCAGGCCACAAGCAGGGAGCTGGATGGGAAGCGGGGCTGCCAGGATTTGAACCGGCACCCATATGGGATCCCAGCACACGCAAGGCGAGGACTTTAACCACTACGCTATTGCGCTGGGCCCCAGAAGCGCACTTTTTAACTAAGAACTCAGATAAGAAACTGAGTAGACTCAATCAACAAAGCGACTTCTATTGAGCTGTTTAAAATCCTAGTCACCACTGGCTTAAACAACATTCCTGTTTGTTCCCCTGCTCTTTCCTTTTAGCTGGAGGACATACACTAGTCTCCTCTCTTTAATGTAAGACTGACAGACATTCAGAAGTAAAGAGTTTGGAAGCAGTGAAGTATGTTATGTGCAAAGGTAATGAAAATGAATCACAATTTTTAAAGTTCATAAACTGAAGTTAATCAGTAATAGATCATGGCAAGAAGAGCAGAGAGAGGCACATCTCCATAGCTGAGCTCCATATTTTATTCCTAAAGAGCACAACTATAAAAATAAGTAATGTTTTAAGCCTACCAGAATATGGAAATGATGTTATTTGAGAAAGGACAACCTAGAAGTGGTCATGGTACCTATTTTTGGAATCTGTAGCTACTTTAAAATGTCTTCAGCCCACACATGTGGCCCTGGATGAATGCTTTGATAATTCATTTGTCTTATAACGGGGCTCAGATGAACTGTGATGGTACTTTTGGGGTGTAGTTGGTCTTCTTTATCTGGCTATAAGCCAATGAACTTATCCAGTTTCTTTTTTTAGGATTGTCTTCCCTGCAAAATTTTGTTCTGGAGAGAAATGAAGCCGTCCCTTTGCACTGGCAACTCCATGATGTTAGAAATCAGCCTGTCAGCAGGACTCACTGTGGGTTAAGCAGTCAGCTCTGGGGTATTTCTGACTTTCTGAAGCAAGCATATAAACTTCTTGCACCAGGAGGGATCTTGGCAGGTTGCTCATCAAAATCCAGGACAATGACACCAAGGATATATGTCATCGACACCAAGGGGAAGGAAGTCCCATCAAAGTGAAACGTGATCTTTAGTTTGCAATGTTCAGGATCAGTTGACTCTACACACCAATTATACCAGCATAGAGGTCATGGTTGAATGCTGCATTAACACTATACTAACATAGCTGGATGCTCCCAAAAAACAGCTATCAATATCATGGCCTTTACTAATTTTATTAATTAAACCAACAGTATAATTATACTGTAATAATACAGTATAATAATAATATGATGCAGTCATGCACTGTATAACGTAAGAACATTTTGATCAAGGATACAGTGCAAATACAACTGTGGTCCCATGTGATTTCAATGGAACTGAAATTCCTATGACTTTGTGCTATGCTGTAGCTCAATGCAGCACTCCAGTGCTTGTGGTGGTGCTGATGGAAGCAAACCTGCTACCTTGCCAGGGAAGGACTACTTTACTGACATACGTATTGACTATAATCTTTTTTTTTTTTAACCATTAGCTTATACATTTTATGCTTACAAAACAAGTTTACTGTCCAACAGTATGCTGTGTTGCAGCCCAGGATCTCCCATACTTCGTGTTTACAATGACCTCTTGATTGTATGATTTTTCCTTGCATTTGATTTCATCTCACGCTGTATCATTCATTCTAGCCCTAGGAGCAGTACACTCGATCGTCCAGTCATGTATCTATGTATGCATGTATCTATTCATCCATCCATCCATCCTCTATAGCCTTGCTACGTCATGGGCTACAACGTCTAAATTCATGCTAAGCAACACCTGATTACTACTGATGTAATGATCATTATCTGCCCTAACTGCTGCTACTCTTCTTAGTCAACACCACTTGTTGAGTGCCCACAATGGGCGAGGCACTCTTCTTAAGTTTTTACATGAATAACATATATCCATTAAATCTCCTCCATAACTTTGTTAGTTGACATTCTTTCAGTTGTGAGTAGTTTTACAGATAGAGAAATCAGGGCCTGGAAAGACAAAATAACTTGTCCTTCAGTACGTCCCTTGTTGTAGCAGCAGGAATTTGACCCTTTGCTTCCAACATCAATTTAAAAAACTTGGATACTGCACTGCAGCCATTCAGGTTGGGTCAAGTGAACTAGAATAATGTGTGAAGACTCTGGGCACGTGATGGGAAATTTTCAGGTATTTTCAGGACTGATACCAGTACCTGTTGTCATTGTCACATTGGTCAGTACTCATTAAGCTCTTCACATGCAGGCACCCACTACGCTCCTTACAGGTGATTGCTTCTTGTTCTTTTTAAACATCTGCACAGGTACACTAAGAGATAAGTCTTACCATGTTTGTGTGTGTGTGTGTGTGTGTGTGTGTGTGTGTTACAGCTGAAAACACTGAGAGAGAAGTTAAGAAGTTTATCCAAGGTCACCTGGCACATCAAGGAAGAAATGTAATGTAGTTGTCAGTCTGGTCTGCCACTGTGTTCAGAAGTTGTGTTAAGCATTTGAGAAAGTGTCTGATGCTTTCAGCCCCGTGAGATTGGCCATTCATCAGCTGGTGTCCTGCAACAGCGACAAGCATACACAAGATAATAGAGGGCTACCTTGCTCTTGTACTTTTGATGTCCAAGACGGAACTTGACATAAGGATCGCTCAGCCCGTTGGAGTCCATGGCCTTCAGGTCTCGCCCCTCAATCAAGGTGATGCTGACGATCCCTCTCCACAGGTGCGATTTTCTGTGTAGGTCTGACAGACGTAAACTTTGGGTCTGAAACTTTGGTCAAGGGAAACTGAATTAGATTGTTGTACTTGAAATCCAAATATCTCATAAACTTTCCCTTGTTTTAGATTTTTTTTTAATATAGATGGTTAAAATTTTTTAAAAAATTGATGGAGTATTACGTACTAATTATAAAATTGTTAAACTATAAAACTATCTCATGATATATTTTTGTATTCTAGAGAGTGCTCAAAGAATATTAATTTTTAATATTGTAAGACATATATACTTCAAAAAATCAAGTTATTCTGAGTGTCAAATACATCTTTGTCAACATATAATTATAAATCCCAAAGGTTTTATATTGTGATATTTCAACATTAACGGTTTCTGAAGATCTATCTTTTTCTTGTTACAAATGGACTTTACAGGTGGTTTTTAGTTGTAAGAACACTTGCAATTTGTTTGGGTACTTTAAAAACTTTTTGCCATGTTATTTGAAAGCTGAAGTTTTGCTCAGAAGAAAACTATTTAAGTGTTACAGAACAGGAAACAAGATCATTATGCCAACCTAAGATGTCTTCCTTATGTCTGAAACACGCATCACAAATATTTTAGATTTTTTTTAAAATTACATATCTGATTTATATTGGCAAGTATGTTTCTGGATTTACTTCCATTCATTTCAGAATCTGATCATTTTTAAGTGATTTTTACTATGCTCAATTCTAAATCACAATATTAAAGACTGTGAGCAAAATAGGAATTCTAAAAAGTATGTCTACTGGAGATGGTCACATTATGTCTTTGAACCAAATATTATATGAACAAGCCAGAGAAAATAATTAAATATTCAACCAACCAATGCTATAAAATTACCATTTTCCTTACAAAAAAAAAATGTTCTTTCTACTTACAGGCATTTCATGAAGAAACCCTCAATCCTGAGGTAGCATAATTCTAAATTATGAGATGCTGCTTTTCTACCTAACCCCTTCTAGTTAACATTATAAAGAGCCTATATTTCAGGTCTATCATCCTCTCAGTTTAACTACTGACCCTCTTCCATTTCGTATCAATTCCATAGGCATTTTATTCATCATCATCAAAAACTCATGCCTTCCAGGATATTTTTTCACGGAAAATGAAAACTAGACTCTTTAAAAAGTAATATTTTTAATATTTGAACATTCCAATTGGATTGTTTCTAAATAGCTTTGCATATTTCCCTTGTGCCTTGTTGAAAAGGAAGTCTTGAATATATTGCTGGGAGTTCAGGCTCATGAATGTCAACATAGGACTTGGTCTCCACACTTCTCTGTGAGCTCAAGTGTGTGACTGCGTTCCACCTAACAGTGAGGGGTTTGTGGGGGTACCCACAATACCATCAGATTCCATGCCCACTTCAATGACAATCTAATCCATCTGTTGCCTATACAAGCACTGACTTTCTAGAATGGATTTTATTTGAACAAAGATTAACAACTATCTAGAACCTGTTGCATCGGGGTGGTCAAGGTTTTTGTTTTCATTTTGGTTCAGAGAGTTAATGTTTTAAGATTAGAAAATGCAGCAAGCCATTTCAGTCTGTGAGTGCTTGGGTGACTGATTCCCTTGCTTGTACAGCTGTTGACACTGCCTGGAGCAGCAGATGCTGGACAATCAGGCCGGATCATCCATCTGACATTTCTGTTATGGGATATAAGTGGCAAAGGAGGAAAAGAAGGGAAAGCAATACCATGCAAAGCAAGGATGATCATCTTAGCAACGACCAATGTGTTAAAAACTGCCCATTTATAGTGAGCTTTAGGATCATTTGGTTTCCACTAAAACCTTACGAAGCAGGAAGGCAAGGGCTCTTAACCACACTTCACTGATGAGGGATCTAAGGCTTAGAGTGCCCAGACTCACCAATGGTGGGCATGGAACTAGAACTTCACTATTTCTGGCCTTGATTTCTGAGCTTCTCCAAAAGTAGGTGTTGAGGGTATAGACTCTCTTGTTGATTTAAAGGCCCTGGTGATTTACATGGCATGCTGCCACAGGGTCTTCTCCAGGCAAGCATACCGATTACAGGTGAAATGGCATTCCAGTGCAGATTTTCCTTCATGGTAATTCATGCAACCACCCCAAGCTGTCTTGTGTGTGAGGACATACAATTACATTTACAAGGGCTCAGCTTGTTGCAGCTACAGGCTATTTTTCATGAATTCCTTAGAGGAAGGATGCTATACCCAATACTTAGACCAGCAGCAATAATAAATTTTGGGGGAGACTGTCGGAACTTCTGCCATGTTAGTAGAAAACTGTTTTCAGATTACAAGAGAATTATTTATGTACCACAAAACTGAGAACAATAAATATTCCCTAAATGTGGGAGTACATGATCAGTGAGTACTCTTAGGTTGGTTCTTGAGTAGAGCCATGTCTGTAAGCCTTGCTTGCTCTCTGTCTTTTAGGTAACAGCACAAACTTGACTCAGAGTGATAGGAAAGAATGCTATCCCTGGGATCCTTCAAACATTCACAGAAATAAAATGAACTTCACAGAGTGCTTACTGTCATTAGTCGTTATAAAATTCTGATGGTTCATAGTATGAAATGTCCACCGGATGGGACGGAATTGCACTTAGACACCTGGATAAATATTATTCTGGGTGCATCTTTCAAGTGAGAGGAGCATGTGAGTCTGAGCAGACCAGGTACGGTAGCCTGGCCTCATGTATATGGGCCCCAACTCTCTGCCAGAAAACACACAGAAAGCCTGAATGGATCTATCCCAGGGAAGCTGGGACATGCTGGTCTCCTGCCCAAGATGTCAGAACTGCAGGTTTGCTGGCCTTTGCACTCCAGATTTACCCCGGCACTCTCTTGGCAGGTGCTCAGGCCGTGGGCCCCTGACTGAGAGTGACATCCTTGGCTGTCCCATTCTGAAGTTTCACATATGGACGGAGCCATGTTGCCAGCATTCCAGGGTCTGTGGCCTACAGGGTCACACCTGTTGTGTGATTTCTCAACTGCCGTAATGGAGGAAGCCCCTTCCCTGTTAAGTCCCCTATCATGTCTCTATGCATCTACTATATTGGTTCTCTTTCTCTCTTTTGAACCCCAACTCTGGCACAAGCTTTTCAGTAACTTAAATGAACATTCCAAAACAGTGTTGAAGGTTAAGCAGAAGGAGGCAGCAGATTATTTCTTTGCAAGGACAGGGAAAATGAGTATTGGAATCTAGGAGAAAACCACAGAAATCTGGAAAAACAAGAGTTGCGAAGATGTACCAATCAGGTTTTTTTAAGTGATTTTTTTTTCTTTCTTAAATCTCTGCCTTCAAAATTACAATTTCCTTAAAGGAAACTCTAGTTTAATTGTGGGTTTTATTGATTGACTGCACAGTCATGAAACAAGAAAAGAGAGGGACTTAGAAATAATGGCTCACATTTTTTTAGGAGTTTCTGGCTGTCTGGCTTTTGATGGCTGTTTTCTCTGGCACTCAGTGATTTTGATTTTTAAGACTGTATTGTAGGGGATTGGCACAGTGGCTCAACAGGCTAATCCCTACTCTGTGGCATTGGTATCCCATTGGGGCACTGGTTCGTGTCCTGGAAGCCCCACTTCCCATCCAGCTCCCTGCTTGTGGCCTGGGAAAGCGGCAGAGGATTGCCCAAAGCCTTGGGACCCTGCACCTGCATAGGAGACTTAAAGAAGCCCTTGGCTTCTGGCTTCAGATTGGCTCAGCTCTGGCTGTTGTGGCCACTTGGGCAGTGAGACTGCAAACCTACAATCTTTCTGTCTCTCCTTCTTTCTGTATATCTGCCTTTCGATTAAAAATAAATGTCTTTTATGTTAAAATTTTTTTTGAGAAGCATATTTTAAAAAGACATTTAGAAGACTGTACTATAGGGTTCCAAGTGTATCATGAACGCTCTTCTGGGGTAAGTGTTGTGGCACAGTGTGTAAAGCCTCTGCCTACAATGCTGGCATTACATATGGGCAATGATTCATGTCCTGGCTGCTCCACGTTTGATCCAGCTCCCAGCTAATAGCCCAGGAAAAGCAGTGGCAGTGGCTACTACCCACATGGGATACCTGGAAGGTGCTCCTGGCTCCTAGCTTCAGTCTGGTCCAGCTGCATGTAATCCCCTCAGAGGGCAGTGGATAGCCAAAATTAGAATTGCAGAGGTCATATCAGTCTTTCTGAAACTCTTTCAGATAATTAAATAAATCTTAAAATTTCTCATTTCTTGTATACATTTCTTTGGGAGAGCTTGGGTTTGTTTTGGAAAAAGATAAAAACCGTGATAAGTGGAAACTAAGCTTGCCTAAGATGGTCATTTATCAAATTGACCTATCCGGAAAACTAAGGTTTTAGGGAACTTACTGTAGGAGTGGTATTGAACTAAATTCCACATTTATGCAAACTCTGAAGACTCCCAACTGTGATGCTTTCTCAGTCATTTGTTTGCCTGTTTAAAAAGGTTTCCTTCTGCTGTAGAGGTAATTTCTCAATGAGTGGCCCACAGACGAGTATCCCTTCTGGGAACTTGCTAGAATTTCATATTCTTTGAATCCATCCCAGTCTAACCACATCAGGAACTATAGGATGGAGCCTGCATGCTGGTTGCACCAGCTCTTCAGATGGCTGTGATGCCTGTCCCAGTGTGAGAATACCTCCATGAAAGAATGCATGTACAGTGTCCTGGCTCTGCTCTCCCACTATGTCCCAACACCTACTGTCAGAATCACTAACACTTCCCACCTTCTGGCACAGACAATATTTCTGCCGTAAATTCCTTCTACAGTATTCGGGAAAACACTGCAGTCTAGCTATCTGCAGCACATAAAAGCATTAGAGGCCCTCAGGACAACTAAGACAAGGTCCATTTAACTTTCTTCCTTTATAATTTTAAGTCATAGAATGCATCTTAATAACACATATTTCTTGAAGGGTTGATGATCAATCAGCAAAACATCACTTATTGAGTACCTAAAGGGCAAGGAATAACTAATCAATCAAAAATGCTTCTCAACAGAGTAGCATGGTATGTTTAGTATTAGTTGTATTAGTTATTGAAGTTAGGTTTTCAAGCAGGTATTGATTATATTAGAGCTTTTTCAGAAGGGTGAAAGGGAGAAGAACAAGAAAAATAAA
Organism: Ochotona princeps; assembly: GCF_030435755.1. NCBI lineage: Eukaryota > Metazoa > Chordata > Mammalia > Lagomorpha > Ochotonidae > Ochotona > Ochotona princeps. The sequence continues at coordinate 10,852,448 of NC_080859.1, forward strand.
ATACAACTCAGGTTCAAAGCAAAGATTCAAGTCTGCAAAAGGAAAAAAGTAACACACGGAGTTGTGAACTTTCAAAGTGGTCATTTTAGTGGTCCATTTGTTGATGCTGCGTCGGCCTTCCAGGCTTGGAGTCAGTTCTTGAAAGGTCAAGCCTCATGTTCATCTCAACATCTACCCACGTGACCCTCAGACCCACCAAAGGCACCACCATTTGCCAAATTGGAAAAGTTCTTCCATGTGCCAAATTAAGGAAGAAAAGCAAACCACCAGGTAACAACATTAATTGCAAAGTTGGAAATCAGTTAGTCAACAGCATGAGTTCTTAGTAAGATTTTAGAAGTAGTAAGCTGGAACTCTAAAGAGTAGATTAGTTGACTTCCATAATTTCTTTCAAGAAAAGAAAGCAAAACAAAACAACAAAACCTTGAACACAATTCCCGCTCATATGTATGGAACAGATGCAGAGGATCGGGGTGTTTACGTCAGGGCAGTGTTAGTTCTGAGAGCTGACAGCTCACGCAAGCCCCACAAAGGTACAGGAAACGAGCGGTGGCACTTACTTGTGTGCACGGAAGCTCTGCTCTGCAGAAGCCCAAGACTCGGGATGCAGGCCTGCCACGTGTCTGGATGGAAATGAACCATCAGAGCTGTCCAGAAAAGCTTTGCCCCACTCTTAACCCTCCCAAGTTTTAATCAGCATTTACAATTTCTCTTTCAAAGCCCAGAACTGGACAAAACAGATACTTGCTTCTCACACGTCTCAGAAGATCTCTTTCTAGCACAGTAAGGATAAGTGCCCATGCAATTCTATATAGTTCTGTCTCTTAGGAAAACAACATTGCGGTGGTCAAGAAAAAAAGCTCAGAGGTTACATGTGGTAGAAACTGCTCAGGTGCCTTTAGGTTAGTAGATTGATGTGTTAGAGAAAAGAAACAGGGCTTCAAAACTTTTTGGAGTTATTTTCCCCTGGGGCCAAAATTCTGCTAATGCTTGAAAAGAATAAGTATTACATGGACCAGAGCCAGCAAGTATGACCTTGCTAACCTTGCATCTATCTGTGGGATAGAGATGGACGTAATAATAGAAAAACTTCATCCCATACAAGACTTCTTTTCTGTCTTTGCGAACCAAAGCAACCCCCACCCCAAATCCTACTATTAGTAAAACCAACAGCAACAGAGCAGCGAGAGATGAATGAACAATGATACAGCTGGACAAGAAATCCTGGAAGCAAATTAAGATGGTGGAACTGATGGTATAAATGAAAGGAGTTGGAGAGTAGCTACAAGTTTTTAAACAACAGTACTGTGATGGGAGGAGAGGTATCAGCCCTAACAATATCAACAAGGAGTTGAGGATGAGGTCAATCGAGAGAGGGGTTAGATCAACACAAAAACAGAAATGCATCCAACAGTTAAGAGGTGCTGCAATTTTTGTACTTCTCATGACAGGTGTATCATTGTCCAGGCAAAGGAGAAACAGAGCACAGAGAGGACAAGCCTCTAGTCAAAAGGATAGAGATGGGCACGGCTGACTTTGGAACTTGGGGCTGCTGATACCTAAGCCATGATTTCTCCCACGAGATCTCATTTTGGGGACATAGCTCAAGAAGTTCATGATACAATAAAGAAGAAAAACCGGTACAGAATTTTTCAAAATGCTATGTCTTCCATTTAGATGCAATATTTTATAGATTATGAAGAAAGGCTAATTAGGAGCTTCAAGGAAGCCACAGCAGGCAGACGGTAATAATCTTAGCATATGCTACTCAGTAAAACATATGAGAATTAACTGTGTCATAGAATAAATTATAGTCTATTGTCTGCTTAAAACCGGCGAAATTGTAGCCTCAAGCACATAATGAGAATACTTCTATATTCCAATTCTAGTTAAGAACTTTACTTATTCCCTAAAAACCAGATAAGTAGCAATAGGACTTGTCCTATTATTTTGGATTCTGACTTAAAAATAGATCAAAACCAAGAAAAAAACACATATTTGGATTTCACAAGTGACTAAAGGAACATATTGGTGGCAGTCATCTCTGTGGTATGAACAAATAATCCTTGGCTTTGACCACCTTGGTTTTCATTACCTGTACACAACCCACTCATGCCAAATGACACCTACACACTGAAATGGAGGTGAGACATCGCTTCTGTGTTTACAATAAGCCCCGTGTGGGGAGAGCTGTCTCCTCCATTGTCAGCACAGGAGGCCACATGCTTTCATTTAATCAAATGATCCAGCGGACATGACAAAGAAGAGATAATGACCGCCTGGAATGACTGCATTGTGCTGCCAGGGCTAGAGTGCGGGGCAATTATTAACTCAATCCCAGGCACAGACATGTTCTGTCCTTCCCTTTGCCTGCACAGTTGATTCCAGTGAAAGGCCCCAGGATGATGAAATCTTTACAGCAAATCCGTTCAGCAGGCGTCATTTTCTTGAGGCAGGATTGCCTTTTCCCAAAGCTGTCCTGGGGCTTTGTCCGGCCTCTGCCCAACAGTCTTCATCTAGTAAGACAGTTTCGATCTGTTCTTTCTTAGGTATTCCACTGACACTTTAATCTTCAAAGACATGCTCCTGGTTTTTTGCTTTGAGTTTTAATTTCAATGACTTCCTAGTATCATTTATGGTGCAAGAAGTCATTTGTATTTAAGTATGAGATTTTAGCTTTTGTGGCTGACCAAGCACAAACTTCTACTGTTTGCTCAAAATGAAACTAGTAAAGTCATCATATATGTTGTAATCTTGTTGGCTTGCTAAAATATTCTAAAATTTTCTATTAATGGCGTAGAAAAGAAATAATTATACTGAGTTTGATTTACAAAGACTTTTTTTGGAGTCCCATGATTGCAAGTTACACATGTGTTTGACACAGGAAATATTAATTGCACGGTTGACTTTCTTAAATAGATTCATCACTGTTTGGAAATGCTTCCACAGTCAAGCTCTTGGGTGCAGGTGCATAACTGACTTGCATGAAAAGGTAACTTTTGCAAAGAAAACCTCTTATGATGTTAAAAAAAATTTACAAGATTTTTTGTCTTGTTTCCATACCTAAATATGGAACTAATGTAATAACTTTTCATGTCATATAATAGTTGATTTGTTCAAAATGCAAGTGCTTTAGCACAGTCACGTTCTTGTTTTAGTCAGTAAACTGTCTTCAACCCTTTTTTTCAACCACACTTTTGCCTGACTCTACCACAAGGTGGTGGACTGAATAACTCCAATTTTTTCTGTTTTATGATCCTTTTCTTCAACTTTATATGAGTTACCTTGGCCTAGCCTAGCTTTTTGTACCTTCACACATTACATTTTCTCTTTAATACAGTAAAATGTACTTGTAAGATGGTTTAGTTAATTGCAGAGACTAGATGGTCACTCAATGGGGAAGGCTGTGAAAAAGCAAGGATGTTAAGATGACCACACTTTAATGAGAAGTTAAGTCATTAGTGAAATTATGACTTTAAACAGACTGTTTCATAGGCACTTCATTGTTTTCAGGCTCAACATCCAATAGCCCTACATGCTGCTTACGTGGTGGGTCCTAAGACAAGGGATCTGAAAAAATCACAGTCCTGGTAGGTCTTGAGAAAAAAGTGAAAAGCAATGTTGTAAAAGCCACCTGCAATGGAATATTATGGAACAAATCAAAAGCAGTCATCCTGTGTGTTCAGTAACAATTCGTGGATATGTCAGAATTCCTGCTCCTTTGGCAGTTAAAGGCTAAGAGAATAGAAGGAAAGGAAGAGATAACATTTATGAATGAAGCATTCAGTGGTGCCACAACAAATGTGTCAGAAAAGGGTGATGAGGAGATGCGCTTTACAGTACCCCAATGACTAATCTTGTACTTATTGCTCTGCAAAATTCTAAGGACAAAAGGTAGTTTCCACTCTCGAGAAATTTGAGAGCCAAGAAAGGAAAAATGCAAAGCTGTAAAAATATAGTATTTTTATTGCAACATCTACCGCTATGTGCATGTGTGATGTGTGGATTTTCAAAGAAAGAAAGATGTTCTTACAGGACAAAGCATGTTAGTAACTAATCATGCTGTGCACAGTGTTGGAGCAAAGAAAAGAGAGGATGACAGAGCTTATCATGTTTAAGTCACCAAAGAGCAAATCACATTGTAATGGCGTTGAAAGCCAATGCTTAGGGAACTTTTCATTTTTTCTTCTTTAAATCCAGAGCAGAGTTAATCATATCAATTATATCATACTGACAGATACTTCAAGTAAGGTTGGTGTAACACAAATAATTGTGTTTTCCTCCGACAGAAATGGAAGGAAAATGATCCCACTTCATGAAGGAAAAAAGAACCTGAGCGGGTCATCCCTCAATCCCATCACATTATTTGAACAGAATTAAGCATTTGGAATAAACCTGGTCCCAGGAAGAACTGACCAAAGGAATATGCTAAACACATCAATGAATGCGACAGGTGAAGAAGGAAGAGCCAGTCACATGGATGATGAGCCATAAAAATTAACAAAGACAATAAATGAATACGTCACTCTGGGAGCCTGTTTTTAACAGCATAATTCCTGATTCACATTCACCTTTTAAAGCCACTATCCAGAACCAACATTTGTGAAATATTAACATAAAGAATTTAAACGTTACCCTCCAAAAGAAAGACTTCACAGAGAAATAAGATCCAATCACTTCATTTTCTGAGAGCTCCTAGAAACAAACAAATATTTAGCCAAACTTTGGGATGTTTTTGAGAATACTTAGAATTCTAAATCAGGACAAACAAATAAAATTAAAGCAAAATAAAAACCAAAAATTACATATGCCAATGATACTTTAGATAGATAGAAAGTAAAAATTGTTTCCCTTGAATAGATTTTTCCTGTTCATCTATATTAGGGATAGTGAAGTTTAGAGAGTATTGTTTGTGTTATTTTTTTAAAGTACCTCTTTTTATTTTGTTTTTAGTTATTGCTTAGCATGTCTCAGCATCTGATGTTTCATTACAGGAAACAGAACTACTTAAACATAACTTTAGATTTATCTATCCCTTATAGAAATAAGTGTGTTAATCATAGGCCTCCATCCATTTTTTAAAAAAGGTAGAATTTTTAGATTAAAAACTTTCATCAGGTCAAAGTTGGCTTAATTCACTGCAAAATGATTTCCTAATTTTATGAGGCAATATTCTACACTAAAATATTACAAAATTGTATAATTTAAATGAGTCAAGCCTTCTAAAAACAATTTTAAAAGACATGAATACTGCAAAGGAGAGATTATAGGCTGTATATAAGGCAGTGGAATACACGTGAATATTTTATTCCTTAAATTTGATAAAGTGAAATCAACTTGTATTCAGTAGGTGAGAAAGACCCTTTTTTCATTTTTTTCCTTTATTTTTGACAATCTTTACATGGTTAATTAGGACACAAAGGTTCAAGGGCTACAGGAAAGTGGGTAAGACTATTATTTCCACATTTTTTTCTGTCTCTTGGGTAAAGGGGGAGAGAAAGGGAGAAGCCCCACCCAGTCTCCCACCCATCCCAGGTCCCTGATGTGGGGCATGCTCAGAAGGTCTTGCTCAATGGTTTTGATAGTTCAACAGTTATGAATTGCTGCCAATCTCGCCATTCCAAGCACAATGAGGTCGCTGCAGAATCCACTGATTGACATAGTTCACCTTAGAGTCTTCGTTTGCCCAGTTTTTCACTGCCAACACATGGCTGGGGTAGTTGATTGATTTGTTCTGTCCTCTGTTGTGGTGCCAGGTATCCTCTGCAGGTTCCAATAGACTGCCATATCCTCCATGTGCAGCTGGTTATGTTCTCCACTGCTCTGTCCGAGCCTCTTAGGAGGCTTGGCTCTGGCACTTGCACTCCATGGCAGAACGTGGAACCTGCACTTCTCTTCATGGTTAGGGTTCTGAGTCTGGCAGTTCGATTGGGGAGATCCCAAAAGAAACTTAATCTGAGGTGATCCCAGACCAGATTCTTACATGTACTTGCAAGTACTGGGTCCGGTACAGTCCATCACCCCAATCAGCTAGCGACTGCAATTGCTGGGTTGGTTCTGTTTCCAGCCTTGTCTTCCACTGGAACCAATGGGTAGCACACCCATTTTTCAACAGACCTTTTAAATGACATACTTCCTTAGAACTTTAAATGTTTTCATTTTGTCTCTGGGTTTCACTTATAACATGGGAAACTGATCACAGTTATGGAAAGGCATGAATCTCTGACGCTTATATAAAGAGGAAGCTATGATGCAACAGTGTCAACTGTGCTATGCATTTTGTCTTAATATCTGAGAAGGTTGTGAACCTGTGAGATGCCTAATGCTCCATAGACAGCAGACAGTTGGATTGACATTTGGCTGGGGTATATTTTCTTTCCAAACATGGTATAAAAAATATTAGAAAAGAATAATAGACCAAAATACTTTAGGATGTTTAGCATTTTGAGCAATGTAACTTTATGCAATTCTACCTGTGCAGCCTTTTATCCCCCCTTGGGGAAATCTATTCTTTAATAAAACCAGTAACATTTCCCCCCAAGTTCTTGGTTAGGACTGATTTTAGCCACATAGATGACTCATGCCAGGAGATCGTCAAGAAACGGAGCACACTTAAGGCACTGTTTTACCATCACTGTAGAATAACAACTGATCTATATTTCCACTTACGTCTTTCATCCCCTATATTTTGCACACCACCACTTCAATTTCCAAGCTGATGAAAATATTCTCTAGAAAAATACACTTGTCTTTGGACATTGGGGCACAAACCTTATATCAAGTAATTGCAGTTTTTTTTATTTTGGATGCTATGTTATTTTTCCATCCCAAAGAACAAGCACAAAAACCTTTTCAATACTTAATTTTCTTCACTTTGATTTCCAATTATTTTAATTAATCAGTATACTTAGCAACATGTCTAGAAATGGTTAAAATATCATATAAAATGTACTACCAAAGTCTTACATAGTTTCTCTCTATATGATTTGAGTCAATGACAAATTACATAACTGTGAAATTTATCCTGATGTAAATGTGCAAATGCAACTTTGATGGAGGTGAAGGTTATTGGTTCTACATTGAACATTACTGTTTAGCAAACGAGATCCTCACTGACCAAAGTATTAATTTATTAAATTTTCCCCTGGTCTAAGGTGATTAATGCTGAAACTGTACCAATGTCATCCTTTCCCACTTTCCTCAGAAAAAAGCAGACAGTACTGACCTCATTGTGTGTCTGGTATTTAAAAAGAGATTGATGAATTTTGGGAGTGGGGTGGGAGTTTTAACGATGGAGATTTAGGACTTATGCATCTCTATTCAACATGTGAGCAACAAAGATATTAGCTACACTGAGTCCACTGAAGTCCCTAGGGTGTACTTTTATGCAATATTAAATTACTTCTGTTAATCATCATCAACAATTTCACTTTATAACTTACATTCTCGCATAAATATAGGTCTTTATTTTAAATGAAACAATTTAATTTTCTTGTGGGCCCTTGTGCCACTTATTGCTCTGCCTGGGTATGAAATAAACAACAGGTCAGCTAAGACCTTCCAATCACTGGAGTTTCTAATAACAGGAACAAGATAACAAAACACCTGGCATTCTAATTACGCATGCTGATTTCATTATGCAGAGAAAGAAAACCAGCATGACCTATTCATGAATTCTAGAGCAATTGTAAATATTTAGTTTCACTTCAGTCTTCATGAAGAACGAGGCTATGCAAGGGAAGGTATCCTTGCAGAAGTGATAAAATCAAAAAGTTACAACAAAGGGAAACAGAACACAAGCTAGAGGCATCCAAGTGATAAAGGAAAATGATGAAAGTTATTCACAATAATGACCTGTTGAATTATTTCTGAGTCTCTTCATTTACTAAAGTGGTTAACACCAACCAAGTGCATCAGGTTCAGGTCTAATTTTATCGTTAAAAATCCAACAGAATGAGAAACATTTAACTATGCTCTAAAAGTTAACTATATTTAAGATTCAAAAATCTACAAGGCAACTTTTTTCCTCAGGGAAACAAAACTAAAACAAACGAATATGTTGTCTTCCAGCCTTCTCTATAAAATTAGTAATGATTAGCCACTACATGTTTACTGATATTTTAAAACCAACATGTGTAGATTTTTATACATGCACTCGTAGTATGCACAATACATTGAAATTGCCAAAACTGAGAATCAAGAGTTAAGTCAGCTAGCCATCCTCATTTATAAGACTAGGATTTCTTTTGGTCAGTGCTATCTTGCGCAATGATGGGAGTAAAAAGTGATGAAGTGTGTAAGTAAATCATTTACATAAAGCTTTCTGGCCAGACTGTATTCACTGTTCACTAAACCTGTGGTTCCTGGAGATTCCATCCTACCAGTGAAGTTGATTCATGAATATCAAGCAGGCCTATCCACAGTTATATCAACCAGGCCCTTGGAAGCAAAATTTCACAAAATTAAGAATTGCTTCAACTGCAGACATTTGGCGGTATACTAATGCAAGAATAAAAAAATAATGCTCTCATACTCCATTTAATGTCTACCTAATCAAGCACCTGTCTACCTTTCTAACCATTGTCTGCCTTATTATTTATTTAGAGTTAAAATGTCACATGTTAGAACCTGTCCATGGGTGTATTATGCTGGAGTCCCCCTGGATCAGCCCAGGGAGGGTCTTTGGTCACTTCTGACACATGGCAGCCAGGTGAAGTCCAAGCAGCAATCAACTAGTAAGCATCATAGCCAAGGACACAGACTTTGAGGAATCTGCCCTGGGTGCGAGATGACATTTTGTCCTTTGTGCCAACTCACCCGGATGTGCTCTCAGAAGCATCTGTGCCATTTAAAATACTCAACAAGGGCAAATAAATGCAATGCCATTGTTATAGTAAATCCCTGAAGTTATGAATGATAGCACATAAAAATGTATGATATTTCTGCCCTTGGTTAAATATTCTGACAACAGCAAGAACATATCATCTCACTATGAAATTTAATTATAGTTTGATATATTTTGTAGAATAATCAAATATTAACTGGCACTATGATTATATCTATGTTGTAAATAACCTACTAGAAATTTCAGTAGTTTGGTTTCCTGGAGTCAAAACATACACATCCTAGAATTGCTTTTTGTGGTTTGTTATTGAATTCTGGAATCTCAGGAGTGTTAATTATGACAATGACTTTACAGTGCTTCCAAACGAACAGGGATTTAGGTACACAGGGAAGAGCAAAATAAGGATTTTTAAATTAAATTGAATTTTCTCCATCAAAAACATGAAAGCTTATTGTTAGCCAAGGTTCTTTTGCTCATTTTGGTCGACCAGTAAAGTGTTCGCTTATTATAGCTGAAAAAAGTCACCTATTCTTGAGCAGGATGTGAGGTTTCACTAGCAAGGACTTGATAATTGTTAAATAACTTTTTTTCATTATTCTTACTGGCTGTGTGAGATCTTCAAAAATGTGTTAATCTGTTTCTCCACTGTTACTTAAATGAAGGGATTTACAGGTTTTCACTGATGCATTTTTAACATGTCATCCAAGGTGTCAGGTTTGACTACGCCCTGCAGACTTGTTGAAAGAACTCTTGTTTAAATTAATGTTATCCTTGCCAAACGTCTTATTAAAAATTGCTTAACTCAACCAAGAAATAAAATGTTTTATAGTTCATTAAAGCTAGAATAAGTGGTAACAATGAAATCTTTATAAGAAGGCGTATCACAAAAAGACATAAGCTCTCAAGTAATAACAGTTTTGATAATGAGACATCGTCAGTGATCCATATCATATTATGCAAATGATGAGCTCCTGTTAAAGAAAATAATTCTAAACAGTTATTGTGGATGGGAGCTGCCCCATGTTTACAGTTTCACAATAGTTTTCTCATGTAATTCATTTAGTGAAAGCACATAAGTTCATTATCATTTCATTCTTATCCACTGATAAACATACTTTTTCATTAAAGCTAGACACACACTCAAAGTAGTATGAAATCATAACACCTTATCATTGGACAGATCCAATTATTTCATTTTTTCCCATGTTTGGTTTGACCCTTCAAAATCTATTCACAGATACATAGAAATCTTCTCTTTTGAGCTTATAAAACTTCCCTGAATAATTTAAACCATATAATAAATTATCAATGAAAAGTTTCCTCTGAAGAATAAAACACTGCAATAACTCAAAGCATTATCACTTCTCTGCCAAAACACATTTTGTCACATAAATGTAACTCTTTGACCGGGATAATTATCCAGTTGTCCAAGTTTAGGGAGACATCACTGTCTTTCTTCTTAAAATAACAATCTTGTGGCACAGCTGAGTGTGAGGCATACTTTAAAATGTGCATGATGGAGGGGGTAAGCTTAGAAAACCAGAATGAGTGTTGAAGACATTACACTGCATGGAAGAGAAGCTATTGTTGAATTTATAACCATGTCATGGCTGCCCTTGTGCACCATGATAACACAGCACCTATTTTATATATTCTTGCTTTTCACGAGGCAAGGGTAAGGATTTCTCTCTACACTTTTCACCTACTGGTTATGAAAGGCTAATGCATTTGATCCAAATAATATATAATTGATCCTGAACAGCCACCATGATCACCTGGTCCTCACACATGATATTCTCTTGATTTCAACAGTATATGTAACCCCAACTTAGGTGAGTGTCACAATATAGTATTCCCACTGTGAGCATCCACAATTGACAAAAGCATAGGCACCAAAATATGGATAAGGAACCTCTTCCCTGAAATTCAAGATGATGGATATGACAAGCAGATAATTTAGGTAGTGGGACATTCCATGTATGGAAGGGAGACATGTACAATAAGCACATAACATCAATTTGACTTTTGTCCCTCTGGAAGAACCTTCTGCAAGAACCTGAGCACAGGAGTAAAACCTCTGTACTGAAAAGATTCAGTAACAGTAGTATACCATTCTAAGTCTTTGCGGCAAAGTTAACACATCTCAGTTTCAGGGTATGCCATTGACCCTCAAAAGACTAGGCTGCCTATTAGAAAACCCGCCATCATAATACAGGAGACTCCATTCTTATAAGTCAAGATTCCAAGGAAGAAAAGTGTAGGTGTTTATACTAAAATGCACCTTTGTGATCACAGATATATCAACTGTAACATAACTCAAGTGTCATACAAATTAACAATTACACCCTCTTTCCAAAAACAAAAGAGGAAACTCCTTTCTCAGTCAAGCATCTTTCAGGAGAGTGATTTACAAAAGGGGTGCATTTTCATGCAAGATATGATATAGTAAAATTTAGGGAACGACCGGATCTAGTGACTTCTCCCTTAGAATCCCAGGAAACACAATTTGCCAAAGGAAAGCATTCAGTGCAGATTCCACCTAACAACACAGAGGGATGGTGAACCAGGAAGTGATGAAAATGCTAAGCTGTTCGCGGATTGTGAGTTTAATCCTGTGTCATGTGACATGAATATAGATAAATACACACAAATATTTTAGGGCACTTTGGTGAATGAGTAAGTATTCAGAACATTATCACAAAAAAAAAATGAGTGAACTCAGCAATTCTGTACCCTCATTAAACTTTACAAAATTGAAAACTCTTTTAGCTAAAATCCCAGAGCCACATGAATGAAATATTATCCATAACACACTTAAATCAGTGCTGAGCTACATATAGGAATTCTGTGGCAAGCTGTAAAAACAGACTAGACTGAATGCATAGCTGAATGATTAACAACACAGAAAAACTTCAAGACCTGTAGCTATGTAAATAATGGAGTGACTGGCACTGTGGTGCATCAAGTTCAGTCACCATTTGCAAGGCTGGCAGCTCCAATGGGTCCCAGATGCCCCGCTCCACTTCTGATCCAGCTTCTCGCAAATCTGCCTGAGAAAGCAGTGGTGGATGGAACAAGTGCCTGGGTCCCTGCTATTCATGTGGGAGACCTGACTGGATTTCCAGGCTCCTTGGCTTTAGTCTGGGCCAACCCCAGCCATAGTAGCTATCCGTAGAATGATCTAGCGGATGGAAGACCTCTCTCTCTCTCTCTCTCAACTGTAATTCTGACAATCAATTCTTTCTAAAACAGTGGAGGCTATGCATTCAATCTTTTGGTAGGCTGAAAGCAGATATGTGCATTGATTTTTATATATTTTACCATTAAACTGAAATATAAATTTAAATCAAAAGCATATTTTAAAAGAAAAATCTTAATTTCTGTTCTTTTTGAATGCTCCAATAAAAATGGACCAAACTCATTAATACTGACTACTATGTAATCTCTTGCTCTAATATTAAAAATTAAGCACATATGAAAGATAGATGACTTCTACCTCTTAACATACTGTTACTTTAAAAACAAATAGGATGAGAAACATCAAATTACATAAAATATAAAATACATATGCTTTTAACAACACTATTTGTAACATACAAGAAAAAGTAATACAAGTATTTACACTATACATATTTAAAGTTTGAAATTTTATTTAGCTAAAATCACAGTGTATACAGAATTAGCAACATTCAACAACTCTTGAAGATGTGCTTATGTTATTGAAATGATAAAAGTGATTATTAATGAGGCCTTGATCTATTTTGAGGTATCTTTTCATTACTAATGGTGTAATAATTGAGTGACCACTTTACTAAGAAAAACAGATTAAGCCATTATCACAAACACAGAAAAGCATTTTAATGTAAGTATATTTTTTCTTAAATCACAGTAATAAAGAGGATAAAATCAAAGAACTTAAGTAATAGCATGATTCAATCAGAATGGAAGAAAAAAGATTGGCATGTCCCAGGGTCTAAAAAAATTAGTCACAATTTAAAAAGAATACTGACTTTTAAAGTAGAAATTTGAGCCAGCAAGATTTTTTTTATCAATAAAACCTCTTTGATCTATTTTGAAGTATATTTCAGTTTCTTCTTGACATTTTTCTGTGTCTAAAAGTGGGGTAGACCACCACTGAACAAAAATCAAAGCTTTCTTTATAACTTACCCATCTTACAAGTGTAGATGCAAGGGTTTAGGAAGTCATAAGAACAGCAAATCCTCCCACTGCCAAGATTCACGTATTTCGTGAACTGAGAGGCAGCGCAGGGCAAGTATTCTTCAAAGAGGTAGCATTAGAGGGATTTTTGAGTTTAGAAAAACCTCACATTCAACTTTCTGTGAACAAAACAGAAAGTTGCATGGGTTTCCCTTCCATCTGGAGTTGTCCCTCCTGGCCTGGCTCACTATCCTACTCCTTCAGCAAAGTGATTTTCTAGACCCTGTTGTACACAAAACAGAGACCGGATGCTGAAAAAGGATGTTGAGAAGTGAGCAGGGATTAGCGTGAGGATGATTCGGATGCTGTTGATCAGGGTGATTTCTACTCACTCCAAAAGCATTGCATGGTTTGCTTAAAGTGTATGAGGATAAACAAAAAGAGCAATCGAAAAGGGATGAGCCCCTGCAGGTACAGTTTGAGGAGGTATGAGAGAGATTTGGGAAAGCGATTGATTGTTCTTCCCAACAAGGAAAGCTGAAAGATCACATGCTGGGAATTACCTTACTTGATCTTTTCCAACTCTTCCTCATTAGCATTGTCTGCAAATGAAATAAAGCATTTTCATTATCTTTCATTCAACCACAGAACAGGGCAGCCGATTGGTTTTTTTAGAGGAAATGCAACATCTATTAGGCCTTTAAAACAGCATACAGTTTTCCAGCAACAACTACACAAGACAAAAACTGTTGTCCGTGCATACACAATTAATGAGTACCTGTAACATTCAGTCTTTCTGGTGAGAGTTCACTTACTTTTGTTTTAAATACAAAACAATAGGGCAGTAGCTTTTGCATGAAACAGAATTTTTTCAAATAGCCTAACTATTGACTGGAAAAGAACAGTCTCGTGGTTTACTACTATTTATTTTGGCAGTATTTGCCGAGGATGTATAAGGCATCACATGATATGCAACAGTTTTTGCTTTTCAAATGCGTTCAAAGCCTATTTCTTTGGCAGAATCCTAGAACCACCCCAGCTTCCAGGGTCTTCTCTGCGTTGAGAAAAATGCTACGTGTGGTGATAGTGGCTATTTGTATAACTCCCAGTTGAGTCTCTGGCTAAAACATTTTTTTTAATTTGCTTGTGTCATTAAGATGTACAGTTGGTCAGGAGTTGTAAGCCAGTTTCTAGAGATTTGTGATGTGGAATGAGATCACAGTTTCCCATATAAAGTAAAATGCAAAGGCCAAATGGGAGCTTGCTTCTTCATTTCGCCTTAAAAAAATTCCTAAGGGAACAATAAGGCGTTAAGCTTCCTGATTAACCTCTTAATCTAGTCTTCATTTTACCACCATCTTTAAAGGCAGATGAGGCATAGAATCATGACTATGTGGAGCAAAGATTATGGATGACAGCAATGGTGGTCAAGGTTGTGTATCTAGCAGATTCACAGATGCCTCTAACCATTGCACCCTTTTCAGCAAAAATCCCTATCAAGATGGACCATTCCAGACACTGCTTATAGATTACAAAAACACACATGAAAAAATAATTCTAAGGCATTAAATGAAATGATAAAAGCAGTCACTGATTTAAACTAAGAGAATAGAGTTATGCAGACGATTGTAATTAGGAAAACTTAAAAACTTAACATCCCTTCTTTCTATAAATAATAATTCCTTTATATGTCCCTTGTTAAATATTGGCAAAAACATGGAACCGAAATGCAATTCCTAAGCTACATTAATTCCTCCCTGTATATAATTTTTCTCCCCCAAACACAACCAGGGATTTGCAAACCATCGCTATCAAATGCTACTAAGAAACACTTGCATGTTTTCTGAGTACTAATGTCAACTCCTTTTGAAGCAACATTCTTCCATGGAGTGATAGGGGTGGACATCTACCGGACTTGTAATGCATGTGCGTGGTTGATATTAAATCAGTTATCAACATCAACACCACTTGCTCCATCGTCACCCAGAGACAACTGGAAACCAATTGTTTCACTGGTACATCACAGTCAACTTGCTCTGGACACACAATTTCAACTGACAGAGACAGTAGTTCTGAGGATAACACTTCAAGTCAATTCAGATAAACAAACAAAAGAGCAAAATTCGTTAACTCATGGGGCTATATCATCTTCCCCTAACATATAAAATGTTACAAACTTATACTCTATGAAGGTGGTGATGGTCTGAGAAAGGGGGTTAGGAAGAACAGAAGGGCAACACTAGCCCACAGCACAAGGATTCAATACTGCTCAAGGTCATGGCCCTGGCTCAGAGCCCTACATACGATCAATCTTCCACACATAAGACAAAGCAGAGACCGAGGCTTCTGCTCTCAAGGTTTGTTTTATCAGCAGGCTCTATGGTTTTCTTCTTCATACTGAGAAATTGATACCAGCAGAATGTCAGTGATTTCCCTTAAGTATAATGTGAAAGATTGGGCAGTTCCAAGAACCAGTTTGCTCATTTCCCAATTCAGTATCTAAAATCTATTACTGGATTCAGTGATTCAATGATCCTAGATTTTTAAACAAAATTTCCCCTTTTGGAGCCAAATCCAATGGCTAAGCAATGGGGTCAAAACATGCCATCATCAAGGCTCTACTCCCTGCCTTTTTAAAAACAATAGCTGGGTTAAGGTAGAATGAATAAGCTGCAAATAGTAAAAAATTTTAAAATAATCTAAATTTTAATGTATTATTAATATTGATATCTTCACTATGAGGCATGTTAGAAAGATTATGGAAGCTTAAACAAAAGAGATGAAGAAAATTCTAGAAGAGTAAAAGTTTTGTTTACGCTGAATGATTTTAATTTCAGCTGAGAAACACGTGCACGAGGTTTGAGAGTGTCAGTACATAGTCTGATGGTACTAGTATACTATGATGTAAATTCCTCACTAGCAGCTAACTCTGACTTGAAATCAACAAAAGAAATAAAATGCATAAAATATGGCCTGTGATAGAATAGCAGCAGGGATTATTTTTAAAAGATCCTAAAATACAGATTCATTTTTTTTACTTTCATCTTTTGTTGTTGCAAACTTCAAGGCAATGATATAGTTATTGTACATACCAAAAAAACCCTACGTAATGACTAGATACTACTTAGTATTCCTTATAAAACATGCATATTCAACCTCTGTAGGTGGACATTTGCTGGTTATTTAATAATCGTGAGAAATATAAGAATTAAACAATATTCAAGTACATATTTACAAAATAATTAAAAGCCACATAGAATTAATGCCTATTTTTCTGTGACTTTTCTAGTTCTTAACCATAGTCTAGCAATTTGTAGGTCTAGGTTATCTAAGAGAGTGTGTAATACAAATTAACTCACTTTTATTTCACAAATTCTCCAATGAAGAAAGCTGTGGATTGAACTCTGCTAGAAAGAGAGCCAGAAAGAACTCAAACACGCTGTCACACTCAAATGCCATAGACAGAACACAAACAGAAGCATTGCACATTTTCACAGTTCACAAACAGGACATGCAGTGAACAGAGCAAAGACAGCGGTGCCATGCGTTTCTCAGCACGCCCCCAACGGAGGCTGGTTTTGGTCCCTTGTACACACAATGCTGGAGACAAAGAAAAACACATTCATTCACATCTGGATTTTTTTGGGTAGGACTCCAATATGAAGCCAATGATGAAGATTTTTAGATAGGAAACTACAAAATATATCTCCTAGTCCTGATAATACATGTTTTCAATAGCTTTAACTAGACATTGCCCATGTTAGAGAATTGAGCAAGTTTTTCAACCCCTTTCTCAGTGTTAACTACTTTCTAACCTGGCAATCCACCCAAGCAGAAATCATGGGGCATAATGTCAGTACTTAACAGCATATAAAAATCCACCAGATACGTGACTTGGAAATCTTGGCAATCTTATTGTTAAGTACTCTGTGTTTCCAGTTATTTATTTTTGCCTGCCTTTTAACATTGTATCTTTCTAGACATTAATGCTGTATTTCCTATTTGATTATTAAGATTTATTTGTGAAAGGCTTTTCAGGCTCATCTCTTCCATTCTCTATTTTAATACACATAAAATATTTAGTAACATTTTATAAACACCGACACATAAGCATAAACAAGTAATTTTTCTGAACTAGAAATTTCCAAGAGCTTAAAATAAATTATGTCTAAGATAATTGAAGAGAACAGAACTGCTCTTTTTACTGGGACATATGAGAACAAATTCAAAACCACCCTATATTCTCCCCCAATATAACATTCTGAAATGGATTGAGAAGTATTCAGAAACTGATATTTGGTTTTCCACATTTTCAATTTGAATTTCCATATATAAGATTTATGGCTGGATAATTTGTGAAAATTCGGCATGTCATATACACTGCAGAAGTATGACACATATTTTTAGGTTTATGAAAATTCAATTTGTAGACTGGATCTCAGATTGTTTTCAACCAAGAAACTTCAAACAGAGCTCAGAAAAAATGTATTGAACTAAAACTTTGACAAGTTCAAAGTGAAGAAAATATAATGATGGAGTAATAATGCATTGTCATCATTAGAAGTCCTCAGAAAGATTTCTGAAGTATTATTTAAGCAGATAATCCTTAAGAGTTTGCAAAAGAAAATTAAGTATTATTTAATCACAAGGCAAGATTGATTGTGACAACCAGAAATTTGAATACTGAACCAAGAATAAAAAGTCTTCAACTGTCTTCCCCTGGTCCTTTCCAGTGTTCCTTCCAATCCTCAGAGATTGGTCTGCAGCTCACTAAACAACAATGAAGTATGGAATGTCAGACTGGGGCCTGAGAGAAGTCATCAACAGAAAGGTTTCATGCATACATCGCCTCAACCTCAGTCGTGATAGGATGCAAGGTGGAGGGAAGGTGAAATGTAGGCATGTCTTAGGTAGGATAATGACATTGAAGAAGGCTTAAACTAGGAGAAAGTGAACTGGGGCAAGCATTGTAAGCGAGGGAGCCCATGTTGTTTACTGCAGAGATGTAAATTTTCTCATCATGAATTCCATGAAGCAGGGAAACATCCACAGACTATGGGCACTTAGAAGAAAAAGCATGAAGGTATTAGAGAACTAGCACAATGCTTGGTTGTGCTGAACATATATATATATTTATTTATTTATATTTATATTCATATATTTATATATTTATTTATTTAACAGAGGCCTACAAATGATCTTTGTTCAGAGTATCAAAACCTCATGGTCAGAACTGGTAAATGCAAAAACTACTTTAGAGATTAAATAAAATGGTCAATAGACCAAGATTAAAAATATACAGAAATGAAAAAAAAAGTTTGTCTGTACTTATTGGGAATTTTCACAGAGCAAAGCAAAACCATAACATGGGAGGAAAAAAGACTAGTTGTTTTAGTTCAAGCAACAGGATAAATCCAGGACAATCAACAGCTCTGAAAGAGGGGAGCATAAGTCAGACACTGAAAGAAAAATACCTGAGACTAAATAATGTTTTCCAAAAGCTGGAGTATCCCAAAGTTATGAGTCAAGAAAATGGCAGAATGATGTCAGGGTGAAATCTTGTATCATCATGAATGTTGCTGGAGAGATATGATGAGAAGAATGGAAAAAGAGCAAAGAAGATAACTGAAACCAGATTTTTAAGGTGGGTAACTGTTTCAAGCAAGCCCTATTTCTCCTTCACTATTCATATTTTAGAACTCAGTAATAACCAACTGTTTTGAACCATAATATCTTCAGATATTGTTTATCTTCAGATAATGTTTTTGTTATGAAGAAGATGCACCCTACAATTCTGAGTAGCCATGAATTGTAGAACTTGCATGACTATCCAAGAAACACTTAGTCCTAGGAACTGATTTGCCTGTGTTGACACATATTTCTGTGTCATTCAGAACCCAGTAGTGTAATTATCAGATCTTTAAACACTGACTTGACCACTCAAATGTTCAGCTGTAGGTGGAGGTACTTAATAAGAATTCCCTGAGTGTGAAAATTCAGCAACTATTCAATATCAGATCACTCAAATGATGACAGTACCTGAACTTTCCTTCCCATCTCCAGTAATACCGCCCAATTTGGAAGGTTTGTTTGGCACATAGAACCTCGGGTACCTCAATATTTTAGTTTACGAGGTGTTACTCTTCAGTAAAATAACAAGAACCCTAACCCAAGAATATTTTATCACCAAGTTATGTTGGTTTTACCTCCTACAGGTAAGCCTCCTGACAAGACTATAATTTTTCCCTTGGATCCATGGAACAGTTTCCCAATTGGTCTCCAGATATCTATTTTTACTCCTCTACTCTGTTATCCACAAAATGATTATTGAGCTACTTTGAAGATAAATAACATATTATGTTACTTCCCCTTTGCTGACTTTTCAATGGCTCCTTAACGTTCATAGGGAAAAGACCAAAACCTTAACAAGACCAAGGGGCTCTGTCGAGTGTAATATCCCTTCCACTCTAGAGTCACCATGCACAGAGATTCCAGATACATTTTTGGCTTCCAACTGCTCTAAGCTTTGGTACTTTTCAGTTCATAGAATACAGCCTGGAATCTTTGGCCATAGGACTTTCAAATGTGTTGATAGGCTATCTCGTTTCCAGATGTTTGCTTTATTAGCTCCAATTCACACTTTAGATTTCATTTCTTTGTAGATAATCTGTCCCCCTGGATGGAACAAGTTTCCTATCATTGCTCTTCAGAAACATATGGCTGTCTTCCATGTTGTTTAAAGCACTTGCCATTTTACACTTTTTTTTTTATTATCAATTGATCTCCAAATTCTACCCTGAATCTTTGGTCTACTCTACCATGAGTAGCACAGTAATGAACTTACGGTAGGTCCTTAGTGAATACCAGAATATTTGATCAGAACACAAATTTAACATTTTATATTTTATTCCTGTGTATGGATTAGCCACCTAGAATATTCTTCTTGGTGTGTGCCAGGTGACACAATATCTACTGAATTGATGATCTCTAAAATGCTTGGCTTCCATTTCTAAACATTCTCTGTAAAAAAAAAAAATTTCCGCATCCATTGCTCCATCAGCACACATATATGTTTATAATTTCACCATGATAGGTTCCCACCATAATTGTTATTTGGCAATACTTTCTGGGAAAAAATGCAAATAAAGCATGGATCCTTAACCCTATTTGGAAAATATTATTTATGAATTAATGTGCTTACTATCTCATCTTTTTAAAAGGATAGTCAGAAACATTTTCCTAGAAGAGTAAGTTTTTCAATGAGTTTAAGATAGTTCCAAAGCTGAAATTGGAATTCAGTATTTTCACCAGTTGCAATCTAGGGAAGGCTGCTATTATCACCTTTTTGGAAGATGATACAAACCTGCTTAAGTCATCTATTCTTTTAAACAGCAATACTCACACTACTAAATTAGATTCTTGAACTCGCCTTAAATACTGATGCCCATCACTGTAATATGTGTAATATGTATACTATAATCAAAGCCAGTGGGAGTAGTTCCCAGCTGAACGAATGCACATTGTACCCAGTAAATTCTCTCTGGCGAAGTGTGGCAGCAGATGTGCTGGTCAGCACACTGACCAAAATGCATCTTCTGCAGCATCACTTCCACAGCATGGGAGTAAGTGGTTCCTCCGTGTCGCTGTCAGTTTCTCATAGCAGCATGGTGTGCAAGGAAGTATAGACAACTAATGTTGACAATATGGGTAAAACCAACATGGGAGTCCATCAAGAAGATGAGAAGTACTAATTTATCATTCAGTCAACAAATACCAGAAAGCAGAAACTCTGTTATAAGTTCAGATCATTTAGAATAGTAGAGTCAGGATACCATGTTGTGGAATTCCCAATATTTAAATCACTAATAAATGTTTTCCTTGAATAAATAACACTTTTGAAATTGAGACATAAAATTAGGAGATGCAAGTCTACAGAGAAGGAATACCTTCTTTACAACAAGAGGTTCTGATCTGGAGCATGAAAAAGAAAATCGGAGTTGAACAGACAGAAGAGGTAGGCACACACGAAGTGCAGGATACTCACAGAACAAAGGACAGGCCAGCATTTCACACGCAGTTTCTCTTCCAGATTATCTCTGGGTCAAGGGGAAGCTCACAATCTTTGAATAAATGAGAGCGAGAAAAGAGAGCTCGGCTGGGGTTGTGCAGCTACTCACCACATCTCTGGATTCTCCTTCTTTCGGGGTAAGAACCACTGAGAGCAAAATGATTCCAAGATCATGATCAGGATAATGAGGGTCCTTCAGAGACAGGGTCACATCAGTGGGCCTGGGATGTAAAATGGATTGTGAGCAGTTATTAAATAAAAATGCCAAAATAGGTTTTGATCAACGATTTATTAAAGAGAACATTTTATCTTCCTTTACTTTCTTAGTACAAATTTTACTACTACCATCAAATTAAGAGTATAATTGTATCCAGTAGTCTTTGGGTCAACTGGGGATTTTTTAATTCATTGGATAAATTTTGACCCTTTATGGTGTTTTAGAAAGTTCCTGAAAAGGCCAAGAAACGACAACACTACTGGAAAGTTGGAAATCCCTGCTGAGTTTTAAACTCACAGAGAGCAGAATCAGGTGTTCTCTATCAATTTGAGTCCAGTTACAGAATGAACATCATTTTACAACCCCTACTTCGCGTTTTTTAGAAGTTTAAAGCAGGAGTATGTTATTAATGATGAATGGGAGAAGAGGAAAAGATGAACTACATTCTGATTTATATGTAATAGATTTTTAAAATGTTCATAGAAAATGGGTATTTTGAAAAAAAATGTGCATAGATTTCATATTCCCTACCCAAATCGATGCTCTTTATTTGAAAGGTAAGAAGAGAAAGGAAAAAGCAGAGATCTTTCAACTGCTGGTTCATTCTCTAATAGTCACACAATAGACAGGGCTGGGCTGGGTTGAAAAGAAGAGGCCAGAACTCACAGTTCATGTCTTCTAAGTGAGGGGTATGGAGCCAAAGACTTGAGTCATCATTGCCTTCTCCAAGGGTGTGGTTAGCAGGTAGTTGGATTTTAGGGGGAGCAGCCGGGACTCAACTGACACTATCGTCTGCACTATCAAGTCAAGGAATGATGGAATGAAAAATATTTTCTGATATCAGGAAATTTTCATGGAACCATAAGCAACCTGTGAGTCTGATAATACTCCTAAGTTATAACAGTTTTGATATAAATTTATCTAATACTAATTTAGTAATATATAATTCCTATGGTTTGATAATAGCTTGTTCTTTTTCATTAAACATACATTAGGCATTAAGAGTATACACGCGCACAAAATGAGACTGCTGCAAAAGTTCATGAAAAAGAAAATAAACTTATTTTTCTGTAAACTTCTGGAAAATCTCTGCTGTCTGTCAATACTTACAGGGTTACAATTGATTTATTTTCTCCTAATAATTAAGAGAAAATGGGTAAATTAAAAAACAGTGGGGAAAACTGCGCCACCACATATTTAGAGTGATAATAGCTTAAGAATCTTTGCAATTGCTTCAGGTTACTCATTTACTATTCTCTTTAAGGAGACACCTCACTGATTGTTTTGTCTAGTATCCTGAAATATTTATATGAGCACTCTTACCCTTGTCCCACATCTAGAGACTTCTGATCTATGCATGGAGAGGGTATATGCCAACATGTGATTTAGCTTTTTTAAATACAGATTTATTTTTATTTGAAAGGCAGATTTACAGAGAGAGACAGAGAGCTTCCATCCACAGGTTCACTGCCCAAATGAATGGCTGCAATGGCCAGAGTGGAGCTGAAAAAGAGAAGTCAGAGATGAGCTTGTCCTGTGTCTCCCCCAAGGGTGCAGTAACACAAGGACTTGCACCATACTCCACTGCTTCCCAGACCATTAGCAGGGAAACAGATCAGAAGCAAACAGTGAAGACTTCGACCAGTGCCCATGTGGGATGCCAGTACTGCAGGCGGAGGCTTACGATGCTACACCACTGCATTAGCTCTACTAACCGGCGCTTTTAAGAAGTACTAACTTAGGGTCAGCATCACCTTTGCAGCAAGAAAAGACGCCACCTGTGACTCCAGCATCTTACGTAGGCTCTGGCTTGTATCGTGGCTGTTCCACTTTTGATCCAACTCCCTGTCAATGTATTGGGGAATGCAGCAGCAGATGACCGAGCGCGAGGCTCGCTGCTCCTCATATGGGAGATCTGAATGAAGATGTTTCCTGATTTCAGCCTGGCCAGTGCTAACCATTGTGGTTGTGGTGGAAGATTCGCTCTCCTTTCTCTCTTTCTCTCTGTAAATCATTCTTTAAAAATAAATGAACAAAAATGCCCATCAGCAGAGGATTGGATAAGAAAGCTATGGTTCATCTACTTCATGGAATACTACTCAGCTATTAAAAAAACAAAATGCAGTTATTTGTGGCCAAATGGGCCAAACTGGAAACCATAATGCTAAGGGAAATGAGCCAATCCCAAAAGGTTAAATACCATGTTTGCCTTAATTTAAGATGATATGATGTTATGCATAACATGTTATGTTACGTATGTTATATGTTGTGTATAAACTAAAATTGAAATGTCAACAAGGTGGTCACAGAAGGTGGCTAGGAACTCGCATGTATTTTTAACATATTGGTTACTCATTACTATGTCAATTAATTCCATAATGATGTAAATTTTTGCTGATGGTATGTTGGAGCTTTTAATTGATCGGGATGATACTCTGCTGGCTCTGTCTTCAAACCAGAGAGGGTATACCTAAGAGGCCGTTGAACTTGACTGGACAATAAGATGCTGGACTCTATGTTTGGTATATGCTTGCAATGAGGGAATCTCAACTGAACTTGAGCTGTGGTTATGCAACAAGGTGGAGGAATCCACTATGGTGGGAGGGTTTGGGGAGGGGTGGGAGAATCCCAGTACCTATGAAACTGTGTCACATAATACAATGTAATCAATGAGTAAAAAAAAAATAAAAAAATAAATGAACAAATCAATCTTTTAAAATGTATTAATTTGATGTTTACAAGGACTTGGGGGCAGAGAAAATGACAAGCTAAATTGATGCTGATGGTGGTAGAATGAGTCCACACCTAAAGCTTGCATATAATCTTCTAAAGTTTTAACGATCACAGTTCTCCATTTAAAAATGGTTTTTCATCCATGATTTTTTATCTTCAGTGGAGAACAAGATAAATTTATGTTCTGGATGAAGTTCAGCGATTTGCATATATGCATGCAGGGTCTATGGAGAAAGTCCCTGTGGCACTTCTAGAAGCACAGCAAGCCCATTCTACAGTGAGCTATTTCCACGATGAAGCATAACATTCAGAGCCTTTTATAAAGGACATTTCCTCTAGCAGCAGGGAGGTGGGGCCCCAGATCCTTAAACTCTGCCCTTCAGTCATGCCTGGACGACTGGGCTGCAGGTTGAAAATCAAGGTAGTCAGGAACTCCAAGAGAGACTGCTGTTAGTCCCACTGGAGACAAAATGACCAGGAAGAGACCCAACCACTGCCACTGTGTCCAAACTGAGCAGCCTTTCTCTGAGCATCTGCATCTGTAGACTTGACAGCAGCAATAGGGACCATGTTTCATCCTTCAGTTTCCACTAGCCCTGCCATGGAGTGCCACAGAACCATCTAGAACAGACAGGAATCCCTCTTCTTCATCCCATCAAAGTTCTCCAAGCTTTCTTTGTGACCCTCTCCCAGTATTATTGATCTCCTTTAAAGCCTTTCCCCCTTCTGCAGCACATGTTGTGCCTAGTTCCTATGTGCAAATGCCATTAGAAAAATATATGCCCATTATTGGTGCAAGGGAAAATTAGCATTGTAGATTATCTCTAATCCGAAATGGTCTCAAATCTGAAACTTTTTGAATTCTGACAATGATGCCACAATGAAAAAAAAATCCATGTCATGAAATCATATTTCATGGACAAAATTGTACAGGTACAATCTCTGTGGTTCTAGGGATTAAACTGCAACTGAAACATCTATAATTTGTATAACAGTGTCACCTTGAGTCACCATTATTCCACTTCCTATCTAGTTTCCTGATAACAGGGAAGCAGCAAATGATGGATCAAGAACTTGGACCCTGACACCATGTGGGAGACCCAGATGGAGTTCCACGATCTGGGTTTCAACCTAGCCCAGCCTTGGGTTCTGTGGGCATCTGGGGAACTTTCTGCCTTTAACAGATGAAAGTAAATAAATGAACATTCAAAATAAAATACTGTATTAATATTACCATACAGCTTCTATGAAACGTAAGTAAATTTTGTATATCTACTCCAGGGTGTATATATAAATTTTAGGTCTTGAAATTTATACATATATAATATATGTAAACATATAATATATAATATGTAAAATATAAAATACATATATTTATATATTCATATATTATATAATATATGGTATATACTATTTTATATATTATATATAAATGTATATTTTATTTATACAAAATATACATATATATAAATTTCAAGACCTAAAAAATCTCAAATATACAATATTTTTAGTTATAGGCATTTTGGATAAGGGAATATTTAAACTGCAGTGATAACAATATAACTTTGCAACTAGTCAAGCCATGATAAGAATTCATAGCCAATCTGCTCACACTTTCAGAATAGCAGCAAATGATAGTAAACTAGGGATAATAAAATCAGGTTTCTCCCTAGTTCAGGTGATAAGAGAGTGACTGATTCCCAAGCAAAGAGCACAGGTTTGATTTCACATATGGTAGCCCGATTCTTCAATTAAGAATTACGATGAACAGATGTAACTTCTTTATGCCCCAGTATACCATCTGTGCAATGGCAGGGCAAGTAACGTGTCTCTCGTCTCTAGATTTGTTGTTTGGTACAGTGTTGGGGGCCAGAGCAGATGACCCCAGATTTTTGTGGTGAATCACTGTTGGATTAGGTAGTTCTTATTTCAGTAGGTAGATGAGGAAGGCAAAGCAGACATGGGCTGGTTGGCTTGAAGACTCACAGCCATAAGCAGAGTGATGAGAAATCAGGTGACAGGAACAGCCCATTGCAACAGCTCAGCTGCATGGCAAGGTGCAGCGATACTGCAACAGCTCAGAAGTTACCTGTTTAATTCCAGCTGTGTGAGATCCAGAAAGGCTGAGCCCATGAAGTCATCTTGTAGTCCAAAATCATAATCAAATACCTAAAACCCAAATAGACATTGTTACAAATGACCAGAATTCTAGTAGATGAATCTTTATTGTTGAACACACAGAAATATCAAAAGAACCAAACCACTATCTCATACAGCTTTGGAAAGTTCACCTGTACCATTACAGGCTAAAGGGATGGGTGTCCAGTGCGGTGGTTAACGGGTGCTTGGCAGAGATGAGGTTTCTGCTTGGGAAGTTCCCATCCTGTTCTGGCATTGACTCTGCTTCTGATCCCAGCTCCTACTGATGCTCGTGACCTTGGGTCTCTGCCACCCACGTGGGAGACCTGGATTGAGTTCAAGGCTCCTGTCCCTGACCTGCTCCATCCCTGGCTAGAGGACCTCTTTCTGGTGTGTGTGTGTGTGTGTGTGTGTGTGTGTGTGTGTGTGTGTGTGTGTGTGTGTGTGTGTGTGTGTGTGTGTGTGTGTGTGATTTTGTGTTTCAAATAAAACACCACCACCAACATGCCAGTTAAGACGCAGTCGCACCTTTGCAGGGTACTTTGGTACCAGCTCCCAAGTCCATCACTCTTTCAATGTCAACAACAATGTGGACTCAAGTGAGGACATATGGGAGATGCTGACTGAGTTTCCCACACCTGGCTTCATCTCAGACAATCCCAGGCTGTTTCGGGCATTTGGCAATGAGTCAGAGAATGGGAGAGATAAATTCTCTCTCATAAACACTTACAATTTGAAATACAAACACTGAAGATCTACGTGTTTCCTTTTTATAAAAACCCATGTTATATTTACTTGAAAGGGAGATTTACAAAGGGCAAAAACAGAGTCATAAACACTTACAATTTGAAATACAAACACTGAAGATCTACGTGTTTCCTTTTTATAAAAATCCATGTTATATTTACTTGAAAGGGAGATTTACAAAGGGCAAAAACATAGAGACAGATCTTCCATATGCTGGTTCACTCTCCGAGTGAACACATTAGCCAGAGTTGGGCTGATCTGAAGCCCAGATCTTCTTCCAGGTTTCTCATATGGGTACCACGGCTAAGCACTTGGACCGTCATTTGCTGCTTTCCTAGGATCATTAGCAGGGATATGAACCAGAAGTGGAGCAGCTGGGATTGAACTGTTGTCCACATGAGATGCCAGCAGGGCAGGCAGAGGTTTAACCCACATGCCGCAGTTCTGGCCCAATCCATGTGGTTCTTACATGAACTGAAGCAATCACCCATAACAAACGGGTAGATTTACAGTAGAAGCAATGAAAAATAAATTCCTTTTCTTATGCGTTTTTTTTCTGAAGTGACAGTAATGAGAAACATTTGGGTGCTGTCCTTGTCAGTACCTGCTTCTTCTCCCAGCCCATTTTTCTCTCCGCTCCAGCACTGTAACTTGCCTCACCATCTGCTCCACAAAATCCTCCTTCACAACCCACTGGTCTTCTATTCTTCCTTTTTCATTCCCCATCTCATCACTTGATCATAAAGGTAATTTTTTTCCTCATATGGCTATTTCTTTCTAAGAGTAAGGTCAAAGAAAAACATGTCTGACCACAAGCATCTCCTCTTTGTGGTGGCCATGACACACACTGTCTCACAAGAGCTATTCTGTAAACACTCTTGAATTAAAACATGCTCTCATTAAGAATCCTGCACATGGGACCTGGTGCAGCAGCCTAGCGACTAAGGTCCTCACCTTGCACACACCAGGGATCCCATATGGGCACCGGTTCTAATCCTGCCAGCCTTGCTTCCCATCCAGCTCCTTGTTTGTGGTCTGGGAATGTGCTTGAGAATGACCCAAAGCCTTGGTACTCTGCGCCTGCAAGGGAGACCCAAAGGAGCCTCGTGGCTCCTGGCTTTGGATCAGCGCAGCATCAGCTGTTGAGGCTGCTTGGGGAATTAATCAACGGATGGAAGATTTTTCTCTTTGTCTCTCCTCCTCTCTGTATATCTGACTTTCAGGTGAAAATAAATAAATCTGGGCCTGGCGTGGTAACCTAGTGGCTGAGGTCCTCGCCTTGCATATGCTGAGATCCCATATGGGCTCCAGTTCTAATCCTGGTGGCCTCGCTTCCCATCCAGCTCTCTGCTTGTGGCCTGGGAAAGTAGTGGAGGACGGCCCACAGCCTTGGAAACCTGCACTCCCGTGGGAGACCCGGAAGAGGCTCTGGGCTCCCGGCTTTGGTTTGGCTCAACTCCAGCCATTGCAGCTGCTTGGGCAGCCAAGGGTGGAAACTGGGAACACAATTAAGGTCTCTCAAATGGTTTCAGGAATCTAACCGCTTGAGCTGTCTCCCAGAGCCTTGCATTAGCAAAACGCTGGAGTCAGGAGCTGCAGGTGAGTATGAAACTCAACTATTTGGATATGTAACTTGGCTATCCTAATGAAAACCTAACCAGAAGCCAAATCTGTGTCCTCTTGCCATTATTTCGGTACCAACTAGGCTATTTGTTTCTATGGTGTGGAGGAAAGAAACAACAGCAGACAATGGAATGAACATTTGACGGGAAGCAGAATGCCCTGTGACTGACTGTGTGAGATCTGGGGCTCCAATGACAATGGTGGTGATTTAGAGCAAGGGAGGAAACGCAGTATTGTGGTAGCAGAAGGAATGGGTGCCTGAACAGATGGTCAGAGTAGCACCAAATGTGAACGCTTAGAGATATGAATGGAAGTCAGGTATGGAAATAAAACCGGGAATTAGACTTTTAACAGACATTCAGCTTGTAACTTTAAGTTCTTCCTCTCTTCATTGTTAAAAAAAAAGTCATTTTAAATTAATTTGTTTAATTTTAAAGATAGAGTGACAGCAAGAGGGAAACAAGGAGAAGGAGAGAGAGGAAGAGAGGGAGAGGGAAAGCGAAAGACGGAGGGATGAGAGTGGGAGGGACGAGGAGGAAAGTGGAGAGAGAGAAGGCGGGAGAGAGGGAGGGGGACGGCAGGGGGCGGGTCCTCCCGGCCATTTCCCTCCCCAGCCTCTCCTTCTTATGACATCATTTTTAACTACAATTCCAGGAACACTGTATCATTTGCAAGGAGATAGCGTGGGCTGTGAGTGGGTCGTCCTTGGTTTCCACGCTCCCGGTACGCACTCCATCAGCACCAGCACCAAGCAGCACAGGCTGGGCTTTGGGAGCCTCCCCACTGCTAGGCAGGAGAACCGTCCGGAAGGCCAGCTGCTCGCCCTTCCTTCCCGTCTCCACCGCAGTATCTACAGTGCCAGGAATATCAGAGTATACCCCTCGGGGAAAAATCTCACCAGACAGACATACTTATAAAAGCTATCCAGCAGGTATTTTCCATGACAGATTCCATTAGGGAAAAACAAATATCTCACCTTTACGTAAAGTGGCTCCCTAAGGTGATCTACAAGCAGGCAAGCTTTTTCTTCCCACACAGGATTGAGGTTCTTGTGTATTATTTTACTTCTAAAAACTTCTTTTCCTCCAATTTTAAACTTCACGTATGGATCACTTGTCCCTGTTAAAAAGACAGGAATTTGTCTCTATCAAACATGCCTCCTGAGGAGTTAAGAGACCTGCTTAAGGAAACAGCGCAAGCGGATCAAAGGAGGACAGCTGGAATTAGACGCGCAGCAAAGCAAGGATCGAATGTCTCCTTCCTACTTTCCTTTCTGTGTGGAAGGCATAGTCAATTATTACTTTTTTTTATCATTATGTCATCTTCAGATTTTAACTTTGTAACCTTGTCCTCCTATTTTCAAAAAACTGCATGCTGCACATGTAAATTTAATTCAAGCTATAAATCAGATTAATCTGACATTCCTGCTTATGTCATCTATATATGATATGTATATGCATATGTGATCCTAAAAATTGCTATTAATATCATGAATTATCCTTAAAAACTGATATTAATATCATAGAATAAGTGACAATGGTCATAAAAGGGACAAAGAAGAGTACATTGTCATTTATATAGTATGATTCAGTGAAGCAATATTTATGATTATACCAAGTGTTATGACACATACAATTTTTTTATTTGCAACATACATTAGCTTCAAGAAGTAAGAAAAGTCATGTAATATTTGTCTTTCTGGGTCTGGTATATCTGTTGCTTGGCATAATGAGCTCCAGTTCCATCTAATTTGTTCCAAATGTCCAGAATTAGCTCTTTTTTGTTATATTTTTATTTTGAACTTTTGAATTTTGTGATACAGTTTCATCTAGACTGGAATTCACCCCAAAGTCCCACCCCTGACAGATTTTCCCCATGTTGCTACAATAGTATAGTCCTTCATTCTTTTTTCTGTCGTCGCAGCTCTGCCCTCAGCGACACTAAAAACGCCGAGTCACACTCTTGGAGGTCCGGGAAAAACTGGCAAAAGCAGCTGCGTTTGAGACCTTTTCTCCGCTGCTCCTGTCCCCGTCTAAGCTTTCCTACCCGCTCCTTCGCCACCCTTCTTCCCGTTTTCCACCACCCTTCTTCCCAGTTCTTCCCGTTTCTGTATTCCCCCCATTCCCCACGTAAGAGCCACCAGAATGTCACGAACCAAAAAGGCCAGACGAACCAAAAAG
The DNA here is from genome assembly GCF_030435755.1 of Ochotona princeps. NCBI lineage: Eukaryota > Metazoa > Chordata > Mammalia > Lagomorpha > Ochotonidae > Ochotona > Ochotona princeps. Next base: position 10,883,159 of record NC_080859.1, read on the forward strand.
GTTTATTGCCGAAAGCGAGCTGCTTATATACAGTTCCTCCACCAACCACTTCTGCCCGTGGTCCACGGGGCGCTATCTGATAGGCCAGCACTCGCAGCCAGGGAGAATTAGCCTATCCCTGTGACTTCCTGCCTGCCCACTGGCGGGACAAGTCCCGCCTCCTGGCACTCGGCCAGCCGCCATCTTGAAGCCCCTCATCCATGTGGGGTCGGCTGCTCCCCACATTTTTCTATTGATGAATATATTTTTCACAAACTAGAAAAATATTAAAATCTCGTAAGTAAACACAAAAGACCTTGAATAGCCAAAGAAATCATAAACAATAAAAGCAAATTGGAGGGCTCGGCAGCGTGGCCTAGTGGCTAAGGTCCTCGCCTTGATCCCATATGGCTGCTGGTTCTGATCCCGGCAGCTCCACTTCCTCTCTGTCTCTCCTCCTCTCAGTGTATCTGACTTTGTAATGAAAATAAAATAAATAAATCTTAAAAAAAAAATTAATATAAAAAAAAGCAAATTGGAGGCACTATGATACTAGATTTCAATGCATACTACAGGGATGTTATAGTCAAACAACCTGTTACATGTAGACCCATGGACAGTATAGAAATCCCAGAAATTAATCCATGTATTCACAGTGAACTCAACTTTGTGTATTCACAAATCACTCCCTGGAGAAAGGACAGTGTCTTCAACAACTAGTGTTGGGCTTCTCACACACAGCAATTTGACATTAGACCCCTACCTTACATTCTAGTAAAAAAAATTAACTCACAATGGGTTAAGAGTCTAAACGTAAGGCCTGAAACCATCAAATCATTAGGGGAAAACACAGAGAAACACTGCAAAAACATTGGCATAGGCAATGACTTCTTGTATAAGACCTTACAAAAGCAAAGCGTGGGCAAATGGGACTAAGCTAAGTGGCTTCTGCACAACAAAGGAACAAATTAACAAAGTGAAGAGACACCTGACAGAGCGGGAGAAAATATTTGCAAACTGTGCATCCCATAATGGAATAAAACCCAGAATATACAAGGAGCTCAAGAAATGTAACAACAACAAAAACAATCCAGTTGAGACATGGACAAAAAGTATAAACAGATTTTCTTTCTCTCGTTTCTTCCTTTTTCCTTTCCTTTCCTCCTCCCTTAACTCCTTTCTTCTTTTATTCCTTCCTTCCCTTTCTCTTTTTCCCTTTCCTCCTTCCTTCCTTGCTTCGTCTCTCTCTCTCTCTCTCTCTCTCTCTCTCTTTGATTCATTTGAAAGTCAGAGTTACAGAGAGAGGCAGAGACAGACAGATCATCTATTTGCTGGTTGCCTCCACAAATGGCTACAAGGGTCGGGCTGAAGTCAGGCGCAAGAACTTCATCTTAGTCTCCCATGTGGGTGGCCGGAGCCCAAACACTTGGGTCACTTTTCACTGCTTTCCCAGGTGCATTAGCAGAGAGCTGGATATGAAATGGAACAGCTGGGCTTGAACTGCTACTCACATGCGATGCCATTGTTGCAGGGTGGCTTAACAATTTGTGCCACCATGTCAGCCCTGTATAGGTGTTTCGGAAAGGATGAAATACAAAAGGACAGCAGGAAAAACTCTCAGGAACCCTAGCCATAAGGGAAACACAAGAGACAATCACAAAGAGGTAGCACCTCACTCCAGTCAGAATGACTACTGCCAAGGTCACTGTTTGTGGTACAGTGTGTTAAGCCTTGGTTTGTGACCCTAGCATCATATATGGGTGCCAATGCCAATCCCAGCTGGATCCAACTAACTATTCAGATCCAACTAATGTGCCTGGGAGCTAGAATATTACCCAAATGCTTAAATCCTTGCTACCCATATGGGAATGTGGCTCCTGCTGGAGTCTGAATGTTGGCAGTGCCCCTCAAATCCACATTCAAACTATACCCCCAGTGTAACAGTATGAGAGTGAGGCCCTCCAGTGGTGATTAGATGCTGGAGACTCTGTCCTTGTGAAAGCATTAGTGCCTCCTAACTGGACTGAAGGGTCAAGTTCACCTTTACCCAATAGGAACATGGCGTTTGACCCCTGGGAAGAACCCAGCAACAAGAAACCACCTTGCAAACAGGCCAAAGGCGCAACAAAAAACTGAACTTGCTGACACACTGACCTTGGACTCCCAGCTTCCTTAACTGTGGAGAGACATTTCTGCTGATTATATATTGCCCAACGTGACCCATTTTGTTTTAGCAGTGCAGACGAGCTAGAACCACCCTCAGAATGGCCCTGCGAGAAAAGCAAGTAATACTAGTCAGTACTGTGGAGGGAAAATGACCTGAGGCCCAGCGTGACTTGTCTCAAAACTCATAATAAAGACACTCCCAAGTGTCTGCAGCAGAAGACAAATGTTTCCTCTCTTCAGCCGTGTAGGAAACTGGGGCACCCATCTTTTCCATCCTTAACTCTAAACAGAATTGTACTTGGCAACAGACGCAAGACTCCATTCGAAGCATTACCAATGCCCTGTGCAAACAGGAAAACCAGCTAATAAGAGTCAGCCTCAGAGTGCAGTTAGAGCTCAAGGACAGACACTGAAGAGCTCCACAACTGGGGTCAGCCAGAAAGGAAGCTCACTTGTTAGGATCCTTGAAAACAAATGATCATGGCATGGTTCTGGGTATATGCGACGTTTTACTCCATAGTAACCTGGCGTGGAAGACGGAAAGCATGCCAGCACACTGCCCGGTTTTAAGCACAGGAGTGCAGGTCATGGGCTGGCCACAGCCAGTTAGCTCTGGTTTTTGGCTTTGGAAGATTTTATCTTCTTTATTTCTAACAGTTCTCACTTATCAGTCATCACTCAGGGGCCCCTGTGTGCCATGATTGAGGCTTAATAAATTTTAGTAGCTAAGTTTAAGAAATCTATAATTATTTTTTATTTCTTGGAGGACTCTGTGGTTGAGTGGCTGAACATGTTTAAGATCTTCAGCTTGTTGAGATTCCAACACAGATAACTGGAAACGTGGCACTTTCAACATACCTTCAGTAGATTTGTGACTGATATTTGAAATTTCTATGCTTCAAAATCTTTTTACGCAACTTATTTCAGCAAAATATTACTGTTACTAATAGCCATTTTTCTCTTAAAAAGTTTATTTATTTGCAAAGCAGAGTAAGAGTGAGAAGGGTAGAGAGCTGGAAAGAAGTGAAGAGGCAGAAAGGAAATGATGGGAAAGGAGGGAGAGAGCTTCCATCCATGGGTTCACCCCCAAAATGGCCATCACAGTCAGGGCTTGGCCAGGCTGAAGGTAGGAGCCCGGGACTCCAGCCAGGGTGCTCTCATGGTCGGTCATCAACATTACCTTTTAGGCACTTTAGCAGGAAACTATATTAGAAGTACAGAGTGACCAGGATTCAAACTGATAATCTCATATAGGACATCGCCACCTAGTAACATCTATAGCTATTATTTGTTTTTGTAAAAAGAAATCCAGTGGTCAAGAGTATGCAGACAACACTGGTTTAGAAGAAAATCCAATAGATTCGTTTTCTCCAGCCATTTAATCCCTGTATGTACACCATGGCTCCCCAGGGTGGGCCGGCATGTAACTCTTCCAAGACTCCGTGACTGTGGTTACTTCTTCACAGTGGGTTTCAGCGATGCTTATCTAGCGCTAAGGGAGAAATGTCACCACACTGTTTGATAATGAGGAAGTTTACATGCGTTGGAGTCTTGCTGTAACAAGCTTTCCACCGAACTCAAGCAATTCTATTGTATTAAGATTCCTACTTAATTAAACACTAGTGCTGTTTTGTTGTAATATTGCATGGAGCCACAAGATGGCACTAATACGCATCAAATAAGTGAACATCCCACATTTTTGCTCTTCAAATCAGTTAAGGGTATTTCTACTGCATTTCGTGGCAACATTAGCTTTGGGAAATTATTTTCATTAAGACATTTTGATGGTGAATGAAAAAGCACGGATAATGGGACCAGGAACTGTTGGTCCTACGACAAAATTAAGATCTTATTTTATCATATAAGAAAAACCACTTGGTTGGACAGCCTTAACTTCAGAATTTACTTTTTGCAAGATTATTATTTTATGAATTCCATATTTTTTAACCTTCTGGAATATTCTAGACGTTGGAAAGTTCACTTGTTTATTTCTGAACTCTTGAATAACATGGTTTTAAAAAGAGGAACCATCTCTTCTCTTTCAGAAATGAAACAGATATCACCACTGTTGTCCTTTTAAAGATTAGACCTCAGACCACTGGGACAGTGCTTGTTGTGCTTAAGACAGTCTGCATCCCACAGTGCAGTGCGTGGCTCTGAGTCCCAGCTCTGCTTCTCATTTCAGGCCCTGCTCATGCGCATCCTGGATGCCTCAAAGGCTTGGCTCCCTGCCATGAGGGAGACCTGAATTGGGCTCCTGCTCTTGGCTTTGGCCCCGCCCAGTCCAGGCTGCTGTGCGTGTTTGGATGGAAGGTGACTAGAAGATGGAATAATGATCTCCGTCTTCATGTCTCTCTGATTTTCAAGTGAATAGAGTAAAAATCAGAATGCTGATGAAAATTTCATCTCGTGCTATTGCACTCTTCAGGTAATTTAAGCCCAACAAAATTAAAGCTGGTATGAACAAAAGTACAAGCAATAAACACTTCCTACACAAGGGGGCAGCCTTTCTTCCTTTAAGACCACATTTCCAACCCGAGTGTTTAAAATGTAACCAGCCAAGGAACGGCTCTCTTGGTTTTCAGTTTCAGAATAAATGCACTTCCTGATTAACAGGTTTAATTCGATCTGATCTTGAACCTAGAATGCATTAATTCTGGGTCCTAATAAAAACCACACCAAATTGTAATGAAAGAAGGGGAAAAACAAGTGAATACTGCATAGATAGTTAAGAAAGAGTTCAAGTTTAAGTCAGATCTTGTTAAAACTACCTGGCCTGACTGCAAACGCAGAGATCCAGGGTGCCTTGGCCATCCAAAGGCAACAGCGGGATATCTTTGCACAGAAGGTTCCTCACTTCCCTAAGAGATCCTAAACACGCCCTGAGCAATAGATTCTGTCTTTACACCAGCACTTAACTGCAGTGAAGGTTTTTCAAATCTTCAAAACAGGAACTTGAGGTATTAAGTTTCCCCTTAAGCATTCCTATTCTTTTTTTTTTTAATTTGCAATACCCTACAACGGAAATATTTCATAGAGCTAACTAAGTACATTAAAGTACAAATAAAATAGGTTTCTAAGTGCACATGCTTCACATAATAAAACTAAAGTTCTTCAGCATCAGTAAAAATGCTATTCTAATGAATCGAAACTTTAGTTAGTGAAATATTTGAGTGAATGGAGACGCTAAAGTGGACTGTGTCGGCCAACAGACCTTGGAAAGATTTCCTCATCCTTGGATTGGCAAGACTGACAGCATTCCAGAACTGTTGAAGCCACTTTAGCGGAACACTTGGAGCATCCTGGGTTAGTATCAGATGGCCGTTCCCCATCCCCAGGTACGCAGGCAGTTGGCAGGCTGGGTAGAGCCTCCCCCTTTCTCCCCTTTCACCCCTGGTACAGGGGAAGAAAGAGAACATTTGGATTAACGGTCTCACCCACTTTTCCCTAACCCTTGATCCTTTCCACCCTGATTAACTATGTAACATCAAAAATAAAAATAAAATTGGAAAAAAAAGAAATTTTAGCTAATGACCTTACTGTGATGTAACACATAGATGGATTAAAAATGACACTATGAGAAAAGGCAGCATAGGCTTGAACTTGGAAGGTTTCTTTATTTGAGGAATAGAAGAGACTTCAGAGAAGAGTTAGTTCATCAAATTCACAGAAATTGAGCATTATTTTTTATGCCATTTCCCTCCAAAGTACTTGAAGCCCCTTCATATAGATAAGGTATAAAAGACAGAAATAGGTCTGATATTTTAGGCTTAAATTTCTCTGAATTTAGAGTGAAGGATATGCAATAAATATATTCATGGTCTATTTCCCTTTATATTTGGCATGAATAGTTGGTATCCATCTCCTGATGATTTCTGGAAGTTTCGGTAAAATAAAATGTGGAAGGGTAGTGGCTTCATGCACATTTTCTTCCTGCTTTGAACAAACACTGCTTTTCAACAAAAGTTGCGCATCAGCCTATGATGTATGAACAACCACAGAAGCACGTGTTGGACGTCACTGTCCAAAGGTCCCTCGCCTTATAATCTCCACAATTACCCCGTGATCCTGAACTAACGTACTAACATTTTAGATTGAATTCTTCACTGTTAGAAAAACATCTTTTTATGCAAAAAAGCAGTTTCTTCTAGAATTTTATGATGTATGTCATAGCCATCCCACACACAGCTATCCTAATGAAAAAAAATAGATGGCAAAATATTTGAAAAGTTACTTTAGCTTTCCTGTAAAAGTCAGCATTTGAACGTGTAAATCTCCCATACCTATACCCTCGTCAACCCCTTGTTTTCCTGGCTATTCCAATGCTTTTTTTTTTTTTTTTCCAAAAGTGCTTCCGTGAGTGTCATCAGGGACTTTTCTAGAAAACCACGTTTATTCCTACAGCCTTTGTTTAGTCTGCCTGCTTCCCCTCTGAGGATGACGCTGAACATCAGCAACACGGATCTGGCGTTCTCTTTGTCATTGTGTCACACCACTCACGGTACTCCTGTGGTGGCAAGAACACTGAGAGTCAGTTTGCTAGTGATGATCTGCAGGAGATTAGAAAAGTCACTTACTCTCTTGTTACAGTTTTGTAACCTTAACATGAAGAGACATCCTAAGTTCTCTGATAACACCTCACTGGCAGGCCCCTGACAGAGAAGGAGTTATTCCTTCCACCCAAGTGAGTTTTCCAGGAAACTACAAAGCATCACCGTGTCAGACAGCAAGACTGCTTCTATAAATACACTCCAGGAAAGCATTTCTGCTTTTCCCACTGGGTAAATAAATGATGCCATTTTTAGGAAAGGGGGCAGAGTGGGCAGCATTTGCTGACATGTGTCCGGGAAATTACTACCAAACTTCTAGCTTTACAGTGATGTCTTCTGTAGAAACTCATGAAACTTGGACGGAGATATTTCAATTTCTGAAATTCCCAGTCCAGGGTTGCTAAAGGTCAAACTAGAACTTTTCTCACAGACTTTTTCTGTAATTTGTTCATTCTATATAATCATTGCTTCCCTCCCCATATCTTTCATTTTATTATGGCTCTCAAGACAGTGACAAGAATATTTCCATTACTCCACATGCCAGAGAAGAACAGAATGTGTTTCTTGAGCCATAACAGGTTAAAAGTGATTTGAGGTTGAGCAAGCCTGAGTTCTAGTATCTAAACAGAAAGCCACCTGCCAATCAGGAACTCCTGCCCTGGAGTATTAGATGGCTAACAAATAAGCTTCTTTCCCAAGGCAATCATCCCATGCTTCATCCTGCATTAACCACTCTAGGTTCCTAAGTCTTAGGGGTTTGAACGTTGACCATTTCAATTCAGTTACAGGTTGGCCTACCACACCTGATACCAGACGTGTTTCAGAATCCTCTTGTTCTAATTTGGAAATTGTTTCTGGAAACCATCATTTCTACCTCTGCCTCCTTCATCCTTACCTAAATTCTTTTCAGCAGCACCTGCTTGTCTTGTTGCCTCCCTGCCTCCCTTCAGATCTCTTCTCTAATTGCTGCCAGAGCTGTATCTGTCACACACAAGTCAGGCCACTTCAGTGCTCATGGATTCCAGTTGATCCCTGATCCACAACCCCAAGCACTGCTCTAGGCAGCCCTCCCCTAGCTCAGAGTTGGTCTCAATGGTTGACATTGTCCAGATGTTGCACACACATAGGTGTATTTATATTACCTTTTTTAAAAAAAAGATTTATTCATTTTTTTGGAAAGTGAGGTACACAGAAGAGGAGAGACAGAAAGGAAGATCTTACGTCCACTGGTTCACTCCCCAAGTGGCCGCAATGGCTGGGGTTGTGCAGAACCCAAATCAGGAGCCAGGAGCTTCCTCCAGGTCTCTCACATAGATGCAGGGTCCCCTGGCTTTGGGCTGTCCCCTACTGCTATCCTAGGCCACAAGCAGGGAGCTGGATGGGAAGCAGGACTGCTGGGATTAGAACCAGTGCCCTTATGGGATTCTAGTGTGTGTAAGGTGAGGACTTTTAGCCGGTAGGCTACCACACTGGGCCTGTATTTACATATTTTAAGTTCCTAACACGGAGTCTTCTCATCCCAGTGTAGCCTCCAAGGCAAGCTGAACTCCCAAAACTCCTTTTGCCTTTCCCCTTTAGTAATGGATTCTCTGCATTAGCAGGATATGTGATCATCCCATTGGATAATTTCTTACTCTCCAGGTAACAGGTGTGATTATCTGAATCAGGGCCTGTGTGCATGTGGGGAGCAGATGTGATAGGGCACCTCCTGAGATACCTGGTGAGAAGGGGAGCAGCTGCTTCAGACCAGAGAGGGAAGCCACAGTGGGATAAGGCAGAGCTCCAGCATTACCCTGCTTCCTCTGGACTACTCAGGGAAGGAATATGCAATTTGCAAAAATACATTTCGTGTTTGGATTTCTTGTTCCCAGAAGCCTCACAGCATCCTCACTAATAAAACTTCCCCAACGATTTTTCCTTCCAGAAAACTGTTTCCTATTGGAGTGATTTATCTGACTTGATATGGCTAATCAATCTTGTGCCAATTCCATTCAGTTCAGTTTATTAAGATCAACCTATTTGCTTTCTTTGGTTCCTATTGCAACTCATCCTCCACATGCCTGAAACATCTGGGGCTGCACCAGGCCACAGCCACGATGCAGAGACTCATTCCAGATCTCCCACACGGGTAGCAGGGTGCCAAGAACTTGAACCATCACCAGCTGCCTTCCAACGGGCATATTAGCAGGAAGCTGCAGTTGGGAGCAGAGCTGGGATTCCAGGCAGGCACCTTACAGGGGATGTGAACAGCAATAGTAGCATCCTAACCACTGTACCAAACGCTTGCTTCAGCTTGGCTGTTTCTAAGTACTGGCATTTCTCATACACGGAATTCAAGGAGGAAACTCAATAGTGAGGAAGAAAATGATTCACAACAGGAAGGAGCCCATTTTCTTGACTGTCTACCGTGTGTCTGGGAATTCTGATACACTATTCCATTGACTTAGAACTCTAGCCCTGTGAGCTAGCTGAAACAGTACATGGCAGGCATCCAGTGTATGAGTAAATTCCTATTCTCAGCATTTTACAGATGGGCAAACAGGATCAGAGAAGACAGGCTGCTACTCCTTGCTACATGACTAGCAAGTGGCAGCTCCAGAATCCACTGTCTATTTGGTTCTAGATTCCAAACAGACTCCACTTCACCATGATGCTAATCATAACTTTTCCCAACCAATCAAGTGTAGTTCCTCCCTCAAACTACCATCCAGAGCTCAGTCCACCTGTAACACACCAATCAGAACTCTATCAGAGCCAGGTTTTCATACCAAGAAAGTGACAGGCCTTATTTCCTTGCATTTATTGAATCTGAACCATTAGCACAGCAGAGTGTAGGCTGGACAAACTCATGGGGTCTGACTGGAAAGAAGATTCTAACAAATATGTGTCCATTACACTGAAACTATCATTGAGACAACTATGGTTCTTGGTATGCTCTATAATTCTTAAATGTGGCCAAACTGCCTTGAAAAAGTGCTTTTAAATACTCTCAATTCACATAATTAACTTTTGGAAAAAGCGTGATACACAGTTTAAAATTTTATGTATTTCTTGAGAGAGAAAAGCGAGCAAGGGAAAGAAAAATCCTCCATCCACTGATTTACTCCTTAAATACCTGTAAAACCCAGGAGCCTGGAAGTTAACGCAGGTCTTCCATGTGGGGGGCAGGAAGTCAACCCTCGAGCCATCACTTGCTGCCCCCCAACGTGCACATCAGCAGGAAATTGGAATTGGCAGCAAAGCTCAAACTCAAATCCAGGCACTCCAGTATGGAATGAGGGCATCCCAACGAAAATCCTAATTACTATGCCAAATGCCCTTCCCTAGACATTCTCATTTTATTAGCAATCTGCTTAGAGTGTTTGTTTAGTTGATTGATTTGGCTTCACTCAGAACAATCAACTAGAAGCTGTACTGGAATTAGAAGACAAATGTGATATTTGTGATAAATTTCATCTATGATTGTGTCATAATATTAAGCATGTAGCAAAACTGCTTCAGCTTTCATGCAAAAATATTTAAAAAGAAGATTATTCTTATGTGTAAGGAGAAGTTAAGGTGGAGACTGCTACTCCAAACAAAAGCGTATAGTTTTGCCTGAACTTTCCAGGCACTAAGCTGTACTATGGTTTGTAGTTCCTTCACTTGGTATGGCTATGCGTCTAAAAATCGATTTCTACTCACTGGAATAGGAACCTAACTTTTCCTTACTTCTACATGTAGACCCCTAAAATGCAATTCTACTGTTTTTCTCCAGCATAATAAAACTAGATAAAGGCAGGGACACATGACTAAGTTAATGAATTAGTAAATAGTCTGATAAACAGAAACCCTATCACAGCAATGGACTCTAAGGAAGAGGATATATGAGGAAATGGATTTCATTTTGTTAAGCCACAGAGATCTGAATACTTCTTTCACAAATCCTAACATTGCTTACCTTAGCTGATACAAAAAACCAAAATCAATTCCAAGATTGGGTGCTGCCAATAAAAACGACCTTAAAATGTGACATTAACTTAGTGCTTGATTGGTAGGATGAAGGCGACACAGGGAGACCATGTTGGTATGTTGAACCTAGAAAAACACCTTGGAGGCAAATCCCTGTGCTAGTCAGGAAGGGAGACCACCTGCCATTGAATCTTTGAGTGTAGCCTTGAAAGATACCAGAATGAAGATATGTACTTCCTAAAATTGTGTGCCTTGAGTAATGTATAATAAAAAGAGATGAGCACAAGTAAAAGTAGGCTGGTTTGCAAGCAGAAGTGAAAAGAAGCAAAAAGAATCAGAGAAAACGATTCTAGACTTTAGGAAGCAAAGGCACACCAAAGAATGCAGAAGCAAAGGCATTTTGTTCTCCCTACACAATTATAATGGCCTCAAGGGAGCTGGGTTTATGCTGTAAGGAAATAGCAAAGAAATAAATCATGTGGAGAATTCCTAGGCGAGAACATTCGATCTTAGCAAATCAAACTCGAAACCACATTAAAAGTATCACACACTGATCCTAAGAGGGGTTTATCTGTGGGAGGAAAGGCTGATTTAACATAGGAAACATATTTAACATGACAAACCACTTCAACAGAATGCAGGGTAAGGAACACATCATCATTGTGAGACATGCAGGGGAAACATCGGACAAAATTCAATACCCATTCATGCAGGTGCTCTAACAAACTTGGAATAGCAAGAGGTTATATCAACATAAGAAAGGCCACAAAAATAAATCTTTTTTTAAAAAAATGAATAGGTGAAAATGTCCTGTAAGATGAGGAATAAGGCAAGGCTGTCACTTCGATTCCACCTGAGACCGAAAAGACCTAGAGAAATTAGGTAAGGAAATGGAATAGAGCCAACCCCAACCCCCCAAAAAATGGAGGAGAAAGGAGGAAAATTGCGTCTGTTTGATTATGACATGGTCTTCTTCAGAGAAACCCTAAGACCACCACCAAAAAAAAAAAAAAGAAAGAAAAAACTAAACAAAAAAATTCTACAGACTACCAACTCAATAAAGCTGCAAGATACAAAATCAACACACAAAATCCATTGCATTTCTAAAGAAAATGAGTGATTTGAAAAAGAAATTTTATAAAATATCTATTATGTATAAGAATTAAAATGAAAATACTTAGGAATATGCTGAACTAAAAAACTAAAACACTTATTCACCGAAAACTGCAAAATAGTGATGACAAAGCTTGAAGAAGACAAACGAAAAGATATCTCATTTATTAGAAGAATTAATATTGTTAACATTTGCACATCACCCAAAGCAACAGTTTAATTACTATCAAAATTCCAAGGTCATTCTTTATGGAAAAAGAAAAAAATCTAAAATTCATAGAAAACCACAAGAAGACTTCAAGCAGCCAAAACATTTCTGAAAAAGAACAACAAAGTTAGAAGAATTATGCTACATACACTCGAGTTATATTATAGAATTCCAGTAATCAAAATAGTATGGCACTGGCATCAACAGACACCCGGATCAATGGAATGGAATAGAATAGAGAGCCCGGATATAAACCAAAATATACATGACTAACTTACTTTCAACAAATGCACCAAGAAGACACGTTGAGCAAAAGCTGTTCAATAAATGATGCTGCAGAAATCTAGATTAGCACATGTAAACAAAAGAAATGGGACCACTTTCTTACACCAGTAGCAAAAATTAGGTCAAAACAGGGAAAAAAATATTAAATATGAAACCAGAAACTAAGACTCCTAGATAAGACGAGACAGAAACTTGTGGCCATTAGCCTTGACAATGGTTTTTTGGATATCACAATCAAAGATCAGGCCAAAAGGAAAAAATAAACAAATGCGACTATGTCACACTAAAAAGCATTTGCAAAGCAAAGGAAATCAATAAAAAGTGAAAGATTACCAACTGGATGTGAGAAGATATTTGGAAACTATGTTTGATAAACAACATTCAAAATATATAAAGAACCTGCAATTTAAGAGCAAAAAGCAATTCTCTCAATAAAAATGGACAAAGAACTTTAATAGCCATTTTTTGGGGGAAGACAGAAAAATGGCAATAAGTAAACAAAAAACTAATACAATAAAAACTAATACAAATCTAATACAAAAAACTAATACAAAAAAACTAATACAATATCATACTCCCAAAGGAACACAATAGTGCTTTAGCAACAGACTCCAAAGAAAAGATGACTAGTAAATTTTCTGAAAAGGAATTCAAAAGAAATGACCACAGGACGCTTAAGGAAATGAAAAAGAATATAGACAGCCAGTTGAACAAAACCAGGCCAACCATACATGATATGAATGAAGAATTTAGTAGAGATCTTGAAAAAGGACAAAACAGAAATTTCAGAAATGAACTGAGCAGGTCAAAACTGCAGTTCAGATCTTCAAAATCATACTAACTGAAGCAAAGGAAAAACAGGTACAGTGTCACAAAGAAAAATGAAGTCTGATGCTCTAATACACAAATGAGTGCTCACAGTCAACAATGTTGTGCCATGTAATTCAAAATAGTTTAAAGGGTAGATATTGAAAGCTTTCATTACAAAGAAATGAAGAGGCCTGGCAATGATAGGTAAGCTCAACGGATCACTACTGAAGGTATGACTGCATTGAAGCATCACACTGTTCCCATACTCATTATTTACCCATTAAAAATTTAAAACTAGATGACAGAATTGATTTCTATTTGGAGATCCTGACCTTCAGCTGCCTCCAGCAACCAAATGTGACTTTCATGGTCTTCCCTGGAGGAGTAGAGTAAAACAGGTATTTGTTGACCAGAAGGTGAATCGTAGCCAAGACTGTTACTGCCTGCCGATTTCTATGTCTTCACTTTTCTTCCTTGGCATGTGACTAGATTACAGTTTTCAGGCTCCTTTATGATTAGAAGTGGCCAAATGGTCAAGCCCAAAGGAGGATGTGCACCAATTCTAAGCTTGGCCCCCCAAAGATCTCCAATGTATGATTCTTCCTATATTTTTCCATTCATGGGTAGAAGATGGAAGACTTTGAGAACCAAAGGGTAGTAGTAACCCTAGATGGTAAATGAAATCAGAGGGACCATGTGGAGTAGGGCTTGGGGACCCACCCTCCATTACTGACAAAGACTGGATGAAGAATGAGAAACAAGCTTCTATCACAGTAAGTCACTGCTGTACAGACCTTAAACAGTTATTACAGTCCTTAAAAAACATATCAATAAAGGGCCTGTCGTGGTAGCCTTGCGGCTAAAATCCTCGCCTTGAATGCGCCAGGATCCCAAATGTGCACTGGTTTTAATCCCGGCAGCTCTACTTCCCACCCAGCTCCCTGCTTGTGGCCCGGGAAAGCAGTTGAGAACGGCCCAAAGCCTTGGGATCCTCACCCATGTGGGAGACCTGGAGGAAGTTCTCGGCTCCTGGCTTCAGACTGGCACAGTACCGGCCATTGCGGCCACTTGGGGAGTGAATCATCAGATGGAAGATGTTCCTCTCTGGCTCTCCTTCTCTCTGTATATCTGACTTTGCAATGAAAATGAATAGATCTTTTAAAAATATCAATTAAGACAAAGCCTACCACTTTTACCTTTGTGCAAATAACAGAAATGTAAGCTAAACAGCCCTTAAGCAAACAGACTTCATTATACACTTGGAAACTTTCCTATGTATAAAAATCTGTTCAGAAAGATAAAAACAAAAATAAATAATTCTATATTAAAAAAAAACCTTGTAAAGTGTCTCATCAACTGATCACCAGCTTAATAATCATTCTTTATAATAAGTTAATACCAAAGGTCTAACAACTTAGAACTACTCATCACAGTTTCATGGAATTTGGTAACATTTAAAAGTAGTACTTCTTTTAGTTGTGTAATCTATTTTAATTAACAATACCAACAAAGTAGTAAAAGTCATATTTTATATTTACTCATATTCCCATTTAGCAATGTCAATTGAATAATATTATGGAAAAAAAGTGTTGAGTCTGAAGAGCCCTAATCCAGTTATTGACTCATTGAAGAACTCTAGCTACAAAAGCAAGTGACATATGACAGCTGGTCATGTAGACAGATTATGGAGGCAGCATGGATGCTTCCCAGTTTAGTGTTCCAAAAATAAACTCAATGTTTTCTGAACACATATGTTACGTGATGTGGTATATTTTGATTGAGGGCAGGTCTGCCATGAGTGCAAGCTTGCAGAACTTACCTGACTCCTCTGACCTTCAGAGCTTTGAGAAAATGACTTACTCTATGTGTCACACATTTCTTCCAAACATTTAGCCACCGGGGCAGTTATATAACTGAGATCATTAAAAGAATGATAATGTAAGCCTATCCTGTTCATTCTTCTTATGTGAAGAATACCCTTCTTCAATAAAAGGAACCAATCGTTTTCCACAATGGTCCCACTGTGCTCTAGAAGATCAGGCGTTATTTCCCCTCTGCACCGCACCCTGCATCCATTCACACCACTTCTCCAGTCCTTTTCTCCTTGCATCCTAACCTTTGGTAGCTACTATTCTGTTCTCCAGAGAATCTGCAGTATTTGTCTTTCTGCACTCGACGTACTTCACTTACCCATCATTCTACACCTTTACCCCTGTTGCCACAACTGAATGGAATTATTTTATGACTGAATAATATTCCATTGTGATACATACAAATGTGTGTATGTACATATACATGCCTATGTAGATATATTTCACATTTTATAATCTATTTGCTTTTGATGGACACCTGGGTTATGCCCACATCTTGGCTGCTATGAACACAGCAGTACACAGGAGAGTACAGATATTTCTCCAAAATACTGTTTTCTTTACCTTTGAATTTACCCCGTAGTAGAAAAGCTTTGGGACACTGATCTGAAGCACAAGATTTTTTTGAGGTGCATAATCCCAAAAGCAAAGACAAACAAAAGCAAAACTTGAGAAATAAGATTACATCAAATTTAAAAAAATCTTTTGCACAGCAAAGAAAAAGCCAACAAGCTAAGAAAACCTAAGGAATAGAAGACTGCTTTGCCAACTGCATGTCCAATAAAAGATGAATGTCCTGATATATGAGGAAATCAACCAACTTAACAGCCAAAAAGCCAAATAGTCCAATTAGAAAATGAGCAAAAAGCCTGAACAGATATTTCTCCCAAAGACATTGAAACAATTTCAATTAAAAAAATCCTCAATATCACTACTCATCAGGAAGCTACAATTTAAAACCACCATGATGCATTATCTCACTCTAGTTAGATTGCCTACAGTAAAAAAAAGATAAAAATAACAATGTCATTCATTATTCCACATATTCTAAGCTAACAAAGGGGATTTTGAAGACTCTAAATAAAGAGATGATAAATGTTTGAGTTGAAGGATATTAGAATGCCATTATATCTCATACATATATGCATAATAACTGTTTTGATTAAACATTTAAAGTACATGAAATATTTTAAAAACATCAATCTTTAAAAAAAATACAGACTTAAAGGAGATAATTGCAGCATCCTCCACGTCTCAGATTATTAATTAAAGGCTTTTACTCAATTATCCTATTATTTGATTTAGTCAATGATTATATAGGTTTTACAATCAAGTAAAAAGGTAAGCAAAATAAAATGTTAATACCTATGATGTAACTAAAATATCTGAATAACAATGCAATAAACCCTTTACTCCTTAAGCTAAAAACAGTTAAGTGTTTAATGTGACAGGTGACTTCAGAATGTGCGCTCATGCTGCTAAAGCGCGACATTACTGATACAGGCACTGGCTGCAGATAGAACATGGTGACAGGCATTACAAGGCCCTGTTCTTCCACACAGTACCTCTTTCAACTGTCTGGTGCGGTGTGGGGAAAGCCTGTGGTTGGTGCTAGAATATTTACTAAAAGCTGCAGTACCCTTCTAAATGTTACATTTCCCAATGAAAACAATCTTTCTTGGCTTCTGCCTTTTGCCTGCTTTGTTATTTTTCCATTTGCCATCACTGCTTTATTGCCTTGTTAAGAAAGACAGAATTCCCGCTTGTTATAAGGTCTGCACTGCTTTTCACAATGAGTTTTCCAGATAGAACAATTTTCCCATTTGGAAACATATATGCGCATTCAACCATATTCACTGGATGTCAATTATCCGCCAGGCACTGGGGATTCAGCAGTGCAGATGAGGAAGTCCCCATGCTTAGGGAGCTCTCCTTCCAGCAGAGGGAAACAGACAATGACCCAATAAAACTCATGTGCAGCGTGACTGTTGAGAAACCAGATAGAAGTCGGGAAAGGGATGATGGGCTGAGGGGCCTGCTATTGTGGAAAGGATGCAAGAGGAAACACCTCCTCTAAAAAGAGCTGCTTGAAAGAGGACGTGAGGCAATGGGGGAGCATTGCAGGGAGGAAATGCAAATATAAAAGGCACTGATATTCCAACACGGAAGACGTGAGTGGCAGATGAAGCCAGTGTGCACTGAAACAAAAGATCCTCTAAGCTCTCCAAGCCTGAGGTAGGAACTTGGGATTTGTCTGCAGGGGAGTTAAAACAGAAGATCAGAGGAGCACATAGAAAAATATCTCAAGACTTCCTTATCTAATGAAGGCATATGAATGTACTGAAAACTAGAGTGTACTCAAAGGTCCAATTATCAAAGGGCAAATACATTGTTTTTCTTAAGTTGTTCCAAGTAATGACTTACTTTGAGACCACTGGGCCTGAAAAATTTTAACAAAGCCAATTTTAAAGGTTAATAATGCATATCAAATGGACCTTTTAATATTTTTTTTTAGTTTTAGCCTATGTCACGTCCTTTAAAATCAAAATTCCAGAAAGTTTGTGCACAAAGATTCTGAAATCCATGGATAGAGTTTTCATATGAATTATTTTTGTGCCCAAGCTGACCTCTTAATTCCATCCTCCACAAGCTTTCTGGGGTGCCCAGGTACCTCATTTCTGAACACATACAAAAGAAATGTGCAGAAAAGATACTCAAGTCCTTGCAAGATCACACAGGACTAGGGAGCTCTGAGCCAATGAATAATTCTACTGTTTCCACTTCAAGCCTTCTGACCTCCCTCTGGTGGTGGAAGGCATCTATGTTTATTTTCTTCATCTCCCTATTTCTAGAAAGGTGGCTGGGGACCAGGAAAGCACTTGCATATAAGGCCTATGGTAGAAATTGCATTACCTGAAGCAGCAAAAATTACTTATGCTGACAACCCATCGCTTTGAACTCTTATGAGGCCAATAAATGTTGGCTCTGGCTGCATAACTTCACGGCCACCGAAAGGGAGTTCTAGAACACTGGAAATCACATCATAGGTAAGCCATCTCTGGCACAATCCAACAGAGCTCAGGATAGCCTGTATTGCATACAAAAATGGAATTGCTCAAGTTGTTATGAATTTCTTCACGGAAGCGACTTGCATGTCTGCTGCCTTAGATTCTTTCAGATGGGTCCCAGATTTATCCCTAGATTCAAGCACTAGTGAGAAAATGCAGAATCCCTCTTCCACGTAATAGTTTTTCAAATATTTGAATCAGGATGTCAGTATCCTTTAGAATATTTCAGGCTTACTACCCTCTAACTCCTCACTCATTCTTTACTGTTTATCACTCCCTGTATCCGCAATTATCAGGACTCATTCTTGGGTATTAAGGAATCCTTGGTCTTCAGCTAAGAACACACTACCCAGCGAAAAACTCTCGATTCCAAACTTGAATTGGTAAAGAGGTCAAAGGGATATTAAGTAAAGAATTGAAAAAGCTTATCTCTGCAAGAACAAATGGTTATTATACTTTTGGGAAATCTATGAAAACCACATTGGTTGAAGTAGAAAATCTGTTTTAGGGATTAATGGGAAATAGAAAATTCAATAATTCATATGCAGACAGTTATTAGGGTCAAATGCTAGTTGAAGATGATCATATTGATAGATGATCCTCTATTGATAGAAAGGGGACCATGCTGGCAGTGAGTCGAGGCCTACTACCACCCAAACTACCAAAACTGGATTTCAAAAGTGAACATCAAACAAAGGAGAGCAAGGGACAGTTGTGATTGCAGGAAATAATCTCCTTCTAGAGATGCTACATGGCTTTTCATTTGTTTTCATTATGTGACAGACTTAACCACAAATAAGTTCCCATTATTTACAAAATTTTAACTAGAAACATACCTTATAATGAATACAAAGGTAAACTGCCCAAAACACACTATAAATATTAAATATACAGTATTTCAATGCCAGGTACTACCTTAACTCTGACATTTTCTTTAATCAGAAAATCATTTACAATAAACTACAACAGAGGCACTTATATATGCATCAGTGTTATTTCATGTCTCATTTAATCTGAGTTCTGATGTGAGTAAAATACCCTCAGCATTTTAAAAATTATACAAAGATTTATGTAGCATGTCATAGAAGTAATTAAAATCCCCCTATGGTCAAATTATTTGCCACTTAACATATCTCCAACTCTCCCCCACGTTTCCAGGGGACAAGCAATTAAGAAGTAGCTTGGATCAGAGTGATCTAACAAAGACCATCATCTTCATAGTCTGGGAGAACTTGTGATATCAGGCATTTTAATACAAGGCAGCAACAGGAGATGCCACTAAAGATCTACTTGGGAACCTGACCAATAATTTCACATTCTTTAATAAGGCCAGTAAGGTGGAGTGGTTCAGATAGCCTAGTAACACCACTCAGTGCCAAGGATAACCAAACCTGAGTGCTACCTAAATTGTTCATTGTGACTAGACCGTGGAAACTAAAGGCACTCAAATCCTTAGCAATGTCTTTTGCGGGTAGGGTAGTGGTATGTGCTTGTTTTTTAAATGCAAGTTCTTACTTTAACATTATCTCACTATAAATGTATTAACACAGGTTCTTTTTTATCCCATAAGCTAAAGAATATTGCTTTTCATGGATACTAAAAGCACCAAAAGTTTATGCTAATACTTATTTTTGAGATGGAGCTAGATCTTTTAAAAACATCCTGATGTCAACAGATACTGGGATATTTTTCCTACACTGATGTACGATGTTGCACAGAACACCCTGAGTCATTGCAAGTTTGTCTAATATTCCCATTTCTATTTAGAAACGTGACAGTTGATTTCCCTTGCATTCAAAGACTGCCAACTCAAGAATTAATCTATTTTTCCAAAAGCTAACCTCTCAGTGAAATGAGAATACTCTTGAAGCAAATCTGTTCACTGGATGTTATCAAAATGACCTCTGGAGGGTAGTTTCTTGAAAAAACCTGATATGTGATAGTCCTGTTATTTGTTCTCCACTTTCTAGCCTTTAACATGGAAATCAATGGCTAAGAGTAGAGTTTAAGAATATTTTTAAGAGTTGAAATGGCTGCACAATCAATCTGTAAAGGAGGACAACAAAGTCCTTTCTCATCTCACTAACTCACTCCCTGCATTAATTTTCCATGGCAACATAACAAACTGCTGAAATGATGGTTGAAACAACACACATTTGTAGTCTCACAGTTTTCTGTAGTTCAAGCTTGACTTAACTGATGAAGACCTTGTCAGGCAGCTGTGAAATACTGAGAAACATAGAGTGGGAATCTACTCTTATTTGCTGGCACAGAGCTTCTCAAATCCTTGTTAACTTCCTGGTTATAAGAGAAAAAATTAACATTTTTTGTTACAACATTTGGTCTTAGTTCTCATATCTTGCTACTACTAGAGCCACTGAAGGCCCTGGAAATCTCTGGAATGATGTGTTATTTTGAATGCTAATGTACAGCTCTTGACTAGGGTACCTAGATAACTTTCAGATGGGATTGTTTGCCAAGGGAACCAACCCAGGATCAGAAGTTCAGCCCTCCCACTTGACTCCTGTAACTTCTCCCTCTCCCCACCACCCAGGGAAGGGAGAGAGAAATAAGCCCAATCACCAATGATAGGCAATTTCATCAGCCATGGCTACATAACAGAAACCCCATAAAAATACTGCCCATTGAGATGTGTAGGGAGGAGGCTATTCATTCCAGAGAGGTCAGCGAAGTTTGGCATCCCCTTCTTTAGCTTGCCCAATGCTCTCTTCCATTTGGCTATTTCCATATAATCAAGTCATCAGTGTTAGGAGTTCTATGAGCCATTGCAGTAAATGATTGTACCTAAAGAGCTATATGTAAAGCTGATCAGTTAGAAGGAATGGAGGCTTCGATTCTGGTATCTGATATGAGGCAAATCATGCCAGAGGAGCCCTTCATCATGAGTTCCTTGCTTGGAGTACAGGAAATTCTCACTATCAGAAAAGCTGACCCCTGGGGAGTCCGAACTAAATTAAATCACTGGACACAGTTGGTGTTAACAAGAAACACCTGCCATTTTAGCTGCACTCTTAGCAGGGTTGAGTCTGCATGTGGACCAAGGATTTTATTTCATGCTTCTGGGCAATTCAGTCGCAGTTGTGGGACTGATATCTTCAGCTTCCAGAATTTGTTCTTCTCAATGGGGAGCTCATAGCAAGGCTGTTCATTTCTTCAACGGCTGTAACTCAAGAAGAACTTCAGTCCCCTTGAGAGAAATCCTATGAAGATCTTTTTGATGAACTCAGGAGTCCACTCTTGGGACATTTACTCGTCCATATGCATAACAAAAACAGCACAAGCATATGATACTCAGTCATAGATTCTATCCATTCAAAAGGACTAGGAGCCACACAAGCACATGGGCCATCAAGGGTCATTTCACATTTCTGCTTCTACCTCGCTGATGACATCTACTTTCTAACCCTCAATTCTTCTTCTCCAGCCAGAAGCTCAAGGCAAGGTTACACCATGAAGTTATCAATCCCAATAACTGGTACAACCAGATCTCTCTCCATGGGGACTGCTCCATTACGTTTCCTGTCACATCCCTGCAGCCATCAGGGTCATATTGAAAGTGGTCAGTGCCACACAACGCACCCAGAAAGCCCAGGGCCCAGATGCCAATCAAAGAGCACAGGACAAAGGAGCCTCATCAGTTTGAAATCTGTAACGTGATTCAGTGCATGTGCCACTGAGCAGTGATAAAATTGAAATGTTCTTTTCCTTGCTAACAGAATATTTTTTTTAAAAAAAATGTATAACATTTTAAGTGCCAACCTTGTTCAGTTTTCTGTAGTATTGACACCCTACATTAGAGCATTCCCAGGGCAATAATGGTCCATTTGAAATGTATTTTTCTTTCACTGTTTTGATCTTTCTGTGCAAGTGATAGCATCAGAAGGATACTCTACTGACTTTTGTTCTGCCATTTTTCATAACAGTACAGAATAATAGCTTTGTTTTCAACTCTACTGAGTTGGAACAGAGAAAAAATAACTTTAAATAATATAAAATACTCTTTTGAATACTACTACTTTCCCTAGCTTTATTTTCTTGTCTCTTGAAAAACTCACACTTTCTTTACAGAATTTTCTTTTAATGATCCCGATGCCATTCTGAAAAGATTAGTATGTTTTGTGCTATGAAGAGGTGGATTCTCACTATCAGAAAAGCAGTTGTTTTTTGAAACTCTCAACCAAATCCCATTTCCCTTTCTCTGTGAGTCAGCTGAGCTGTTGCGTTGGAGTAAGCAGCACAAAGACACACAATGAATAGGCTGTCAACAACATCAGTCACTTGTTGGGGCAAAGCTGAAGGTGTGTCACCACAGCATACAACCAGAGGGTTCTTAAAAGATGTGAAGAATTCTGTCATCTGTTATCTTTGGGGACTTTGTGATCAAAATGTTCAGAGAAAAGGTTTCGATGAGCACATAATCCTTCACCAAAATCTTTTAGCTGCACTTGTGGTTCTTCCCTAAAACTACTCTTACATAGGGTCTGTGTCTATGGTTTCAGTTAGCAATAAGTTAAAACATATGGAATCATTAGCATGATGGTTTTTTTGGTTGTCTGACTGCAAATGATTATGAGGGTATGTCAGAAAGTCTGTAGAAAACCGAGTTAAAAGATAAGTTGATTTTGGCACATGATAAAATCTGATTCTCACTTTTCCCAGATGGAGGAAGAAAAAAAGGAGATTGGAAGCAGTTGCCTCACCCACTTTCCCAGATTCCTTGACCCTCCCCACTCTGATCAGTGGTCCACAGGGGCATGCATCCTTCTTAACTTTGTAAGAATCATAGAAACTTATTATTAAAAAAAAGAAATCTGAAACCTATGTAAACTTTTTTTTCCTAAACTTTACATATTTAGCATGAAGTTTTAGAAGACCCTTCACATTTCCAAAGTGTGTGTGGGGGGCAGTAGTGAGATTGTTTGGGCATCTTTCATATGTTAGTGGTTCTCAAATGTTAACGCTTGTCAGAATCACCTAGATAGATGGTTTCTTCCAATAGTAATCAATCAACGGTCCCAATTGCCTGACTCAGGAGGTTGGGGTGGGGTCCAAGAGCTTATAAATTTCAAGAGAGTCTGAGGTTATAGGTTTGAGTATCAAACTCTGGAATCGTTGCTCTCAAGCCACACCTATGTGTTCTCTTAGAGTTTCTCTACAATGTAAGGGTGCCAGTGTCCCTTAAAAGAACATCTAGCTAAATGAGCATGACCATTTTAAAAATGAGATAAGAATCAGACAGCAATCTCACTGGAATTTGAAGAGGATACTCACTTTGAGGAGTGAATTGAAAATACAGTTCTAGTTTGTAAGACAAAACAGTTGAACAAGATGATTTATCCTGGGGTTAAAAGATCTGTCCCTGTACCATGCTTTTTCAAGATCTGTTTATTTGAAGGGGGAGAGAGAGCGTGAGCCCATGAGTGAGTGAACTAACTCTTCCTCCACTGATTTACTCCCCAACTGTAACAGCCGGAGCTGGGTCAGGCCAAAGCCAGGAGCCAGGAACTCCATCTGTGTCTCCAACATGGGTGGTGGGAACACAAGTACTCGGGCCATCGTGTGCTGCCTCCCAGCCACGTGGGCAGAAAGTTGGCGGGGAAGTAAAGGTGGGATTCCACTCCAGGCACTTTGACACAGGATTTGAAAGTCCCATCTGTGGCTTAACCTGATGTACTACATGCCTGCCCCATAAACAACATTAAGACAAAATGATTTATTTGTATAGGGTATCGTTGCCTGCCTTTGAAAAAAAATTCAAGACTATATGATCTTTCAAATTGAATGGAGCTCATGTTTTGATTGGTCTTGACATTAACTGGTATATAAATGCAGAATAAGCCATTGCTTATTCTAAATAAAAGCTCCCTTCTTTTCATGTAAACAGAACCAAACATGCTCAAGAGGAAGTTGAGTTTTGTCAATACGTATCTTGGTTATTAAGAAAAGGTAAAGATCAAAAGCCATGCTAACAGACTGACCTTAACACATCTGTTGTAACAATCTCAGTCAGGATAGAAAGATGATAATATCATTTGCAAAATAAAATTATAAAATATTTTTATAGCTTTGAAACCATATCCTATATGAGAATCAACAGGGATCTAGTCAAAATCTTGAGCTTATCTTAAAGGGAAGCAAGTACCTTTGTTGAGACCAAACTGGCTCAAACCCACCAGAACCATGGCACTGTACATGCTGCACAGATTGTTGAATGAATTTAACCATTTATGACCAAAATCTCCCTACCAAGCATGCTAAGGCTACCATTTTTGAACATGCAATGTATGAAGAGACATGTAGCTGACCCATTCCTTTGTAGAACCAAGAATGTTACTTTCTTAACTGATTAAATTCCACATCCCACATGCCTTCTTTCCTTACCCCTCAACCCCGTACACTTCTCAGTAAAAATCTTTTGTAAAAGCAGAACAAGAAGTCAGCTTTGAGCTGTGCACCTGACTCCTTGCAACCTAAAAGTACACCTTACACCTTTGCTTGCAAGAGACCATGGCTTTGGTGATTTGGGCATATGCTGTACAGCATGATGCTAAGGCTCTGGAGGTTGACCACTGCCTTCACGCCATAATACACATATCTCTAGGTTATCAGCACCCCCTCAAGTATCTACTTACTTATTATGTACTGTCTTCTATAAAAGCTCTATTCTCATCCATCTGACACCATCAGGTTCTGAAATCAGTTAACCAGAATCAGTTATCTTTCAGCAACAGCTTACCTAAAGGTTCCTACTATTAGCTATAGACCATAGCATGTCTCCTGGGGAAACTATAGTCAGTCTCAAGGTGTTGGGATAAAGGACCACTGAATCTACAAAGAAAAAGAACAAAACTCCCAAGTGTAGGTTTCGAAATGTGATCTGAAATTTGCATTTTAAGTAAAAACTTGATTGAGCATGCAAGAGGACTTAAAAGATTAAAATTTTCATGGAGCCAACACTGTGGTGTAGCCAATTAATCCTCTGCTGGCAGTGCCAGCATTTCATATGTGCACCAGTTCAAGACCCAGCTGCTCCACTTCTGATTCAGCTCCCTGTTAACAGCCTGGAGGGTGGCAGAAGATGGCAAGGCCCTTGGTCCCTGTACCCATGTAGGAAACCCAGAAGAAGCTCTGGGATCTTTGTTTGGGATCAACACAGCTCTGGCCATTGCAGCCACTTGGGGAGTGAGCCAGCACATGGAAGATCTTTCCCACTCTGTCTCTCCTCCTCTCTGTAATTTTACCTTTAAAATGAAAATAAATAAATCTTTAACAAGTTAAAAAAATTTCCAGAACAGTTTTTACCTACAGGCAAATGGCTTTGGGAAAAACACAACAGCAGCAAGTAAGGGAATCACGTGAAGGTAAAAAAGACACATCTAAATATACTTAATTGTTTTCCAATGTTGTTGGTACCATTTTTAACATTTTATGATAGACATGATAAAGTACGTCTATTTCTTTTTTTGTTTTGCTTTAACCTTAAATTTAGAAGATTTAAACTAGTACTAATTAGAATAAATATACTCCCTTGATCCTAATCAATAGTTTGTATATAGTTTCATTTATATCAAATAGACACACCAAAAGAAATGTGCTCATTCTTAACTGGTTACCGCAACAACTGATCTTTATGCAAATAATAATTCTGTATAGTTTATATTATCTAATTTCAAGAAACATGTAGCTAAATTCCTGAGAATACTGTTTCATATTGACAAAATTTAAAAAAAATACAAGAACACATAAAATTGGCTGTATGCTAGAGGAAGGCGGAACCCATCCTTTAAGATGTCTGAGTATGAAGGCAAGACATTTGGAGCACTTAGGATGCTTGCCTTTCCAATGGGGGTGCCTGGGGTCATGTTTTGACAGTGCTTTCGACTCTAGATTCCTGCCAATGTGCATCCTGGGAAGTGGGAGGTGATGGCTGGCGTCCTTGGGTCCCTGCCACTTCTGTAGGAGACTCGGACTAAGTTCTGGGCTCCCAGTTTTGGCCTGGCCCAGTACCTGCTGCTCAGGGCATTTGGAGAGAGCAGATGGAAGCTCTGTCTCACTCTTTCAATCTGAGTTCAAATAAGTTAAAATAGTTTTTGAAAAGAAATCTTAATGAAAATCATGAATAAAAGCTAAATATGAACTCCAGGGGAATTTTGAAAATACAAAAAAAATGGAACTCAGATGCATTACTATAATAGTTTAAGCTTAAAATGACTTGTTAATAGATACTGAATTACACTTAGGCAAAGTCACATTGTTCTATAAACAAAAAGTTACTTTTAAAAACACCACTGATTCAGTCTGTACAATGCTGAAGGAAGCAGGATGTTTACTGCTCTTACTTATAATCTGGAGTCACGTACAAATCTCTCGTTAGCAGCTCATTCTCAAGGTCTTGTTAATGATTTGACTATGGTTGTTATTGTTTCATTAACATCAAGCAAGGGAGGCTTTGTGCCAATGATATATCTTTCTGCAATGACAGAAATAGTAAAAACAGAAGAGGATTTCATATTTTTGGAAGTGTGTATGTGTGTGGTTTTCGAAAACTTCATGGAAAATGAAGCTTACGAAAAAACGTGAATTTCAAAATGTTTTTCACTCAAACTTTAAAAAACATTTTTATATTTACTTGGGAGACAAATAGAGACAGATACATATACACATAGAGACAGAGAGAGAAGATGGATGTAGGGAGAGAGGGACCTTTTCCACCTGCTGGTTCTCTTCTGAAATGCCAGCAATGCTGAGGAACTGGGTTGTGGCCAAAGACAGGAACTGGGAAATCAGTCTGAGTCTCTAGGAAGAGGAAGAATTGTATCCTGGGGGGTGGGGGTTAACACCTTGGATCCTGAGTTAACCAGGATCAAAGATGGATTAGGCTAAGGCCAAATCCCTATGAATTAGACATTATCTTATAATTACAAACAATATTACAATAAATATTTGTATGTCTGTGTATTTGGGGGGTGTATATTCAGGAATGAAATTGTGATCTGTCACCTGTTCAACTTGCATTTTGGTTCGAAAGATGCCATATAATTGAGAACTGATTAAATACTGAGTGTTACACAAATATAGCAAAAACATTGCTATTAGCATTATTCCCTTTTTCTAATCCAATTGTAACATTTTTTGAGACAGGCAGTTCAATTCAACGAACATTTGTCCTCAACTGCTAAACCAGATGGCTAACTTTAAAAACAGTCCCTACCTGTTTTAAATTCCAATATTTTCAACCACCTCCTCTTTCATTAAGGATATTCTGATACTTGTAAATTTTTAATATAAACATAAGCATTATTTATATATTTTCTAGAAATAGTAAACCTTTGCTCTCATACTAAATTATTTTCTTTATTTTATTCCTGCAGAGAAGGGACACCGAAACTACAAACTGTAGCTCTAATCTCCTTCATTCTACTCCATGATATGGAGATCAGATAGGATGGGAGGCACTTCACAGGCGGTCTGACAGTCAGATGGTATAGGCTTAGGAACTTGCCTTCCTTGTGGTGGAAGGCATCCCATAGAACTTCCCTGGAACTGGGGGTTTCTCAAATCCTGCCTCTTGCACAGCTTGTATCTTACACGTGCAACTAATGCTGCATTATCTCTGTGTGCTCTTTTCGTTGGTCCTGCTTCTATTCTAAGAATCCCTCTCGTGGCCTAGGTTTATTCCGTTAGGAATATCTCTAGGCTTTGGAATCCAGGCACTGAACAGTATATGCCTTGCGTTGCTCTGCACCATGACCTCCAAAGACAAGGCCACTGCAAAGAACGACACCCAGCAACTACAAGGAAGATCATTTTGCAGCTTTAGTGAGATTAGTCCTGGATCCTGCAAATCCATGTGGTCAAAAGAATTTCTAGATAAGTCTTGATTTGACCTCAAATACATGTCTCATCTGTGTGTCCATTATCAAAAACAAGAGTCTGATCTGTCAGCAGGTTAGAAGAGGTCTTGCTTTCAGGGTTGAGAGTAGATACGCATTTTGGGTCTTTCATCAACTCCTCCTCCTCCCCTATTATCAAGTGAGTCATGCACTATATTAAACCATGTCATTAGACCCTTACAAATTATTTTCTCTCTCTCTCTCTCTCTCTCTCTCTCTCTCTCTCTCTCTCTCTCTTGCTTAAGCAAGCCTAAGGGAAAGAAAGTTCATCACAAATCCAGATGAAGCTAATAAAGGCTATTTTGTGCTTACCTCCTCGATCTCGGGCAGCTAAACTTTGACCCCTTCTTAATGTAATGTCCAACTGGTACATTCCTGGATCAGCTGTAGAGACATCTGCATTACTGGTTCCAGCAGTATTGATCTTCTGAAAAACAGGAAATACACAGGACCGTCAGTCTACCATCTCTGCTTTATTGGCTCTAGGGTCGAACTGTATCTTTTACCTAAATTATAAGAACTAGTCAATAAAATAAGTCATCTTGTGAGCCCAATTTCATATATATCCAGTTCACTTAAGGTTTTGAAATTTGCAAAAACACTCTAGATTCAAAGTAAAAACAGGGCAGTTACAGAAACAACCAGTTTTAACTCTGACAAGGAAACATTTCCCAAGAGAGACGGCCACTAACAGATTAACTCAGACACAAGAATACAATCAAGGCTGGGAAACAAAAAGTGTGCAACAGCAATTCACTTTCACAAAACTGAAAAAAGAATGATTTATTCAGTGACTCTGCTGACTTGTTTATCTATGCACAAGATCTCAGGCTGATGGATTATACACTTCTGCTTCCAGTCCACCATAAAACATAATTATTCAGGAATAAATTTGCCCTGCATTTTGACAGCATTTGAAAGAAATAAATTCTGAGTGTTGCTCAATTGCTTCTGAGGCTTTCTACTGAATAAAATGTACACATGCTATTTCTAAATCCATCTTTGCAAGACTTCCTCTATGAAATATTTTTAGCAACAATACACTCTTAATAATTTACTAGGTGCTGAGTTACAAAGGCCATGAAAGGGAAACAAGCCTATAAAAGAAATGCAAAAGAAACACACAGAAAAAAAATGCATGGGTCATAATTTGTAAATGCTGTTCCTTTGTACATAATAGGAGAACCTTTCTTTACATTTTTTGAAATTAAATTATTTTTTTCTGGTTCAGAAAGAATGCCTCTTTTTCTGGGAATATATACTGACAATGTAAAAACACAAGATTTTCAATTCTTTTTTTAGAAATAAAGTCACTTTTAACAAATACCATTGAGATATAACTCATATGCTATGAATTCACCTTTTAATGAAAGCAGCATTTTTTTCTTTTTAGTTCTTAAGACTGAAACAAGAAGTTTTCCTGTAAGAGCAATTATGACCAGAGGCAAGAAGCCCAAGTTTGATTGATTGTCTGAACTCATCATCTCTCTGCTGGCAGCAATAAACTGCATCTTCTCCTTGTGATTTCCTTGTTTCTATAAATGGTAGCAAGTACCCCCAGTTACCCAGGCAAGGAATCCCAGAGCCACCTTTGACTTCTTTGCCTCCTCCTCGCATCCAAATAGTTGCTCAATCTCATCCACTTCATTTCCCTATTATTTCTCCCAGTTGCCTTTTTTATGTTTTATTTCTTTTATCATTAATTTGGTTCAGGCCTGCAAACCACTGACACATGAGAAACAAAATGATCTGGGTGTTCCACACGCTAGCAGCTAACGACTGAAACGATTGAAGACCTATCTTTGCATGGTTTGCAAAGTCTTACACAAACATGCAGACACTCGTGTGTTGGCACCTGTGTCCTGTGGTTGGGTTTCAGACTTTCTTCTCAAGAAGGCTAGTATCGTATGTTGTCTGTTATTAACTTTTTAAGTAAAATATGAGTACTCTTTTAATCAACTTGTACAGATCTCTTTTAAAAATATTTTAGGTACATCTGATAAATGCATTTGAAACATATTTGTGAAATGTTTAACACATTCAATTTAGTTTCATCTCTCATCCATTTGCACTTTTAAAATGTAAAAAAAACCAGTGAAGCATATTTTAAGTATACGATTCAGAGTTAGCTAGAGTTGCCATGCCATGTATGAATGGCTCTAACTTACTCACCTTGCAATGAAAGCTTTACTTCTGATCATACCTGCCCCTTTTCTCTGTTTAACACCATCCGCCCATTCTCAGAGGCATGTGAACTGGTAACAGCATAGTTTACTTAAGTATTTTCCTACTGTAAACATTTGCATTGGTTTCAGTGTTTGTCATGATCTAGTGCTTTTATTTCCCTTACAGAATGTATTCTACCCTGGGATGACATGGAAGGGCCATCTCCCATGTCTGGGTACTGCTGAAGTTGGGCTGCCTTTCCCTCTCTTTCCCCAGATACAAGAAGGAAAAAAAAGATATTGCAAACAGTTGTCTCATCCACTTTTCCCCATTCCTTGACCCTCCCCATCCTAATCGATAGGCCACACGGGCATGCATCCTTCCTAACTATGTAAACATCATCATAAATAAATCATTAAAAGAGAATGTATTTTTCAAAAAAAGTTCAAACACTTCACACTATGAAAAACATGCAAAAATGACCATTTCCCATCTACTCTTGCCAGCACAGAATCTACTAATTATACAACTCATCCTCCAACACTACTTCCAGAACTATAAAGTGCACTGAAGCCAGTGTGAAGCACAAGAGACAGACACCGTTCCATGGCTGCACAGACACCACCCTGGAAATACAGACAGCCAACTAAGGTCATCTACACCACTTTTTAGTGAAGGGTTTATTCAGTGAGGTTTAAATTTAGGTCTAGTATACATATGCTCAGGTCTAAGTGTGTCCTGAAACTTCCATTAGGTTCTTTTATTGCTTCCAAAGAAATAAACTTACAAACATTAAGCTTAGATAGATTCAATACTTTGAAAAAGAAGGAAGGCAATGTGCATGGTCCTCCTTTGCACATCTCTTTGCAATGCCCTGGTGCGTGAGCATCTTGGAAGCAGACACATCTGAAGGTTCACACAGCGCGTTTTTAAGCCCTCGTTCTCTTCAGTGCTTCTTGGAGTTTAAAACATATAACCTACAGAGAATTGAGTTTTACAGCTTAACATGACCTAGATGAACAGACACATGGTTGGGGATCTGCATCAAAGTTGGCTAATGAGTGAGTTCTTTGTTTTCTCTCTTCTCCTTTGCCTTTGTAGGGTATCTAATACACTGGCCTTCCAGTGTACTAAGAGTTTCCTTTTCCATCCAGGCAGCCATTACAAATTAATCAACGCTGTTACCTAAAGTGAAATTCTGTGCACTCAGCAGCTATAATAAACAAGAGATGCAACATAATGGAGGTTAGTGCCATCAGTAGAACATGAATCAAAGCCAACAACCATGACAAAGAATCTAAGAACATTTCCTAGAGATGACAGTGGCACAGATCTGAAAATATGAGTAATACAATGGCAAGACTCAAAGAAGGGACCTATGTGTAAGTCCCATCTCTGCTCCAAACTCTAACTTTCTCAAGTGCACTCTGAGATGCAGAAGCAGTTGAAATGGCACAAGTGGGTGAGTACCTGAGACCCATATGGGAGACCTACACTGAACAGCAGGCTCTGGATCCTGGCCCAACCCTGACAGCTGTGTGCACTTCGGGAGTCAGTCAGTGGATGCAAGAGCTTCTTGATTCTGTCTCATAGCTTTTCCAATAAATAAAAAGAAGTAACAGAAAAAAACACATTTAATACTCAAAAGAAGGGAGTATCAGAGAAATCAACATGAATTCAGTAGTGGTCAATGATCAAAAGCTGCCTCAATGGGCTGTGAGAAGTAAGGTAGACTGATGGTAGGGTGCCTCCCTGAAGGGGTTGGGTCTGTGGGAAGCAGGGAGACATTTTAGGCTTTGTAAGAGAGAAATACTACAACCATACTCTGGGCTAAGTGTTCAGCATGCAGACATCAACAAAAGCTGGCTGTTTCTCTCTGCAGGGCAGACAAGAGTAGGGAAATCCTGCAGATTTAGGAATCATTTGTCAAGTTGCCAGCAGCGCAGTTGAAGTCAGAAGAACATAATCTCATTAGTGGTCACAGAAACAAAAGATGGATGTGAGATACTGAGGAGGCTCAGTCAGCTGAATTTGCCCAGCGACAGGATGTGACCGATGTGGGGAATGGATGGGTGAGTCATAGGCTTGTTGGAGGCCGGCTCCTGGGAGGGTGGCCAAGCTGGTGACGGACAGCAGAAATGAAAGGAGAGCCAGCTGCAGGCAACTGTCATGTCAGGTCCCAGGGGCAGCCCTAGTTTTATACAAGAGAGCAGAGCAAGGACTGAAATAGATTAGGGGGACATCTCCCCTTGGGCTCACTGCCAATGACAGAAGCAAGGCTTCAAAGAGACTTACACCAGAGGGCCTTTCAGATTCTTTATACTTATGCCTTGAAACACCTGGGTAATGCATACAGCATCAGCAAGAGGATCCATGGGACTCGCGACTGCGCTGTGTGGAAGGTCTTTTTGCTGAATGAGGAGAGCTTCTGCCAGGAGACAGAAAAACACTGACGCACTGGCAGGTGAGCGAGCCAAGTGGCTTTTCTGAGTTTTCCATTCTGGGTGAACAAGGGTCTATTCTGCGAACAGGGGTGGTCAGTTCTCAGATCAATAGGAAGTAGCAGTCCTACAGCCATGCACAGAAGGGAGGAGCATGCCTAAGTTCTTGGGATTTCCTTGGGTCCTCCAGGAACTGCCACACCCTGTGGATGACAGTCAGCTACACTGTTCTACACATTTTATTTTTCGCAGTATATTCATGAGAGGTCTAACTTTGTGCACCAACAGAACTTAAAAACCTAATGCACAGCCCTACTTAGTAGCCCAATGACTAAGGTCCTCAACTTGCATGTGCTAAGATCCCATATGGGTGCCACTTTGTATCTCAGAGACTCCCCAAGCAACCGCAATGGCTGGAGCTGAGCTGATCCAAACCAGGAGCCTCTTCCGGGTCTCCCACATGGGTGCAGGGTCCCAAAGCTTTGGGCCATCCTCAACTGCTTTCCAAGACTGCAAGCAGGGAGCTGGATGGTAAACAGGACTGCCCACTAGCACCCATACGGGATCCCAGCGTGTGCAAGTGGAGGATTTTAGCCACTAGGCTACCATGTCAGGCCCAAAACCAAATTTTAAATAAAAAATAAATACATCATTACATTAACAAATTTAAAAAATATTGCCAGCTACAGTAAAATAATAAAGCTCAGTGCTCATTTATGATCAAGCAAAACTCCTTAATTAGAAGTCGGAGAAAACTTGAATATTTTGTCCTCTGTAGACTATATATATATATTTTAATTTTTTAAACTTGGATATAATTATGCTAAGTGAAATAAACCAGACACACAAAGGTAAATACTGGTGCTTTCACTCATATGGGGAAGTTAAAAAAATTCTGAATGTTCAAGTTTCAAATATTTAACAACATTGTTAAGGAAATTAAGAGCTAGCATTGAAAAAAATGTCTTGTGAGTCATTACCAATTTCTATTTTAGTATCTCTCCTACATTATGATATTCAATATCATTCTATAATAAATATTATATATCTAAATTTCCATCAACTGATATTCTTAAATGTATTTTCTTTTTAAAAAAAGATTTATTTATCTTTCATTGCAAAGTCAGATATACAGAGAGGAGGACAGACAGAGAAGAAGACTCTCAGTCCGATGACTCACTCCCCAAGTGAGCACAACGGCTGGTGCTGCGCCGATCCGGAGCCAGGAAGCGGAGCGGCCGGGATAACAACTGGCGCTCATATGAGATCCCAGTGTGCTCAAGGTGAGGACCCCAGCCGCCAGGCCACACTGCTGGGCCTTAAATGTATTTTCTAAAACAGCATTCAAAGCCAATGAGATTTTCAAAGTTCAAGGAAGCTCGAAGAAGTGTTTGCCAAAGAAATCATAGTTAGTTGAAGATCTACTACAATGACTTTGAGGACTGGCACCTTAGGCAGAATGGAGAAAATCCGTGACAATGAATGGGTATATCCCATTATATATGTCACTCACAGCGCCTGATTAACCCACAGTGCCAAAGGAAGAAATCTTTATGCTTGATTCAAGCAAACATAAGTTCCCTGTCCACTGGTCATAGCTGAACAGACTGGAACTGTTCAGGAGGCATGTACCTAGCTGGTGGGTGATAGTTGTTATTTAGAATTCGATACTCCAAGGCAACAGTTATGGCAACTAAGATCAAAGACAAGAAAACGTTGTCAGACTCCAAGGTCATAATAGAGGAACCGGAGAAGCCACAAGATTAGTGTAAAATCCCAACCAGGAAACAGATGTTGAAACTAGGTGGAAGTCTGTGGTGTAAAGATCTGATTGTTTATAGCCCTGACCTACATTATTGCTAAACTGGGGATTTCTGCTTTTTTACTGGTCGAACTTTTTCTTTGGTGGAGCTAAGTCCTTGATTGTAACATAATTGAAACTATGCTATCTCAATGACATACACACACACACAAATGAAAAAATAAGGAAAGAGTGGGAAGTAAAAAGAGAAAAGAAGAAACGAAGAAAAGGAATATCATTACAATCCTAGAATTGTATCTATTAACTATATTAAATCTCTTTATACCCCCAAGATAGAAATCACTGAATATAAAATTAAAAAAAGAAAGATACACACAGAGCAGAGGGTGGAGTAGGATGCTGTGACAGCAGTGAGGCACAACTAACCAACACAGTCACAATCAGATCAAGGCAGAGAATGGTGGCTTGGGAGCCTCCCTCATCTGGCCTCGGAGGGGCCGGAACTCCTGGAGTCCTTGGCCCTCACAACATAAGGGGAGCAAAGGCAAGACAACGAGAATGAGGGTCAGCAGAATATCCCCGCATTGTCAAGGTGTATGGGAGGAAGCCCTTGAGGGAGGCTGAAGACAGGCAATGCTCCCAGCTCAGCCTGCTTCCTCTTGGTGTGGTGCAGCCATCAGGGGAACACCCTGGTCAGCCTTCTGCACGAAGCAAGACTGAGCTGTAGGAGCGCATTCAATAGGAACTGAAGAAAAGTCTTACAGTTAACATGACCATACCTTTTAGCACTCTTGGAGAGTGAAAGAGAATGTTATAAATAATTAAATGGGGTAGGCGTTACATCTGCAGTGAGATGCGGCCGAGGACCAGCCTACTGGAGTTCAAGTTCTGGCTCCAATCCTGATTCCAGCTTCCTGCTGATGCCTACCGTGGGAGGCAGTGGCAATGTGTCATGTTGTTGTAGACACCACACGTAGAGACCTACGCCAAGTGCTTGGCTCCAGGTTTTGGCTTGGCCCAGCCCTGGCTGTTGGCAGCATTTGAGGACCAGCCAATGGAGCTCTTTGTTTTGGTCTTTCTGTTTCTCAAACAATAATAACAATTCTGCACTATAAACAAGAGTATTCCAGAAATGTCTAAAGCTAACCTTGAATTAACTAGAAAGCAGAAAACACAATCCTATCTTTTTTTTAAACTGAGCTACAATCCTGTGTTTAATTCTGGGCATCTGATTTCCTGGCAGCCCAAACCAAACCAAAGGGCACTGTAGATATTCAGGCCTGATAAAGGGCAGCATTTACCACTATTGGAAAAGTTTGAAATTGGGATTCCCAGAATCTCTTGTCTGGAACTCCCACCGCACTTACTGCTCTCCCATGGCTGGCATGAAATTGGCGATTGTGGACCCCATTACATCAATACTGCTGATATCATTTTCACTCACACTTACATGATAGAAAATGACCCAAGGCGAAGGCAAAGAAAATTTTCTATGTCAGGTCATTCCCTTTCAAAATTAGACCAGGTCACCAGTGTTTGTTTTATCGGATGCAAAGTTCTTACAATCAAAGTAGAGATGTGAGATTAACTACTTTAGTCAGTGAGGAAAAGGAGGGTCCCACACTGGATGCAGAGTATTCATTCACTTAAACACATTTATGCATTAACAAAAAATCATGGGGCCGGAATTGTTGTACAGTAAGTTAAGCTGCAGCCAGCATCCCATATCAGATTGCTAGATTAAAGCAAGAGTATTGAGCTCAAATCAGCATTCTGCTAAAGTGACTAGCAAGGCAGCAGTTGATGGCCCAGGTACATGGGTGCCTGCCATCCACACAGTAGACCAGATAGAGTTCCAGGTTCCTGATTTTGGCCTGGTCCAGTGCCAGCTCTAGCAGCCATTTGGGAAGTCAACTGGCAAACGGACTATTCCCCCCACCTGCACCTGCTTCCTTCATTCCGTCCCTCTGCTACTTTGCCTTTCAAGTGAATCTAATAGATCATTTAAAAAGATGAAAATACAATCACACACTAACGTGTGTTACTGTAGGAATGATGAGATCAGGGGTCATGCTGTTTTCTTCTTACTTTCAAGAAATTTTCACATTTTCAGAAGCTGTGTGATATGGATTATTCCAGTACCTTAAAAACACTTCAAAATAACATCATGCATTGCTGCTTTTACTCTTTGATAACCATTGAAAATGCTATGGAATAGGTTCATAAACTTGCTTTGGTATAACAACTGCTTTCCCACAGGCAGAGCTATCCATGTGTCTCACATATGCATGTCTGAGTTTAAAACGAAGCTGGGGTCTTTTTCTCCTATTACAATCTCACAGCCATTGGTGCACAGAGCAAGGTCTTATTCACTCAGCTGTACAAATAGCAAGCTATTCCATACTAGTACAACCCAAAGAGGCAGTGCAGATACGGAGTAGCTCTTAGAGAACACTGTGATTTCTATTCTATTAGATATCATCTTGGCAAACCCTGGGACAAAATGTTATTAAAAAGTTTTCCAACAACAAAATAAATTATACAAAATTGGATAATAGCTCATAATAGAAAAAACATCTCCATTATTCTATACTGAAAGAAATACAAGGTTTGAATAAATAACCATTACAAAAAATGTAAACGGGGAGAATAGAAAAATCTACAGGGCAGAATTCCAAACAATTGCTGCAGACCTCCTTCTAGGGCAATAGGACAGAACCCCTTCCACACACTTATGCCTTGGTGTGAGCTAAGTACTGTGGTCCAAAGGGCAAAAGGTGGACAAGAAATAGTGATGGACAAGCACCTCACAGCAATGGTGAAATGCTGACCACAGCATCCTCGATCAGGTGTGATGAGAACAGACTTTACCCCCATGACCAACTTCATTCAAACCAGTACCACTGTGCCCAACCATGAGAAATGCATCAGGCACTCAAAGCAAACAAAATTCTATAAAATAGCTGGTCAGTACTGCTCAAAGCTTTCAAGGTTATAAAAAAAACAAACAGGGAGAGTCTGAAAATCTCTCACAGCTTGGAAGAGCCTAGGGAGCCATGAAATCCAAATGGAGGCGGTGGTTTGGATGAGATCCTGAGGCAGAAAAATCCTGTACAAAAACTCAAGCTTTCCAGAGAGAAAATGATGGACTTTAATTAATCTATCAACATCGGCTCTCATTTGCTGTGACAAGTGGTTCTCAGTGACAAATATTTAATGTGTAAAATTTTTAAAAAATATTTATGTATTATTTTTATTCTAAAGGCAGCTATACAGAGAGGAGAAAAGAGAGAGGAAGATCTTCCACCCACTGGCTCACCCCAAGTGGCCGCAACAGCTGGAACTTAGCCAATCTGAAGCCAGGAGCCAGGAGCCAGGAGCTAACTCGGATCTCCCAAAATGGTGCAGGGTCCCAAGGTTTGGGCCATCCTCAACTGCTTTCCCAGGCCACAAGCAGGGAGCTGGATGGGAAGCAGGGCTGTCAGGATTAGAACCAGCACCCATATGGGATCCCAGTGTGTGCAAGGCAAGGACTTTAGCTGCTAGTCTACCATGCCAGGCCCTAATGTGTGATATTTTGCACAAATTATTACAGTAACACATCCTAATCATCTTGGCATGTGAGATTTCTTTTTCTACTCAAAACTGCTCTGCTTCAAATACTGATTTTATTATTTGTAAACATTTATTTATGCATTCGAAAAAGAGAGAGACAGACTCACCCACTGGTTCACTTCCCAAATGTCCCAAACAGCTAGAACATTCCTGATTTGGTACAAGCCTAAATCAGAATTCAGAACTTAACGCACATCTCCCAGTTAGATGTCTGGAATTGAGTACCTGCACCACAAGCAGCTGGCTCTC
The DNA here is from genome assembly GCF_030435755.1 of Ochotona princeps. Taxonomy (NCBI): domain Eukaryota; kingdom Metazoa; phylum Chordata; class Mammalia; order Lagomorpha; family Ochotonidae; genus Ochotona; species Ochotona princeps. The sequence goes on from NC_080859.1 coordinate 10,921,307, forward strand.
AGTGTGTGCATTAGCGGGAAGCTGAGTCAGCAGTGGAAGTAGGACTCAAGCCAAGTCTTTGCAGCATAGGGTGGACACATCCCAACTGGCATCTTAACCATTGTGCCAAACACCCATCCACGGATAGGAATGGCAGTAAGTGTTCCCCAAACTCACCAGGGTCCTAGATAACTTTTTGCCAGGGAACCTGATAGTACTCTCTGCTGCGCCTGGATAAAATGATGAAGGTGTTAACAAGTAGAAGATTACAAAAAAAGTTTGTGGAAAAGCTCAAAATCCATGAGTATAGGGAATCTTCAACAAGCTCCTGGAAAATGCATATTAAGAAAAAAAACTATGCAGGCAATTAAAAACAATTTGCACTAACATCAATGTATCTTTTTTCAAGATTAAAAAAAAATTTATTGGAAAGTCAGATTTACAGAGAGAAGGAGAGACAGAGAGAAAGATCTGTCCACTGGTTCACTTCCCCAGTGGTCACAATGGCCACAGCTGAGCCGATCTGAAGCCAGGAGTTTCTTTCGGGTCTCCCACATGGGTGCAGCGTCCCAAGGCTTTGGTGCATCCTCAACTGTTTTCCCAGACCACAAGCAGAAAGCTGGATGAGAACTGGAGCAGCTAAGATACAAACAGGTGGCTACATGGGATGTGGGCAGATGCAAGGCAAGCATTTAATCATTAGGCTACTGTGCTGGGCCCTCAATGTATCTTCCTATTCTACTTTTCACAAGCTTTTTGAAGTCTGAACATTCTAGTTACTCCCCCAGCATGTGTTTCTGCTTTTCCCTTTAAAATCATAGCTTAATTTCCTCTTGATAATCAATGTGCTGGAGAAGCGGACTTGCTCCTCAGCTCCAAGCTTATGCCAGTGTAACACCCTGATCACCATGCTGCTTCAGGGATGGGCATGCAACCTAAGCCCTTAGCTCATTTTTTAAAAAATTATTTGTTTATGTATTTATTTTTAAAAAGAGAGAGAGAAATCTTTCATCTGCTGATTCACTCTCCAAATCTCCTCAACATCCAAGGCTGAGTCAGGACAAAGCCAGAATCTACAACTCCATTAATGCCTCCCACATGGTGGTGGAGTGGGGCCCAGTAACTTACACCATCGTCTGCTGCTTTCCCGACATATCAGCAGGAAGCTGGAGTGGAAGCAGAGTGGCGTCACATGTAGCAGCTTAGCCTGCTCTGCCACAACGCCAGCCCCGACCTAAGCTCTTCTGCTCAGGGTGAATCTGGGACACACAAAAGAATGCTGGAACGAAGTTTGAGACTGATTGTCTCCCCGCCCCTCCCACATAAGAAAGAGCAAACACACGGCTTGCTGAGTGAGGAGCCAGAGCCATCTCGGGTTTCGTAAGGTGGCCAACATGAGATCCAGCATATGATAGGGTGGAGTGATCAAATTAAGCTCAAGTTCACTTTGGAACTTTTGAGTTATGTGAGCTAATTAATTTCCATTATAACGTAAGTCAGAGTTGCTTTTTGATACTTGTCACCAAAGGCATGCCAATGAGGAGATAGCAATGGAGCACAAATGCCTGATTCATTGTACATAATAAGCCTAAGAGATAATCGCTCACTAATCTAGATGTACAGGTGTGAAAAGTGGCGATTAGAAAGGTTGCCTAACTTGTTTCTACTAAAAAATATTGGAAATGAGATGTGGGGCCATAGGCTTGTTCCTAGCCACTGTGCTAATGTTTTTCTTTCTGATGAGAAGAGTTAGCAAGTCAATGAGACACCTAAAATGACATGACAATTTAAGTTTCCCTAAATCTCATTACAGCATCTTACTTGGCTCATATACAAATGGGAGGAGAGGTTGCAGTTGAGGATAAAGCTCTAACGAAAAGGTTTGTAAATCACAGATTCAGAATTTGTTCCATAGAAAAGGTATTCTTCTCTACCTTCTACTGCTTTAAGTATTATCTACTGCTTTAAGTTATTTTAAGTAATTTGTGGAGCTTTTCTCTTTTGACTTCTAGTCAAATGGCTTTGGTGTCACTAAGCTAATTCGTTGCAAATTATTTTAGGAAAAAAACATGGTTTATGATAAATAAAAATCAGGGCTTTATAATTACAGCCATACACAGGCCTTTATATGGTGTACAAAGCACAGAAATGATACATAACTTTCTCTACCCCAGAAGCTGTCTCATCAAAAGACATGTCCAGGTGAGAACCAGGAGCTGTGGGCAGACAAGAGAAGCCACAGTGGGATGAAGTTCCTCCCACCTGTAGGATTCACGTGGCCCTCAGCCAGGTACTGGCACAGGCAAACAGCAGGATAGGTGGCCTGGCCCTTCCCAGCAGGTTGTAGAGCAGCAGCGAGGCTACTTGGCACAGAACAGAGAGCGCTGTGTCCCCTTCTAAATGATGCTTCTTTCCTGGGATGTGATTTCCAGCCTTCTGCTCATTGAAATTTACTGACTGTGCCTGGGTGAGTCAGCAGTTCCCACAGGTGTCACTGACCTTGTTGCCTGGGGCTCACTCTCCCTGCTTCCAAGCTCACTTAGCCCCCTGCTTCCTTGACCTTCCTCCTGGGCTGTCTCATGGGCAACTCCGACTCGGTGGGCCCCGTGCTAACATCAAATCTGCTTCCGACTTCAGTGTCTCCATCATTAGCACCCTCCTCCTTCCATTCCACTCCACCTTCTCACCAGATTGGTCATTGAGTCCCTTTAAGGACATTTTCAAGGCACGTCTTAATTCTGTCTTCGTTGTTTCACACTTACCATTTGCTCTTAACCTAAACCCCATTATGCTCAACCCAAATTAGAGTCATGACTTTCTAAGCAATTGCTGCTCTTTCACTTCGGCTTGCCTACCACTGTAAGAAGCAGCTGAAGTACTCACCAAACATAAAAGTGACCATGCTATCCTCTTGCATAAAATAGCTCTGTAAACCTCCAAGCATGGAGGAAACCTTTACCACAGCTCATAAAATCTTACACAATCCTCCCCAGAAACTTCCCCAATTTTGCCTCCAGCCTCTTCCTCTCAGTACCTATCATCCACAGGAACCTTGTGCGAGTTTCCCGAAGAGCTTAGCACCGGGTTTCGCCTGGAACCATCTTCCCCAGGCTATAGGTGTCACTGACTTCTGCAACTCTCAGTTCAAGTCACCTCCTGTGAGAAGCTTACCCTGACCTCTTGTCTAGAAATTTTTCCACCAGTCATTCTTTCCCACTACAACCTGCTGTTTGATTTATACAACTCAATACCATTTGGAAACACTGTATGTAGAAGCTGGCCTCCTACTGGTGGACATTATGCCCAGGTGGGACATCCTAAAATTGCCATTGTTAGAGCCAGTGCCTGGCCAGAGTTGATTACTACACCTTGACTGAAAGCAGTAAGTATCCAGTTAGAGCTCTTGCTTGTAGAAAGAGGAACGTACATCTTAAAAGGGGGAACAGAAGCTTTTAAGTTTGGTGTAATGTCTCAGAAATTAAGGGAATGAGGCCAGAAGCAGCCAAAATTGCTAATGAAAGGGGCCCAGGGTCCACAGTTGTGCCTGAGTCAGGTGAGTTTCATGGAAGATGGTGCTCTCACTGGTTGTGGGGTAGGTACTCAGCATGCCCACACAACCAAATATCTGCCATGGTGCACAGAGTAGCTCTGATATTTCAAGGTCTTAAAAAAAAAATCCCATGATTATTTTGGGCTTATTCTTTCAGAAACAGTGTAGTATAGCAATTTCATAGCCAGCCTGCTAGAGTTTGAATCCTAGCTCTGATATTTTCTAGTCATGGGCAAGTGACTTAACCTCTTTATGTCTCAATTTTCTTCCATTGAAGTGGAGATAGTAATGGGTCATGCCTCACTGGGCTGTAAACATTAAGTGAGCTAAGGGCTGTGAAAATTAAATGAGTTAATAACTGTACAGCACTTACAAGTGCCAAGGACTTAGTAAACACCATGATAATGTCAACTAGTAGGTTTGTTTCCAGAAATGCCAGGCAAATTTGCAATGAAAGCGGATAAACTCTGAGAACAATGCCTCCCCCCCCCAGGTGTATTCCAAGGACCAACCACACACGAGGGGATCATAAAAATTTACATGAGCATAGATGCTGTAATTTAATTTCTACCATCACCTTGAAAAGAATTCATTTGAAAGGCTAATTAACCACACATACACTTTAGAAAATGCACAGAAACCCTGAACAAAGCTCTGGGCAACTAAATGAATGTGAAATCTATATCAGCTCTAACAGCTATTTACACAACTTGACAGCCCTTCAATACTCATAGAGGTAGAGTTCTAAGAAATGCATGTTTCCATTATATTCACTTTTATCTTGGCTGTTACTTCATTGTGCTAATCGTCTTCCTACTGATTAAGTCTATTCATCTTGTTTTTCAAGAAAGAAATGGTAGAAAAAAATAGGCAAGGATTAAAGAATAAAGGAATATGAGCACAAGCATAAATATTATTTCTGTCTCACAACTTCCACTGCAAAAATCAAGTCGTGAGTGTTCTAAAGGAACATGAGGAATTGACTGACTAGGGTTGCTTCATAGATATTTTTCTGACCATGCCTGTTCTGATAGCCCTTCGCTCTGATGCTTGCTTTCCCTGCAGCTCACTGTACCCCTCTCTTACTGTAACACTACTTTTGAATGCGTGTCCACACCTTCCTGCTTATACTCTCTAGATGGCATGTTCTATTCATCAGTGCTGTGACTGGTTCATCTTGTTTGGAACCCGGATAGTTGGTATGCACGTAACTATTTGACATAGAACATAGTTCCTTCCAAAAGCACCTCATCCCTTTGATAGGAATAATGAGTATGCACTCGGTTCCCTCCTGCATGCACCCAGGACAGCATGTGACATGATAACACCCTATAGACACCAAACAAGTGCGTTAAGAAGATGCCTGTAACATCCAGCACTACTTATATTCTCTAGAGGGTAACAGGTCTCAAGATGATGTCACTGACTACTGTTGGTTTCCCCAGGTACACAAGCTTCTGTTTTATTTTGTTCATCCTCTGCGAATATGACTTACAGTCTTTGGGTTACAAGAATTTAGGAAGTGTGTAAGCCTCGTTGTGATTTCATTTTTACAGTGTTTGGCTTGTTTGCCATTCTTAAGACTGGATTCCATTTGCCAAGTCTCCAGATTGGCTAAGGAATGGCATAGAGGACCCTGTAATGCTGCCTGCAGCCACATAGGGGGGCACAGGTGCAGATGGCAATACCTACTCCTCTGTGGATTTGCCTTGAGGGAGCAGAGATTAACCTGTATTATCACATACCGTTTCTTGGGGGAACTCCTTAATAGCTGTATCTTCCATTGTGTGTGTGACAGGACAACAGCTATCGACATTAATGGGCACTAACCAGAGAGACATTTTCATTCTGCAGAGAAGATGCACAGCATGGAACTGTCAATGACACCTGAGCTAACAGCATGGTGGCCTCAGGGACATCTGTTCTTCGTGGGTCTCACATCAGCTTGGTTAATGGTCCATGTTGCACTTCTTAGGCATGTGGCGTAGACTTGCCCTGCTCCTCCACTCAAGGTTTTTCCTTGGTGTAGTCTATTTGTCCCATGGAAGTCAAGTAAGGGGCCTACCACCAGGGCCTAGCATGGCCTAGTGGCTGAAATCCTTGCTTTGACCATGCTGGTATCCCTTACGGGCACCAGTTCTAATCCCGGCAACCCTGCTTTCCATCTAGCTCCCTGCTTGTGGCCTGGGAAAGCAGTTGAGGAAGGCCCAAAGCCTTGGGATCCTGCACCCATGTGGGAGACCCTGAAGAAGCTCCTGGCTCCCAGCTTCAGTTCGGCGCAGCACCAGCCACTGCAGTCACTTGGGGAGTGAATCATCCTCTCTATACATAAATCTAACTTTCTAACAAAAATAGATACATCTTTAAAAACAAAGAGTCAAGTAAGGCCTGGGTAGAGGATTTTGCTTCCTAAGCTCCTTAGTAGCACCATATGATTTCTGATGGCTACTTGACCACTATTTACATATCATGTCTATGCTTACAAAAATAAAGGAGATCAAACGTTGTTATCCTTGTGTCTTCCTATTTTTTGAATGACACTCAGAGGTTGATCCTATGAAGCTAAAAGTGGTGGCAATTAAGATCATGACATCTAAACAAGGTATTTGTCAATATTTCTAAGGAAAATGAATTCAGAGACCAAAAATCATGCCTACCTCCCCCTCCCTTTCCCTACACTCCATCTATCCATCCACCACCACCCCATCCTTGCCCCCTGCACCAAAGCACCATTAGAAAATGTCCTCATCTGGACCAGGGGATGGATAAGCAAACATGGAGTAAGACTTAGCTCTCACTTATTAGGGAACTCAAAATTTGGTACTGCATATAATAAGACTTTAAGTAGAAAAGTTATTAAATCAGATAATACATTCAAAGGAAGCTTTCTGATAATAATTTCATTTAAAATATGTTCAGTATAGAGAGCTTATACTTGTGCTTGAATAGCACAAACTAACACAAATGCAGTATAATTGTTTTTGCCAACACATCTGACAAAGGTACAGAGTTTGTGTCTTTAAAAAGGAGGATTTAGAAGTTAGGATGTGAGGAGGACACTGATGTAATCTTCGCCTGTCACTGGGTCTAACTGCTGCTGTAAACTAAGCTGACAAAGCCATGGCATCACATATGTTTATATGAGATTTGCACATGAAAAGTATTGTTTTGACTAACAATATTTGCTAGAATTTGTGCCCTAGGAAAGCACATTATGATGATAATTCCTTTGTCACTGAGATTAATTTCATAAAGATTCTATGCCCACTATTGTATGAAAATACCAAATCATGATAAATGTTATTACCGATCTAGTCAAAATCATCCCAGAGGGAAGGGGGAAGCCACTAACATGGATAAATCATTGTCACTAGTTAGGGGTATACTGCCTAAACCCATACTAATTTTGCACTTATTGGAGCCATTAAAATACCACCTAAGAATTAGTAACAATGAGAAATCTAAGCAGCAGTTTGGAATTCTCCTGAAGACTGGAAGCCATAGGTGTTCTGTGACTGCTTTCCAAATCACTGGAGGTTCCACTTCTGAGGCTCCTTAGCTGAGAAGAGATTTACTGAAAGTTACAATGACTAATAGAGCTCTAAAATTTGACTCATGGCCAACAAACACAAAAGATATACAGAGAGGAAAGGAGATCCAAAGATCATGGCCACCATCTTCCTCTTTGCAGAAACCAAAGAAGTTAGATTCTGTAGCCAAGAGCTCTTGATACTTAAGTGCTCAAATCTACTTCCCAAAAACTCAATCCCAAGTTGATGAAAGAGAGAAATGTGTAGCCAAGAATTTGCACTAATGGAAACTGTTCATGTCTTGGGATATATCGAATACCAAAAGGCATCAACATCAGAACTTCACAAGTGTTGGCAAGAGCTCAATGCCCCTAATTTATTTAATGGCACCATCTTTGATTAAAAGATGATACATTTGGGTCCCTAGCATCCTTTTCACCAAACTCAAGGGTGAGGAGTTCTCAGAGCTGATTAGCTCACTTCCCTGCAAAACAAAACAAAAATGCTAGCAAGACACTTCTGGGTTAAGTACTTCCCATTAGGTTCCATAACATTTGTTTCCTGAGAAACAACACACTCTTTCAAGAACAACGCCCACCCAGTGTAATGCCAGAGCTCTGCTGAGAAGGCTTGAATTGCTGCCTGCTAAGGAGAACAAAGGTTATTGAAGCAGAGGCCACAGAAGCAAATATAAAAATCTGAACTATCAGGAAGTCTACTCAATTATCCTAAAATGACTTTTGTAAGTTAAATATTCATATCACTGTACTGCACTGTAAAAGGGTAATGTTGCCTGCATCCAGAAACACAGAAGTCAAAAAGCACAATGCAAAATAATGGTTCTAAAGAACTTGCATTTCCAGAAATTGCCGATCTATTGTGTAGTTCCTCCTAGAGAAAAAGAAATCACCTCACTTTATACTTTATCCACTCCTCAGCAATTTAATAACAATTATCTAAGTATGACAGCATTCAATGTGAATGCATACAGATGCTCAAGTTTATCAATCAAAAGAATCAAAAGAATAAACTTCCTGTATACACCTGAAAATGGACGAATTAGCTCAGCCATGGCTGCCAAAAAGAAAAACCTTCCCTATCACTCTCTCTTCTCGTTTAAGTGACACAGATCAAAATTCTATGAAATTTGGGATGAAAAAGAATATTCCAGAATATTCCCAAATAAATATTTGACAAACACTTTTCAGCTTTACCTCTTTGGATGTCAAGAGTTGGGGAGAGATAGGACCCTAGCTGAGCCATCTTGGTCCCTAAGATGTGTTTGGTAGCACTTAGATAATGCAGCACTCTTCATGTCACCAAGAAACATCTGGAAACATAGTCCACAGCATCAGGCTTCAAGTCACCTCCTTGAGGCTTAGGAAGTTACTGACAGCATGCTATTGAGGAAGGTCAAATGAAGGAAAAACAAAGACATAAATCCTGAATTTCAGAGAAATTTTTTAGTATAAACATTTCTTGGAAATACTTATACCAAAAACGCATTTATTATTGTTTCTACCCTGGAATTTTAACTTGCAATCCTGTATTTTACGTGGCGACCACATCTCCTAGCTACAGAAGAAACGAGCTCCACTTCCTCCTCCTCCTGCTTTGATAAGGATGTTGGGGATGAAAGAATGAAAGCACCAGATACCACTAACCACACTTAGTTGTCTCAAACGCATGGGGACACTGCTAAATTCTGCTCTTCATGGGTCCCTGCAGGCAACAGCTGCATGTAGCATGCAATCTTAATCCAAGTATCACAGCTTTTCCCTACTCTGCTCCAAGCTGTGCTTCCTTAGCCCAGCCACCAGGCAAGCTCAGATCACACCAAGATGTCCCCTCACAGCTGCCATGCTCATGCCTGCTGATATCTGACCTTTGGAACTACCTGAGCAGAGGAGCTTTGCTGTGAGCTAGACTATATCCCATTAAAGTTAAAAACTGAAGTCCAGATCCCTGGTACCTTGGAATCCTACATAGAAATAGGGTTGTTGTGGATGTGGTTTGCTAAAACTGGTGACCTTATGAAAAGCACAAGTTGGACACAGAAACACAAAGGATGAGAACCATATGAAGACTTTAATGAATGTTGCTACAAACCAAGGAAGCTAAGACCGGAGCAGGTCTTTCTCTAGTGCCTTCATAGGGAATGTGGCCATACCAATACCCTGATCTTGATCTACAGCCTCAAAACTGTGAGAAAATACATTTCTGTGGGTTAAGCCATTCAGTTTTTCATGTTGTTAGGGGCAGTCCCAGGAAACCAATACATGCAGTAAGTTAGCATTCTACTGTCCCGTTTACACACTAAAGCTTTTGTTCCAGCTACAGGATCTGGGCTCTGGGAAAAATGCTTTCATGATAGTCAGCTTTGTACTTCTTTCTTACCCAATTCCATACAAGGCCTGAGTCTCTAATTAGTGCTTTTTGGCTTCAAAATTGGAAGTCCTACAGATTCCCAATCGTGAAGCAATCACAGACAAGCTCATAAATCAAATCCCAGAGTGGATTCCCAGGGCTTTCCCCAGTCCTGCGACAGTGACACACTCTCCCTTCTGAGATGATGTCCATCTCCCCAGAACATCCTTGCTAGCCTTCTGAGCTTCTTAGCATACCTAGGTTCCATGAGGTATGACCTCTGAAACATTCTGCTCTGTAAGGGAAGCATTCTACACTGAGCTCTTGGGCTCAGTCATCTGTTAACACTGGTCTGCTGATTACCAAACTTTAAGCAGGAATAAAATGATAAAACATACCTGGGAAAATGTTATTTCTGTACATTAAAAAGAGTAAAAAAAAAATAACTATCAGATCATAATATATGACTAGAACATTTACATATAATAGTGAGGTAAGTTTTATCTGAAATTTGGGGAAAGTTGATGGGTTATTTTCTCAATCAGTGCCAGAGTTCTGAAATAAGAATCACCACTATCTCTTAAATTAGAGATAATTATTCCACATAAATGAAATACGTAATTCTAAAAATGGGGTCCACTGAGCTATCTTCATCAGCTTGTACCCATGATGGTGTCGTGGGTTCCTCCTTAGAGCTACTGAGTCATTCAGACTCTTGATGGAATGGACCCAGGGATTTTTCCAGAGAGATTGTCACACTTATGAAAATCAGAGATGATGTAAGTGTTTGGATGGTTGGCAAATACTCTCCCGCCATTCCTCTTCTACATATTCAAAACCGAATTCTTGTTTTCAGATTCGTAGTTAGCTAACTCCCATCTTAAGATTTAAAGCTGTCTCCTGATATATCCTCTGATATACCCTTTTTAACTCTGTCTCTGTATCCAGCAAGGCCAGAGTCCCAGGTGGAAGGGCTGTGGCTCTGGTGGGAGATGGTATCTGGAGACAAACTGGTAACAGAGAAATAGCGTACATAACTTGTGAAGGGCCCCAGATTAAATTTACAAGGCTATCTATGTGATGTTTAAACATATACACACACACACGCACACACACACACGCACACACACAAATCAAAATTGTTTGATAAAAGAAGACTCTAGTAGTTGCCCACTAAAATCTGAGTTTTAGTACCAGGACCAAAATCAGAGGTTTTTGCTTAACTGTGGCCATTCAATGCAGAAATAAAAAGGCCCAATCTCTTTCTCACTTGGAAAATACATTTTACAACTTTTTCTTCACCTTGGAAGGTTAGCAATAGGGAGATAAAATGTGGCAAAGAAATACTTTTGACATTAAAATAACTCTTTGTTATTCAAAAAGCCACGGATCTATTTTGAGACACACAGCAATGTATTTGTGAAAGTTCCATATTTTGTCATGCAAATCAGAGAAATAATACTTTAGACAGATGTAGACCAAAGCTAGAAATGATAGAATTACTTTTAGATATTTCCAAGAGCACATGAAGCATGAACTCTTTCCATGGTTTTAAGTAAGCACAGCCCCGCCTCCCATAAACCAGGAAGACAAGCTGCCCAGTCGCTGTGAAATCATGTGCTCTGAAGCTGACAATAATTCAAGGCATTATGGTGCTTAGAAATATGCCCATTAGTGCCCACTCCTAGCCAGTGTCAGTGTGTAAACTCTTCACGTATTCCTAAGAATACATGTGCTATGCCAGAACAGGCACTGGCTTTGAAGTCTGTTTGTTTGAAGTTGTTAAGTTCATCTCTTGTCTCTTTTGCATGTGAGTTACATTCCATTGAGTAAGTTGCATAATACCACTAGCTTCAGCTTTTTCCACATGAAGTAGGATCAATACCTCCTAGGCAGGATTTTAGAGACGAGCAGAAGCAATGCACCAAGAACAAACAAAAATGAGGATGCTACTTTGTCTTATAAGCAATAAACAAACACTACTGGAAAAACCAATACTTCACTCAAGTTAGTAAACACAACTAAACTTTAATTAACTTTTAATGCAATATAACTTACATAGTATAAAAACAATATACACTTACTCATGCATGCATTCCCTGTAAGTTACGGTGCATATCTGACCATGATCAAAAAATGTGAAAGTCTTATCAGAATATATTACAATATTATATAAAATACTATTGTAAGATCATAATATTATATTAAATTTTAAATGCAGCCATTCTTTTGTTGGCTTGGCTTTCCACACATTTAATATTCTAGCTAGAGGGAGTCATTAGCTCTTAATACATTCACTTCAAGAAGAATGCCTACCCTTACAATCCCATTAATGCATCATTCGAAGCTCTCTCATTTCAAGGATAGTTTACTAACATGAAGCTTGATAGATAGCGTGTGTAGAGACATGTTTAACAGAAAGATCCTGATAAAATCAGATCCTGATAAACTGTTAGGGATTTTCAAATTATATCTCACAGGTTTCTCACCTACCTAAGATATTAGCAAGTATACAAACCAGGCAAAAGTATAATATTTCATAGGACATTTTAAAATATATAAAATGGACCCAGGAAGATTTCCCCACTTAAAGAAGAGTCCAGGAGTAACTCATACTTTAAATGTTCACATTTCTGAGTACTTGGGCTAGCCATTTCTCAACAGTGAGCAGCAGGAGCAGAATCTGGTCTTCCCTCCCGGAGTCAGCCCAGGGAGGATGCTTCTGCATGACTTGGACCCCAGGAATTCACTGCATTCCAGTTCCAGTGCTGGCGTTTGCACTGTGCATTCTGATTTGACAGGGAAAACTCCTATCTTAGTGATCTTGCTTCAGAGGTACGCTGGCCGAAATTCTAGTTCTTAAAGCCCCAAATACTGCCCATTCTGGGTCTTCAAGGAAAGAAATGAATTTCCTCATGTCCCCCCCCACACACACAATTTATTTCCACTAAAGAAGTATTAAAGAAATACTCGTGAATAAACATGTTGCAGATAAATAGGTTATATGATTCCATTTCTACAAAGTCTGTTTTGCTTATAAGCCCATACTTCTGAAGGTAGTTCAGTAAGTCTGTGGATACTGGATTTGAAAGTTAAGCTTATTTGGGTGTAATTTTTTTAATCCATGTAGATATTTTCATAGTACATATTTTTTTTCATGAAGGAGATCCTTCATATGCAAGGATTTAACAGACCCCTCACATGCAGGGAATTCCAACACTCCTTCCATTGAACTGACTTTTTTCTACAAAATGTTTAAGTACCATGATATTTATATAAAAGGGGATGGAAAGAATGCCAGCTTCATGGCCATAGAATCTCTGATGCTATCTAATATTTCAGGGGAAAGTGAAACTGGAAGAAAATATGGCAAGGTATTAGCATTATTTTTTGAAGAATGGAAACTGAGGTATTTATTCTTATTTCTGTAGTTTGAAAATATGCTTATGATACATTAAGCAGCAGAACGTTAAATGTGTAATTCTTACTAAAGAACTATACTACTGTGATTAAAAAAAAAAAAAGGAGGGGGGATGGCAGGAAGAGAGGATTGGGAGGTCGAGGGAAGAAACTCTAACCTACCAAAGTGTATCCTGGAAAAGAATAAAGTCTTTAGAAATAAGAATTATGTAAACTGTTAGGAGAAGCAGAAAGCTATCACAGGAATGGTCAAATTTAAAAACCACTTGGACTGGTAGTGGCTCAACAGGTCAATCCCATACACATGCCAGCTGTTCCACTTCTGGTCCAACTCCAGCTTAGGGACTGGGAAAGCAGCAGGAGATGGCTCAACTTCTTTGGGTCTCCCGCATGGGTGGCAGGTCCTAACAGGTTCCTGGCTTCCACTGCAGCCATTCGAGATGTGAACCAGAGGATGGAAGATGTTTGTCTCTCTCCTTCACTTTGTAAATCTGGCTTTCAAATAAAAATAAAACTTAGAACAAAGCTTCTGAATAAAAAAAAGCTTTTTTATTTTTGAAACTCATATTTTGAAGTGTGATGCATTGGGGAAATGACTCATTAGTGAATATAATTTAGTTGTTAGGAAATAGTATTAGTAATGCTTTCTGTACAAATGTAATTTTGAAACATGTTCTCTCTTATATGTGGGAGCTAAAATTTAAAAAGTAAATAAACAGCAAGAAAAAAAGTCAAGGGAAGAAACGTCTGAGTATGTCGGTTTCACTACATATTTTGTTAAACTTTATTTTATATCTTTATCAAACTAATGGTTAAGAACATTACACTACCATAATTTCAGTGATCTGTATTTTAAGACTTACTGTATATGGGTGAATTGGGCATCTTGGTTATTTGATTATTTAAGATTTATTTATTTTTACTGGAAAGACAGATTTACAGAGAGAAGGAGGCACAAAAATAAAGATCTTCCATCTGCTGGTTCACTCCCCAGGTGGCCTCACCAGCCAGAGTTCAGCCGACGGGAAGCCAGGAGCCAGGAGCTTCTTCCAAGTCTCCCATGTGAGCACAGGGCTCCCAGGCTTTGGGCTATCCTCTAGCATTCTCAGCCGACCAGCAGGGAGCTGAATGGGAAGTGGAGCAGCTGGGACACAAAGCAGTGACCATATGGGATGCAGGCAAAGGATTAGCGCATTGAGCCAATGTTTTGCTGCTCCCCTCCCCAGCACCATTTGATTATTGTTCACAGCCCTTGCCTATATTCCAAACTATGCTTTTTTCCTTGTTGATCTTTTCATTTAATAAAGAATTAAACCCCTGATTAACATTAATTAAAAACATTACTTCTCCTCTCTGTATCTGACTTCCCAATAATAAATAAATAAATGTTTTTTAAAGAACGTATTATTTCAAAAACTAAAAAAAGAAGAAAGGGTGGGAGGAAAGGGGGAATAAAAGGAAAAAGAAGAGGGAGAGGGAGAAATGGCTAGATGGAGGGGCGGCAATGTGTGTCCTTAGACCTGAAGCCATGAGCTACACGGAGCATGTTCACCTCGCATCAATACTACACTGAAATGAAAAAGCATCAGAAGAAAATTTCTAAAAAAAATATTACCATCGTATTAGTCCATAGAAACTACTTAGAAAACAAGAAAAGTATTCACCAGATATGCATACAGTATTACAATGATTTTAAAAATATGTATTTGGGGAGCAGATGGCTCCTAAATTCTTAATAATGTTGGGCAAGAACAGTCTGGGGTAACAAAGCCTGGTAAGCCACAGGATAAACGGCTCCTGGCACCCCTAGATTGATGTCCAGAGTGCTCAGTGCAGGACAGAAGCAGCAATCTGTCTTTATTTTGCAGCCCCTGGTATGAAACTCACCGGCCGCATGTCCCATGGAAGTCAAGGCAAACTGAAGAAGGGAAGCAAGGGCAGAGAGCATCAGTGTAGATTGCCATGCCATGAAGACCAATATGAGCTCCCAGCCCATAGCTTGGGGCGTGTTCCAAGGCTGAAGGTAGGGTTCTAATGAAAGGGTAACTATTTCTACCAATTGGGGCTAGTTTGATTAAATTTCAGGAAAAAAAAGAAAAACAGGCTTCTCAAGATAAATCAGTATCCTAACCAATCATTTGCAACCTAGTGATTTTATGGCTTTGGATTTGCTCTATTTATTTACTCTAATAGAATGAAATTAGCTATTTTTTCACATATTAAAGCTCTACCAAATAATTTAAATGTATAAATGATTGATGTTTCATCTTGAGGGAAGATACAATATAACATTACTACTTTGTTGAAGAATCGTAAAGAAAAAGACATACATGCTTCGGTACAAACTTTTATATAGTTTAGGATTTGAAAATGTGAACCATCTGAGCTATTCGCATCATTGTATTTTTTGCTAAACCATGAGTCATGATCAGAAGCACAGGCAGAATTTCAATATGAAGTTAAAAGAGTAAAGTAATAATTGAATTTCCTGGCCTGGGTCTGTACCAAACACCTTCTGTGTAAGGGGAGTTCAAAAAGTTAATGGAAAACAGAATTAAAAGGCAACTTCCTGATGATACAAAACATTTTGGAACCATGCATATGAACAGTCTTGAAAAAATTCACAACAAACACACATAAAAAAAGCACTGTACGGATTTCAAAATCTTTTCCAAAGTAAATTTACCTTTTAATTCCATTTTTGCAAATATGACTTTTTAAAACATTTATCTGTTTGGAGAGAGTGCTCTTCCACCTTGTCCATTCTCCAAATGCTTACAACAGCCAAGGGTAGACCAGGTCAAAGTCAAGAGCTAGAGATTTAACCCTTGTGAGTCACAGGGGTCAAAGCACTTGAGCCATCACCTGCTGCTTCCCAGGGTGCACATCCTGGGATAAACACCTACTTCCAGTTTCCACAGAGTGTTCAAGGTACCACATTATATTACCTTTGTCAACCTGGGCTTTCTGAACTCTATTTTGCAATACAATAAGGTTTCTAAGACCTCCTTGGCCTGCCTTCTCCCATTGTTGTGGTCTTCCAGTGGCACAGAGCATGGGCAAGTACTTTGGAAAATACCAAGCCTTTGACAAATGACATATGCTACCTCAACACAGAATTAAGCTAAAAATCAGTGGGATGGGTGGGGATAAATTTACATGTAGGGAAAATTGTTCTACCTGCAGCATTTTTTCCCCTCATTTTTTCATCTCCATCCCAGGAGAACTGCAAATAGGCTCACAAGGAGATGAAATGAATAGTGTGTGCGAGAATGTTTTGAACACTCTCTTCTTAGAAACTCACAGTTCCTGGACCCCAGAGCTTATCTTTTCCATGACAGCTCACTGGTCATGCCCTGTGTCCAGGAGCTCCTCTTCACCAGAACTGAGGGGCTCAGAAGCTCAAGTTACACACTAGTAACCATCACATCTGTGGGGATGCTCAGTGAAACCCTTGCTGGGAACTGGACACAGACATTTCAGTCCAGTCCTTTTCATAACCTATATTCTATATTGCAGCACCCTCTTCTCCGGGTCGAATGAAAGGGACAAAGGAGGAGAGGAGGAGAGGAGGGGGTGATGTGCAGCGTGGGGCAGAAGTCATGGGACAGGGTGGATGAAGGATGAGTGCAAAAAGGATGTTCCTTATTTCTATGCAGGTTCCTTTGATTACCTGGAATAAACTTCCTCACATATTCTCAGAGGACTAAGAAGAGAAATTCAGAAAAGAGGCAGTCCAGGTTATGTTAGTTCTCCCCCGAACCTCTCCTAGCTCCCCCTTTTCCTTAGCATTAGCCTCACTCCTCTCCCTGCCAGATGAGCTCTCTGTCTCCTTGGGACAGGTACTCCGGTTCCTGGAGTGGACAGGACTCCTGATCCACCTGTTACCAACGTAGACTTTACAAACAAGGGATGAGTAGGGCATCTTGGGCAACCATCTCCCAGAGCTCTCAGATCAGACATCTTGGGCAACCATCTCCCACAGAGCTCTCTTATCTTCGCTGGCATGGTTATAATCATCCTTAAGTTAAAAAGATTTGGGGAATTCCTGCAGGAAGTTGACCAACTATTTCTAAAATTACTTCTGTTGGAAAATGTACCCAAACTTCTTGTAAACAGCTGTGTAGGATACTCTTATACTTAAGAATACTGGAAAATAAAATCTACTTCAGCAGGTATACTAAGGTTAAGCTGAAGAGAGGACAGTGAGGAATCTCATTTTTGCAATTAACTGAGAAATCTTCAACCCTCCAATCTCTGTGGATAGTTGGTGGATGTTTGCAAACTAATTTCATTCTACTCAGACTTTCAGCCAATATGCTAAAATGGAATTTGAAAAGGAATCTGCCCTTAAATCTATATTTGCTTTTCTTTTTTTTTTTTTTCAGTGATGTACCAAAACAACCCATTGGGCCTTTGTTCACCCTCCTCATCCTCTGTTAACTTCACTGGACATGCAGATCAAAGACAAAGAACAGAAGACACGGGGAAACCCACATTAACACTCTGACATCTTTCTTTTTTCCTTCTATGCTAAATAAAGGAAAAGACACGATTTTAAGAGGTGGACCCAAAGCAGGGTGAATTAACATTAGTAAAAGCAGAAAAATCAGGGATAAACTTCCTCGAGGAGACCTTGTCGCTAAGTTCTCAGTATTATATTGGTGAGAGGATTCTCTCACATGGTGCTATAGTTGCCAGGACAGATCGATTGTCCTTCCATATCCATTTTCTCACATCTTCTAAAAGGTTCTTTTTAACAACCAACATTTATCGAGCTCCTCCTTTATGGGAAGCACTGTGTTAAGTATTTGGCATTCACCATCTCCTTGAAACTGACAACAGCACTGGGAGGTTTTATGGAGAACATTGCTTGGCTCACAAGGACACTGAGATACAGGCAGGTGCCAGAGAGGGGTAAGGGGATGGGCTTGGACCACAGGCCGAGCCCTCTATCCATGCATTTCCTCCTCACACTAAGCTTGCTTGCTGGGGAAGAATGGGGTTATGCTATGTACTCAAGTCACTAGTTAGCAACTTCAGACTTACCAATGTTAAGCAAAGTAATCCGAAGACAAGATAGTTGAGTTTTTGTAAGAGAACGTTTACCCTCTGAATCCTCTAAAGTGTCTTCTACAAAGCTGTTCACCCATCCTGGTTACAAAGAGGCCAATAAGTCCACACCCAGACAGTCTGCCTCCGCTGCACCCATTTTCCTAGAGTATAGAGGGAGGCCAAGGCCCTGATGTCTGTGATGATAATGAAACTTCATTATGGGATTAAACTTTGAGCATCTGCTTTAGCACTAAATGCACCCAAAGCTCATGTTGAAGCTGCAACACATGTCTCCAGGCCTGTTTACCTGAAAATTGTAGGATACCATGATTATCCATGTGCATACTCCACATATTATAATGTTGGTAAGATAGGGCTGATAACCACATTTGTAAGAATGGCCAACAACTGGTTATCACCATGAACAGTAAAATACACTGAAAATAAAGCCTCAACCCAGAAGTCCATGGGGATTCTGTCAGTCCACGCTGCTGTAAACAGTACGAGCACATGGTGACAGGTAAACTTCCTAGGATGGGATATTTCTCACATATCCTCAGAATCTTCATGATAATTTTATTTCACAAATATCCAAGCTTAGTAACCCATCACAACTTTGTGGGATACCAGTAAATACTCCTTTTGTGTGCATGAAAATGAGAGTCTATGCAGTTGCGAGTCATTTGACCCTACAAACAACAGCTAGCTGGGATTTTGAATGTGTTCTCAACAATGTTGAAGGCCCACCTGGGCTGCAGTAAATTCCACTCAGAAACTCCGAGGTACAGTCTCCTACCAAAGCCCATGAGTACACCAGCAAGGCCTCACAATATCAACATCGTTCACAAACGGTCATAAAAAAAATCCCAAACAAAATACTAAGCAAACTAAATTCCCTAATGAATATACATGATAACTTCCAGGAGGTTTACAGATGATAAACGTTTCTGAGGTTATCTCATGAATTGAAATTGGATTACCACCAGAAATCGATGGATATAATTCACAGTAAAGGAGAACTTCATAGTGATTTTAAAAGCTAAGGTGAAATTATCTGATGAAATTTGATATTCATTCATTTAAAAAAAGATTCAGGCAAGACAAGGATACAACTCTCTAAATAAACTCTATAAATGATAAAGTAACGAACAAATACTGTATTTATGGTAAAATATTACAATGCTTCCCTCTTAGATTTAGAAAAAGAAAGGATAGCCACTGACATATTTTGATTTTTCTAGACATTCCGACCAAAGTGAAGATAAAATGGAGTGATTTAGAAAGCAAGAAATAAAACTAGCTGTATTTATAAGCTGTTTCTATGGAAAATCAAAAAGGATTTACAAATAACATTGAAATGATAATTTGCTGCAAAATAAAAGTTTTACACAGAAATAATATCACTAATCTATAAAATATACTTGCTTATATTTTAGACTATTTTCAACATACATTTTGTTAGGACAAATGTCAAACTATTCCCTGTTGTAAACTGAGAAAAAAAGTCATTGAATTAATGTGTTCTTTAATGAAGTCTTTTTAAAATTTTGACTTTATTTGAAGGACACAGAGGTGGAGAGAAACAGTTCCTTCTAAAGTTCCTGCAACAGCCAGAGCTGGGCCAGGCCAACACTGTAAGCCGGGCACTCAACCCAGTCACCCATTCGAGTGTGAGGGACCCAACTACGTGAGGCATCACATTCTGTATCCTAAGGTGTAATTAGCAGGAATCAGGAACCCACAGTGGAGCTCAAAGTCAAAGCCAGGATTCCAATTTGGGATGTGGGCATCTTAGGCTGTATCTTAACCTCTGGGCCAAATGCCTGTCCCAGACCTTTGGTGTTTTTTTTTTTTTTTTTTTTTTTAAGATTTATTTGACTTTTTATTGGAAAGTCAGATATACAGAGAGGAGGGAAAACAAAGATCTTCCATCTATTGATTCATTCTCCAAGTGGCTGCACTGGCTGGAGTTATGCCTATCTGAAGCCAGGAGCCTGGAGCCTCTTTCGAGTCTCCCACATGGGTACAGGGTTCCAAGGTTTTAAGCTGTACTTGACTGCTTTCCCAGGCCATAGACAGGGAGCTGGATGGGAAGCAGGGCCCCTGGGAGCAGAACTAGCTTCCACATGGGATCCCGGTGCGTGCAAGGTGAGGACTTCAGCTGCTCAGCTAACTTACTGGGCCCTGTCCCAGATCTTTTCTGACAGGGATAAAGAAGTAACTGTACTAGTCCATTAAATCCATTGTTATCCTATTTAAAGTCACTTAAATACTGTGCACAGCAAGAATTTAATAAATAAATTTTCTATATATGTTTATACATCTTCTGTATGACAGGGTACTTCAATAGCTTGGGGAGGGCTGGTCATTTGGTCTCATGGTTAAGTCAACAATCAAGATGCCCATTAGGTCCCATGACGGAGTTCATGGAGTTGATGCTGGGATTCATCTCCTAGTTCCAGCCTCCTGGTGAAAACAGACACCAGGAGGTAATGCTGATGAATCAATCAAGTGACTGGGTCACCCACGTAGGACACCTGAATCGGGTTCCAGGATCCCAGTTTTGGCCCTTTGATCCAGTGTTATTGTAGGCAACTGGGAAATAATCCAGTGGATGAGAGAGCTTTCTCGGTTTCTTTCAGCCTCTCAAAACTGCTTTTAAAAGTCTGGCAAAAGGGAGTGAAAACACATGTATTTGGGTGAATTGTTTAAAATTCCATGCATCATTCTGTTCTAGAATGCATCTCCCCTGTACATTTTGAAGACTCCCCTCCAACAGAGATTATAGAGTCAAACAGAACTCGGACACATCTGGCTTCAAGTTTCTTAACACTGAGTAAATGTTTGGTAGATTTCTCTTTTTTCTTTTTTTGATAGATTTCTTTTGTAGACCAGGAAAAAGAAAGAAATGTTAACTGAATGGAAAAATAGTACTTGATTCTAAGAGACTCTATATGCAGGAATTTTATCACAGTTATTTTTAAAAGGCAAACAAAAGAGAATTAAAAACGCAGGAGTGCCAAGTGGAATATCTGTATCCACTTGGTGGCAGGCAGAGATGCGCAGAGCCTTGTAGCTCTACAGAAAAACGTCACAGGCTCCAGCACTCTGGGACACTTGCTAAGCAGGACACACTTGAAGGCTCCAACTGCTTGATGAACCACGTCTAATTTTTACCAGCTTTGTTTCTACTTTGCTGTTCCTGATTGCTTTCTCAGCGTGCCAGTTTGCAGTGCTGCAGTTTTCACGACTCAAAAACAATAAAATAAATTAAAACAAAGCATCTATGTCTAAGTCAACACACAGTCTATACCTGGGCCGCCAATTCTATTTTGAGATTGAAGTTCAATGCCTTTTCCCCATATTTTCCACTTTCACAGGGTCTCCAAGAGGAATTGCAATACTTTTACACAATAAATGCACACAAGGACATCATTCACTTCCAACAGCAGCTCTTTCAGAACAAAAAGCAAGTTCGACTTTGCTCCAGGGGAAGACTGGGAGAGAATACCAGGTCTCTTTTTCTCTTTTTGTCTTTTTTTTTCCCCTGGAGAAAAACTGAAACAACAGAACAGTCTGTGCTACATACATAATTAAGACAGATGTTCTCAGTCATACTTTTCATTGCTAATTTTGACAGCCAAAGAAATGTGCTTGTCTTTTGTATAGCCATCTATTTTCTCTCAAATGTGCTCCGTTTTTATCATTGCCCACTATGACTGCTCAGAAAGTACAGAATGTATTAATGCTGCATAACGATGCAAGAATCTGCCATCTCACTGACAGGTCACTGAGTGCAAGTAGTTATTGTGGATATTGGTAATAATTCTGAAGTCCATATGAAATATCCCATGCATTCCTGACTTTGGGTATGCTCATTGCCTTGGGAGGGTCTTCTCTGGCAGAAGCCAACTTGATCACATGGGTAAATTTCACAAGCACCTTCCCTAAGTTAACCCTGCCTTTGAGAGCATAGCATTTATTAGTTTTTAAAAATGAAATATTAATTTCATGTATTTGAAGGGCAGAGTGGTTCACTCTCCCAAATGGCTTCAACAGTCAAGGCTGAAGCAGGTTGAAGCCAGGAGCCTAGAGCTCCATCCAGATTGCCCATATGGGTGAAGCGGCCCAAACACTTGGGCCATCTTCTGCTGTGTTCTCAGTTGCATTAGCAGGGAGCTGGATCAGAATTGGAGCAGCCAGAACATTAGCGGACAATTGCATGGGATGCCAGTGTTACATAGAACTGCTTCACTTGCTGTACCATGATACCAACTCCAGATGTCCTCATGAAATTTTCTATGCATTCCTCACCTTATAAATTATGGGGTGCACTATGTGGCTGCTTTCTTCTACAAAGTAGTTAAGTTGAACACTGTGCCAAACATAAGAAAGCTGCTTACTGGTACCTTTGCTTAGTCCACCTAGCCTTTGCGAACACAGCATTTATTTCAATAGACTAACAGGAGGGTACTTGAAGAGTTACATGGAAAAAAGAATTCAAAGATAAGTTTATTTTGATAAAAAAGTTTTGCATGAACTACATATTTAATGGAATATATTTACTTCATGCAAATGTATAATATGAAAAGCTGCATGGATATCATCACCATAAACTTATCTTCACATTCTATTTCCTACGGACCTTTGAAATATATAAATTTCACACATGGAAACACGTTACATTTAAAAAGCTTTTATTTATTTACTGTTTGAGAGGCGAGGACAGAGATGGACAGCTTCCATCTGCTGAATCATTTTCCTGACGCCTGCAACAGCTGCGAGTGGGGCAGACGAAAGCTGGGAGTCAGGGACTCAATCCAGGTCTCCCATATGGGTGGCAGAGTCGCAAGCACCTGATCCACTTTCTGCTGCTTCCGAGCTGTACATTATCAGGAAGCCAGAGAAAGGACTCGAAGCCAGACAGCTAATATGGGGCGTGGGTATTATGAGCAGTGTCTTTAACAGCTGTGTAAAGCAACTTCCCCTGAGACATCCCATGTGTTGATGACCCTGCCCAGCTAACATTCCAGCAAGGATAGAACTGGCTATGCTCCTGTGCGTACAGAGAAATTTCAAAAAAAAAATCACGCTCAAACCAACCACAGAGCACACTGCGCTCCTGGCCTTTGCCTCCTGCCTACTGGAGGACACTTCAGACAGAACAGAAATGACCAGCCCTGTTATTCTGAAAGTGCTGTCAGCAACCTGGAAACCACCACAGTGGAATCCCCAAAGAGAGGCAGGAATATCTTTGTTTTTCATGATGGAGTTGGTATTTTCACACCCGTATTAAAACACTTGTGTTAGGATCTGAATTCTTTCCTTTTCCACCTCCGCAGTACCACATGTGACAGGGCTGTGGCCACAGGCCCTTTCCGCTGTTATGTTATTCTGAGTCCTGCTCACCTCCTCCTCTGAGGCAGGGCAGCAGGTATTGGAGCAACGTGGCCAGCAGGGCCTTGGTGGCTCTTCAGGGCCACACCTGCTCCAGTCTCCACTAATTCCCTTCTCCTTTGTCAGGGGGAGCTCTAATTCTGCCATGTAGATTGGGAGGTACATTTAGGAACTCCAAAGTGCTCAACATTGGCAGAACCTTTAGCACCTTCATAGTTATTTTTAATCCTTTAACGACTATTCCAATCCCAGATCTTTTAAAACCTACTCTGTGGGATGGCCCTGTCCCTTCCAGCAAAGGCCAGCTCAGATGACACCAACCCAAGCATTGCTCCTGTCTCTTCTTCCTTTGGACATCACTTGACCTGAGGACCAGACTTCAGGTCCTCAGTAGTCACTCTCTGGGCACTGATTTGTGCAATGCAGGATCATCAGGAGCAAACAGACTGGTAGGAGGGACAGCTTTGTGGCAGGCTGGGATGTGGCCTGGTGATGCACCCAATGTTAAGTCCATCCCCCTAACAGGTAACACAGACATAGGAATCAGAGTTAAAGGTGGTAGGTTGAGCTTATTTTAGTCCCAACCAGGACTGCATGAGAGAGGCCTAATCTGGCAATGTGGTTGAGGGAAAAGTGGTAAAAGGTGATCTCTCTCATTAGGGAGATGGCAAAGTTCTAGTGCAAAGGAAGTTTCATGAGTGGAGGCATACCAGAACACATTCCAAGAAGAGGAAGCAAAGAGTCTTAAGCCAAGCCAAGTAGACTGGAAAGGAAGGAGAGAGAAGGGTGCTTATTTCTGCCTAAAATACTGAATAAAGCAGATCTGGGCAGACAATCACACGGGAAGCATGCTCAGTGGAGGCTCACCTGAAACACAGTGAACCAGGTGGGTCCTAAGCTAGTATGGGGCAAAATTACAATTCAGAAAACCCACCAGTCAGTTTGCCTCTGTGACCTTACCTGGTACATGGCCAAGGCCTTATGGGTAAGGATGAGATCCAGACAAGGTAACTTCCCAAGGCAAAGACTGTACATGGAGCCCAACAGTGCTGCCTGGCTCATTATTTACAGACTGTGAGATAGTGTGGACCTGGACTTCCTGGATACCTTCAGTGCCAGACATTGTGCCAGGCATTTCACGCTCAAGGATACTCAAAAGTTCTATGGGAAAAAGTTCATTTTGTCAATTTTTTAAATTAATGCAATGCTTTTACCCATCAAATATACATTTTCTATGAAGTCTGTTAACTTGTAAATGAGAAAATCAAAATCAGTTCTCCATCCTATTTGGCCTCAGCTTCAAAGTCATTATCTTCTAGCCTATCAACTCAATGACCTTCCTTCATTGTATCCTGTCACAATTTCGACTGCATCCATTGCCATTCAGTATAGTTCACAATTTGATATTTAGACTGTGATTCAAGTTCCTTGTTAGCATATGTTATGTCCATTTTGTCTGCCAACTGATTTCCCCTGTACTCTCTGGCCTATAGGCTCTCAAAAAACTCAATTTCATGCCTGGCATGGTAGACTAGTGGCTAAAGTCCTCACCTTGCATGCACTGGGATCTCATATGGGTGCCTGTTTGTGTCCCAGCTGCTCCATTTCCCTTCCAGCTCCATGTTTCTGGCCTGGGAAAACAGTAGAGGATGGCCCAAGGCTTTGGGACTCTGCACCCACATGGTAGACCCAAGGAGGCTCCTGGATCCTGACTTCGGATCAGCTCAGCTCTACTGTGGCTAGGTGGGAGTGAACCAGCGAATGGAGAATCTTTCTCTCTGTCCTTCTCTCCGTAGATCTGACTTTTCAATAAAAAGAATCAATCTTTAAAAATCGAAAACAATCTTGTTTACATCAGCTGAATGGATAGACAAGGATGACTTGAATCACCAGGGCATAGTCCATGAGCTCGCAGACCTTGTGGGCTTCAAGTTTCACCCTGGGAAAATGTGGCTACTGCACAGACATCTAAAGGCCAGAATGGCATCCACAGCCACATAAATGAGAGTCTCCAATTCAATCTACCACAGATTAGACTTGAATTAAAACCTGGCAATCTTAGAGTTGTGTAATGAACTTCAATTCTCCACTGAACTTCCAGGAAAACAGAGTAGCTAGAAGCTGGCACATGAGGAAGTCGATCTATTTGTATTAGTTTCCAGATTTTTCATATAAGAAGACCACTAGAAAATGCATCAAATGCATGGGAAAATAAAGTTTAATTCATTTGTAACTATCAGACTTTCCCAAAATCTAATAGGAGACAACTCCTTATGACTTTCTTGTTGGGAGTATGAGGGAGGGTGGAGGGTCAGCTAATTTACTGGAGATTGGAGTGTCTTTTCCTTTGGAACAGTTTGACAAGCTGGCCATTTTGTCAGGATAAAATCAGAATCAAGAAACATGATTAGTTCTGTTATATATTAAGTCTTACCCTCCTAACCCTGGTGGATACATGCTGAATAAAACAAATTACATAAGGCTGAGAAAACATTAGTATAAATAAGAACTTGTAAACAGCAGTCCAATCAATCACTCTGCTTGTCGAATTTACCCTTTGCATAGTATGAGTTTTTTTTCACATTTTGCTCAAGATGGTCTCATATGAAATGATGGCCCCACTGACTGTGGACCAGCATATGCCTGAATTACAGTACCAGGAAAGAGGCTTTGCACTGATTCTGGTGAAATCCTGGTAGCACAAAGTGTGATAATGGCATACAAACCTATCTGTTGCTAGTACCAAAGCCTGAATTTTTATTCTTCATTTAGGAGGAAGAACTGGAAGTCCAGAGATGTCAAATAATATTCTCATAGCCTCACAGCTGATGGTGGGGTGGGTTCTATGTACTCCTCCTCCCCAGGAGTTCATTCCTTCTCTCTTAGCCTCGGGCAGAAGAGAAACCAAGCACACATCAGTGCATTTGCTGAAGCTGTTGTCTGTTTAGTTGCCAGATCCCAGCTTCTTCGTCTATCGCTTTGTCTTGTTCTGGTCTCAGAGGTCAGCCTCTCTCTGCTGACAAAGACCAGTGTGGAGTCTTTGGTTCAAGACTGAAGACACCCAGTCGCTGCTGCATTGCTGACTACATTCCCCCAACTCTGCCCACTCTCCTCGTCATCCATACTGAGCATGCAGTGGGAAGGGGCCGGAGACACTTTGAAAACTGAAGCTACAATGCTTTCTGTGAGTTCACCTACAAAGATTCCCTGTTTGCCTGTGTCTTTCCAAATGGTTACTCAATACTCAGAAGGGTTCCTTGGCTATGGAAGAAGACAGTGCTAGGAAACAGGAATATACCTCGTGTAGCAAAGGTCATGAAGCTGTACAAGAAAAGGCATGAGTGAGGAATGAGCAGGTGTACGTGGTCACCTGCAGCTTTCCTGCACTGCAGTCTACATCAGTGCCTGCCTTGATTCCTCAGATTTCTCCAGAACTGGATGTATTTCCATTCTTGAGCTACATCCATGACCTCATGAATCAGAATTTCCCAAGCCTAGGCCTGAGAACACTTGGTCTGAACATGAGTCCCTGCTGAATGTGTTGGTGTACCAGGTAGTAAAGAATCACAGACCCATGAGGTGAAGGTCATGCTCCTGAGTGCCACCTCCTGGAGAGCCAGGGCGCTGCACAGCTCCAAACACTGGCCTGGGCGTGGCTGCCAGCTCTCAAAGGAGCCACTAGGAGAGGCAGCAGGTGGCAACTTTCAGTGCTTTATTACTTTAAGGACAGAAGTACATTCGGGTTGCATAATTTGAATAGGGGCATGCTGCCTGCTGAATACAATGATTCACATATATGGAGTTCTCTGTCATTTTCAGGTTGCACTGATTTTTAGGACAGGAAAACCTGGAGGGTTCTTGAGGTACTTAACTAGTGAAATCTGGCCCTCAATGTGGGATGAAAGGTGTACCTGCAGTACCAATTGAATAAAATAAAGACAAAATTTCAGGCCTGAGAAAGTTTCTCAGTAGAATTCAGCATGAAAATTCACCTTTCTCCAATATATATATATATATATATTCTAGTGGTCAACAGGAAATTAGAATGAGCTTAAATTAACTTACACTGTCTAAGGTGAACATTTTAACAAGAAGCAAAAATCTTTCGTGCCAATGTGCATGTAAATAAAATGATGCTCCCACTGATGTGGTCAAGAGATTATAGAAATAAATGTCAGGAACCCCAGGCCCAGCTGGGCTATCCTGAGGCTGGTTTTGTATAACCTTGGAAAAGTCAATTTGCCTGCAGCAGAATATTCTTTTACCTGCAAAATGACATGAGTTGAGCTAGTTGATCTCTCAGATACTTTAGTTCCATAATATGGAAATAGGATTTATACAATATTCACAGAGACAGCATGAAAGTTAACAGGTGGTGTAATACTTTGAATAATTTGGATTTATTGAACAGATCTTTTTAAATAAAACTGTGGTTTCTCTTTTGGTTAACTTCTATATTTTGCTTAAAGCTTTAGAGCAATAAAATGCAAGAACCTTTCACATAAACTTGCAAAAACAATAGATGCAAAGGCTTTAATGAGAAAAGTATGTGACTCTTAAAACAGTTTTCAATTTTCAGATAATTCCTTTAAAAAATATGGATGCTTCACATATATATAAAACACCCAAATAGGGACTGTGCCATTTTCAAAGCACCTTCCACGTGACATCCAGGAAGAAGCATATTTTTCTAATAGACCTGATTCAGTTGTCCAAAAGAGATGTAATTTGACCTCATTTCATTGTTTCTGACCAAATACCTTTACAGGAAATATTTCTCTGTGCTTCCTCCCCTTGGACAACTTCAAGCAAGAACTTTCAACTTTCCCTCACTTAAAACTGTTGTCAGCACCAGTGACCTTGTGGTAAATGAAATACCTCTGGCATTGTAACATACCTTTTGAACACTTCAAGCATCCATACACTGTGCAATTCATCAATAACTAGAAACAATGAATGAGGCTACATGGTCCTTCTACTTAAACATTCATAGGACAGGTTTGTCAAAAGTCATCTATTCATTCATGCTAAATACGAACAGGTCTTAAATTCTGAGGCAGGGACTGAGTAAAAATGTTTTCAAGTGAACAAACCTTGAGGTATTTTTTCCCCCAGAATTGGCTGCAAATCTCACAGCAAATACTGAATTGGGAAAAAAAGGAGTCTTAACCTAAAATAATTCATGGATTCTGAATGTGAGATAGGCTAGAGGATGAAGTTTTCAATGTAGGATATCAAACCAGCAGGAAGACCATGTCTCCTGTGGACCAGGGTAATGCTTTCCATGGACTGTTGACGTGGAAGGTGCTATGTCTAAGGAAAGGAACTCATCCTCCAAAAAACACAGAACCACAGTGACATGCTTCCAGTACCTAGGGTGCCTGTATGCCGAGGAATGGAATATCCACCAGTGGTGACCACATGCTGCTTTATTGAGGGCTAGGGGCAAGAAAATCCTTCCAAAGGTCTTGTGCTGACTGCAGTCTTTTCTTCCTTCTTCATTTTGATTTTAATGATTGTTTTGAGTCAAGGCCAGATATGTAATTTTCCCAATAGAGTTGTTCCCACTGTCTGACACTTGGACATATTTTGGCCCTACTTTGTTATACTCAATCAAGTGATTTTTTTGCAGGAAAAATTTCTGTGCCCTGCTTTCCCTGGAAAACTGGAACAATAATCATCTTAATACCCCCTGAAAAACCTGAAAAATTTCCTAGCCCCAGCCCTTAGTCATCATCCTCCTTTTGGAAACCAACACTCATGGCTGATGGACAATGCTACCTAAGTGTTGGTTCCCAGATTTAATTTAAACTTCAGATATAATTTTGTGGAGGAAAAGAAGAGCCTTTGTTTCAAGACTGCAAGAAACATGGTGGGTTTTGTGAATAGGCACTGAACCGTGATTTAAGAAATACCTTTTTTTTTAATATTCAGCCTTAGTTTTTCTTCATTTTGGTTGATGCCCCCGATAATAAAATAGTCTTGACAATTCCCATGAATCTATGTGTTCAAATTGACCTAATTTTATTATTTATCTGTATCTCACTCTATGCATATGTAATGCTTAAAAATACATATGTATATACATGCATAAATTTAGTCTGATTTAATCGAGACAATTATGGTTTATCGCATATTTAAAAAAACTCTAAGAAATGGTTGGAAAAGCTTTAGACAAGAAATGACTCATAGCTATGTCCATTCCATATTGAAAGCTATCAGATAATAAAATATGAGATGAACTAAGAAAACTCTGACATTTCACATCATTCCTCTCAGTCCACAAGCTCAAGGCTGTGTGTTTTCAACCCAGTGTCAGGTACAAAAGTCATGAGTCAGAGTATATCTGGGAAAGTTCCAGCTTTCCTAGCCATTAACCCTTCCTTCCTTCCCTTCCATCCTTCTGTCCCTCCACCATCCATCTTCCCACCATCCATCTCAACCATCATTCACCCACACATCTATCCATCCATCTTAAGCCAACTGGAGAAGGAGCATTGAGGAAGGTCTCTTATTATTAGTACTGTATTAGCTAAGAGTTCACATTGTGAAGCAAGTTACTGTTACAAGATCTGAAGAAAACACAAACGTTTGAAAACTACCAAGGAATTTTAAGTGTGATTCATGCAATCTCTGGGGAAAGTAGACAAAAACGAACCTAGTTGCATGAAGGACTTAAAGTTTTCCATTCTGCCATTGTTCAATGTGCTCCTTGGCCTAAATAACGACTTTCATTAGGAGATTTCTAGGGAGTGAATAGAGAAAAGCAGACACTATGTGAATCTTCCCTGAAACCACAAAGCTCCCCACAGCACTCTTTGAGATTACATTAGATGGCTACATACTGTGAAAATGCTTATGTCTGACCCTCTGCCTCAAAAAGCCCAAGAAACACTGCCCAAAAAAATCATCCAGAACTGCTAATTTCTTCATGCTAGACATATATTGCATTAATACTCATCCCGTCTTACACGAGTTCACAAATCATTTTGATATATCTTTCATTAAAGATTTTTATTTAAATGTTCAATCATTTTAAACAGATGCAATATAGTTCTTTCAATAAATTTCTGATTTACGAAAGACCTGGGTTTCATTCAGATCAAGAGCGTTGGCGTCATCAAAATGATTAAAAGTGGTAATATTAAATAAATTTCTTATTGTTTCCGTAGCTCTCTACAGGATTGTTTCATATTACTAATGTCAAGGGATTCTAACTAGAGGCAGCAGACAACAAAGGTAGCTATCTTGGCATGAAGCCTGAGAATCTACTCATTCTGGTCACTCCACGACAATGATGATTTGAGTGACATCAGGCCTATATTATTTGATGTTTATGCTTCAGTTTCTCCTTCTGTAAAAGTACAATATCAATAACAATAGTGTTCAGTTCTTACAATGGTAATGGAAAATAAATTATCTCAGAATGAAAGTACACAGACTGATTCAAACACTTGTCATTATTATAATTTTCATCTTGGAGAGAAATACAAAGTGGGGGATTTGCAGCTTATTTTTAATATCTGAGTATGCCATAAATTGCCATGTTACTAATCCCATCCCACTATTGAAATGACTCAATCAAAGGAAGACCAAGTGACTAATTTGATTATTTCTTCTAAATTAAGATATAATTAAAACCATACAGACCTTTTCAAAAGCTTTCTTACTTGGACTCGGCTCACAGACTAGCTCATGACAAACTTCAGAAGTTATAGCAACGGCACAACTATGGATTCTTCCACTGGGTTCAGAGTGCCTCTTTACTCAATCCTGATGTGGTCAGGATTAACGATTAGCATTTACAAAGCACCTAAGAACTTATGGACTGGTAAACCAAAAGCAACTAGAGAGAAGACAAGAGCTGCATTATTATATCCAACACAAGAGGAGGGTTCAACATGACAAAGAAGTATGGATTCCTCCCCCTGACTTCCCAGAGCTCCGAGTTCTTTCTTCTAGACCACAGGTTGTTCCCTTAGCAATTTCTTTAAGATCCATACCTATTTATTAACCTGTTTTCCTTTATCTCCATGTGGTTACATAGCAGATTCATTTAATTCTTAAAATCCAATTAAGCAAGAATTTTGCTACAAAGCAGAACTAGGACTTACTCAT
Organism: Ochotona princeps; assembly: GCF_030435755.1. Lineage (NCBI taxonomy): Eukaryota > Metazoa > Chordata > Mammalia > Lagomorpha > Ochotonidae > Ochotona > Ochotona princeps. The sequence continues at coordinate 10,952,723 of NC_080859.1, forward strand.
GAGATAACATGATGATAAATCCCATTTATCTCTTTAAATCCTAAATTGAAGCACAGAATATGAAGACAGCATACACTTCTCATTTTAAGTATGCTTTATTAAAAGAAATAGTTGGGCCTGGTGCCATAGCCTAGTAGCTTAAGTCCTCACTTTGCATGCATTGGGATCCCATGTGGGCGCCAGTTCTAATCCCAGCGTCCCTGCTTCCCATCCAGATCCCTGCCTGTGGCTTGGGAAAGCAGCTGAGGATGACCCAAAGCCTTGGGACCCTGCACTTGCATGGGAGGCTCGGGGGAAGCTCCTGGCTTCAGATCAGCCCAGCTCTGGTCAGTGTGGCCATTTGGAGAGTAAATCAGCAGACGGAAGATCTTCCTTTCTGTCTTTCCTCCTCTCTGTATATCTAACTTTCCAATAAAAATAAAATAGATGTTTTGAATTCTTATGACTAAGGAATAACATTTATTAATACCATCAATAGAAGGAAACTTAATGAATCTGTCTTCTAATGTCAACGGTAAGAGATTTTGCAGAATTTTCCCTTAATCTCCTGTGTTCATTAGTAGAGTAGAACATACTTCATTTATTTCTATAATTGTGAAAAGTTACCTTTGCCTTTCTTCATTATCCTCACTGTAGCGTTCTATTAATATAGACCAATTCTAACAAGTAGCTGTAAATTCATCGATTGCTCAAATTTTCTTTATCTCTTTCTATAATCTTTCAGGAACTCTTTCTTTGTCTCTGCTAAATACTTTCAATAAGTATATTCAAGTGCCATTATTTTTATTTGAAAGGAAGAGTTATAAAGAGAGAAAGACACAGACACAGACACACACACACACACACACACACGCTAGAAAGATTGATCTTCCATTTCCTGGCTTACTCTCAAATGGCCACAAAGGCTAGAGCTGAGCCCCAGGCCATAAGCAGGGAGCTGGATCAGAAGTAGAGCAGTTGGAACACGAAGCAGTCCCCATGTGAAATCTAGCCAATTATGGTACTACACCAGCCCAAACATTTGCAATTTTAAGAGCTATAAAATCCCACCCCAATCCATTAGGCATTTTTACATTATGGCTCATTTGCCCAGAGTAAGGACTTGGACACACAACTATGGCAGTAACAAAAGCCAGGTGTTCTATTTCGATAATAATTGAAGAAATCAATGCTCTATCAAATGAGACCTAACAGAAACTCCTTTAGCCCACAGAGCCTGCAGAGGCGGCTCTGCAGAACATTTACAAGGAAAAGAACTTCCTAGAAGGATTCCATCAGAAATTATCAGTTGTTACTGGAAGAAACAGTTTGATGGTACATACACACAAGAAATGAGTTTTCTGATCAAGATTTAGGTCTTTACACAGATATTTGCTGTGCAAAACAAGGTGCCTTTCTTAACCCTTCTTCACTTCAAGGCCTTTGTGGAGTAATTTGAGATGGTGAATAAATCAAGCTCCGAGTTGCATATGTCTTATTGTGGCGTAATCAGTTGAGACTTCTATGGTGCAAGCAAAGCACCCTCTTGTCAAAGGTGTCATTGGATCTTGAGAACCAATGCTAGCAGTTAGAGGAGGGCAGTCATACGTCTCATTTCCTCACTGTTGGTAAACCAGCAGGCTTCCTCCAACACAGCAGCAACTCAAGCAGCATACAGGGACGTTTTTGGAGATCAGGATGTGCTCTTCCTACAGAATTGCCTTCTATGCTTTAGTTCCACATCACCATCGCCTCAGAGCCTTACTAAAAACAGATTAATGAAGAAATATCCTACTATGTGCCTCCAATGATGCAGAACACAATAGCAGCATCACAGGTTAACCTTCGCTTCAAAACAGCATGGGATGGTCACTCAGTGAACAACTTTTGAGTGAGATGGTGTTCCCTCAAGTTATGCCTGTTTGAATTTTAAGAGAAGCCTGATGTGATAGTCTAGCAGCTGAAGTCCTTGCCTTGAACAAGCTGGGATCCCATATGGGCACCGGTTCTAATCCCGGAGGCCCCACTTCCCATCTACCTCCCTGCTTGTGACCTGGGAAAGCAGCTGAGGATAGCCCAAAGCTTTGGGACCCTGCACCTGCATGGGAGACCAGAAAGAAGCTCCTGGCTCCTGGCTTCAGATTGGCTCAGCTCCAGCCATTGCAGCTGCTTGGGAAGTGAATTATCAGATGGAAGTTCTTCCTCTCTGTCTCTCTTCCTCTCTGTCTCTCTTCCTCTCTGTCTCTCTTCCTTTCCACTAAAAATAAATAAAATTTCAAAAAAAGAAATTTAAAAGAGCCCGGGAACTTCAATAAAATTTTGGTTTTTATATTCAGAGTCTATCTTTGCAAAACAAATTTTTATGTAAAATGGAATTTAATAGCAATAGTTCATAGAGAAGAAAAATTAGACATGCTCCTAAAAATTCCTGGGTATTTCTGACATCTTTAACCCTTTCGCTTCAGGAAGATACAAAGCCAGTATTTAAAAATAGGTAAAAAATTTACTCTTACTACAATACAGCAAAAGATGTGATTTTGTTTCATTTTTGCAACAATCCAATCAGGCATTTAAGATCAGAAAAACCTGTCTCAAGTTCCCCACTATTGCTCATCTCAGAACTTAAGAATCTCCTACTAACTGAAATCTATAATTTGCTTCTAAGACCCATGTTAGCTAACAAGGTGAGCCTCTTTCACCAGAACCATTATGAGAAGGAAAAACAGACAGATGTCTTGCTCTCCCGCTCTGCTCTTCTTGCCAATACCACTTGTACTGACCCAGGAAAACAACCAAAGGATAGAGTAACAGAGAGGACAATATGTGTGGCCACTAGTAACCACAAGACAGACTCTGGAACAATGCAGGGGCAATAATCAGGCACTGGCTTGAAGCAGATGTATTTGTCTCTCTTCATTGTATGGGAATTTGATCACTGAAGTACAGCATAAGGAAAGGCTCTGAAACAGGGTATCCGACTAACCCGAATAGCTCCTTCCTATCGAGGATATAAAGCACCGTGTGCTGCATCCTCGAGCACTGAGTCCTAATGATCCATCTCATGTCATAATCCTTTAAGGGCAGGTGCATTTTCACTGTGCAGGGTCCCCAAGACTTTACTAGGGCAAAGTCATTTTCTTCAAAGTTTCCCTTTTCTAATTTGAGATACCACCCTCCAACATGTTCGCAAGTTGAAATGATTTCCCTTCCAAAGAAGACAGAAGCTACTTTTCCTCCATCAGCTTATTAACATTTTGGCTTTGACAAAAAAAAATGAATGATTGGATCTATATCTAATGAAAACTAATTTCTATGTCTTTGTTAGAAACTTGCAATTTTGTAATGGGCATAATATTGAACACAAATGAAACAACTCCTACGCATAACATTGAACCAATTAAGAAAAGTCAAAGTATGCATAATGCCACCAGTTATTAGACATTTTTAAAGCCTTAATTCATTAGTATCTTAAAAATCCATTGCTATGGCTCTCAAATTAGCCTTTTCTACGTCAAAGGAGTGAAAGGCCTAAAATATAAGTATCTTACCTTATGTGACTCTAGACAACACTTTAACTTCTGATTTAATTAGTATTGTTCCTTTAATAGATGAAAACAAAGACAACATTCCTGTCTTTCATTCTAATTTCATGGTGGCAAGCTTAAAGATTGTTCTCCCGCAAACTCACATTTCAATTAGACTGAAATAAACTGCACAAAATTCACTCTTTGATCAGAATGAATATGGTATTTCCTACATTATTGCTAAATATGTCATCAAACATTTGTTTTTCCAGGTTTTCCAGGTTTTGCTTATAAGCCAAGATGAGACAGCAGATAAATTTGTGGGGGGTGAAAGCAAGAAGAAAACAAGACAGTCAGCTGTCAGTGTGCACAGCCTGTGGTTCTGTCCACAAATGACAGCATTCGACATACAGAACGTCAACAACCCCCGCCGCGTGTGCAGTGACAGCAGCAGGTGCTCCCAACCCGACTTTCACTGTCACTTATTCCCTTTAAATGCTTCCGACAGACGTGAGACGTGCTCTGAGGTCCTCGCTTGGTGAGCTCATTCTTTTAGCTTTTCACTACATTTTCAAAAAGAGGCACTTGAAACTCCTAGCTAAAGGTCAGTTGTGATCCTTAAAATAAATTCAACAATAAGCCTCTCATTTACTCTCTACTCACAGATTTGTTTCTATTCCCAGAACTCATACAGGAGTGTCTCCAGCAGCAACAAAGCAGGTAGGTTGTGATCAACTCATGAACATTTCAAAGCAAGCACATCACTCAGAAGTTTATAAATTCGGGAGCCGTTTGTTTAAACGGAAAGCCAAATATAAAGGATAAGATCTGCACTAGTTTTCCTCTTTAAACTCTGTAATAATACCAAGACTACTTATTATTTCAGTGGAGGAATAGAGCTATTCAGCTAGAGTTATTCACAATACAACTCAAACAAAATCACGTAAATCTTACATGTATTTCATTTTTAACCAAGATCACAGAGTAACAAAAAGGGAAACAATTTAGAGCCTGGGGAGTTATTTAACTCTTTAAAAAATAACTCATTAAGTCAATTCAAAGCTTCTAGAATGTTTTCCTTTCTTAGGCACTATCATTTTTCATTATCACCTACTATAAAAGGAGTATGATCTTTAAGCTCGGAATCTCACAAATACATCGTACTGTAAGTTCAAAATTACTTGTATTGGAATCTCAAATGCTATCATGTGGTCCCTGTGAGAAGACATTTTCTAAGGCATCATGACAGACTAATACTGTTACATTCACTCAAGGCTGCCACAGACCCATGAGTAAACCAAAAATATGCTACTTACCCTATGACAAATCAACGGCAAATTGCAAGCACTTTTCAGCTTACAGCTATCCAGCATAGTTGGTTAAAAACGAACCAAACATCTTTCACTCCAGGGAGAGAACTGCATCTCCAGACTTGGCTGCCTTCACTGCACGTCAGCAAGCGAAGCTGTTCACCTCCAAGTGAGAGCAACAACCTCTTGCACAGAGCACTTGCTGCTCCGAACTGCAGTGAGTTGGAATGAGAGGAAGAGAACCCGTGATGGTTAAATACCCTTGCTTCAGAAGCACAGGATATGACTCAACTCTCACACCAGTAGGGGAAGAGTTCCCCTTCGTGAAACTGTTAGTGCAGGTTGCATAACAAACATTACATTTGGGGTCCTCAGATGCTTACAGACTAATATTTAACCTTGCGCCTGCTACATCCAACATGCATTTTTCTTAGCAGTCAACCTTTTTTCTCATGAGAAAAGCCACCGAAACAAAGGAAAATAACACTGCATCTAAAGAATTTCTGCTTGCTCTCTGCAGTTAATGTTATTGAAAGTGTGTGAATTTGGCCAACACCCTGACAGATGTATCAAAAGCAGAACATGCATCAGAATAATGTGCAGAATAAAAACTCCATCTTAATATATAAGCAGGAACGACTCATGGAAAACAACAGAATGTTCTGCACGAAGTAGAGAGTAGGAATGTCGAGGCTCTGCTGTTGTTTCCTGCAGAAATCCTGCTGCTCTGCTGCCTTTAACTTGTGTCGCTAGCTCTGCCCACCTCTCATGTTCAGCAACTTCCGTGACCTGTTCCATGAACATTTCTCAAGGAATGTGACTAATGTCATGACTCCTCTTGTCAATGTCACAATTTTCTGTGCTTTCTCTACCAGTCACTATTCCTGAAGTCTGAGCTGTTACATTTGATCACACACTGATTTGTTACATTTGAACATCTCAGTCAGTACAAGTTATAGACTTAGCTGCTCAGAGAAAAGCTACATAAATTTCAGTCCACATCTATTACAGTCTTAGATCCTTGGTGAAAAATCTACCACATTAATTTCAATTGCCATCACTATCATGAAGAGGGAAAAAACATTAAAATATGCATGTGAATAACAGCAGACTGAAACAACCTATAGGAGAGTTATCAAATGGAAAGAAAACGATGAACCTATGTTATGCTAAACAGGTTAGGAGTCATGTTTGAAAATTTTCAGACAATGTGGTATATCACTATGGAATACTATTAAGTCATAAAAAAGAAAAGAAATCTATCTTTTGCAATTAAATGAACCCAACTGAAAGCCATTACGGTTAATGAAATAAGTAAGTCCCACAATGGCAAATATCATGTTTCCCTGACTTGTGGTAATTAATACAGAGTACAAAGAAATGTAATCAGTGTGAGTGAGACTGATATCCTGGGATTAGATCATTGTTTGTACCCTTTGTCTCTGTTTGTAATCACAAGCTTGACACTCAAAGTGATTTGAAAACATACCATTGTAAAAACTAGGGGGGTGTGGAACCAAGAGGGGGGTGAGTGCAGAATGCAGGCAGAAGGGAGGGTCGAATGGGAGGTAGCACTATGCTCCTAAATCTGTATTGTGAAATACGTACTTGTCACAGCAAGGAAATTTTAGCAAATATATTTGATGGCAGTTTTCTGAATTGAAGAACTATCCATTAATAATCCCCATCTCTCATACGGTTTACCCCATATAGAATGTTACGATCAAACAACATACTTATTTGATGAGTTTAGGAAAACAGTGAAGATACTTAGGATGCCTTGGCACTTAGGACACAAATATCAGTACTCTTAGAATGTCTATTTTTCTCCTCTTCAACAAAAACAAAAGAAACAAAAGCAAGGCCCCATAAAGCCACTAACACTATTTCACAGAGCTACAATACCAGGGTCAAGGATGACCCAACTGGAACCAGTATCTTCCCTTTCACTGAAATGAGGAAGGAGATCAAGTTATAGTACATGAGGTGAGAGCTGCTAGCTGTCATATTTGCCACCACATCATGTGAGGCTGTCTGAAAATGAGGTAAATCAAAAAGAAAGTCAAAGACACGCTGGCAGATTCCTGACAATAATTTTGTAATTTGGGGATGTTGGCAATATTAAGCCACATCTGTCCCGCTGCAATGAGGGATGTACTACAATGCTCACTACAGAACTCCTTTGATAATAAAAAGGTAAGGATACTGTGAGCGATTTTGTAACTGATTACCCAGATGAGCTTCCCCCAAAATGAAATTCAATGTGATGCAGAAAAAGTGCATTATCCTGGTAGTAAATGAATTCTTACATGCAAAGTCACATAACGAGGCCATGATGACATTGTTCCACCTGCGGACAGGTGGTTATGTCTTAGAAAGGAAGGTAAAGGAAGGGAATGATGCAGGACCAACACATCAATCCTTGCACTCAGTCTAGCACTCAATGCATAAATCCTACAAAGACGAGTAGACACATGACCTTAGACATTTGAACAGAATGTTCTTACTCAAAACAATCATACAGCAACTCGTATCTGCATGCCTTGCTACATTATTCACACTGTAGCTGGATTCTCTTAGACTGTTTTCTTCAAACAATGAAACAGTTGATAGCATTCTTTTGTGCCTCACTCTCTACTGTTTACCAGGCTCAACCGGTGTTCTATGATTTTTCAGTCTGGTGAAAGGATATGTCAAAAAGATGACAGAAACAAAGAGGACAGAGAACAAGAAATAGAAACAGATACTAAGCTACATTAGAATCTCCAATGGACCTTCTAACATCGACTATGGTTTTAAATTTTTCTTTTGTCTTGGCTTCCTGCAAGCTCTTTTATTGGCTTCATAAATTACAGCTTGAATTTATTCATTTGTAAACATCAACAATCCATTGTTTATATCAACACGACTTATATTAATTCAGCTAGGCTTGGATCAGAATAAACAAGCTTGCTCATGAAGAGCTCACAGAAAAATTTCTAGCTTCTGAATTGGTCAAAAAAATTGACTTCTTAATTGTCTCAAACTTTAAATCTTTTGTTGCTTTTCTGGCTTGCTCTAGTCCTTGGGAATCTTCACATTATCTCAGGTATGTTAATCCCATCTCCAAATTCCATATTTCCTTAGATTTCACAGTATTCCCAGTGTAAAAATTATGCAACTAATGATGCTGAGTGTTTGAGGCAGCCGCTGGGGCGCACTTGACATGGTTAAGGACTGGAATTTACACAGGTCTGACAAATTGATCCAAATGCTTCTCTGTTTTTACCCCAAAGCCCATTTATTCTCCTCACTTAAGCTTCCTGTATAGTCTGTTGCTTCCACTTACAATCTGAACATCATACCAAACTTCCTTCAGATTTTCTGGAAGAAGGGATACATTAGATACAAGTGAAGCCTCATCCACTTTATTTTTTCTCTTTCCCCAAAGAGGAAAAATCTCCAAAAGTGAATCCTGGGTTAACTTCTCTTATTTCTATGTAGACATTTTATTCCTTATTTAGATGTGTGCACACCAATAAGTAAGACATGGATTTGCATGTTTGAAGTTTTATGAAGAATGATCTGGTGCAGAGAGTTAAGTCACCACCTATGCCACCTGCATCTCAAATGGGCTGCAGTGTGTGTCCCAGTGGCTCCATTTCCAATCCAGCTCCCTGCTAACGAATGTGTGGAAGCAGCAGAAGGCGGCCCAAGTATTGGGGTCCCTACATCCACATTGGATACTTGGATGAAACACTTGATTTCTACTTAGCCCACCCCAGGCTGCTGTGGCAATCTGGGTGTGAAATCACTGAAAACAAGCTCGCTCTCTCTCCCTCTCTCTTTCAAATATAAACTGAAAAAACTTTTGAGAAAAACAGAATGGTTTTGTGGTATACGATATACTGAATCCCTTTGTCCTTTCCTGAATCTTATCTTCTTGAGATTTATCTTGAGTTCTACACAGTTCACTCACTTTAGCTGGTCAACAGAATTCCCAAGAATGTATTCATTCTATTACTGGTGAACACTTAGGGTATTTCTAACCTGTTACTGTCAGCTCCTTGGACATGTTTAATGACAAGTTCATGGATGAATCGCAGGAAGCGCACAGCTTCCCTTTGACTAGGAATTGCCAGGGTGCCTTCCACACAGCCTGCCTAGTTGACAATTCAGCCAGAAGCGGGAGGGTTGTGGGCACCCCACACTCTTTCAAACACTATTTTTACTGTTATTCCAGATGCTGAACTATTAAGGGTACTGATACTTCAGATTCAACATTTTGTTCTTTGTGATTGGTACTGAATGTCAATGTTTCAATTTGCATTTGTATAGCTAAAACTGAAGTTAAGACATTTTTGTCTCATGATTATTGGCATTTCTCATATTGGGTTATTTGCTTTTACCCTTGCTTGCTTTTTGGAGGTCTTTATATAATAGTTCTATTTAGTCAGTTGTGTGAATTACAAATAACACCCTTAGGGCTGTTTGTATAACCGTTATTTACAACAGTCTTTAATGCTTTTTATTATAAAATATGTGGCATATTTTGAAACACTTATTCATCATTTAGCTGTATTTCTTGAGTCAAATGTATGAAAATTAGGGGATACATTTCACTCCAGTAATTAAGGTGCCTGCCTCCCACATTGGAGTACCTGGATTTAATTCCTAGGTCGGGCTCCTGCCTCTAGCTTCTTACTAATGCAGATTATGAAAGGTAGCAACCACCTTTCCTGAAGCAGAATCAACAGGGCCGGTTGTATCTGAAGGGGAAGAGATGGATTTCTCTGGCTTCTGAGCAGGTCAGCTCACCATTAATGAGTACCTACTGTGTGCCTCACATTGTGTTAATGTGCATAAACACAAACAGATCACACAATCAAGCAATTTTAGGTCTGTAGGCAGGATGATAAAATAACAGAGAAGTAATCATGTGTTAGATATTGTGCTAGTGGATTCTTTAACTTAACAACAGTTAAGACAGTAAATATTACTGTGAGAAATATACAAGATATTCTGGGCACAGGTGGAAGATAGTATGATATAACATTTTATTCCAAAGATCTTTAAGATAAAGTGTTCAAAGGGTCTAGTGTTTCAGAGCAGGGGATTAAAACACCACCTGTGATGCCAACATCTTAGAGGAGGGTTGGCTCAATCCCTGGCTGCTCCACTTCTGATCCAGCTTCCTGCTAATGTGCCTGGAAAGGCAGAAGATGACTCAAGTGCTTGGGCCTCTGCTACCCAAGAGGAAGAACAGGATGGAGCTTCAGTTTCATAGCCTTCCTCTGGTCTAGTGCTAGACATTGCAGACCTCTGGAGATTAAACCAGTACATGAAACACCTCTCTCTCTCTTTCCCTCTATTCACACATACACACACACACACACACTTACTCACTCCCACTCTTATTCTAACTATTACAAACCTGTGAGATACAGTAAAATAAAACCATGAGCTAACGTTTATATTTTTTCTGAAATAAATCTGTTTCCCAAACAAATCACTCTGAAATTAATCCTAATTTATTTAGAAGATTAATAAAAATCAACGTGAGAGAGGAGGGAAGCAGATTATTCATGCACAGAAAAGAAATGTTACCTAGGAGACAAATTCATTTTTACAATTAGCTATCCTAGCCCCTGGCATTTACTCCATTCATTAGACACACATTAGTCAAAACGCTTCTCATTCTTAAGAGAATCATAACAGTGCCCACAGCTCATTGTAACTGATGATTAAAAATTGATAACAAACACTGAAAATAAAAATAAGCTCTTGCTCCTTAAGGAAATCCCATGATACTTGTGTTTCTAAACAATGCATGGGAATGCACCTCTCCCATAAACACAAATGTTGGTATTGATCTCTCCGTGGAGGCCAGAGCTGCAACCTGTACAGAGAACAGCACTGGAGACTGCTAAGTGTTCATCCCCCAGGAGGAAGCCAAGGCTCTGGAGCTGCAAACAGAAGGATGGCCGTAAGCAGCCCGTATTTCCTGGGGAAGCATGAAGGGTGATCCACCTTCTTGAAACCGCAGGGTTTTTCCACTTGAACCTTTCTATTTCTGTCAGCCCCTAGGTCTTACAAAGGAAAATGTATTTTCCTGCTTGGGAGGGACAGTGAAGCAAGTCTGAAGATGAGAAAATGATAATACCATGTGAGACTTAAATTTGCATTAGAAACACAGCTGGTCGGAGCAGAGAAATGAAGGCAACTTCAGCTGTCAGAATGGTGCAAATTCAAATGCCTCAGGGCAGGGACATTGCCAGCCAGTACTGCAGACCCATGTGGGGAGTCACAGGTGCTGAAGGAAGGGCAGGGCTCCAGCCTTTTCTAAGTAGGAGTCTCTATTCAGCCTCCAACCACTTGGAAAGCTCTGGATTTTTCAATAAAATCTATAAATCTGGAATGTAATGTGAATATTCCCAGTTTTAAACAAAATGTTTATTGTCCCTTAACTGAAAGCAGAAAAAAAAAAAGATGTGGGCAGATAATGATGTGTACATACAGAGAGAGGAAAAGAGAGGCAAAGAGAATGAAGATGAATGTCTTTGATTTACTCCCCAAATGCCCCAATCAGTGCGGGGTGGGCCTGACTGAAGTTCCATCTGGCTCTCCCACGTGGGTGGCAAGGTCTCAGGCACTCAAGTCATATTCTGTTGCCTCAAAGGAAGCAACAGTAAAATGCTGAATCAGAAGTGGAGGAGCAGGGACTTGAACAAGTATTCTGATATGGGACATGGAGACGCAAGCGATGGCTTAACCCACTGCAACATGTTGACTGCTCCTGCTGCTGACTTTCAAATATTAGCTCTGCACAGCTCTGAAACTCATGGCTAATCAATCTTGGAACTTTAGGTACAGCAATGATCTGATTAAACATATTGGTTCTACCTAAAGGCACAATATGTCAAGCAGGTAAAACAGAGCGTAGACCAGGAAATAAGTTAAGAAAAAAATTAAGAAACAAGCATGGCCAGGTGTTGTCCAAATATTGCATAGGCTGGTGGCAAGTTCTCTCCACAACCCCCTCTTTTTTTAATATTTAATTCAATGGAAAGGCAGATTTACAGAGAGAAGGAGAGACAAAAAGAACAATCTTTCATCTGCTAGTTCACTCCCCAAATGGCTGCAATGGCTCGAGCTGAGCTGACCCGAAGCCAGGAGCTTTTTCTGGGTCTTCACGTGGGTGCAAGGTCCCTAACTTTGACCCATCCTCTACTGCTTTTCCAGGCTACAAGCAGGGAGCTGGATAGAAACTGCAGCAGATGGAACACAAATCTGTGCTTATACAGAATCCTGGTGTTTGCAGAGGGAGGATTAGTTAATTGAGCCATCACACCAGGCCTGGAACGTCCTTTCTTACCATGGAGTTGCCCCCTCTAATTCTAGGAAACCTGGAAACTCAGCAATAATCCGTTCTTCTGATCAGAATTGGTGTTTTATTTTTGAGGGACATGGGGAGCAGCTCTGCAGCAATGCTTCTTATTCTAAATAAACCACAGCATGGTTGGAGACTGGCCTCCCCTCCCCATCAGCCAGCCTACATGCACATAGTGGGCAGGGTGGGCACAGGGCTGCCTGCCTGTCTCCAGCAGTTTCACTTCCTCTTGTAAATGCATGCATTGGCATTTTGACCTTGCACGTGTATCCTACGAGCATAATTAGCATGATGGCAGCTCTAGAGGGCAGATGCGCTATGAAATTGCTGACATGTGGCATTCCTAGGCTCACAAGGCTACAGGCCAAGCTGAGGAGAGTGGCAAAGGCTTTGGTCCCAATCCACCCATGCAGCCTGTGGACACCTAAGTCATGGATCTGACAGCCCTGCTTTCCCTCATTCTGTCTCCACTTCCAAGGCTTCTTACCTGGTCTCTAGAAACAAAGAAATGGCCTAAAATTTACAGGTAGTTATTAAAGATACATGCAAATGGACAAGGACAGAAAGTTCACAGAAATTAAAGTGTTTATAAATATTTGGTAGCAGATAACAGGCAATAGGAAGCAGGCTGTGCGCCTGCCAACAACAAGTTGCAAGTGCAACTTGTGAGCAATTATTCTAGTTTGCAAAGAATGAACTGAGGCTTAAGCAGGCTAACTGGACCATATGCACACATTTGGCAAGTGGTAGAAATCATATAAGAACCACATTCTCAAATTGAGCAGTGTTGAGCAGTGGGTTAAGCTACCAGTATGTCACACTGGAGCACAAGTCTGAGTTCTGGCCGCTCAGCTTCAGATCCAGATTCTTGCTAATGCATCAGGGAAGGCAACGGATGATGGTCAAATGCCCGAGTTCCAGCCAGCCAAGTGAGAGACATGGATGGAGTTCTGGGTTTCCGACTGTGGCCTTGCCTCGCTATAATCTGCAGGCTCTCTTCCTCTCTGTCTCTTCTTCTGTTTGGCCACTGTGCATTTAAAAATCAATAATTAGACTCTAAAAGAACGTGATACCATGTTGTAGTTTTCACTTTTTTAAACCTTTTTTTCTTATCTCAAATATGGATTTAACAGTTACATGGATCTGAACAAGTTTACTAACATTAACTCATGTAGTCCTCAGAACAGCCTTAAGAAAGGGCCACTGCAATCACTCCACTCTGGTAAGCAAATTGAAGCAGAGAAAATCCTATCACTTGACCAAGACAATGCAGCCAGCCGGAGGCTGCCACTCTGGTTCCAGAGCTTCCATGACAGGACTGATGAGGACCCCAAGTTTAAATGTTAATTTCAGGGCTGGAATCAGTCCAATTTCTCAGAAGGATGGGTGGAAACATGAGGTAAAGAAATCTCTCTGGTCACACCATTTCTCTTTATTACAGTCCACTTGGAAAAACTGCAATTTTTCTGCTGGATTTAAGGACTATTGCGTAAGCAACCAGCATAAAGTGTTATGGGCCTGGGTACAATGGCTCTTAGGAGACATCTACTGAAGGCGGGTGACTGGAGGGAATGAAAGGACCATTTTTTATCTGTGCTGATAAATTCTGCGAGGCTAAACTTGGAACTTTTCAGAAATTTGAGAGGAAGCAAATATTCTAGAGTTTAATTTAAAAGCCATTTTCTCCTAGAAGTTGAGCATGTTTAACTTCAGAATTAAAAGGTTTTGATGAAAATGAAGATGTGAACGGCCTCCCACATTCAACCTAACTTTCTATTGAACTGAAAATGGAACATTCAGATTCTTATATTGCTAGCTTTTATTAAGAATAGGGCTTTGGGACTGATTTGATAAAGAAATAACACCCTCTGACTCATGCTGTCAATGAAAGGAGCCTTCTCTATTTCAATAGCAAGGAAGGTCTTCACTGGCTCCTCCTACCCCAGTCAAACATCTCTGCTGAGATGCTCTAAGCTGATGCCAATCCTCACTCCTGCATCCAGAGGCCACTTAAGCCCTTCAGTGGTTTGATATAGTCCATTACCCACTACCAGAAAACTTCACCTCAGGGGACACAGCACACAATCAGCTCACACCACAGCATGGAACATAAAGGGACAACACATCCATCCTGCCCTGCAGACCTTTATGGTCCAATCATTTTTGGCCAGCAGCATTTTGTCATCTGGTTACCATACAGTTTACTCCCTCAGCAGCAGGATTTGGTGAGTTTCACATTCATAGAGTTTGTTATCAGTATCCCAATTTATTTCCTTGCCTCTCCTACTGATTCCCTTCCTCCTTTCATTCCACTCCACACTACAAAGCCATTTGCAGGGCTCTGAAGCAAATGTCCAAGATCAAGCACAGTAATTCAGAAAGTATGCTGACAATCACACCACCAAAATGTCAAGTGCATTAAAGCCATTTCCATATCATAGTCTTTGTCATCATGTTATTCTGATTCATTTAACCTTGATAAGAAATTAAAATGTTTTAATTGTCTATAAAAATAATCCAGGTTTGTTTTTCATTAGTGTCTTGACTTGAAATAAATGTTAGTTTTATTAGCCATTAGCAAGCATGCTTTCTCTTTGCTTCTCAGACTTTGTTTGGGTTTCATTGCCCTTAAACACTGCTATGCTGGAGTAGTCCCATCCCATTCCTCAGCTTTTCTGGCTGTACACCAGGGGGGCTTAATCCAGAGGCAGAACACACAGGAACATGACAGGAAGGGAAGGGGGAGGGGGCACATGGCACATGGTGAACATGGGCACTCTCAACTACCCTAAGGCTGCCATGTCCTGCTGTGCTCAGTACAGCTCTGTGGGCCTGTTAAAGACCAGATAACACTAAGTGTAAGAATACAGCTACTGCGCCGAAATAGCTCCATTGGGAGAGCGGTAGATTGAAGAATACAGCTACAATGAAGCCTCAGGAACAAAGCCTGACTTGGAGCCACCAGTGGAGATTCACGAGACGGGAAAGGTAGGAAAATGTGACTGGATGTTGGACATATGTGGTCCTTTGTTACAGAGATGCAGAGAGTTGGGCATCACCGTCACCTGTGGGAAGGTGGGGGTCAGAAACCTCTCTAACCAATGATGTGGTCTGGTTGAGGAAAACAGCCTGCTGGTGGGTGGACTTATGTGGTGCTGTTTTTCTGCCTCTCATATCACACAAGAGCAAACAGAGTGCTAAAAAGCAGTTAGGACTCCATGGCTAGAAGCAAACAAAACTCCTCTTGTCAATTTCCCCAAAGAACAAACAAGTCTTCGCTTTAAGAAAGGGATTTGGGCCAAAGGATCCAACACTCCAGGTAGACTAAAGGATTCATACCTCTTCAGAAAACTTGATGGTGGCAGCTCCCTAAATTTCCCTGATGAACACCAGCCCTCTAAGTATATTAGGAGTATGTTTCCTAAGTCATTCACTAAAACAGGGTTTTGAAATGTCCCAAGTAGTGTCAAGTCACTGCACAGGGAACCTGAAGTGGCAAAGACTTATGTTGAGGATGCCAGGAGAAATGTATTCACAGCAAACCCACAGGAGAGGATTTGAGAGAACGCTTCTGGTATAAGAAGCTCAATTGGGAAAAGAGAAAGAGACAGTACAAAATGAAGTGTGGGCTTTGGACATGCAACAGTATGTGGATAGAAAACAAGCAGAGAAGGGAGTTAGTTGCAAAGGCAATTTTTGATTTTGATGTAAAATAAAGGGTGATACTGGAGCAGGTGGCAGAGTCCAGAGGGTGGACTTAAGAGCTGGAAAACGACCCTTCCCAGCAGCAGGGCCTACATTAATGAAGAACCTGGCCACGTGAGCTTGGCTGGATTTCATGACTGTCATAGGCCAGTGACTGCTGTGTCCAATGATGATAGCATGTCTGCCTTAGCTTACTTCTATACTGCCAGACACTTATGGGCAGAGTGCTCCATGGAGCTCCTGGGTCCTCCAATTAAGCTGTACATAAAGTCCAATCTTCCTTTGGTTCTTAAAAGATGCCTTACTGATCTTCAAACTGATGGGGAGTTTTAAGGTCTTAGGGCTAGCAAGATGGTTCAAGTGGCGAATCATCTGTCTGTATCAGCATCCCACATGGGTTCTGGCTCATGTCTCTGCTGTTTCACTTCCAATCCAGCTCCCTGCTTACGGCCTGAGAAAGCAGTGAAGAATGGTTCAAATCCTTGGGATCCTGAATCTGCATGAGAGACCTGCATGAAGGTCCAGGTTCCTATCTTTGGATCAGCCCCAACTCTGGCATTGCCGCCATTTAGAAAATGAACCGGTGGATGGAAGATCCCTCCCTCCGTCTCTCCTTCTATCCATCAATATGCTTTCAATAAAAATAAATTTTTAAAACAAAAAGATTTAGGAGCTTTGCAGAGAGGATGAATATATTTTGCATATGAGAAGCATTGTATTATAGCTGTATGGTGAGTTATGTGAGACTGCATTTTCCAGACACAGCTAATAAAAAGCAAACTTTCTATCCCACGTGCTCTTTTTGGTTAAACCAATAATTGGGCATGGGCAACTGGGCCACAAGTCACAAATCCCTCATCCAAGGAAGGGACCAGAGATCCTGTTCTCCGTTGGAATCCACCCAAGACTGCCTACTCTGGGGTTTAACTTGTGGCTGAAGTATTCTGATAAAATGGAATCACAAAGAACTCACCAAACTGAACAAAGTCTAGTTTAGGGCACATGCATAGTGAGATCCAGTTTGACACTGGAGCAAGCCTGCTGCACTACACAATCATTATATAAGGTTAACAATGGTAACTTTGCCCTTTCCCTATAGTGGGCATTCCTGATGCATGTTGCAAAGCCACACACAGAGAACTCATGGTATGCAACTCTCAGATGTTGATCAAAACGGCTACTCATCAACATCATGTCTGTCTTTAGTCAGTGACCTTCACTGTGAGGACAAAACTCCAAATGAGGGGAAAAGGCTGCCACATGCTCTCTCTACCACCTGTTCCTCTTACAGCAATACTTGAAACTTTCGCTTTACGACCCTTGCTTGCTTGGAATCTGGACAGGATGATGATCACAGCAGACGGTGTGGCTTGAAAGGCTACATCCTAAATGTTGGGACAGCCTCCTTATAGGGTTGTGGAAGGTTTGATCCAAATATGGCCAGTGTATCTCATGGAAGCCCAAGCAGCCCATGGAGAATCTTCGAGTTCTCAGCTGAGTTCCCTGACATACCCACAACTAGTCTGGCGGGAGTCTGAATGAGCCACTTTGAGGTTATCCTCCAGCCCTTAAATGAATGGCATTATGTCTGACAGACCAGTTGCCCCTGCCAACACTGTACACACTGATGAACCAAATAAACAACCTATGTTGTCTTGACATACCAAACGTCAGGTAGTGCTACACCACAAGAGAAAACTGCAGATCCTACTGACTGCCTCCTTTGCCTGCTCTCTTGGTTTTGCAATTGTTCTCCACAAATTTTTAGAAGGTAAAGTCGATTAGGTCACATTCCAGATCTTTTCTTTATTACTTTGATCTCCACCATGAATGGCAAACTCCTTTGGGTCATGACTGATTTCATTTTGTATAAAAATTACTTGTTTGATAGGTAGAAGGACAAGGACATCAGGTGAGAAGGGCAAGAAGGTAGAGACAGAAACAAAGTATACATGAGAGAAAGAACTTTCATCCACTGATTCACTCCCTATGATCACAATGGCTAGGCTGGGCCAGGCCAGAGCCAGGAGCCTGAAATTCTATCCAGATCTCCAGAATGGGTGGCAGGATTCAAACATTTGGATCATATTCTGCTGCCTTTACATGCACATTAGCAAAGAATTGTATTAGCAGTAGAGCAGCCAAGACTAGAACCAGTGACTTCATATGGTATGCTGGCAAGCAGCAGGTTAACCCACTGCACTACACTGGTAGCCCTATGAATAATAGGATTAAAAGGCTGGCAAATCCATGAATTATCAGAATACCCTGAAACTTAAACAGGATTTTAAATGGAATCTTGACTTAACAAGACACAGAATCTGTGAAACTAAATTTCCAAATTAATAATACTGTTGATCTTTTTCCTTTAAAAAATGTGTCCCTTATGTCTCTTAAAGGATTCGTTCATTTTCAAAAGTTCAAATAGTATGTATTTATAGATTGACATCCCTGATGAAAATATCTTTGTTTTGCCTAAACTTCAATAACTTGATTTTGATGAATGTTAAACATAAATAACATTTTGCACTACCACATGAAAATGCAGAACTGTGTCATTCTCAATAGCTTGAACATCAATTATATTGGTCATTATAATTTCTAAAACTTTCAGCATTTTGTTTAATACAGTAAGTGCCATATCTGACTTTCATAAAGGTTGCATCTAAGTTCATAACAACTCCCCAACATCCCTTCTAACAAATTTTCCGTATTTGCACATTTTTTGTGCACACTGCTGGGCAAGATAGACAATTTTCTCCTTTATTATCTGTGCTAGATTTTTCTAACACTTCTTTCCTCCAAAGAGCTGAGGTGCTGAGCATACAGACATTTTTGGTGTTGTTTTGTCTCACGCATGTCTTCCACATCTTGCAATGGCTAAGAACACGAACATCAGAAGGAAAATCTCAGAGAAGGCATGGGGCAACTGGGCCAAAGGTCAACAACAGCTGGTTTATTTGTAGAGCAGTGTCTGCAGGAATTGAGAAAATGTACGCATCCAAATACTACCCTTGATTTTTCATTTTTAGGCTGACTTCAGGATTTCTGATTCAGGCTTCACTGCTTCTTCCAATTGCTTATGTACATTTTAAGTGATTAAAAATTGAGTAGCAATCCCCTCTCTGTATATATTACATAACATTTGGGCAAGACTGAAGGTCAAAACAGCCTCAAGTCAGTCATGCCAGTTGACCTTAGTTGTATGTAAAATCACTAAATAAAGTGTTACTGTTGCTTGGGTTTGACACCTGTTTATCTACACTTACCACTTGTGTGAACTTGGGCAAGTGACTCAACATTCATGGGCTTTACTGTTTTTACCATACCATCTGTATCTTGGAGATAATCATGATTCTGATCCATAATAAATAGGAATGTATGTCCTCGAAGTTCTGGAAGCTGGAAAATCCAAGACTAATGATTTGGGAGGGCATTTTGGGATGCTATCCTATGGTCAAAAGTAAGGGGGCAAAGAGGTACAGAGTGTGTGTGTGGGGGGGGGGTGGTGTATGCTTGAAAGAGACTGAAAGAGCAAGAGTGATAGTGTTGAGGAATCACCTAGGCAGAAAGTGAGAGGACACAGGTAGAGCATTAAGAGTTCCAGTCATGTACTCCTGCAAGAATCCATTCCCATTATAAAGAACCCACTCCTGCACTCCAGCATTAATCCATTCAGAGGCAGAGCTTTCATACCCTAATCATCCACTTCTTAATAGCCTGTTAAAATAGCCTTCAATATGACTTTGGAAGAACCATCCAAACCTTGGCACTTCCTTATCTGATATGGTCAGCATTATAACACATAAAATATTCGTTAGAGATGAAAATTCTCTTGTAACAGATTACAAACCTAAGTTTAAAAATGAAGAATGACAGTACTCTTGGAAAAATAAACTAGATCTGAAAAAGGGAGGGCTGGGTGTTTCACATCCCATATCAAAGTGCCCAGGTTTGACTCCTGCCTCACATTCTCAACTCCAGCCTCCTGCCAAAGGGAGGCAGCAGGTGATGCATCAGTATTCATTCATACTGGTTCTGGTCACTCATTTGCGAGACTTGGATTGGGTTCCCAGCTCCCAGTTTGGCTTAGCCCAATGATGATTGCTGCAGATACTATGGAAGTGAATCAATTGATAGTCATCCTCCTTCTCTCTACAATAAAATCATAGAAAGTGAAATGCCGAGGATTTTTTTAGTGAAAGATGGAAAAGGAAGCACAGATGTTCGAGGTGAAAGGTTTTGGGGTTTCTTGCCCTGGGCAGTGATCAGATCTTCAAGGGACAGGCTGCTCTGCGACATTTGGGGAGATAGGACTTGAGACACTTGAAATGGTGACTCAGAACTAAACTGAGAGTGAAGAAAAGTTACATACTTCACGTAGCTTGATTTTGTGGGTAGAGATGTGCTCAAAAGTATCCCATTTTCAACAAAACAAATTTGAGAAGATCATGCCAGCATGCCAGCTGGGCCACGCAAAAGTGCTCAGCATTTCCCCAGCGGTGGCTGCGGTTTCTTGAGACACAATTTGATAGGGGAGAAAAAAAAGCAAAGTATCTCAAGAGCTTCCTTAAGAGGCTGTTGTGAGCCAATTACATTTGGTAGACAAAACCTGACATGCTTTTGAGTGTTCTTGGTTTGGTTTGATGCAGTTGTACCCTCACTATAGGAAAAAGACCTCTCTGAGCCCATGGAGCTCCCACGTTTGACCAAGAGAGACTTTCAGGAGGACATGGGGGCTTCTTGGCTTATGCTTGGCTGAGCCTTGATAGGAATAAAGGAAAAGAAAGAGCAAAAGAGACAACAGAGAAAGAAAAAACAGAGTTGCTTCAAATTTTGCTGGAGAAAATAGGTTTACTGAAAAAGCCTGTATAAACACAAGGAGCTCTGATTCTTACAGTCTCTGAAAACGTAACAGAAGCCTTCAGGTGCAGTCAGAAATTTGAGCTGAGCCCCAGGAACCAAAGCTAAGTACCCAGAAAGGTAGAAAATGCCTTTTTCCTAGAAAAGGTAGGATTTTAGTTTGTAAAGTCTGATGAACATTGCATGGAACAACGAAATAGTAAATTGGATTTTTAAAGTGGCTCTCAACCCATCAACAAATATTGTTATGACATATATGTTATATATATTATTCTAAAGAGCATAAGCCTAAGTTATACAGTTTTGAGTTGATCACATGCCTGCATTTTCCTGGTGTTCAATGCATCAAGGGGTCAGAGTTGTGGACACCTGCCACTAATGGTATTATCATGCCAAACCAGAGCAATGTTTCCAGTCCTGGCTCTTTGTTTCTAACCCAGTTAATGGCTCTGGGGAGAGAAAAAAAAAAAAAAGAAAAAGAAAAGGTCGCTCAAGTGCTTGGGTCCCAGCCACCCATGTGAGAGAACTAGATATATCTCCAAGTTTGGACTTCAGCTTGGACCACCCCTTGGCCATTGGGGAGTAAACCAGTAAATGAAAGGTTTGTTCTTCTGCCTTTGCTACTCTCCATCTCACTCGGTGTTTAAAATTTAAAAATCTATAAAAAATACATTAGCTATTATAATTGTTCAGACATAAAAATGTGAAGTTCTAGCCTGACAGTGAGTCATGGTTAAGGTTTTTCCCTGATTATATAAGTCAATATTTACTTTTATATACTGAGATATTTCTTAAAATACATAGATAAGATAAATGTAATATCTATTTGCTTTATAATGGATGCAGCACAACCGTCCTATGAGTGAGAAGAAGCGAAAACAAATAAAAACCTATAAAAATAGTTTTAAATCTAAAAGATAATGTTAATAAAATAGGAAGTCAATGTGATGGCATTCAGTGACATGTGGGACCGGAAAGAGCTTGTGCTAGTACAGAAAGGGTGGGTCACTTTGACAAATTAACAACTAAGCAGAGAGCTGCTTGGTAAGAGGGAAGCAATCCAGGCACACTCCAGGGGAAGGTGGCAAGACCGTATAAAGAACACATGTGAGCACACGCCAAGGACCTGGGATAAGAACAAGCTTTCAGTGCAGAAGACCTAGGATGGAGTCCGGTGTAAGGCCAGGTAAGAATCAGACTGTTACTCATGAAACGTGGCTTCTATGGGGGTGGGTCCCAGAGACTCAGTCCTTTGTTGACTGGAAATATTTATTGAACGAGGAAGCCCCAAATCAACTCACTAAAGAAAAAGACCAAGCATCAAAACCAAATACAAACAGAAACACACTACACTAACAGTTCATCAAGTTGTTAACACAGCCACAGAAAGATATTTATTTCAGTCATTCCCAGCAAAAAGTAGAAACTCATAAATCAATTTCCAAGCCCGGGTCTGTTGCAGGGAAAGCACAAGATGCATTTGGACCTAAAATGAGCCAAGACTTGAGACGAACAGATCATGCCATAAAACCTATTAAAACAGGATGCTGCCTGAAAAGGATCTTACTGGAAAGGAACATAGGAAAGGAAAACCCCTGAGTCCATAATAACATTTGAGAGAAAATGGAGTAGGGAACAGCTCTTCTTTGTTTAAAAAAATGATAACTATATATACATATACAGTTAATTATTACAGGTGAACTGATAAAAAGTGAAGCTTTACAAACTAAAATGGAAAAAAAAATCCTTTTCCATGAATTTATATATGAAAAAATAAACTGGTGTGCCCTAAAATAAGTCATCTTATTTCTAAGTCACTTTTTTTGGTCAAAATACAGAATAGCATATCCAAGAGGGGAAATATCTTGTTTCTGATGTACTTCGGTGACGAGCTATAGTGTTGAGACCTATAAAGCCTTTACTTGTAGCCAAAGTAAAGTTTGCATGTATTTATGTTGTAGGCTTGGTTCTATCCAGTTAATGGGAAGCCTGGTCCAGAACCAGGGGTATAAGTGGTTCACTACCTCTCAGGCCAGAACTGCGAGCAATCAGTGTGAATGTTCCTGTGTGCGCCCAGTGTAGGCTGGGCTGGAATCCACCTGGCAGGCAGGAAGAACACAGCAAGCGATGCTGACGCCTAATTTGGAAGGTTCCTGCAGGGAGTCCTATCTGTTGGCCAAGTGGCCCACCGGGAGGAGGAAATGAAGAGTCCTCATTATTCACCAATAGGCTAAGGAGTCAAATTAAGGGACTTCATTGTCAAAGGTTAACTGAATAGCATCAGTGGTCAGGTGTGATGGAAAACACAGCTGTTTCTTGGATTTTACAAGTATGACTGTGCTTTAGCCCCTGAATTTTGTAATCTCTCAGGACAGTAATGAGCAGTTTCGTTCCTCACCACTGGTAAACTGAGCAGAGCCACAATCTTTCACTCCTTCCAGCACTCACATATGAGGCCACGAGTCTTCACAGTGCATAGACCACTGCAGCTCAAGATATTTAAAAGGCGCCCAGAAAAAGGAAGGCGAATAAATTCTTAAATAATAGCTATTGTGTACCATGGCTATGCCCCATCTAAGACAGAGATAATGAATGTGGTCACTGTCATTAAGGGGGTCTGGGCTAGAAGAGACAAACAACTGAATTGCAGTGATATCACCAGTGGAGCAGTCTATGGCACTGACATGTTCAAAGCCAAATGGCTATGTGAACTTCAGCAAATCACTTCTCTTTTTTTCTAAGTCTTTGTTACCTAATCAGCCAATCAGGATATGATTAATAATTCAGAAAGTCACTCTGAGCAATAAGCTCATCTGTGAAAGTTCTAGTAGAGTACCAATATGTGATATGTGCTGCATCAAGGCTATTATTTTTTCTTGTTGCCATAAGCACATAATTTTTTGGACTTGAGAATGTCTCAACAAAGTAAAAAGTAATGCTTAATTTGAAAAAAATCACTGAATACTGCAGTTACATTTAGGTGAACCTGAGTAAAAACTAAATTGTTTATCTGGCTTTCTGTACTCGGGGTTTTTGTCATCAATTGAGCATATAAAGCACCGAGGATGAAGACAGTGTAGT
Source organism: Ochotona princeps (assembly GCF_030435755.1). Classification (NCBI taxonomy): domain Eukaryota; kingdom Metazoa; phylum Chordata; class Mammalia; order Lagomorpha; family Ochotonidae; genus Ochotona; species Ochotona princeps. The sequence continues at coordinate 10,976,554 of NC_080859.1, forward strand.
GTGACAATGGCAAATGGCAAGTGTAAATCTGACCAAAATGCAATGTGCAAGGGACGGAGCTGTGATAGATGAGGCAGAGCAAATAGCTACAGGCAGTCACAAAATAGCTCATTGGCAGTGAGAACTGTTGGATATTTATCCCACACGCAAGAGGAAGCCACTGCTGCCCCTCCTTTGGTTTCCATCTATATAGTAGTCTCCTGGAAAACAATCCGAACATAAACTTGCCATTTCAGGAGTGGTGGGAGGACACCATTTAATTTAGTCAACAATTTTTTCAGCTTCTTTTTAAGTCAGCACTTCAACACAGGCGACTGCAATTAAGATGATTTGAGACCCACTCTGGAAGGCTTTCCAGGCCTTTGGGTAAGACAGCTTTGGAAGCAAATAGCCACGTCTCCGTATGCTGTGCTGTCACAGGGAAAGTATTGAGTTTTATAAGCATACTGGGTTAGAAGCGCTAATTCTGAGACTTAGGGAGTGACAGAGAAGTTAAAGAAGACAGAAAGGAGTGGTTCATTTAATACAACAGGAGGCCAGTTTCTGTTCATTTCTTTGACTCCAGTTTCTGCACAAGGCAGTTGATCTTGGTCCAGATTTTTTTTTTGAAATCCACACAGTCAAGGATATCCTAAAGAACTGACACTATGGGGGTTTCTTATAAAGAAATATGGAATTCTCAGCAGTCACTACATTTCTGACTAGTTTGGTGAATCTAAGGCATGCTCCTCTTCCTCAGGTGATTCCTCCTAGTTTGTACAGCTTTTCCCCTCAACTGCACATTGAATGGGAAGGGTAGCACCTGCGTCAGTGAGGTTCCCAGAGCCAGGTTATGAGGAGTTTAGCAGTCAGCCTGGGGTCAGTGCTGAAGACCTTCTCTTCCAGACAATTCCAAAAGGACACAAAAGTCTGAGGTGCCACTGGTCCTCCATGCCTCCAGATGCAGGGAGCCCTAATCTAGAAGAGAGGAGAGAATCCAGGGCAACAGCAGTGAAGGGACACAGGGTTGTAATGACACTGGAGAGGCCCTTGTGGTCACTCCAGTGCCTGGAACAGCTCAGACATGTAAGCCCCTAAAACTTGGTACTTTGTTCAGGCTGGTTCGTGCTGGCTTTTCTATCACTTACCACCCAAAGAATTCATACCAACATGCTTGCATTTCCATTTACTTTAATTCAAGAAATAGTGACTGTGGATGACTGAGGGCCAGGGACTGCACTAGGATCTGGGTTGTTGAAAATGTTAACAAAATGCAGTCACTGGTCTCCTGAGAACTCTGTGCTTGGCAGGAAACCTCCAGGTTAAGGCCAGCTGTTGTTCAGGGATGAGATACTGACCCAACTCACTGAACTAGAACAGTCACTTGCAAGACCTTCTGGTGTGCATCCTTAACATGCTCCCAGTCATGTATTCAAATAGACCAATAAGGAAAGAGAAACTATTCAATGAGAAGCAGACTCTCTCCCCTAAAAATAGTATTCTAGAACACAACCGTAAACACTTATTCCAAAATTACTGAACAGAGAAAAATAAACTCATACTAAATTTAGGTAACCACTAATCATGATAAACAAAGGAATCAACAGGAAGCATTAAACAGATTTGAGATGGAATGAAACTGGGAACCTGGAAACCTGGAATTCAATCCTGGTCTCCCACATGTGTGGCAGGAATCAAATTATTGGAGACAGCCTCCCAGGACTTTGCAAGCAGAAAGCTGGGGTCAGGAACTATAGCTGGGAATTGAACTGAAGTATTCCAATGGTGGGACGTGGGTGTCATAGCTGGAAGATCAAATGCACGTCCCAGTTTTCTATTTTATATAATTGACTTTGACACCACTAATCGGGACCATTTTTAATCTGAAAGCACATGATCAGATTACTCTGCCAAATGAATGCAGATCTACTTAGTTCACACGATCAGCCAGGTACGCAGTGTGACAGCTTATAATAAATGAAGAGTTACATAGCAACAGCCTTCACAAAACTAAATGAATTGATAGACATCTCAAGATCTCATAGAAATATCATCTGACATTTACAAATAAAAGTCATGCTGTATTATAAAAGTAGATTCTAGTTGGGCAGGCATTTGGCACTGAAGTTAAGACACTGCTAGTGATGCTAGCATCCCATATACACAGTGTGTGGCTTCGAATCCTACATGTGTCTGATTCCAGCTTCCCAGTAACTCACATTCTGGAAAGCACCAGCAAGGGCTCCAGTACTTGGGCCCGCGTAGCCCATGTGGAACACTCAGACTGAGTCCCAGGCTCTCTGCTAGGGCCTGACCCAGCTCTAGCTGTTGCAGTCATTTAGAGAGTGAAAGAGAAGATGGAAGATTCTCTCTCCCTCCCTTCCTCCCATCCTCTCTCTTTTCAGCTTTTAACTAAAAATAAGTTTTAAAAAATACTATTAAAAACAGGTAAAGTAAGAGTTAGCATATTCCTTTGATTAAAATAGGTTGAATATTAAATCAGAAGTAATGTACTACTTCAGTTTCTCTGAGTGTCTCTGTTACTCCATCTTCAGGTGCCACGTCCCCTTTATCTCCTGTAATCTGGAACGTTCTTCAAATGCCTACCGTATTGCTCACTGGTGTATAACTTAAGGAACTATTTTTGTTGAGGTGAGATGGGGCTCAGAAATCTTCAATTTCCAATCTACAGAGTCTGCCTATTTAGAAGCAACATGACATGACTGCACCTGAGAGAACGATTGGGGTTCCATTTCCAACCCTGCCATAATCAAGGTGAAGGACACAGCCTGGACCCCCAGGAGTAGACGACAGTGAAGAAGCCCAGGCGCCTAGGCTCTGCAGGCCTCTGTATTCCCACATGCAGAGCTTGAATTTCCTGGGTCCACTTTCTCTTAGGAAGTTTCTTGAAAAGACACAGCTAACCTTGGGTGCCAGAAGAGATGGGGTATCTGCCTGCCTCCCCTCACATATTCTCTGGGTCAGCCAGGAGCAGAACCTGATGGCTCTAAATCAGTCTCTCTGCTGCCCCAGGCCTTGATTCCCCTGTGGACTATCCCAGAGCAGCCCCAAAAAGTGACTCCCAGCAAGGTGTTAATGATTAATAACCAAACTTAACATGTTAACAGGTGTCAACACAAGCCAGGAATACACCTGAGCATCTGAGAAGAGATTATTACAAAGACAGGATATGGAATGTTACAACAGAACAATGATGACAACCTTGTTGTCTTGGGAGACTTCCTGACTGATCAAGCAACCTGCCACCCCTTAAATCAAATCCATTCCATCACACTGATTCTTCCCAGAATAAAGGAAAGCTGACCCGCTAACAACTGGAAAATTCCCAATGCCGCGCATCTTTGCTTTTTGTATCATCTGACATATACAACTACAAGTCATAAAATCTATCCATACAAGAGTATTTCTAATGTTTTGCACAAAAATTTTATTTTCATGTAAAACATTTACCAAATAATTCATGTAAACACCTAATATGAGAAAATTACGTTTGGATTTCAAATTTTTTTGCACCCAAACTTACCTTTATCTCCACTCTCCTGTAAGCTTTTTCAAGTCCCCTGATAATCACAACATGATCTATCACACCAGCGGGGTGTTAATAAACATTTGTAAAGAGATCTCAGCACAGGTTGAAATAAAGGAAAAAGAATCAACATAGTCTTAGATAGATGAAACGTCAGGGGAAATAGAACAGAATAAAACCAAACTATGAGTTAACAGGCCTTTCACAGCAATCACAGAAGCGGTATTAAGCAGAAGTAAAGTGATTGGCCTTAGAGGAACGGTGAATACCCAGCACATGAAGGTTATCTGAGCAGACTGCATTCAGTGCATTTAAGTCAACACACAAGCTGGACATGCAGGCTGAGTCCATGGCATTTGCCATGAGACTCAGGGTTGCTCTCAATAGCTCAGGAATGTCACATTCCACGCAATCTGCACTACTCGTATTTGCTCCTAACACCGCGAACTCCTATGATTCCCCTTCAAGAAAGACAGACCCTTAAGCAAGAGAGTTACCAATACAAGGCTTAGAATGATGCAGATGAGGCAATACCAAGACTGAAAGACATAACATAGTCCAAAACATTCCACCCCCCAGACTGGCAATTAACGACAAAACCACACTCAGGTTTATCTAAAATATCTTTTCTCTGAAAACAAATTGATCAGAAAATGAAAATGTATTGTTTTGCCAAAGAAATACTTGATATACCAGCAATGTTCTTCTTACAATTGAGCCTTCAGATTCTTCCTTTACAATAAACTCCTCAGCATATGGCTTCTGTCCTTCTAAATTCCAGAGTGTTCTAAGTATAGATTGAAAAAAAAAAAAAAAAACTAGGGATACCAGAAAACAACCAGAGATGGATCACCAGGTTCAAGTCTAATTTCACAGTTAAGGCTGGTGAGGCATTACACAGAGGCAAAAATGAGATCACAAAACCAATCCACTGGCTTTTTTGAGGGAATTCAATCTTCTACACCCACCTTATGTCTGTGAGTCCAGTAGTTTTTAGTCATCGTATTCAGTAGTTTAAAATCTTTGTCAGAAGCAAAACAAGTCACAGGTACTTTTGCATAAATTTCCATTTCATTTTAGAAGGGATATGCAAAATTAAGGAAAAAAAAATAACAGATTGTTTTGTTGGAATCAATTAGCCAATAGAACCATTACTGAATTATGATTCAACAAGTAAATTATTAATTACTGTCCGGGGGACAGGTGTTTATGACCAACATATCTTAGTTACATCTCTCAAGGAATTTGCAAACACCCAACTGGTAGGCAGGAAACATTTTTGCCAGAACAACATAGCTTTGCAAAACAAATTCAACTGAACGTTTCACAGCATCTTCTGGCAACAGAGTTGATCGACTTTAAGGCTGTGAAGTTAGGGTAATATACTCCCTAACAAAATCTAAAGAACACTCCCGCCATAATACAGAGTCTATGAGTCCAACAGACCTAGAATCTTTTGTTTGCTTGTCTTATTTTCTGGAAAGCAGCTTCCCAGCCAGTGACATTTCATCTATCTCATTTGTCCCTAAGTGGGTCACTAGTTGTCATCAATGGGCTGCATTTGCAGACAGTATGCGTCTCTTCCAAGCAAAGGTAGACAAGAGGAGGTGGGGTCTGCCCTATCAGTTGTCTCTTTCTACCTAAGCACTGACAACTCCAGGAGCCCCAACCAATACTACAGTCCCCACATGGAAGCAACCTGAACTCTAGAAAAGCTGAGGAACATTCACATTGGATGTTAGGAGACATAAACATTGACATTTTGGATTTTAATTTCCTGTAGGCATTTGCCAAACTTTACTGGTCACATTCATGGGCAAATGGTCTGGATATCCAGAGAGCAGTAGCCAAAAAATTTGACATAGAAGATGCATCTATCAATTCTGTTATTAAATTTCTCCTGTCGTGCTTCTAAGATCTCCGTTAATGCTTTTGCCACACTAAGCGCAACCTCAATTCAGAAGTATTTATGGTAAATCTAAGCTTTTAGATGAACTAACTTCTCATTCTAACAATAATGTAGATAATTATACTCAACTTCAGCTTTCTCCTGTAAAATATATCCGGCAAATATATGAGATTCAGAGATATTTCTTTGCTTTTCCTGTATCTCAAGAAAGAGTCCCAATCTTGTTTTTTTTTTTTTTTTAATCCTTTGGCAATAGCCCCAAGTGAGAGGACTTACTATTTTGTAAGTAGAAAAAAAGTATCAGTTCTCAGTATAATGTGTAGAATTCTTCTGGGGACACTTCATAATATGCAATAAAAAGATCCTAACACACATTTACATGTTAGAGATTATAAAAGTAACATTCTATACAAAGAAAAAAAGTGTAACTTCTACGGCCAATGCATCTTTGTTTAAATGATGAGTTAATTCCAAGGGAAATATTTATAGTCTATTTTGCATTTGTTTATACAAAAACTAATGATGGTTCCTTTTGAAAGAAAAATCGATGAACCAGTTGCTGACTCAGCATTATGTTGGGGAAATTGGACTGTGAAGATATGTCATCATTTGTTGTCATGATGAAGAATAAAGATTTGGAATAAATGAGAACTAGAAGTTCCCACAATTTAAAATGACCCAAATTGATACATGTATTTTTTGGACCAAGCCAAACCTCTATTTTCAACTCAGCTGCTGGTTGCTTCATCTCTGGGCATTTGCATGACGCACTCTCAAATTACATGTGATTTCATACAATTTTTACAGTGATATGAGAAGACATCAATAAGTAAATGGGAAAGCAAAATTTAAAGTTTGTTTTGGTGCAAAAAAAGTGAGCTTTTAAAAATATCTGCTTACCCACCACAATTAAGATGATTCAGGAAGAGATTTTTGCTTCAAAAATTTATTTTATTGGAAAGGCAGATATACGGGGAAGAGGTGAGATGGAGAGAAAGATCTGTCTGATGGTTCACTCCCCAAGTGCCTGCAATGGCTGGAGCTGAGCCAATCTGCAGCCAGGGTCCTAGAGCCTTTTCCAGGTCTCCCACATGACTGCAGGGTCCCAAAGCTTTGGACCATCCTCAGCTGCTTTCCTGGGTCACAAGCAGGGAGCTAGATGGGAAGTAGGGCTGCTGAGGTTAGAACCAGCGCCCATATGGGATCCTTGTGCATTCAAGGTGAGGACTTTAGCCACTAAGCCACAGTGCCAGGCCCCAGGAGGAGTTTTGACATAGGAGCTGATGTTGTGGCACACAGAGTTAAATCACCATTTGCAATGCTAGAATCTCAAACGAGTTCTGGTTCAAGTCCTGGGTAGTCCATGCCCAACCCAGCTTCCGATTAATGTGCTGGAAACACAGTAGAAGAGGATCCAAATCCTTGGGCTCATGCACCTACATGGGAGACCCGGATGGAGTTTCTGGCTCTGGCTTTGGCTTGGCCCAGATCTAGGGACGAGGGCCATTTGAGGAGTAAACTAGCAGATGAAAGAACTTCCTCAGTCTCTTTCTCTCTGGCAATCTGCTTTTCAAATAAATCTTTTTTTAAAAAAGTTTTGATATAGACAAGTTTTCACTTAGAACTGCACGTACCAAAAAACCACTGTTATTACCTTTTAAAAGGGTCTATTTCATTGAGTTGAACATGAGCCCAATAATTGAGGCTAAAGACCTATCTACTAATTTTTAATCAGTTCAGCAACAACATTTTCTTCATTAAATTTCTCTTTGAACGTCAGAGGAAACACTTGAGGTATCTTAGGAGAGGCACCGTGCCTAGAACAAATACCAAACACTGAGATTTCACAATGCATAGAATCAATCATGCTATTGAACAGTCTCAAATGTTTTCATAATATTTTTTCATCACACAGTGACATTTGAAAGCCATAATATTATATTTTTTAAATGTTACCTCTATCTATCACTGTAATCTAAAGCATTAAAGCAATAAATAATTGGGAATAAATTCCAAAGGGTCTTTAACTTTCATCTGAAGGCCTAAGAAGAGATCCTGCAACCTCCTCATTTGTTCAATCAATCAGCTCTAATTTGTCATTTATAATATGCAAGAGGACAAAATAACTGAATTTACATTTTATCTATTTCAAAGATACAAAAATTAGTTTGCATCATGTCATCATTAATGTATTCTTAATAAAAACTGTCAATGGTTATACAGTTTAAAAAAGTATTTTATTTCTGAAATGGTAAAATGCAAAATAAACATCTTAGGTGAGATATTTGACTAAGAAGATATACAGTGCAAAAAATATACTATGAAAATGTGATACAAAAAAGGAGAGGATGGGAGTGAACTATTTCTATGCTCCTAAATGTGTAAAAATGTATATGAAGTTTATCCACCTTACATAATTTTTTTTGCATACAGAGATGTTCATTTGAGAAGTGACCAGGTGAATGGGAGAAGGAGGAAATGGAAAGCACCTCCCAAGAGAGAGGAAAGAGCTGGGGTACCTCTTGAAAGGAGAGAGGGAGAGACCAAAGATTTGAGGAAGGGTCTTGGGATTTTAAGCCTTCCCTAAACCCTCCTTGCTGGGCAGGAACCTACAAGCAAAAGGTTCCCCACTGCTGGTCTCTTAACCTTATTTAAACATTTTTAGATGAAATTTTGTAAGTTCATTTTACTCTCCTCAATTAGTAGAAATAACCCATATAATTATAAAAATATTTAATGTATAACATTCAGGCATTGAGTGACTTATATAGACAAGAATGTACAGAATCATGTATGCTTTCTCTTGAAGGAAAACCAGGAAATGAGAAACAATTACATGAGAGTTTCCACTGTGTATTATTCATTACTGTTTGAATTGAGTACCATGTACATGTGTTAATCATGCAAGTTAAAAATTTAATCAACATAGGCTCTTTTCTGTAAAACACTGGGGAAATAAAATACAACAGAATGTATGGGTGAGCTAGCAAAAATTCACAGAAAAATGGAAATAAATGATAGTGAAAACTTTCCACAAACATTTCAAAGTTCCCTTGTATGTACAGAACTTTTTTTTCTTTTTGTCAAATATGGGGCTAGACATAATAAAGAAGCCATGAGATAAGAAGATAAGACTCACGTGCTGTGCCTGCCCATGAAGTTTAGATATCCCTGAGAGTCTACAATGCATAGTTTGGAAAGTTCAGAAACCCCTTTAAGGGATGACATCCACTCTGCAAAAGAAACCAGCCACTGCCTTACATACAGACGATGTGTCCTGCTCTTTCATTGAGGCATCACAGAGTCTCTTCACGAGAGGCAGAATACATCATTCAGAACAAGTTGCACATTTTGGTTTACAAAACAGTGTCAGGTTGTAAGCAAGTCTAATTTTGTTGGAAAAAAATCATGTGGTAATACACAAATAAGGCTTTTCTGGAAACTCCTGAGTAGCTAAATGCATACAAAAAAGGATGTTAAGGGTAACACACATAGATGTAAAGTGATATCCAACGTGCATGCCCAAGCTGTGGGTTCAGAGAGACTGTTCAGCTGTCACCTGCCAAGGTGTTGCTTAGAATTGCAGATAAATGAAGACTTGAGATGAATTCTCACTTTTCGATTTTCAGCAATCTGCCTCTAGCTGACTAGCATTCTCTACTTCAACAAAGTTTCAAATTTGAACCATAGGTGGGTGTGGTGGATAACGAGAAGCAAACTGACAGCTTTGTGTGGGAGATGCATACTATCTGTCATCAGACTGCCTTCATAAAATGGGGGAGGGCATTTGATAAAATGAGAAAATCTGACTCAGAAATGTATGGATCAGACAAAGGGCTCAAGGCCATGCTTTATGATGTTGCTAGCTTGTGATTCAGAAAGCCCTCCTCACATTTTAATGTGATGCTGTAGCCAAAAACCATTCCCTAATATCTGCAATATACAGCCAGATAGAACATGTATGACAGAAAGACATGCTATCTTTGCTCAACTACTTGCTTAACTATTTCTCTTGCCAGAATGCTTCCCTAGGTTTTCAGCACCCCTCCAAAAACTCATGGCAATCCACAGCACCACTAAAAATATCTGGTTCAATTTTCATTGAATACATTTAATGTATTGACTGTGACCCCTCATTCATTGAGGCTCAAAAGACTTGAGGGAAGGATATTTTGGCAGAGGCAAATAGAGTACAGAATCAATAAACCCATTTCTGTCATTGTTAAGCATTAGAAATCTATCAGACATCCAAGTCAACTGTTGGGTGAGCCATCAGCTAAGTAAGTCTGGAGTTTGTTAAGGAAATGACCACAAAAATGGACAGCTGACACTTCCAGACAATCCCACTTTTTAAATGAATCTATATTCTGAGGCATGGCTTTCATCCTTTCTTCCTTCTCAGATCTCCTGCTGTTTCTGGCTCCTGTAGTCCCTCTCCAGCTACTTACTGTGAGAAGAAATGTCCGTGTACTTCCAAGGCCATCCACACAAATCAGGCCCAATGCCCATCAACTTGACTCTCAGGATCAACTCATTTCCTTTTGTTACCAACATTTCTTTCTCCTTGGGATGTCAATAGGGTAGGGTTGGGATTTTTAGTCATGAGGCTACAGCTCAAGTGAAGAAGAGAGGTGAGGACAGAGAGATCTATGGGGAAATGCAATCTTTGGAGGGTTCATGAGGACTAGGGGCAAACGCAGGAAGATTCCAAATGACTAAGAACACAAGACATGAATTAGTTAAGAAAGTAAACCCTAAGACTCTGCATGACTCAGAGGCCTGGACAGCAGAACGGCTCATGAAGGTTTCTGTCACCCACATTCACTGCCGCTGAGATGGCAGGGAGCTACTGAGAGAGCAGATCCAAATGGATCGGGGGAGACATCCTGAGTCAGAATGCCCTGGCTCTACTCATTACCTGGTAGACTAAGGCCAAGTGATTTAACATTCCAATTTCTTCATTTGTGAAATGGGTAGTGTAATGGTATACCTTATACAGTGCTTATGAAAATTAAATTTTACACAACAATTACCTATACAGTAGCTATTGACATCTAATAAGCCTTCTAGAGGTGTTGACCTCAACTGGGTTGAAAGGATATCATGTGAAGAAAAAAAGGATATACGAGAGCTCTCCAAAAAGTTCATGAAAAAATTACATATTTGTAACAGGGGGCAAAAGCATGATTTAAAAAATACTTTGGGCTAACATAATGTTTTAATTCTATTTTTCCATGAATGCTTTTGAAGATCTCATGTATGTCAGGAAGAAAGCCTTTAAGATGTGAAGAAAATAGAGTAGTAGCTGCGGGACAATATGGGTTGAGTGAGGGTATTTGCTCTGTATTTGTAACCGGATGGTATTAAAGCATCTTTAAGAAGGATCGCCTCAGAAACAGGAGACAGAAGGGGTCACTGTGAGACTTAGGATGTTGAGTGGCAGAGATTATTAGAAGGTGCAAGACCACACACATCTCCTTGGCCAAAGCAGCAGGCAGGGAGAGTGTGTTCTAGTGAGCATGGGAAGATGAGGCCAGCCTGGCTAGATGTGAATTTTTTCAGTCAGTACTTGGAGGAGGCTATCAGCTGAAAAGCAGTTTGTGGGGCTTTGAGAAGAAAACAGAAGGATCTGAGTCTCAGAGGACATGAATTTATGAGAGGAAAGGAACAGTGTTGAGAGCTTGACAGTGTTGAGCGTCATGAGAAATTGACAGACCATATATTTGTGGTGAGGCCAGTTATAAGTCTTCCAACCTTCTTCCAATATTAGCACTTCTATAGCTTTATATAAAAAAGAACTTCATAAGGTATTTTATATTATCTGCATGATAGATAACTACATTTTACTGTAATTTAAAATTCATTCCTGAAGTTATGAATCTGAACAGTCTGTCACTATATAAACAACTGCATGATTATTATCCAATGGGAACAAGTATTTTCATACCGGACCATGGGATTTCCCAAAGAGGATGAATGCTTTAAAAAAAAAATAGAGATTAGGGTCATATTCATTGGAACAGTGTGGTCCAACACACCAGGTGTTACGATGGCTAATTTTAAATGCCATCTTGACTGGGCTAAGAGATGCCCAGATAGTTACTAAAACATTTCTGCATAAATCTGTGAGGATGTTTCCAGAAGAGACTGGCATTTGAATAAAGAGACTGAATAAAGAAGACTCACTCTCATCAGTGTGGGGAGGCATCATCCAATCCATGCAAGGCCAGAATACAACATAAAGAAGAGAAATTTCAAGGGAATTTCTTCTTTCATTATTCCTGAGCTTAAGCTGGGACCTTTATCTTACTCTGCTAGCAGGTACTTTCATCAATGCAACTATCAATACCTGAGATAAATATATCCATAATCATGAGATCATTTTATTTTATTTGTATGATGTACACACCTGCGAGAGTAATTCAGAAAGTTTATAGACATTGGTGAAAGTAAAAGATACGTTTTCCATCAAACTTTTGAAGGTGGCTTGGAAATAATAGTAACAGATTGTTTATTGGGTTTCTACACACATATACATAGGTACATGTATACATTTCCCATTGGTTTTGTTTCTCTAGAGTACCTTGGCCAATACAAGATATCTATCAGATGCTAGGTTCAGGAATGCAACATGTTCTTTTCTGAATATGAGGAAGATTCTAGAACTGCAGGCTGATATTGTCTCTTAGAAATGATACTTGAGTATTTATAGTCTTGCTTCTTCCATCACTGATGTTTATGAAGCACAAGCTGAGAGCAGTCCACTAAGCTAGACTTCATTTAAAAAATCAAGGCATACTTCCAGTGTTTGTAGAACTTAAAATCTTTGCCATGCTCCATAACTATGCAATTCCACCATGTTGAGTTTTGCAGTGACTAAACCACTTAGCCAACCTACTCAATAAAATGGAGAAATGTATTAGAGGCCCCGAGATATTTCTCTCGGTCTTCTCCATCTCTTGTTTCATTACCTGATAACTTTCATCTTTGGTATGTCTTTTAATTTTATTTTATTAAAGCTCAAAGGTGCTTTCATCCTGATATCAAAGATATCACTTCACCCAGGAGAGGTTTTGCTAAAACTAGAAGATCTTTGAATACCTATAAGTAATGAAAGGGAGTTAACAGCCAGACTACAATGGACTTTCATCCTTAAACTGCAAAATATCTGAAAAGGTCAAGAATCTTTTCAACACTAAGGATACACCCATGAAGAATGAAGATGTGTGAGTTTTGTGCAGAAAGGAGGGGAATGTGCACTCATTAGGAATCAGTCTACGGGGCAGTCCTCTACCACTCTCTCCCAACAAAACTGTTTACATAATTGATAATAGTTCCTTTACGCCAGTGCTTAAATGATTCAAGTGAATATCTATTAACTTTGAGATAAACCAAAATTTCTCTGATTGGAGTTTTGGTAGAATTGTTGCAAACATGTGAGCCAGCCTAAGGACATAACAACAGTTTGATAATCTAAGAATGCTGGGAGCTAATTAACCTCAGTTACCAGCTGTCACTTCAACTCTCTGCACACCAAGACCCCCTTTGCCTGGAATTTTGTCCTTCACCTACCCTTTTCCTCATCTGTAAAACATCAGTTCAAGTGTTGCCCATGCAGCAAAGTTTTTTCTGGTTAATTTTTTTCCCACCCTTAGGCAAGGACACTCTGTGGTATCTGCCCTTGTGACTAACAACGCAAACACCTGCATGTATTTATTTAATTTGCTTATTAAGATTTTCTTAATAAAACCTAAACCTTATGAATAGAAAGACTACACTTATTGGCAGGTGCATCCTCAGTGGTAAAGCACAAGTAGAACTTGGCATATACTAGAGGATCAAACAAGGTTTAATGAACTAACAAATAAAAGCTCAGTGAATAAATAAACAGTTAATGTACATGAACAATAGGTGTCTGGAAGTCAGTGTGTACAGCTTACCAGGTCAAAAAGTCCAAGTAAATTCACCCAGTACACATTGATCTGATGCATACATACCAAATTTCTAATCCTCCAAGAAAATCATTAGATGCTCCTCTCCAGCTTACTCTCTTAAGAGTGAGCATCAGATTCAGAGTCCTACAAACCAATGTGGTGGTCCCACATTTGTTCCAAGCCTCCTAGAGCAGGGAACTGTGAATAGTGTCTGATCTTTTGCACACTATGCTTCTTTGCCTATACAACCATACCTGTGATAAATTATACATTAGGTAGAATAGGAGATTGAACAGTAATAGAGCAATTATGACAGTATATCATAAAAAGTACATGTGAATGTAATCTCCAAAATTTGCCATCCTCTATTCCTACTTTTTGTGGTAAGGTGAGGTAATCATATCTACATGATCAGATAAAGTGAGCCTGAATACATTCTGGCAGAACACATTGCTGTCAATCAAAACATTTTCTGTTTATGCTTTCCACTATAAACTTACACTCTTCCACGTTAACACTTAGCACACAATGTGGTCAAAGCCTGTGCTTTGAAATGGAACAGAAAAACATTTCATCATAGGGAGCAATTATAGCCTATCGTTTGTTTTCTTTCCATGACAATCCTCTTATAGGCAATACTCTAGGCTGCTGACTTGTGTCTCTGAATTATCAGAAGCTAATCACACCTAGGTTTTGAGGGATTACTATTAAAACAGGGTAAATACACACATACACATTCTCTCTCTCTCTCCTCTCTGCAAAACTCCCACAAAGGGTCTGATAACCAAGACACTATCAGGTGACTAGTGGGCAGGAAGTGTGAGCAGCATGGATACACAGGAAAAAGGGAAGATTCACCTTTTCAAGTTGAATGGAGAAGAATGGTGTGAGACTTTATCCCAATACCCAAAACAGTGCCCAATTTAACAGTTACGAATGGTCTGCCTCTGGAATTTTCCATTCAATATTTTTGAACTGTGGTTGACTTTGGGTAACTGAAACTACAAAAAGTGAAACAGCATATAAGAGGAAAATACTGTATGTTTAAAAATATAATACAAAACCGGCAAGATACTCTCAAGTTGAATACTTCAGGTGTGACTTTTTAAAAATCTAAAGAACAGTGCTGATTTATGCAATTTGTGGTTTTTTATTTTTTTTATGTTTGCACCATGTGTTCTTGGTATGTGACAGAGACAAGGATTGGAGGAACCACTCAAACGTAACAAATACATTCTCTTACCTCCAAGCCTGCATAACTAAGTGGGTCAAAAGTTTCCTTCACATTTAAAGAAACCACAGGTAAACTGAGGATAGCAGGTAGGGAAATTTCAGCGTCCCTCCTACTTCTCCAGTAGTATTGATTCTGATATACTAATGAGGAATGAGAGCTACTTGTACTTTGACTCATTTCAAAGGAATGAAAGCAAGTCATATATAAAAAGCCATCCCACAACAGAACAATCACAAAACCATGCACACGTTTGTTTTAGTTCTTAAATTCTGTGTGCCTGAGTGCCTACTTGTTTAAAGAAATACCTAGGGTCTGCTTGTTTAAAGAAAAACTCTGCCTCAATTTTTTTGCACTGTGACAAACTAAGACAGGTAAATGCTGGGATTGTGCTTGACTGTACTGGTAAGGCACATTTTCTGAGAATGAAGGGGATTGTTCCAGTGGGGATGAATCATATATCATAGGTGACACCTCCAGAGGGCTGTGTGTCCCTTGCTGGCAAACGCTGTCAGATAAATACTTTATGTTCAACTCATTTGCTCCCATGATAATCTGTAATAAGAAAAAAAAAATTACGCCAAACACATAATCTGAGTCCACAATTCTTTTCCTTTTCTTATAAATCAGTGGGAATCATGCATTTTAAAAATAATAACTTTGTTATGTCTGGTAATGATTCCCTCTAGCTCTCCATTTCATTGAAGAAAATCAAAGCAGCACACTGGGCCTGGATTTGTAGAAGTGATTTTACAAGAAACAGGAAAGAAAGGGAAAAAAACTAGATGCTTTCTGGAGATTTCAACTGTAGCAAGCAAATCCCACATTCAGGCTTTGGCAAACATTAATACCATTTGGATGAGAGGCAAAGTACCCTTGAGATGGATCAGCGACATAGGACATGACATTGGACCTAAAGGGAATTTTCCCCTGTGATATCTAACCTTTGATTGAAATGGAGACAGTTCCTTATTATTTGTCCAAATACTTCATGTGTGTCTATTAAAGGACAAATAGAAAGAGCCCTATGGTGGGACAGCCAGGGCAACATTCTCAATAATTAACCGCCAGTGTCCCAGGGCTCCTGAAGAGGAACACACATGCTACAGGGTCAAGGCCGAGGCCAGTTCTGGGGGCTCCTATGGCCCCGTCCTCCACCTACTGCAGCCTAAGGAAACAAGCTGAGGAGCTCTGGACAGCGCTTAGAGCCATGGAGATGATAATGCCGTTTTGGGGCATCTGGGATTGGAATCTATTTAACAATGAGGAAGGAAGAACATCAATATTTTCACAAGCTACAGGGTCATGTAGGAGCCTAGAGGAGCCGTACTGGCTCCAGATGGAGGGTGTGAGACAGGAGGTCTGTGAGTGGAAAGGGGAGCATACCCATGAAAGAATAAGGAAGGAGCTTGTAAAATGTGCAAAGAGAATAAATGGGCAACTAGCAATTGCACCTTTTACTGCAAGAGTCCATCATTTTCTTATTTTTTAAAAAAAGATTTATTTACTTTTATTGGAAAAGCAGATATATAGAGAAGAAGATCTCTGTCTAATGATTCACTCCTAAGTGGTCACAATGGCCAGAAGTGAGCTGATCTGAAGCCAGGAACCAGGAACTCCCATGTGAGTGCAGGATCCCAAGGTTTTGCATTGTCCTCAACTGCTTTCCCAGGTCACAAGCAGGGAGGGAGCTGGATGGCAGGTGGGACTGCTGGGATTAGAACCGGCACCCATATGGGATCCTGGCACATGCAAGGCAAGGACTTTAGCCACTAGTCTACCACATGGGGTCACATGGAGCATCTGAAAATCCAGGAGATTAAGCCAGGTAGGCTTAGAAGTAGATGCGTGTGATTTGGGTGAAAAGTTAGAAGCATGATAATTTAGGAGAACCAGAATCACAAGGTGCTATTAGAACTCAAACTAGGAGGCAGGGTGTGGACAAAGATAAGGCTGGAGAGCTTGGACAGTGGGCAGCTGAGTGGCCACTGAGAAAGCACAGGAAAGTTTTAAATGGGGGAATGGCGGTGTTAGAGATACATTTCAGAGAGTTTACTATGGCCCTCATGCAGGGGTTGGTTTGAGGTAAAAAGGGCTGAGGGCACAAGTAGTTTCAGCAGTGAGTACTCTACACTTACTAGAATTCCATGGCAACATCCATGGCCATCATTAGACTGGTTATAGTGGCTCAAGTCACCAGAGTAGAAGAAATGGGAAAACTTGGTATCTCTGTAAGCTATTTCTCAGATGGCTAACTGCAGAATTACCAACCAACACAGCTATGTCTCTCCCAGGTATATACCCAAGAGAGAGGACAACATCCATCTGCTCACAACTTGTACATGAATATTCATAGTAGCCTTGAAGCAGAAACAAGTCCAATACACACAGTCGCTTACTATCTGGCAGTAAAAAGAAGTCCAACACAAGCTACAGCAAGGCTGAATCTGAAAGATATTATGCTAAGTCAAAGAAGCCAGTCCCAAGGGACCACACAGTGTCTGACTCCATATATGTGAAATGTGCAGAACAGACATAACTGCAGGGATAGAAAATATGTTAGTGCTTGCTTAGAACTGGAGTAGAAGAGGAGAGAAGAAATTGGGGTGATGACTAAGGGACATGGGAAGTTCTTTGGGAATTAAATGAAAATACTGTAAAATGGTGTGACAGATGTACCACACCATGAATATGCTAAATACATATTAAATGGGTGAACTGTATGGGAAACCTCCTCAAGGACACAGACAGAAATGGCTGCAAGGATTAGGGAGTGGAATGAAAGGTGCCTAAACACGGGATAGCTCAAGTTTATTAGGAATATGAAGTATTTATATTCATGAAATAGCAAGTGTTCAGTTTCTTCAGTGTATCAAAAAATTTTTTTCTAGATTGCATGCAAAGTTAAAGCAAACACAAGCTCAGATATCATCCTATAGGAGAGAGGTAACTCTGAACTAAAATAAAAAAACAGGGCCAAGTTATTGGCCTTGCATTTTTTGGCTCATACCTTTCAGCACTTCATTATCCGCTATACATTTTATCACTTTAGGCAAGATCAATAAAGCATCTGAGAGGAATGTGTTCTCCTGGGTGGTTCAACACACTTGATCTCTTCACTTTACCTCTAAGAGGAGCAGTTACCTAACCTAGAAGTCAAGGCCAGCTAAAAGGCCAAGGTTCCAGGACCTTTTTGTGAATATTGCCACTAATTGCCTGTGTCAGTGTGACTGGGACAAGAGTTGTCTAGAGAATGCCTGTGTGTTTCCTCAGGACGCTGGGCTTTGAACCTGTAACTGGGAATAGAAGATCTGGTCTTTCTAAGGTGAGTGAACATCAACCTTTTTGGATCCACACAGAACAAGGATGCAAGAAAGGTGAATTTATCTTTTCATTCTTTCCCCTTCACTTCTTGAACGTTCCTAGGACTTATGCTGGCTCCCAACCTTCACCACCAGGCCCTCAGGCCCTCCAACTAAAACTGAATTATACCGTGGGCTCTCCTAGATTCCCAACTCATCATGGCTATCACTAGTCTCCAGCATTGAGTGATGCAATTCGTGTAACACATCTTTCCTCTTGGGTACCTACCAATTACATTCCTGGGTCTTTTTTTTTTTCTAGAGAACTCTAATGCAGTGACGAAAATGTCTTTTCTTGCTCATAGCAGCTTCGTGGTAAATGAGATGTTGTGAGCTGCTAACAAGGTTTGGTTTTGACAGACATGGATCTCTTCAAAAGGCCACACTTTGATGTTGAGGACTTTGTCCTAACCCTTCAGATCATCAGCATTTTGAGAGTTGATGGTTAAGACTCAAGAGCTAGACCAACAAGTGGCCGAGATGATGATCATGAAATGGAAGCATAGGATGAGGAGTTCAAACACAGCCAGGCTTTTAATGATGAGAGAAATCTAAAAAGTCAGTCTTATTATCACTATTCTTTGGCCTCTTTTTTTAGTTTTATAACATTAGGTATATAGTTCTGGTATGTCCTCCAGCATCCTTACTGTGTTCTGGTTTTTGTTTTCATAATGGCACCATCATCACAAACTATTTACTTATTTTATTAACTCTTTATCTATCTCTGCCACATTAAACTGCAATTCCCACAGACCAGGAATCTCTGCCTCTTTTATTAATAGCTATATATTCCCAACATCTAGAATAGATCTGTCCCAGAGCAGATATTCAATAGATTGATTGCTTGAATAAGTATGGAAATGAATGACTATGTCTCATCTTCCAGAATATTTTTAAACTATGCATTCTGAAATTCATAATTATACAAGTGTGCTGTTCTTTGAAACTGATGCCCTAGGGGAATCTGGGCTTATCCTAGGTAGGCTATTATTAAGAAAAATATTCAAAGTTTCTTAAGTTTCAGTTCATGAGCTACTAGACTGAAGAAAAAGCACCTGGGAACATTCCATACTGTTAACAGCAGTACAGATGGCATGTAACATCTACACAGGACATGTAACTCTCCCTTGCCACGGGGCATTTGCATAATCTCACTTGGGAGTGTGTTTTTCCATATCCAGGTCTTTCATTATCTATTGCTGATCTCATTAAGTTTTAAAATTAAGTAAACTGGGCAGGCTAGCATAAAAGGAAGCAAAATCATGACAACTGAGCTAAGTGATATTTCTTTCCAAGGTATCTCTAGGTGCAAATCAGCACCCCTTCGCCCCGACAATT
The DNA here is from genome assembly GCF_030435755.1 of Ochotona princeps. Classification (NCBI taxonomy): domain Eukaryota; kingdom Metazoa; phylum Chordata; class Mammalia; order Lagomorpha; family Ochotonidae; genus Ochotona; species Ochotona princeps. The sequence continues at coordinate 10,995,854 of NC_080859.1, forward strand.
TAAAAGTTTGTGTTATGTGGCAGAAACAGGAGAGACACCTAAGGGAACAGCACAGAGTTGTGATGGAATCACCTGTGTGCAGGCTGGAGGACAGGAGGATACACCTGTGTGCAGGCTGGAGGCGGAAGCTCTTAGGCACAACCTGGCTTCCTGCTCAGCAGGTGGTCCTTCAAGCTTTGTGTTGTGGCATTCACGGCACACACTGCAGGAATACTGGGTTCACAACTGTCCCCACATCCATCTAATAGACAGGAGGCCAGGGACCACAGAGGATTCAATCTCTGTAGCTCTTAAGTGCCTGGTAACAAGCCCAGCACTAGTTGTTAGGTGCCCATTAAACACATTTACCCAATCAGAAGCCAGGGATGAGTTGGGAAGGTTGGATCTGAACACTGGTGCATCTTGACTAAATTCTATAGGCAGCAGTTAAGGCCTAGATAATCAAGTTCTGCTATGGGGGAAGAAAGCGCTCATTCTTGCTATGAATTTGTATGCTTACTATTTTATAAGAACCCTCGCATTTTCCATTTCTTAGTTACTAGGAAGGTCAGACTAACAGCAAGCTCCTTGCAATACTGAACACATCTTGATGCTTTTTCATCTGTTTCTCTGAGTTTTGTTCTACTCTTTTAATGACCTTGGACCTGCATGTTTGAATGCTGTAAGATTCTTCAAATACATTCCAGAAAAAGATGAGACTATAAAATAGGATAACACTAATCATATCATTTTTCTAAAATTAGGTATCTTCATCACACATCTTTGAAACTCTTTTTTTCACCATCTCTGATGTGACCATAAATTCTTCCAGTAAAAAAATCTGAACACTTTGCCTCCATTCTGATACTGTCAATGTCCTCTGCTGTTGCAGGTGAGATAGCAAAAGAATGGCAGACAACACACCAGCACTGCTGTATGTGAAAAATCACTCCACTCAGCACTGCAACACAGCAGCTGCCTTCCTTACTCAAAACTCAGTGGATCAGCAGCTCAGTGGGGTAGATTCAGCTGGTGGGTCATTTGCAGGCCTTATACTTCAGTGGCCAGCTTTTGGCATTTCAGATGACATTGTCTGGTCTGAGACAGCCTCACTGGCAGGTGCTGGCAACTGGCTGGGTCATGCCAATCTGGCAGCTCAGAGAGGGTTCCCTACATAAAACCAGCATTCTGGAAGCTGCTGCACAAAAAGGGCCCCTTGCTAAAGCACTGTTCAAGGCACAGCTTGCATCATGCTGATACCCTATTGGCCAATGCAAATCACATGGTCAGGATCAACGAGTGGAACAATGCTATACGTAGGACTGATTAACTGAATGCTATTAATGTATCAATTTACTAGAAAATACAGTAAATTAAATCTTAAAAATCTTTCTCGGGCCCAGAGGCGTGGCCTAGCGGCTAAAGTCCTCGCCTTGAAAGCCCCGGGATCCCATATGGGCGCCGGTTCTAATCCCGGCAGCTCCACTTCCCATCCAGCTCCCTGCTTGTGTTATGGCCTGGGAAAGCAGTTGAGGACGGCCCAAAGCTTTGGGACCCTGCACCTGTGTGGGAGACCTGGAAGAGGTTCCTGGTTCCCGGCATCGGATTGGCACAGCACCGGCCCGTTGCGGCTCACTTGGGGAGTGAAACATCAGATGGAAGATCTTCCTCTCTGTCTCTCCTCCTCACTGTATATCCGGCTTTCCAATAACAATAAAATCTTTAAAAAAAAATCTTTCTCAATTTTCAACATATTACTGCTTTTTGAACAAGCAGTAGTAGACATCTCTGGATTGCACCTTTGGTTTATTTTAACTTCTGTGTTTACATTGTTCTTCCAGGATCTTGATGCACTTTGGTCTGATGGCAAGAAACATTTCCTTCTTTTTCAAAATTAGAAAAAAAAGGTCAGCCTCAGACAGAGAGTTATGTGAAAATCAATATTTCATTAGATCAGGCATAGTTCCAACAGCAGTACAGGGAAATTAAACCGAAGAAAAAAATATTTGTGGAGCAAACAGATGATTGCTGTAACTATGAAAAATACAATGAACAATAATAATAGATATTTGCAACTTTCTAGTCAGGGACCAAAAACACCAAAACAAAGAACAAAACCACGAACATAACTACTGGTGATAAATTGAGGACAGTAATGAATATTATGGCTTAACTATCTAATCTGCATTCAAAAACTTGTGTGAAATAAGTGAGTTATCAGGCTAAATGTTATCAGATAATGTTCACAGTTCTGGTGAACATTATCTGGGGCAATAAATAGAAAAAAAATAAGGCCTGTTTTACTGCCTAAAATCAACTCATTTGTTACATATTTCAGAGAATAACAAACATATGAGTAGCAGGCTCTTTCTCACATTCATTTGCAAGTCTGTGATGAGAATGACTTTCAGTGTAACTGGAGAAGTTTCTAAAACTTCTCTAAACTCTGCTATCCTCCCCTCCTGAATAGCATCAGCCTCTCTCCCTCTGTCCATATTGAAACAAGTGCTTCTTTCACACTTTGATCATCATTTCAATAAACCAACACCCTTGCAGTGTTTGACCCCCTCATTCTTTCACTTTCTAGATTCACTGAAAAGTTGTTCCTTTGGACTTAATGCACTCAGACGGGAGTAACTCACTGACACTTCCACTCTGCAGTCTTCCCTGGTGATTCTTGGGCTCCCCTGGGGAGGTTTCCTGGGCAGGTGGCTCTGTCCTGCCAAGAAGAGCCCAGGTGAGTGCCTCAGATTCCCGTGCTGCATTCAAGTCAGACTACTGGCTCAATTACAGAAAGGAGAGGGAGGGAGAGGAGACAGAGGATGAAAAATGAAGGGTGGGAGAGTGGGAAAAAGAGGGAAAGGAGAGGTAGGTGAAACAGTCTCAACAAAGAAAGGAATTGTGTTCTGAGATCATCCACTCCATTTCAGATCTCCCACATGGGATGGAAGATTCCCAGCCCCTTCCTCACAGGATCTAATGTCATCGGAACAATAGCCAGGAGCCCTGAGTGGTCCTCAGGAACAGAAGAACAGTAAACTTTCTTTGGGACTCTGAAGGGGAGCTTTCTCTGGTCCTTAGTTTCAGCTTTGGATCCCCACCCTCTCTTACAATGACCATCAGGGTTGCTCTGGTGCACCCTCCAAAAAATTAAAATTAGATTAGATAGACAGAGACCAATAAGGAAAGCTTAGAATCAGACAAGAAACGGTCAGCTTGGAGTCACATACACCTTCCTAGGTAGGATACAAAGATTAGTTACTCCTAACTAAGGTATTGAAGATTTCTCTGCAAACCCCGCCTAAAACTGTTTTGCACCTCAATTGTTAACATATGCCTAGTTAGAGTTATAAGTTGGTTTGGACTATCCTAAAATTTGCCAAGTTCAGTAAAAATCATGCTTCGATATTATGAACCACTAAATATAAAAATGAAAATAGACACAAGACAGCTGAATAGTCCCTTATAACCATTTTAAGGTGTATAGGAGCCGGTTGTGTATAAACTAAAGTTGAAATGTCAATGAAGTAGTCACAGGATGTGGTTAAGAACTTGCATTTTCTAACATACTGGTCATTCAATACCTTGTCAATTAACTCCATAATGTTGTAAATTGTTGTTGATGTTATGTTGTGACTTTTCATTGGATGGGATGATATTCTGCCAGCTCTACTTTCAGACCAGAGATGGTCTCCCAAGGAAACTGTTGAATTTATCTGGACAATAAGATATTGGACTCTATGCATGGTACATGCTTGCAATGAAGGAACCATGACTGGACTTGAACTGTAATACTGCAACAATGTGGAGGAATCCAACATGGGGGGAGGGCATGGGGTAATCCCAGAGCCTATGAAACTGTCATAAAGTGAAATTAAATAAATGAAAAACAAGAAAGGAGTTGTGGAAGAAGTCTGGGAGGAAGAAAGGAAGAAGAAACAGGAAGAGAGCAGCAGCTGCATCTCTCATGGGCACCACTCCAGGATTCTAACAACATTTATTTACTTATTTGTGTATTTATTTGAATGGGGGAAGGAGGCAAGGCAAGAGCGGTAGGGGAGGTAAGATTGCATTCCACCCAGTGGTTCACTCCTTAAGGCCTGAAACTGGGCCAGGGTGATATGGGGAGCTAGGAACTCCAACCAAGTCTCCCACCTGGTTTATCCCAATGATTGACACCATCACCTAGAGCCTGGAGCCTGCAGCCAGAACAGGAACTCAGGCGTAAAGAACCCAAGTAGGTATGTGGGTGTTCTAACCAGTGCTTGAATAGCTAGGCTAACTGCTTGTCCCTCTACAGGGTTTTCCAAAGATAAGGCATTATAGCTTTTATTTTAATGTTTCTAATAATCTAATCAGGTAAGGACTATTATTATCCTACTTTATGGATGAAGAGACCAAAGCAGTGAGACACTGAGTAACTTGTCTAGAATCTGAGAGTCAGGAAGACATAGGGCAAGAACATTAACAATGATTTAGGTACACTTAAACTAAGGCAACAGCCACTAAACCTTCCTGCCTCACACTGGTGTGTCCTTCCAGCAACAAAAGGAACCTTCAGGACCAGTGCTGTGGCCCACTGAGCTAAGCTAGAGCCAAAAATGGCAACACCCATGTTGAGAGCTCTGGTTCAAGTTCTAGCTGCTCTGCTTCCAATCCAGCATCCTGATAATACACCTGGGAAAACCAGGAGGCGAGGACCTGTTTGGATCACGGGAAACCCACATGGAGCTCTGGATTCCTGGGCTTGGCTTGTATCAGCCCCAGCTCTTTTGCTGCAGCCATTTGAGCAATGAATGGATGAATACATGAATCTCAAACTCTCCTCCCCTCCCCTCCTCTCTCACACACACTCTTCTCTTGAAACAAACAAAATCTATAAATCTTAAGAAAAAGAGGGACTCCAGGCTCTTGCCTGGAACTCAGTACTGATTGATTTCTTCAAGATCACAATGGAGAAAAATCATATTTTGCAGATACAGTTTTGGGGGACATACATCCCATCTGTTCATTTAAACAGCCTCGATTTTGAACCTAAACTCTGAGGACACTCACTAAGCAAAGTATTTGAATTCCTGCAACACTTATGTCCAGGCCAGAACAGAACCCAGAGCTGGGAACTCAAACAGGTCTTTCATATACATAACAAGGACCCAAGTACTTCAGTCATCATTTGCTGACTCCCAAGATGCATGTTAGTAAGAAGCCAGACCTGGAAGCAGAGCTTGGACTTGAAACCATGTGCTCCAATGTGGGAAGCAATGTTTGAACCCCTGGCCAAGCTTCCACTCAGCTGAACCACTTATTACATGAGAGAACAAAGTCAAGAACTTGCACAGCAGGAAGACAGTGACAGCCTAGTTGTGCAATCACACCGTCTCCCAGCCCCTTCCAGGCCCTTCTCAGTACATCCCCCTGTGACTTTCTAGGACAGCAAGTGTCATGTTGATGGGACTAAATTAGTCACACATACATCAGAAGAAAGAATCCTCTATTCTCTCAGCTTGAGTCTTCCGTGTAAAACACCTTATTGCATGAACTGCTCAAACAGGGATTTTGTGCAACTGATACTACTGGCTTGGCAGTCTTTTAAGAGTTTAGGAGAAAGTTTGCTCACCAATGTAACAGTCTGCCCTCATCCATTTCAGCTCACATAATGGATATGGCCTTGACTGACAGCCTATGTGCACCCTCTGCTGCCACCTTCAGCCCACTCTCCCATATCTTACCACAACTTAACACTGCCTCCTTTATCTTTTGCACTCTCTCTTTGGAGGTGGGTGGACTGAGGCTGCCTCCAGAGGATACAAAGTAGAACCCTCCATGAGCTGGTTTATCAATGTTTTTCTTTTTCATTTTTAGTGGACAGCCAGCATGCTCTTATAGAATGCATCTGCAAAATACTTAGAATGTGTACAAAGTGTTGTAGAAAACTTGTACAAAGTATACAAGTTTTTGTCTTTCAAATAGTCCTACCAATTTAACATCAATTAAGTAACAGAACTATGAATTTAACACATCCATCAACGAAGTAGGATTTTCTTCCTGTTAAAGCCAAAATAGTAAATACTCAGAACAGAAAGCAGATGCATGAATACTGATCGTCAGAACATTAGCTGCTCAAAACAAAGGAAACATAACCCCTGTTATTCTTGATGCCATTGTCACATAGGAGGTTTTGCAAGAACACACCCAACAAGAGAAGCCAGGGTTAGAGATTTGCATGCTTTTCCTCTGGCAAATGCAAATGTCTGAAGGAAACAAAAAGATCTAAAAATTTCCGCATGTCAAATGAGAACTACTGCAGGTGAAGCAAGATTTGTCTGTTGCAGTAGCTTTGCCTCTCCCTTCTAGAACAAGAAAACTTCATGCTATATTTCTCCCTCTCTTTCTAAGTATTTTAGCCAGTTAAAATCAACGCTATTTTGCAAGTTAATTTTGAAAGATAGTTTAAGGCTTATATTAGCCAAGAGAAACTTCTGCTCCTCAGAAAAAGTCTCTAGACCAAAGGTTTTTCGTTTCAGGACCTCCTACAAGGGTACAAATCTCAATCTAAGCAACTTCATGTCCATGGAGCTCTCCCCGCACGGACAGCAGTATGTTAACTGTGACAATCATTACTCATATTTTTCTTAGTAACTAGCGCACACTGCTTGACATATAGGGTCTAATAAGAGGTTGAGCAGAAAATGAATGAGGAAGTAATGATCAACTTCAAGTTTTAGAAGCTGTTTTTCCAATAAGGATGATCCAGAGGACAGACATTTTAAAACCTTGCAAATCTTGCACATTTAAAGCAATGGTTATAGCCATCCTGCCATGCTGCTTTCACGGGGTTGGAGTCCCCATACCCAAAGTCACATTAATTTTTCCTTCAACTTGACCTTCAGCCTCCCTTCAATCCTCAGAAGTAGCCAAGACTTAGAATTTTAGTAACTTTGTCAGAATGGATATGTTTTTGCCTTCAGGATAGTAAACCTTCATTCTCTCTTTAACACACACATTAAAAATACATATTACATATATGTGTATATTTGCAAATATATATATATATATACACACACATATATATTTACCACCAGTTTTATTGACCCCTTCCTGCTTTGGAAAGTGTGAGCTGTCATTCCTTCCTTTGCCTGCAATCTGGAACCTGGGTATAAAATACTGAAGGTACGTTACCCACATTAGTGACAGGGAAAAACAAAAGTGAACAGATTTGCTTCTTTGAATGCTCCTCTACACTCCAGAGGAAACCTCCAGAGAATAGAAGGAAATTGTCATCAAGGAGGAAATCATTCTATGTGCAAACATTCTAAACAAACTGGGAGGTTAAAGCCCGGGGATCTCCGAAGAGTGAGAAATATTTTCCTTTGAGCCTTTGAACAGGGAATCCCAGTAAACCTCTGGGCTATCACTTTATTTTAGGGACTATTTAATGAGAAGACACTGACAAGACTAGACAGCCCTTCATGATTAACAATGTCAGAGTAGAAATGTATTGTGACAGAACAGGCAGGGGACAAACCTAAGAGAGCAGGGACATGTGTCCCTTAGCTGAGATCGTCCTTTCCGCCTTTTTGCTTGACCATAAAGCAGCGCACTTGTTCCACTTCCCTGAAACCCCTAACAGGATGACTAAGACCCACACCTTTTGATATGTTAGTATGATCTTCTTTATTTGGTTCCTATAGATTTATCACCACTAAATACATTTTTGCTTTCATTATTATGAGTATTTCAGAGGATTTGGCCACACAAACAAAAAGTATAAAAACAGCATCATATATTGGTTGCTTGAGAGATTAAACTTGCTTTTTGAAAGACTTGAGAACTGGTTGCAGTAAATCAGGTATCAGGTGCAGTAAATCAAGAATATTTTCCGACCAGAACACATTCCCTGGAGAGAAGTCTTCACTGTTGCAGCTCCTGGGGCCAGGCTTAATTTGGATCAGTGCTCCAAATGAGTAACATTAAGAGCTTGGCCAATGTAGGAAAAGTAAAGGCCTAAAACACTTCACTGTGTTTTACTCTTTTCTGTCAACTATAAAAAAAGCGTCAAAAGGCAGCTCCTGTATGCCAGCGTTTACCTACCACCATTCTACTCAATTTCTCTGTCTTCTTTTCTCTCTGTTTCTTTTTTTTTTTAATTCCACTTTCCTTTCTTTGGTATGCTAGTGCCGGTGGGTACAGAGAAATACAAATTTCATGTTTGCTCAGATCATAATTTTTACTGGAACATTAAGCTTTTCAAGAATTGTTGGTGGGGGCTTTAACAAAAGCTGCCAAAATAAAAACATTAGACCTGTGTTTTCTGAAAATCCCCAATCTCAACAGTAAAGTATCAGTAATGCATTCTTTAAGAGTGTTGTTGCAGTGTTGGATTTATCTGGACAGTAAGATGCTGGACTCTATGCTTGGCATATGTTTGCAAATAAAGAATCCTGACTTAATTTGAACTGTAATACTACAACAAGGTGGAGGAATCCACCATGGGGGGAGGACAGGGGGAGGGGTTGGGGGAATCCCAGAGCCTATGAAACTGTGTCACATAATGCAATGTAATTAATAAAAAAATAAAGTGTTGTTGCACTAGAGTTGCTAAAATTTCAAGAAAACTTCATTCCTTTCACAAACACATCCCCCCATTCTTCCCTTTTCATTGACTCAGATTAACTTGCATAGGAATTTTCCCATTATTTCTGTCTGTCAATTCTTCCAAAGACCTGGAAGCAGCTCACTCTTTGCTTCGAATTAGCTCAACTCTGGCCACTGTGGCTATTGGGGAGAAAACCAGCAGATGGAAGATCTCTCTGTAGCTCTGCCTTTCAAATGAATAAATAAGGTTTTTAAAGCTAATCATCTAAAACCTCTAATGCAGGTCTCATGAAGGTTGTATACAAAACCCATTTCAGGTCCTCGGTATTTTACCAACACAAACCTAGCTTACTCATTGTCTCGAAAAAAATGTCATGTGATCCTACTGACTGCCAAGTCTCCAGTTACCAAGAATCATAGCTTATCATGCATCTCTATTGTTGTTACTAATTTGAACTGTCTGCCAAGAAGTAACATTAGCGGGAAACATACTAATTTTTCACAAAACAACCTGAGCTTATAATTAGAATTCAAGCAGAGGAATCTTACAAAAGGGACAACTACACAGTAGGCTTGGAAATTTCTTTCCAAATTAGGCCAATGTCACATTTCCTGCAGACATATGTGATCAAAATCTTCAGTTTCCAGAAAACTGAAAATTATAATTATCTTTCCCATTATTACTGTCACTGTGGGTAAGGAAGGAAAATAGACCCAATCCAAGCAAGGACTTAGTTTCAGAATACAGTGGACACAGGGTAAGTTTTCATGATATCTCTGTAAATGTTGAGGGGGGGAGCCTTAACAAAATCTATTTTCTATGTCAATATCTTTTTTTCATAGAGCCACCACATATGGTGCAGGAAGCAGGAAACTTTGATTATCTAGTAACAAAAATGAATACCTTAAAAGTCAAAAGGGGCAATGACAGGGTAGCCAAGCAGCTGAGGTAAGAGGGATGGAGATATTAAAGGCAAAGTGCTTAGAGTGAGAGGATGGATGTTGGAGAAAAATCTGAACATTACTATGAAAAAAAAAAAAAACAGGACTTTTCCTAATGACAAGAAAATGAATATTTGAAAAGGAAAGACTCAAGGGCCCATGGCCAAAATGTAACATAATTTGGATTACTAAGAAGCAGGCCTTTGTCCCTGTCACAGAAGATTACCACATATCAGCTCTTTCTCGCTCCCTCCCTGGGACACCACCCACCATGACACTACTTCATCCCTGGCAGAAACTTTCAGAGGCTCAGCATGGTTTCTTGTCATGGAACTCTTCTTGGGAAAAGGTTCTGTCCTCAATAGCAGGTTGCAGAGTTCCACAAAATCACTGGCCAACTCCACAGGCCCCCAGCTGGCGTGATTCTCTACTAAAAATTTCATATCATGACAGCTGTGGAACAGACAGAAATGAATCTTGAAGAAATAGAGACTCAACACCTCCGATAACAAAAGGATTACCTTTACACTTGAGTGGTTTCTGACAAATGCTTTCCAAAACACAACATTCCTTCTCTATATAGAAGAGCACAAGTGGACGACGGTCATTCAGACTTTTGCTGATGGTTGGCATGTTATCGACATCTTTAATAGTTCATTCTCACAGCTTTGCCTCTTCTTCCCAATTTCTTTCTTTTTGCTTTTGATGTTTGCTCAGCTGCCATGAAGCCTCTTTTTTGCAGAACAATCTTTCTTATAAAGTTTTAATCATTTTGGACGAAGACAAAAAGCTACAAACTAATATCCTAACTAAGAATTAACTAGATAAATGGGAGGCCTAAGGGTACAACCTTTGACTTTAACCAACATGTTTTTCTCACTGACAACCTTATCCAGTGACTCTGGATTCGAAACAAAAAACTAAAGTTAGCAAAAATACACCAAAATGCACCTAATAAATAAATTAACTATTTTCTTCAAGGGAATGTAGGTATGGTATCCATTTCTACTATTATAATGATCCTAGAAGTAAAATTATTTACCATTTCTTCTGCCCAGCTAAAAAGAATGCTCAAGTTTGACTGAATTTGTATTTCATAACCTTAAGGACTAGATCTAAAAATAATACCATGGAAAGAACATGGACATGTGTTCACATCTAATATTACTGCACTAATGCACAAATGTATTCATAAGATTTGCAGGAAATACAAGCAGAAAGCAGGACAGGCATTGGTACAGCAGTCACAGCGCTGCTTGGATGAGAGCGTCCCAGAGGGCAGCAGGGGTCTCTCACCACATTTCTTCTCTTCTCTACCCTTTGACTAGGGCTTCCCTCCAACCAGAAATGCCAGCATTTCCAGAACAAGTCCCTAAAAACTCCCCCTTACACACACACACACACACACACACACACACACACTGCCTAGCGCAACAACCAACAGTTGTAAATGACACACTGTTGAATGCTTCAGCGATGTTTAGGTGACACCCAGGGATAATCATTTGCCTTTTATTTTTCCTTTAAACTAGTTTTGAAAAAGCTTCGAATTGTGAGCATTTTGAATGACACCAGTTTTTTAAAAAAAAATTTAAATCATTTAATGTAGTCAAAAGTGTAACTGAAGAAAAATTGAGCTAAAAAAAATAGAGCTAAGAGAATCACTCTCCAACACTCTGGTGTCACTGGGATAAATGGATTTGGATATATTCCTTATTTAAATCTGATCAAAAAACCACAATCACCCCAGATTCTCTTCCCACTATTTTTGCATCTTTAAACTACACATGCAATGGAAATGAACTTGGGCAGGAAGCCTTAGGCACATCAAATGGGAAATCAATAACCAGAGAAAGGCATTTCTGCACGTAGGTGTGGGTGGAGGGGAGCAGGGGGCAGACAGCATCACTCTCAGAGACCAAGCCTTAAAGCTCAGCTTTTTTTTGCAAATTCATTACAGGAGATGTCAATAACTTCTAGATTAATTCCCTCATTTAGAAACTAGGAAATGTTACCAGGTGTAGGGGGACAAGCAAAACCTCTTAGAAATGACAAATTTGGGCTAGGCAAATGATACTGTATCTACTTAGCTTCATTAATGAGGGTTGTGGGTAGAATTTAATTTGTTTTGTTTTTCTGGCAGATACTCCTGCAGGGCAGGCTCACAACAGAAAAATAGCTCTTGGCTTCATTTTTTATTTATATGTGCGTGTGTATGTATGCATGCATGCACACATGTGTGAGACTTTAGTTTCCCAAAACAGAAAAAAAAACAAGCCACACAGCTAATCAGATGCAGGAAGCAATGTCCACACAAGCTCGGTAGCTGTTTAGCTCAACTGCCTAATTTGCCTGCAAAGGATACCAAAGACAAGAACTCGGTCCCAGACAGCCTTTCCTTCCCAGACAGAGCACACACTTCCCTATTCCTGCCTGGTCTTCCTCCAGAGGAGAGACAGGCTAAGTTGGGGATACAGGCATACATGGAGCAAGGACACAAGCCACAGCCATTTTAGACCCCAGACATGATAGTTCCTGGACTATAAACAGAGTTATCCCCAGGCCTGATGAAACTGAGAGCAGATAGCTCATTGAAAGGCTAGTGAAATGCGTATTGCTCCAGAAAACTATACTGCTAATATAATGAGCTTCACCAAGAGCATACAGAAGCCGACACCCCCTTCTGCTCGCCTCTTACGGAATCTCTGCCTTCTGCTCAGACAGAATGAAGCCTGATTTCAAACCCTCTGCACAGGTTCTACCCCTGCTCTCTCCTTAGCCCCTCTTTCCTCTCTGTAATACAGCCATCTCTAATTAGCTGCCTCCTCTCCTTCCATGTGCCCTAAAATTCTAGAACCTAACCTAAAAAGTCTAGCAGGCACAATGTATCCCTGTAAACCCATCATTTCCGTGGAAGGAGAACGAAGCCACCAAAGTCACTCTTAACCAACAATACACCACCGCAGTGAAAAGGTGGTAAAATGAACACCACATGAACACTTGCTGCTTCATCTAACAGGCTGAGCAGGCCAGACACACGTAAGCAGCTGTTCCCAGAACAGCAGCCTCAGGTGCACAGACCCTGACCACTTCACCTGACACTCCAGTCTGCAGGTGGTGACAAAGAAGAAATGCCAAGAGCAGAATGTTCCCACACAGGAAAGCCTGCACGGGAGTTTGGAAGATTCAGTCCTTAGGGACGATTGACAAGGTTGTAAACCAGTGAGTAACTAATGCTTAAATCTGCTGTGTGCAGCTCTCTCCCAAGAGATAAAGAGGTAGTGAAACCAAACCCCTATAATGTAAAAACAGGATTCAGCCCCTTGTCTGTCTCCCTTAGCCCGAGGTGTCCTTGCATGCCCCTATCAAAAGAAGTTCACTGACTTAAGGAAGTGATCCAGCTGACCTGACAAGATTCTAATCACCGTGTTCAAGGAATTTTGCTTCTCCAATAGATAGGAACCTCAACAACCAGTGTTGCCCTGGGATGGTTTGTATAGGGGAATTCCAGGTATTGGTAGAATTCACTGAAGCCCCAGACCAACTGGGGCCCACCAATCAAAGGAAGGTCCCAAGCTTCATTCACCAACCAGGAATTTGAACACAGCTGATCACATGCCTTTCAGCCCCAATTTCAATGTACAAGAACCTTCAACCTTAACTCCTCAGGGAGCATGCGAATTAAGCACTAGCTGTCCAGCTCCTTGCTCTGAGCTTGGCAATACTTACTTGGTTCCACCACCCCGAAGTCAGTGACCGCCTTTCTGCACATTGTGCAAGCAGACCCAGTTTCTGTTTCAGAGACTGCTATTTTTTGCTTAAAATTCATTGAGAGAGAGAGGAAAGAAAGATGGAGAGATCCTCCATCTACTGGTTCACTCCCCAGATGGCTACAATAGACAGAGCTGAATTGAGCCAGGCTGAAGCTGAGGACCAAGAGCTTCTTCAAGGTGTTCCATGCAGGTGCAGGGGTACAAGGCTTTAGGTTATTATCTGCTGATTTTCCAAGCCATAATCAAGGAGCTGGATCAGAAATGGAACAACCTGACTTGAACTGCTGCTCAGATGGGATATCATCATTCCAGGTGCCAAGCCACCATGTCAGCCCCCAGTGCCTCCAACCAGTTTGCAGTGTTACTTGGCAACAGTCGTTAGACCCAAGTGCTCTTCTCTGGCAAGGTGTGAAGTTTTCCTTGGCCAGTAGGGTTGCAGGACCAGTAAAGGCAGGGAGGAGACATATTAGGACAGGCTATCATTTTTAAGTTCTTCTCATGGTTCTCTCCCAAGAGAACAAAGAATTAAAGGCCTCTGAATTATCTAATCATCTTCTTAAAATCAAAAGTCTTTATTACCCTTCCAAAGCAAGTAAGAGGCTGCATTTTTATCTCTCACCTCTGAAAAAAAAGCCCTGCTTAGTCATTTTCAAAGAAGAAAGAACTACTTCTTGATCTAATTCATTTACCATTTTATCCACTTTTAATGTGAACACTTTAAAGGTGTTACAGACCAAAACCCTGGCCGAGTGGGCCATGGTACTGTTGTTTTGTCATCCTGCTGATGTGGCTGTGCTTATCCTGCCTACAGTGTCTCTCAGCCAGGAACAAAGCCATTCTCAACTTGCAATATATTTCTATGAAGTGTTACTCCCTGCATCTTAGTTTCCCCTTTTATGAAAAGCAGAAATAGAGTAAGGTGAAGATCAGACCAATTTTAGCTGTAAAACTCCAACAACTGACTTCATGAACAGCAGAACTGCCAACACATTTATGCACTAATGAAGGAGATTTTCCCTTTTTTTTTTTTTCACTTAATTTCCTCAATATGAAATTATACAGGATTCTATTTAAAAACTTAAAAAGCCGGGCTCTCTTTATGGCAAACCAAATATTCAATGTCACCTCCAAAATTTGGTAGAAGTTGTCCAAAATACCTCTATCAGCTGATTTTCAAAATGTGTGGAGAGGGGCAGTCACTGCTGTGGCACAGGGAGTAAAGCCTCCGCCTCCAGTGTCAGCTTCCCACTAGGGTACTGGTTCGCGTCCTAGCAGCTCCATTGCTGACCTAGCTCCCTGCTAAAGTCCTGGGAAAAGCAGCAAATGATTAAATAAGTACTCAAGTCCTTGCCACACACACATGCAAGACCCAAATACAGCTCCTGACTCCTGGGTTTGGCTTGGCTCGGTCCTGGTCTTTTGGCCACTTGGAAGTCAGCCAGTAGATAGGAAATCTGTCTTTCCCTCTCTAACATTCTTTCAATGAATCAATCAAATAAAATGTGAGAAAGAAAACTAAAAAAAATCAGAATAGAATATCAGAAAAATTTATGATATACCTTTCATAACAATATCAGAACAAAAAGTATAAAATAGTGGATATATTTGACAATTTTTCTTTTTCCTTAATCTATTAGGGAACCTTGATAGATCTATGAGATGATTTCTAAATGTTCACAGATGAAAGAATTAAAACATCAATTTATTTTGGTCTGAAACATTTTAAAAATCTGGGAATGTGAGATGCCTTGAAACAGTCCACGGATAATGCATATGATGAAAATGTGATGGATAAATTTAAAGTTCTCTTACACCAAAATGATTTTATGTTTTAATTCCATCTCCCTCAAACTGTTTGAGGATGTTTCCTTTGTCAATATATACAGGAAAGTGGCTGAAGATGAGTACAAAGAGCTGTATGGATTAAAGGAGAGATTGCAATGTAGGCACCATGGTGGTAGCAAAGCTTCCTAGACAGAAAACTACAGCCTGTGTGATTCTATAATGAAAACAAAACAGATGACATGAGGAATGTAAACACATGAATAATCATTATTATAATCAAAAGTTCCTTTTCAGCTTTTAAGAGAAACATATTAGAAATTGAAAATTATACTCAGCAATATAAGTAGAATGACTACAACAATAAAAAAAAGAAAGGATTGCTTAACTGTCCTGCAAACATAGGCAAAGAGGTGTGAAATTAACACCACACTGGAAATGGGCACTTCCAAGGAGGGAAAGGTAATTTGTGGAAAATCAAGCTGGCCACATTCCCGTACACAGGATTTTTAAAGAAAGATTTAGCTAGTCAGTTATTTGAAAGAGAGAGAGAGAAAGACAGACAAAGATCTTCTGTCTTCCAATTGACTGCAACAACCAACTACCCAAACTTCAAACCCATGGAAAGAGACCTAGACTGCATGTTAACTGCAGTGGCTAGCAGTGGAAATGGCCTTCCCTGTGTTCTCACCCTATCTAGCCCATTCATCTTTGATGGAGGCCATGCAGTAGGTGTGTATAGCACGAAGGTGTGAAGAGAACAGCTCCCTGACTGGCAGGGCCCGGGGAGCTACCAGCTGCTTAGCAGGGCTAAGTGGATTCATCTCTGACCACCTTGACGCAGTTTTCACTCCCCCTCGCATGGACTCTCAACCACCCCACTATGTAATCTATTGAGGCATTGTCTGCCCCTGTGAGATGGCTTTTACAACCAACATGAGCTTAAGAGTTAATGTTACTGAGGATGTCCTGGTGAGTGGACCTTTAACTACACACAGGAGTATAATTAAGTCTGTGCTGTTTACCCATTGCCATAAAATCTGGCCCAGATATTTATCATGCTTTCTGGGGAATGGCTTGATAAGAGGAACCCTAAAAGTTATCCTGTTACTGTGACCTTAAAGGTCATTCTGCTATGACAAAGAATATAGTTACTATGACCCTAAAGGCCATACTGCTATGACGAAGAATATAGCTACTGTAACCCTGAAGCCTATCCTGCTAAGGCAAAAAATATAGTTACTGTGGTCTTAAAGGTTAGCCTGTCCTTGCAATTCTTTAGAATATAGAAAATGTAGCTGTTTTAGTTGTTTTCATAAATTTTTAGCTAGAGGAAATATAGGGTGATTTCACTAACATCATAAAGAGATATTTTTGATTATTGTTGGATCACCTATGAAGTTGTAAAGCCTGCAGTTGTGGAGGAATGTAATGTTTATAACTTTTTGTCTTAGATCTTCATGTTTTTTCTCTCTTGATGTATTTCTCCCATTTAGTGATAGATAAGTTGTAGAACAAGAATTGTATTAGGAGTGTATTACTGCATAAGATGTGTTGTCTACTGAGAAACTCTTGGTTGCAACGTTGGAATGGATAATGCCTTGCCTAATACTGAAACAATTTGTAGAATTGTCTTTGGAAACACTCACTCATCCATTGTAGAGTTGAAACTTAAATAGAGTAACTTAGCTCATTGCTAACTGCAATTCTTTCCGCCGTTATTACCCTTGCTTTAACAAACTGTGTGAGCTTACAGACCTAATGGCCAACTAATGTCAATAATCCTGATCCCCATAGAACAAGGCCCCAGTCCTTTTAACTCATACAAGATAGGGGTCTGGTTGATACAGATGGCGCCTAGGTTATAGCCCAGACCTGAGGAGAGCAGATGAAGACTGGCAAGCCAAGATAAGCAAGGAATGTGGAATCCTTCCTCAATCCTTTCTCAGGAAGTTGTAAATTGTGCCCCCCTGAAGCTATGTTAATATGCCCCTAAGAAAAAACTTTGTACTGCTTCTGTATAAATAAAGCGGACAGCTTTCTCACTTTGTCCACTACGATCAAGGAATCTGGTGGCCCGTCTCCTTTCTTTCTCTCTTCACGCCTCATCCACGCACCCTTCCCGAGTTCCGAACCTCGGCTGGAGCTGGACTCCGGCACATCTTGAGTATAGAAGAGACCTGGGATGCCAACTCAACAGTCATTCCCTTCTTCAGGTTCCACCAGGTGACAACGATGCAAAGATGCTAATATACATGGTTATATGACTATATGGTTGCTGGCTTTGCAAACATAAGCATCCACACTGGCAGCTGGCCACAGCACTAGGAACTGATAGAGCCTTCCCGTGAGCCAAAGACCAGGAGAAGGCTGGGAAGGGAACTGGAGACAACACACCCATGGTGCTCTAAGTTGCTACGCAGGTGGTCATCTATTGCACAGGAAGAGAATATCAATGACCAACACCCAGCTGTTCGTGACACAGCTCACATGTTCATGAACTGGCCCACAAAACAGATCAAAGATAGTCTGAAGCCAATGTCTGAAGCATTTTCAATGCCTCTAAAAAGTGTGTGTGCTGTTAATTTTTTCATGACACATTTCCACAGGCTCAGGGATTTGCCCTTCCACTCTCTCCCTATCCCATCTCACCCTGATTTCTCCAGTGTTATGATAGTACAATCCTTCGACAGTCACAAGTCTATCATTCTATTTAAGTGCATCATGACACTGTAGGTATAGACAATGGCTGAAAGTATAGCATCCTATTGTCAACATGTATTTAATAGTTTCAGTGGGAGTCCATCTTTTATGTGGGAGTAAAGATGCACACTGCAATATATCTTCATGTCTTGGTATGTTCACCTCCATTATACAATTCCTCTGGATGAATATATGTATATAGATGTTTACCTAAATATCTAATTATGTTGTATTCTCTCACGAGGTGGAGGGACAGAGACAGGGACAGCTCCAACTGCTGGTTCACTCCTTGAATACCCACAAGGGACAGGGCCAAGCAGGGGAATGAGGCAGGAACATGACCCAGCTCTCCCGGTCCACATTGTCAGGAATCTGGAGCTGAGCATCAAACCTTGGTACTCCCATGTAGCATATCCACTGCTGTGTGGGCATATTAACATGCTATTGGGCATATTAACCCATGCTAGTGGGTTAAATGCCCACTCCCTCTGTGTTGGGTTTTAATCAGAGCACAAATACATGACATACTAGCGTGCATAAGATTCAGTTAAGCCATGATACTAGTATTCTCTTCAACTCAAAACCAGTTTTGTTCAAAAACACCACATTGCTAGCATGTCACATTCTAGAATATTTAAAAAATAATTAACTGTTTTTTTCACAGCCATCATGACAGTGCTTCTGTAAATAGAAAACAAAGAAAGTCACTTAAATGACTCACTGAACATGTTCCTAATTAGATGCCAACTTAGAAAACCCGGATTTATGTCTAAATCTGTATTTACTAACAATGCTTTTGCTCCTCCGGTCATTAACTGTAAATATTTGAACAAATCACAAAGCATTTTAAATCCATATCACTGGTCAGCTAAAGCTACAAATGAAATTTCAAAACTATGTATTTTCATGCACTGATCTGGCAGTAAAACACATGATGTCCCAGGACTGGTGCAGTAGCTCAATAGGCTAATCCTCTACCTTGTAGCACTGGCATCCCATGTAGGTGCTGGTTCTAGTGCCAGCTGCTCCATTTTCAAATCACCTCCCTACTAAGGGCCTGAAAAAGCAGCAGAGGATAGTTCAAGTTCTGGAGCCTCTGAAATCACGTGGGAAACCGAGAAGAATCTCCTGGATCTTAGTATTGCATTGGGTTATACCCAGGTATTGCAGCCACCTGGAGAGTCAACCAGCAGTTGGAAAATCCTCTTTCTCTCTGTGAATCTGTTTTTTCCAGATTAAAAAGTCTTCAAAAAATGATTTCTCCTGAATATGATAAACTGGATAACTATATTAATAGCACCTAGAACAACCCGTGCATCAACCTATTTTTAAAAATCCCTTGGCTAGTCAGGTAAATAAACAGAATTGATCTTAAGTGACCATCACCAAAATACTCCATACTAATTCTCCATTATCTGTGTCTTTCCATGATTTCCGTTACCCTCCGTCAACTGTGACACAAAAAGATTAACTGGAAGATCCCAGATATAAATAATTCCTCAGTTTTAAATTGCACGCTGTTCCAAGGAAGCTAATGTGACACCATCCTGCCTCATCTAAACCCAGACCTGAAGCATCACATTGTCCAATGTCTCCACACTGTTAGTACTACATGACCAATGGGCAGGCAGTGCTATCTGTAATCTCATCGACTGTCATGTTATCTAAATTCGAGCAATTCCATTTTACTAAAAACAGCTGCAAAGCTTAAGAGTGGTACTGCTGGCAAGTTGGATATGCCCAAGAAGAGCCACAGGTGCTCCTGTAAGTGATAAGGAGCACATTCTTGAATTAATAGGGAGAGACTCAATCATTTACTGAGGCTGCTAAGAGCTATGATTAAGAATGACCTCTTACTTGCAAAGTTGTAAAGGAAGAAAAAATTGATGCTAGTTTTGCTGATATACTTCAAGCTGCAGAAGTTATGAGTGTGATAGCAAGTGTTTGGTTAAGAAGAAAAAGCATTAAACTGGCATTCGCAGGCACAACACACACTGTATAGGGAGATTAGAACTGTCTGTGGCTTCAGACATTTGCTGGTAGTCTTAAAACATGTCCCCTGCAAATAAGCAACTGCCAAACACTGAACCTGAAAGGTGACGTCACAGACACAGATCCCACACAGTATAAACTATGACAACATTGTGCCTTGCATGTGAATAGCCTTGCAATAGTAAATACAACCAACTGCTTTGTTTCATCATTCATACTATTTTTTTATTGCAAATCTTCCGTTGCAATGTGAGTTACAAATCTTTAAGAAAACAATTTACTTTTCTTTCAGCCTTTGTGTAACATAGTTTCGTAAAACCCATACAGTTTCCTGTGTACAAACTAATTTCACAGTCTGAATGAGATGGGAACTAGGAGAAAAAGGGCAAAAAGGTGCTGTGGTTGCCTTTTAAATTGCAGTGCTTTAAGGGGGACAGCATCATGAGACAGCCAGAAAAGGTAAGTAACAAAGAAAATCATTAAATCCATTTCCCAGATTTTATAAAACAAAGGCACCAAAGACATATTTTCAGAATGATTAAATTGATAAGCTTAATAAAACTTATTCATTTGTGGTGCAGGATTAAGTTTATGATGAATATTTATCTATATCCTGGAGATGATTTTTGAAAAAAATACTTCACATAAACTATAGGCATCCAGCTTGGACTAAAACCATATAGAAGTGAAATGATCCAGTACCCAGAGAAGGATTCAACTCAGAGTACCTGATTTTCATAAATGTTTGTCAATAAAGCACTGTTTCTTTTGATCCAGTACTTAAAAAAAAAAAAACACTGTATGTCTCCAGAGAAACATCAAAGTTATCATTGATTTATTCCAATTACCCAAAACTTAGATAACTTGTATAGCATTTGTGTTACCTGCCTCAAGAGGCTGTGCTAATAGCTGGTTTATCTTGGTTCTCTAAGCTCTGGCCATTTATTTATTTATTGTTAACATTTATTTGCTGTTGATCTATTATGTACCAGGGATCCTAGTTGTTCAATCCCCATTTACATGTTTCTATTTACTAGAAACAGAATGTCTTATTTCAACAAGCTTTGTAAAGTGCTTATAATATACACACTATGAGCTGCGCTATATTCTATGTATAAAGAGATCACTAAACCAACATAACATTTCTTACACATGGATGTGCACTTATTTTAGAGTCTATCTAAATGCAGTCTTAGGATGTAAGGTCATCAACTAGAAAAATCCAGGACATGAACCCAGTTAGGTTTTCCACCTTGTACTTGTTTTAGCCACTCCTATACCCTGACTTAGTAAGAAATGTGGAAATATCGGGGGGGGGGCGGAATTAGAAATAGCTTTGCAGGCAAGACATGGCAGTCCATTTAGCAGATGTAAACTTTGAGACATTCTGGGCAGCTGAGAATATAGATTTGCAAGTTAGCAGTCTCCTGGCATCTAAGACAGGGAAGGCACAAAGGTAGGCTGACACCAATAGTTTAAAGGAGATGTTTGAGCAGAACAAGACTACAGAGAAGTCAGCTGAGAGTAACAGACCCATGATTCTTACAGTGGAATGTTCCATATCAATGCATGCAGATTATAACTATTTATTCATATCTATTACATTAAAAATGGGGTTTCAGGAAGTTTTCTCTCATCAGTAAATGGTTTAACACTATAAGGAAATGACACCATTACTTGCCAATATTTTTTTAAGACTTTTAAAAAATACTGTTTGTTGGCCTGATAATTCAGGAGAGAAATCCACAGCAGGGGAGCAGGGAAATGGAGGGATTCTAAGATGAAAAGCAAAAAGCAAGTAATGTGATTTTCTCTTTCAGATTATTATGGGGAGTAAAACCATAGCTGTCACCAGTCAAGCTACTGCACCTGCAGCAAAACCTGCAAAATATAGTATCAGCAAGATTTCATTACAAACTATTTTTTAAGAAGGATTATATAAAAGGGCTCATTATATTGCTATGAGATATTTCAGCTAAAATATTAACCCAATGTGATGCTGGGAATGCTATACACACATCATTTCAGGAGCAAGAAAAATGCTGGATTACTTTCGTTTCTTTCCGCTTCAATAATAGCCTAATTCATTCTGCAACAATGAGAGTCCTTGTCACTAACACCATCAACCTGTCAGGTGTGAACAGTACTTAACTCTGTGCTTTTCCCCCAAGGATTTAAATGTAAAGCTGACAGCCCCTTTGCTCAGCCAAGGCACAACATAGGCATGAAGGAGAAACACTAAGTCAGGCTGAAAAGCAAGCACAAACAAGAGAGCAATATTAGAAATAACACTCCCATGCCTCAGCAGACCTTTGAAGTTTTCATTTTGTTGATTGTTCTAAAATAATATATTTGAGTTTTCTACTTTGCATATGACTAAAAATCAATAATTCTAATTACTATATCACTCTACATACGTTAACTTTGTTTTGATTTTTAAGGAGTTAATGCTTTAATACAGTGAAATGGAAAGGACTCGGGAAAGTTCAGGTTTGTACCAGGGCCTGGCACTGGCCAAACCCCACAGAGGTTAATGAACAAGGTTTTAACTGCCCAGGTGAGAGATGCATATGGTGACCTTCTAGGCTCAGTAGTAGAGAATGTCTGAAAATGTTCCATAGTCCCAACATAAGAATCACCAGGTATTGATGTTTTCTGGTTGGCATTGGCTTGACATTAGAAACCTATCCTTGAAAAAGGAAGCCTTCCAAATGTTCTTTTGGTCCACTTCTGCAGACAAAAATCCCTCTGGAGCTTCAAATGAAAGGAAAGTACCAAAGGGAAGGGGGTGGAACTATCATGATTAGGAAAACAGAAGTGCTTCATAGGTGATCGGCAATGGTGCATATTTGGTAGCACACATCCACTTCAGCACTTGCAAGGATTTTTTTATGATTTGCTACTCTTATCAGAGAGATGTGTCAGATCACCAAGAAGTTTGACTTTTTTTCATCAAGGTAATTAAACACAGGCATTGTTCTTTTCACAGTCAACCAGAATTTGACCTTTTTTTTTTGAGTTTGCTTCCATTTATAGGAATTTTAACAGAACGATAGACTTCTTTTAAGAGAAAGCACATGATGGGCCTCAGAGCATTCAGCAGCTGTGTGGCTTTGCGGGGCACACCTTCCTTTTCTGGGCCCAAGTTCTCTCTCAGGAAAAAGAGGATTTAAATAAAGGATACAATCACTGGTTTTCTCTTAATTAAAACCTGGTACATTATCACACTTCTTATTTTAGAAAAGCATTTCTCCTATAGCTCTAGTTTAGCAAGAGGTTTTAATTAAAATATTGGAATGTCAACCATCTTTTCTCTAATTGATATTTCTTTGAAATTCTATGATTTATGGCCTCAACTTCTGAGTTCATAGATTTGGTTTCCTGACTTCCCGGCTAGGATGGAAAGGGAACAGTCCTGCCAAGCAATGACTGCATTCCTAGGCTCTGCATCGTTTTCTTCAGAGACACACTGAGTTTTGTTTTGTTTTTGTTTCATCTCCATCAACACGATTTGGCTAACATCAAGTATAAAATTAGAGTGGTAGAGTTATCTCTGTTTGCATTGTTTTAGAACAAGCTGTTAAAATGTTTATCTGGAGGAGGGGTTAGAAAGAAATAAGGGGTGAGGGAGTGAGAGAGAGGCGTATGTGGGGAGGAAGGGAAGGATGGAATTGAGAAGGAAGGATAGGAAGAAGGGAGGAAGGGAGGAAGACAGAGGGAGAGAGGGAGAACGAGCAGCACATTTTCACCTGCTGGTTCACTGCCCAAATGAACAGCTGAGGCTGGGCAAGGGTCAAGGTTAAGAACTCAGTCCTGATGTCTCATATGGGTGGTGTGGGTGGCAGTAACCCAGGTACATGTTCTGTGCCCACTGCCTTTCTGTGTGCGGGAATAGAAACAGAATCAAACACAGCTGAGAATCAAATCCAGATACTGCAACATGGGGTGCAGACACCTTAACCACCAGGCTGAACATCTGCTTCTCATTTTTAATTGCTTTAAAAAAATCACTTTTATTTCTGTCTTATCTCCAGACAGGTTTACAAGCAGACTCAGCAAATTTTCTCTTTAGAATGTCTGCCACAATAATGGCCTTGGGGTTTTTGACTCTGCAATCTACCACTGAGGGTCAAATTATAGAAAACATTTACTCAGACATAAACTTGTCTAAAATAAAATATTGAACATGAAAAATGAGTTATGTAAAACCAGTTATGTCAATGACTCTTGATTTGCTTCCTTATTATCTGAGACTTGTCAGATAAACTATAGGATACCCAGTGAGAATTTGGAGTCCAGATAAACAGTGAATACATTTTAATATATTAGTATATGTAATATTTATAATAATTTTACATCGTAGTTATTTTTAAAGGCTTAATGCATTAAAATAACTTCTTTACCTAAAAAATCAGACTTCACTGAGAACCCTGCAGTTTTATTTGGCACATCTGGTGACTGTAATTTCTATTCATAAAGGTATCAGGGTGGTGCTAGATACTTTAGTATAAATCTCTTATCACCTAACACAATAGAATCCTCTTTTTCATTCTGTAATATGAAGTGTTCCTACTGGGAAAGTGGCCTTTCTCCACATGACCATTCCAGAACCCAACCTCCTATTCCTCGGGCTTTCAAGGCAGTGCCCAAGATTGAGGTGGCAAAGGAAGATACAGGAGGAATACATTGCACCCAAGAATCACCTGCCCAGGCCCAAACATGACATAGTTTCCACTCATGAGTCAATGGTGAGAAGCAGTCATGTGGTCCCATACCCACTAAGGCTCACCAACGGCTGAGAAAATTAACCTCAAGCTGGGTAGCAACTTGCCAGAGCTAACTCCACATAATGGGAAGGACAGGCGACACCGTGATGAAAACTCAGTCATCTGCACTGCAGCATAGAACCAAAGGAAAGATGGACAAAAATCACCCCAAACCATTCGCTTTGCATTTGGGAGAAACACTTCACTGACACTCTGGGGACCTCTCCCCTCTGGATTAGTCATGCACAATCTGTGGTTGTTTCCTAAGTCACAGGTAAGAACTTGATCTGCTTCATAGTTCTGTGCAGAATCCTTTCTCCAGAAAGTATTATTTCACATCTACACCAATCTATGTCAAAGATGTAACATGAGAGCCACAGGGTAAGAGAGGTGAATGACTTAGAGGAAGTCAAACACCATAAGTGCCTAAAATCTTCAAGTCAAAATGTACCTTACAATGGGAGCCTCATAGAGGACCTACCTCCCTGCTGCCAGGACCACCAGCGTCCAAATTTTCCTTTTCTCTAGGATACATCAGCTCTGGAGGCTGCTGAAAATCCTGAGAGATGTTCCTTGTCCCATGTGTTCACGTGTGGCCAGCTCCAAGGGGCCCAGTTCTTGCCTTGTTTGATTTGGCCTCTGAAACAAAGACTTTAAAAGGCTGCATATTCTTCTGCTCCCCATGTTCTGTCTACCTAGGACTTTCACCCATTGATCACGATCTGACTTTGGCAGTTTTGTATTTAACCTACTGTTAAATCTGAGCAGCCTCTGTTCTAGTGTAACTGGACTCCTGACTCAGTTTCCATAATTCTACTGGATGCCCTGCTTCAGTACCATTAAACGATCATTATAGAAGCACCTCATGCCACAGCTGAAATGACAAGAGTGACCTCTTGCTCTCGTACCCTCAACAGGAAGTCTGTCTTGTATGCAGGTGAAAATTGTTCAGAATCCCTAAAGGATCTGCCCTTCTACACTTTTCCCTCCAAGGAGAAATTGGGAGTCTATGAGCTCACTTTCTAGAGAATTAATAAAATAAATTAATAAAATTGTCTCTCGGGGGTTTCTGTTATTTGTTTGCTTCTCCATTGGGATTCACGCTTCAACAGCAAGGCAATCAAAAGTAGGTAAGCATATCAAAACGCGTATAAAAGCTAGTCTGAGGGTGTTCTTCTGTAACATGGCTGAGCTCTTCTTGTCAAAAGCAGCCTGTAATTTAGATTACTTCTAAGACTAGCTGTGCTGCCAGCTTCACTGAGGGTCCTGTTCTACTCAGCCAGACTGCTGAAAGTTCTCCCTGGCCTTTTTCATAAGCACAGATCTACCACCGTGTTCCTCACAGCCATTTAGTGCCTGAGTGTAGCCTGGTACCATACAATGGGCTGCAGAGCTTTACCATGATGTAAATTTGTAATGGTGCCTGGCTAACAAAACACTCATAGCATGTATCAGCTGCATGTAAAAGCATGTGAGTGAGGAAAGTATCTCTTGTTCTGTGTGTGCACTTTTTTCTTGTGCTTTAAAGCCAAGGACCATATTGCTTCTGGGTAGGGGTAAGATTGGCACTGGGTAAATCTCCCAGGATGCATGGCTGCAGAGTGATCTGAGAGACCCCAATAAACGCCCCAGAGCTGACCAATAAATAAAAACATCCACACTCATAAAACAGTCATGCCAATCATTCACTACGATCTTTGAAAATCTTTAGTCCCTCATTTTTTCCTCAATAAAGATTGTGCTTTGAGGAAATTTTGTGTAACTTGTTCAAAGGAATATTGCCACACATTTACTTGAAATCACTCAGAACAAATAAAATTCTTGAGTCCTATGGAAAAGACAGACCTAGGAAGTTACTTTATCTAAGGCGTATTTACTAAAACATCTACCCCACAAACACACATTATTGATTCACACATATTAAAGCCAGTGAAGTCACAAATGATTTCAATTGGCTAGAACAATGGGATTTCCTGCAGAGCAAGGAGATAACTGGTTTGAATTACGATGGATGCTTATGCTCAAAAGGCAAAAGCTAAATTGTTTTAGCAACAGACGCAGCAGATGGAAGCCACAGAGCCATGGCAATGTTTAGTCACTGAAAACAAAATACAATCATAGCCAGGAAAAATATTATGGAGAATCTAACAAAGCAAGGAAATTTACATCCGAGGATGAATGTGAATGACTACAAAAAAACATGTCTCAAAAGTAATACCAGCACCAACTCCCAGTACCTATGGAAGAAGGTTTCAGCTGCGTACCTAACAGTGCACTGAACCTAACAGTCATATCTATCCTGAATGCCCTTTTCTTTCCTCCTTTGCTTCCTGGCTACCTAACTGACTGTTAGAGCAACTTACCAGATCATAAACTCTCACATGCAGGCAAGAGCTCTGATCAACATTTTAGAACTTCACTACTAAACAGAACACACAGACTCGAGGCCTCAGACACTCACGGGAAGCTATCAATATGAAACACACCTGAGTAAACAAACTATGGAAAAGCTGCTACATACCACTCAGGAAGAGAGCGAGGTAAGAGACCAAAGGATTCTATAAAAGGAAAATGCTCAAGACTAGAAAGAGCAATTGGAAATGAAGCATACAACCACCAGAGTGGCCATGTAATCTAGCATCTCATACACCTTGGTAGCTGGGCTAGATTCCCAGTTCTAGTTGCTCTTGTTCAGTCTCAAGTTGCTCACCACTGCAGACCCCAGGAAGCAGCAGCGATGGCTCAAGGAATTGGATACTTGCTACCCAGCAGGGAGATCTGGATTGAGCTCCTCTTGTTTTGGGCTTCAGCCATGGCTGCACACTGATCACGGCAGTCATTTTTGGAATGAGCTAGGAGATGGGAAATCTGTCTCCATATATGTCTCAAATAAACATAATTTTAATGGCTTTAAAAATAAATCAGCTGGGCCCGGCATCGTGGCCTAGCGGCTAAAGTCCTCACCTTGAATGCGCTGGGATCCCATATGGGCGCTGGTTCTAATCCTGGCAGCTCCACTTCCCATCCAGCTCCCTGCTTGTGTTGTAGCCTGGGAAAGCAGTCGAGGACGGCCTAAAGCCTTGGGACCCTGCACCTGTGTGGGAAACCTGGAAGAGGCTCCAGGCTCCTGGCTTTGGATTGGCGACCTCCAGCTGTTGAGGTCGCCTGAGAAGTGAATCATCGGATAAAAACGTTAAGTAAGTCTTTAAAAACAAGAAAAATCCAATATATCAAAGAAAATTAAGCAAATGGAGAAGAAAATTAGTATAACAAGTTACATACGAAATGGAAATAATTCTAATTGTGAAATAAGTGTATACATTCATAAAAATAAAAGGATGAAAGATATACTCTGAACAATCAATTAGTAATATTGGGAGAATGTACAGAGAGGATGAGAAAGCTGAAATTCTCATTTTAATATGTGATGGGGTATTAAGAGACTTTTAGTCTTATTATAAGCCCTCTAGTTATTGGATCTTTCAGTCTGCATATATGGATGACTTTCATAGCACTTAAGGCCAATAAATACAGTTTAAAGTGCTACATTGTAATTAAAAGAATGGCTACTACTTAGAAATTTCACTTAATTTATTCAGATAATGACATGACAAAACAAAACAGGTTTTTGTTTCAAAACAGTTGCTTATAATCACATGAAAAAATACCAGTGCTGAAAAGCAACAACAAAAGTGTGGTGACACACACGGTAGTTAGCCATGTTCAATCCGGGGCATTCTGTCTGTCTCTCAGAATCTTCACCTCCACTACTTTTTTTAAAAAAATTTTTACTTCGTTTTATTATTATTGGTATTATATAACACAGTTGTATAGACCCTGGGATTTCCTTATTCCCTCCCCAATTCCTTTCCTCCCTCCCTGAGTTCCCCTGTATCATTACCAAAGTATAGTTCTGCATACACAGTCATATGTCCATTATTGCGGGCATGGACAACGGCAGAGAGTCCTCCACTACTTATAGCAGTACGACTTGAAGACAATTAGCCATCCCCCGCGCCTCCTGGAGGCCACAATAGAAATGAAGACTCTTCTTGTACCCCCTTGTGTGTATGTGTGTGAGAGAGACATATGTAAGCTGTTTCAGAGTCCTGGGAGCACATCCCAACTGAAGTAAGAACTCAATAACCCTGCATTTGAATCGACTTTGTAAAAAATTCAATGTGATTTGTAGATGCACTTCTAAGAACATAATGAGATTCCTTTCTTGCCTCCCTCTCATTTCTTTTCCCTTTTGTTCTTTAGCTTTTTGGAAGACAATATATTTAAGCCTACATTACAGTAAAAAGCTTGAATATCTTCACCAGATAGAATAAGAAGTTTCACAAGTAAAAAGCAAAAGAGCTAAGTTACTGGGAAAGCAGACAAGCATTATAAATAATAATTGAACAGTAAATGACTATTTCAGTTTAAACGTTCAGTTTAATCACAGGTCAGTAAAGCTACAGCAGCAGAACTTTCCTAACCATTGGCTTGACAAAAGTACAAAATAAAGTTTTACAAAACTATGTTTGCATCAATAGCAATACAGACATTTCCTTTTACTTGTCTTTTTCCCCCTATAATTTTGCTCCTCCACATAAGGTCAAACAAGTGGTATTTGTCTTTCTGGATCTCAATTTTAATTGCTCTAGATGAGAAAAGAAAGTTTCTAAAAGTTCGCAAGCTATTCCCTAAGTTCATTGGTTCTGAGAGAGCCGTTTATATTTTTTAACATACCCTGTTTGGTCTCCCTGTCCTCCTAACTTCAACATTTATATGCTATGTTGCTACTGAGCAAAGAATGACATAAGGTGTGTGCTTACATAAGAAATGCTATACTATGAATGGATGTAAGAGATGCTTTTTTTAGACTTAGAAAAAATCAAATAAAACTCATGGTGTGCCTTTGAATCGATTTTTCAAAATTAAATGTTGTAACTGAAAATTACCCCATGAGATTACAAACCATTTGCTAATAACAAATACAAGCCATGGACCATGTGTCCAGATCTTAATGCCTTTCCTGGCTGACAAGCTACATTACTGTCAGGCAAATTTTGAACTAAGGGACAACCTTTCAACATCCACTTCCCTTTATCCAGGCAAACATGCAAGAGTTTTAAACTAACCTCGCATTCTCAGCCTCCGTTTGTTTTTTGTTTCAGCACCTGTTTCAACAAGTAGAAGTACTGATCAACTTGGCCTTCAGGAGGCTATCTTTTCAGTCCAGAAGGAAACAGGACATTTAGAATTGGAGGCACATGAAGGAGCTAGAACCATCTCCAAGCCAGATCTTTCTGCCATGCAAAGCAGCCAGACTTCTCTAACTCCAGAAGCCAATTTTTCATTCAAATGCTGAAGCATTCTCAAGGATGCTTCTGCTAAAGACTGTTGGAGATAGTTTCTGGCCAGTTCAGGTTTGCAGGATAATCACAGGTGAAGTGGAAGGGGGAAGTGCCTTTCCGTAGGCTGGCTTCCTCTGCCCAAACAAGGTGTCCTGTGGAACCTCACCGCCCCCACAAGGCTCCATACACCCACACCTGCCAGGGCTCCTCTGGATTCCCCAAGCAAAACTCTCAGCAAATTGAATTCAGCTTCACACATGGGAAAATTAAAAACTGGTTCTCAAAACCCACATCATACAGGAAAAAAAATAACTAAAAAAAAATGCCCGTTATTTTACAGTAAGGCTGAAAGAACATCAGGCTACAATCGATAAATGACAAGCTCAGGGTAAAGAAACCCAACAGCAAACCCTGATTTAGGACAGTCAGGTCTAATCTCTTAGGATACACAATGGTGATTCCTAAGCAGAGGCCTTTCCTGGAGAAAATCAAATGAACTAGCCGGTGTGAAAGCACTTGGGAGGATCTTTGGTTTCCCAACTGAAGGTTCTGACTCTATCAAACGCTTGTTGAGTCTGTGCAGCACTGTTTTAAGATAGGGCACGTCACAAAGCATAATATAATTGCTTCCAGTGGTCTTTCAGTAAACAAATATGTGTTTCTGTTTTGTATCTCTCCATGTTTAAGAGAAGTCTTCCAGAAATTCATGAAAATGCGTATTACAAAAAAAGATGCAGATTTTAGACTTTGTACAGATTGATTTCTGTCCTTTTCCAACTAATTCAATAGATCTAGTAATAACTGATTAATGCTCTGTGTATGTTATGTATTATAACCTTTCCAAATCTCTTCTTGGGAACACATAGGAAATAAGGCAAGTAAACATGAACACCGAAGATTAAAGAAATCATTTTTGAGTTTAGTAAACATCTGTTCATATTTATTTCACAAAAATGTATTTTTTTTGAAAGTACTGAAAACCATATTGCATTGAATAAAGCAATTTTTGGGGCTTCTTGGGGGGCTTTAGCTTATCAGAGGATTTAGGAACATGCTGCCTTTTTGTGTCCATATTAAAGCCAAGATTTACAAAGGCCTAGGAGGGTTCCAGCAACATCCTCTTCCTGGTTTTCCACATCAGCAGGATTATCTTAAAGGGACAGGCTGTTATTTGCTGATGAGCTCTGACAGAGAATAGAGGCTAAGCTGGATCCTGGGTGGGAAGCTAGACAATGGAGTTTCACCACAAGCCAAACTTGCCATTGCACTTGGCCTGCTGAGTGCATTCACATTGAGTGGTCACTGGTTTCCTCAAAACTGCATCAAGTTGTGCCCAAAGAGACATTAGCAAGCCACAAATTGATGTTCTTTTGACCTTAATAAATGTGTTAAAAAATCATTTTGCAGAATGAATGAAGTTTAATGAAGGTCTAAAGAGATTTGCAAGCAAACCAGTAATGGCAGCCATGGTTCAGCACATCAGAAAAAAGCATCTCACAAACTTCACAGCTTCTGCAAAGCTTTTCCCACTACCTGATTCTAACCCTAGCTGCTCTCCTTTTTCTCTCAAAGGAATGCACTACTTTGTGAGCCCATAAGGCTATTTAATATTAATATTATCAAAGCTTTGCACAGCACTTTGGTTTTTAAGAAGGATTTCCATGTATAGATTACCTCACTCAAGATGCATCACTCTGGAAGAACAGCATTCACTTGCATAAAAAGCTAACACACAGACCAAGAGAGAATGCAGAGCCCAAACATGTACAGCCAAACTAGGACAATTCATAATGCAAGTGAGGTGAAGGCTTTACAAAACTAAAAAGTTGTATTTCAACTTCAAAATCAGCGGGAAGCTTCCACTAGGCAACGTGTTTAGAGTGCTGTTTTCCAGGACAATTTGTAAACCATTAATGGGGAAAAACACATGAATAGTAGACAGAGAACAAAAATCTGATCAATGAACAAAACCAAAAGGAAAAAAATTCTACGTTATTAGTCAACGCCCAAATCCACAGGAGTGATAGTAGAGAGAGATCAGAACGTCTTCTCTTTTAAAACAGTAGATTTTGACTTTACAATTTTTATAAGAACATGATGAGGTAGGTAGGTGCTATCTTTATGCCCATTTGACACACATGGAAACTAGGACACACACACATGCACAAACATAATTCAAAACTGCACAACTGACAAGTAGCCAGAGGGGCATTCAAAGGCAGGCAGACTTGTCCTCACCCTCCTGCCACTTTAGGCAGGGATGATGTTACCTGCAATGGGAAGCACAGATGTTGCAACTGCAAAAGGAGGCAAGAAGGGAGGGCTTATATCAGGATCAAGTGGTACTTGGGAGGCATGATTTCAGGGAAAACTAATTAATATATGCCCTTAAAACATCTGCTTCACTGAGAGTTCACTATTAGCACTTTCCCTTTTCAAATATGCTTTCTAAAATCCCCTAATAATTGAAATGTCAATGTAGAAGTCACAGGATGTGGTTCAGAACTGTGGCAATGCAACAAGGTGGAGGAATCCACTATGGGGAGGGTTGGGGGAGGGGTGGGGGGAAATCCCACTGCCTATAAAACTGTGTCACATAATGCAATGTAATCAGTAATTTAAAAAATGCAAAAAAATAAAATCCCCCATGTGATGCTCCTCTCAGATTTGTGCTCTCATTAGCACATTAGTATTAGCACATTAGCACTTTGCATTCAACTAATGTCACGATAAGGCCAGACAGAAGGAGGGGCAAGGTGAACCTTCAGGGATATAATGTCAGGGGCAGAAACCTGTGCAGTATGAAACTGCTGGATGGATTTCAGAGGCAGCTCAAGATTAGAAAGGCAGATGGGTTCATGTGGCACCTGCAGACAGAGGAAGGCGTGGAGCTCGGCCAAGCTCAGGAGGTCTGGAATCCTGAGAGAGGAGACATCAAGTCACTGTGTACAGGAACGCCCTTCTCTGGGCATCCCAGAAGATCCTCCAGGGATTAAGAACAACCAGGAACTCGCAGCAGGTTCTTGCTGATGGCTTCCAGAAAAAACGGAACACAGCAGGCTCACAGCATCTCAAGCCATGCTCCTGAGACAACTCAACTAGAGGTGCCCATTTTGAACACACAAATAATCCTGCTCTCCTTGTTACCACCATCCCCAGAAGCTCAGAGGGACATGAAAATAAGACAATATTGACTCTTTAAAAAGACTAAAATGGCTTGAAATCTGTTTCTAAGAGGAGCAGAAAAGCGAGGGAGAAAGAGAAAGATGCCACTGGGCAAAAGACAGACCTTGAAAGTGGCAAGAGTCACAGGCAACAGAGCTGTCTAGGTGGCATGAGTACAGGGACTTGCATTTTTCCAGGAGGAAAGAGGAATTTGAGAGATACACTGTGGGGGGAGGAGGAGGGGCCCTGAGACTGGAGTTGAGGCCCCCCTTAGGATGCCTGCAGCCCGGATTAGAGTGCCCGCTTTGTCCTAGTTCTTCTGTGTCTGATACAGCTTCCTGCTAACACACCAAAGAGCAGATCATGACCTAAGTGTTCAAGTTTTGTTACCCAGACCCAGATGGAATTCTGGGCTCCCTTGCTTTGGACTAGCCCAGGGCTGGCTGTTACACATATTTGTAGAGGAGGCAAGGATAAAATAGTGATGGAAGATGCTTTTCTCTCTCTCTCTCTCTCTCTCTCTCTCTCTCTCTCTCTCTCCCCCTCCCTCTTCATCTCCCTGATTATCTGTGCCCCTCTGCCAAATGCATGCATCTTTTGAAAAAAATGCAGACACAGAGTTGGATGCTTAACCCTGTGGCTAAGGCAGGCAACATACCATGCTATACTCCACACCGCAGGACCTATGTTCCATTCCCAGTTTCGCCTCCTGACTCCAGCTTCGGTGATAGATGAATTCAATTAAGGCTGGGTGGAAGCACTGATGGATCAACTACTTGGGTCTCTGCCACCAGTCGGGGAGACCTGGAGTGGGATCTAGGCTGCTATCTTTGCCTGCAGCCCGGTCCTAAACATTACAGGCACTTCAAGAAGGAATAAGGGATGGGACCACTCTCTCCTCTCTCTAAAATAGATCATTTTTAGAAAACTTTAGAGACACACATAAAACACAGAAGGAAAAAAGGGAGCAGGAGATGGGGTGGTTTCAGGAGTAGAATGCACAGTGAGCACTAACCTTCAACTAGTCGTTATAAGAGATGGGACCGAATCCAAGTGGCCAGCTGGACAGCTTAGAGTCAGTGAATTGAGAGAAAAGGGCCATAAAATGACAGGGGAAAATATTTGGAATCAGACTCAAATTGCAGTAGTAGGGCAGCTGTCAGTAGGAAGAATGAATATTTTATGTAAGTATACAAGTCCAAATAACAAACTTGTTATGGGTTACTTCCCGAAGACGGATGAACAATCTTTTTCTAATACATGAGCAGTGTTGAAACATTCTCCAAGATACATTTTATGAAGCATGCAACCTTCCTGGGAAGATGATAAATCTAGCCTTGAGGCTGTGGCTGAAAATACTGAAGAATTTCCTCTTAATGTGGTCCCTCACCTTTCCGAAATCTCTATACTGGGCAAGACAGGAGACCACTGAGCCAGATGCTAACCATTCCTGGGTATGTCTATCACCTTAAGAGTCAATTTTTAAATGCCAGAAGAGACAAATATCTTGGAATCCTGATTCTCTCTTGGAGCGAGCAGAGTATCTGTGCTAGACAAAAACAAAACAAGCTCATTCATCCTCTGTATTGGAAAAGAAGAGATTGGAAATTAGAAGTTACAGTTCTCTATTACCCCTCTTTTATCTAACCTCGCTTCAAAACTAGCAGCAGCAGCCCTCGTCATTTTCTTGTTGACACTGAGCAAATATTATGCAGCTATCATGACTGTATCTCCAATATAATCATTATTGACAGCCATTCCTGTACTGTGTGGTGCCAAGTGTGCAGCTAACACCAACAGACTCTGCCAAATAATTATCTGAAATTGTATGGAAAAAAATCCTGCTGGATCTCCTAAGTAATTTCTCCACAGATAGAGATTTGGGGAGTAGCAGAAATGAAGTTTGGACACTGACTTGCCTAAAATAGACACTTTTAACCATCAGGCTCCTAGGCACAGTGCTGTCAGTTCGGAATACAGTAAGTCACTTGTCCATCTTTAAGGAATCCATGCGGTCATGAAATGGGACAGTACAGAATGAGTACAATCTGTTACAGCAAGGGAGAGTTATGCAAGAATCCACAGACTTAGCAACAATAGTCTAAAGATGAACAGGGAGGGAAGGTGCGTTTGCACCAGGCCTCAGTTTGAGGGACAACCAGCAGGTGGAAGTGGAGTGAAGGGTCGGAGCTGAAAGTCCCCAGCCAGAAGGAGAGCCTCTTATTGTCCAACAGAATCCATCCTCTATTGCACTGGACCAAATTGTTGAATGGAAGTACCCATAAGGAACATTCTAGATTTAAAAGTCTCTGTTCTTTTTATTTTTAAAGCACATGTAGGTAAGTATATGTGTACATATTTGGAAGATGAAATGGTAAAGAGATGAGAGAACAGAGAGAATGTGCTTTCATCTGCTGCTTCATTCCCCCAAATGACCACAAAAGCTGGGGTTGGGACAGGTTGAAACCAGCATTCTAGCACTCCACCAAGATGTCCCACATGGGTGCAGGGGCCCAAGCGCTTAGACCATCCCCATCTGCTACCTTCCCAGCACATCAGCAGGGAGCTGGTCAGACAGCGAGTATCAGAAGCAGTGCTCCCTTGGAAGATGCTGGTTTGATGGGGAGCAGCCTAAATCACTGTGCCACAGTGCAGGTCACTTCTTTAAGAAGCTTCGTTATTCCTAAGCATCTTAAATATCTTACTCTATTCAACAGATTTATTTCTTAATTAAGAGTATTAAACAGAAGTGCCTCAATAAAGACCCTCTGATTGATGCAAAAATATTGATTCCTGGCATTTTCTCTAGCACTATTGCTACTGTGTGTCTGATCATTGTGTTTCAAGGTAACTTTCCCAAGTTCATTAGAATCTTATTATAATTCATATCAAAAGCTCCACTTCCAATATATTGCTTTTCCTTCATTCTCCCTTATCTACACAACTGCAGTTTGCCACTGAGGAAATTAAACTGGGCAGAAGGAACAAGTTGTTTTTCACAAAGCCCAGTTGTAAAGATGTAATAGCTTGTAGGATGATAAGATTATATCTCTCCAAACAAATCAACTTAGCAATTTAGAAGTATCTAACAAAACAGAAAAGGTACATAAGCCACAATTGAGCGGTCAGACCAAGTGTTTAACCTATAGATATCCCATGCTGGTAAGTGCAACGACACACGGAGTATAGCCCTAGAGAAAAAGCTGAAGCAACACAATGGTCATCGCTCTGGCAAGAGTTAAATTAGGATCAAATCTCCACGCTGTGTTATCAAAAAGTATTCAAGCCACTGAAAATGTATGGTAAGATACCAAAATAGAAATGCACACCTAACACCATCATATACATGCATTTGTTCATTGAGCCTAGTGTTAAGAACATGAACTAAAATCATGCCACTAAAGAAAGAAAAAGAAATAGAGTAGGAACAGGGATGATGGGAATGTGGGTAGGAGGGTAGAGTCTGAAATACAACTATGCTCCTAAATCTTTATTGTGAAATACATGAACTTTGCTCACCTTGGCTCACCTTTTATAAAGATACTTATGACCCATATCATTTTGACCCATATCAGAACACATAGGTTGTACTCCTGGCTCTGGCCTCCAGCTTCATGCAAATGCAGACCCTGGAAGGCAGTGTTGAAGCCTGCCTCATTGGGTTGTTGCCAGACACAACGGAGACCTAGATTGTGGGGCTGGTCCCAGCTTTGTCCCTGGCCCAGGCTCAGCAGTTGTAAGCATCTGGGAAGTCAATCAGCAGGTAGTATCTCTCCTTTCTCTTCCCCAACCCCTCCCTTTCACACACTCACACATGTACCCCTATACTACATCCATCCCTCTCAAATAAATATTAAAATTTCAATTCATGGCATAGTGAGATTAGGGAATTAAGTTTATTTCAGCTCAGAGTTTTTTTAAACCCATATACTTTTTTGTTAATGTTTATCCAGAAATATTCTCAAAATCCCTATGTACACTAATTTGAAATATTTTTGCACTAAAAATAAACTCATGCATTAGTTTCATTGCCCATGAGTTTTCTGAAGTACTCTCATAGATACACACATGTGTCTGAGTATATATATATATATACAGACACACCTAAATACCTAGAGACTAAGGATGAGGTAGTATTCAAGCCCTACTGTATCTGATTCGTTTATTTCACTGCTACAAAAATGAGTGGATTTATCATTCATGTAATTAAAATAAGGGTTTTAAGATTTTTTATTGAAAAGGCAGATACAGAGGCAAAGCTCTTCTGTCCACTAGCTCACTCACAAAGCAACTGCAATAGCCAGAGCTGAAGTGATCTGAAGCCAGGAGCTTCTTCCTTTTCTTTCTTTCATACTTGGTGAACTCCCTCTCCTTGCTTAAGATCAGTTTAAATGTCACACAAAACAGGATTGATCCTCCCCCCACTGCTGACTTGTGGACACAGAAACGGAAGAAACTGATATTGAGTCACTTTAACAAGACGTGCTTGCCTTGAGAGATCTATATTATGAATTAAAGACACAAATTACAGACTGCGCAGATCATTCAGCCCATCCTGGTATGCTGTTTCAAACACAAAACTCAATGATTTACATAAGCAGGAATACTTGTACTAATTGAAGCATATTTCTTTGCATAGTTATTAATCTATACATATATAAAATCTAGTAAAAATATGTCCTACACAGCATATCCAAAGTGGTAAATATTGAATGTCTTGGCAATGAACAGCATGTGAGCTATCTGATTTGGTGAAATGAATGAAAGCTGGAGATGAGCATTTTTCCCTTACATAGAGTTTTAACTCGCTCTGCCACTTTTCTTCTCAAATAGTGAAAATACTGAATTTTTTCTATTAGCTGAGTAGCTTATTTTTAACTTTGCCTTACTTTTTCCCCTCCACTCATGCACCTTCCAGCTCACCAGTTCATTTATTTTTAAAATGT
Organism: Ochotona princeps; assembly: GCF_030435755.1. Lineage (NCBI taxonomy): Eukaryota > Metazoa > Chordata > Mammalia > Lagomorpha > Ochotonidae > Ochotona > Ochotona princeps. Next base: position 11,033,842 of record NC_080859.1, read on the forward strand.
GCATTTTTGCTTATTTCTAGGAAGATGTAAATGAAAAACACATTCCTGTTTCTCAAGAATTTATATTTTAATATTAAAAATAAGACCTGGACATTGGTTTGTGTACCAGCTACTCTACTTCCCATCCAGCTCACTGCTTGTGACCTGGGAAAGCAATCAAGGAGGACCCAAAGTCCTCTGACCCTGCACCCATGTGGGAGACCTCAGCTTCGGCTGCAGTGGCGATTTGGGGAGTGAATCAGCAGATGAAAGATCTTTGTCTCCTTTTCTCTATCAATCTGATCTGCCTTTCTAACAAAAACAAGCAAATATTTTTTAAAATAAAAATACTATGTAGTAGTGAGTTTCGACTTGTTCAGACCAGCGGCCTAACCACATGTGTCAGCTTCCCTGGACCTAAGCATGTGCATGTGCACATAACAAACGAACTGAGAACAGACTCTAATGTAACCTTAGGAGAAATTTAAATCTGTTATTTGATGCTAACCAGTGTAGCTTGTGATTCATTAATACAAGTGAACATAAAATATTACCATATGCTTGAGGAAAATTCGGCATTAAGATGAACAGATAGAAATAATTCCACACTAATAGATAATTTAGAAATAAATGAAAAATTATAATAGTATCTTCAGAAAAGTCAGTCTTCAGGTGCAATGCTTCCACATTAGGGAGTTCACCAGGTATAAAAGAGAAAAAAAAGGCATTGCAGGCACAGAAGCCAAAAAACACCCAACAAACTAGGATTAGAAGGCAACAGCCCAATCACAATAAAAGGCATTAGTGAAATATCTATGACGAACATCATATTTAAGGGCAAAAAGACTGAATAGTTCCTGAATATCATGAACAAGCAAGGCTATGTAACATCTTGCGTTCAATAGAGCAAGAGAGATTATTCCCTGGATAATAAGAAAACAAGTCATAAAAGTGGTACGCAGTTTGGAAAGGAAGAAGTAAATTATACCTGTTTGCAAGTGACATGATACTAAGTATGGAAAGTCCTAAAGACCTGTATAAAACTGTAATTATCAACAAGGTCGCAGCACATAAAGTTAACATGTAGAAACCAACTATTTCTATATAGTAGAAATAAGCACTGCAAAAAAAATGAACACAACAATTTCATTTACAACAGGCACAGCAAAAGAATGAAATTCTCAGGAATACATTTATCAAAATCAGTGCAAAGTTTATACTCTGAAAAGCAGGTAACATTTTTCAAGAACTTATGGAGACCAAGATAAATGGAACAGTATCTCATGCTCATGGATCAAGTGATTTTATATCAGAATATTTTATTCCTTCTGTCCTTTGAACGTCCCTCTTCAACACATCCCCTGACCTCTTAAATCTCCCATCTTGCCACGGTGACTGCCAGAAGTCCCTTGTCCACTTCAGGGTAGCTCCAGAGCCTTTCATCTTCCTGCCTCATCCTCTTTCATCTCATAAGACAGAGCATCACTGATGTGTTGAGGAGTAAAACGCTGGAGTTCTTCATCTTCTGATTTGTTCACCTCCAGCTTGTTCACCTCACCTTTGCAAGGGGTCTCTGGTTCAGACAAGCATGAGGCAGCACAGAGAATCCTCACCCCATGGATGGCAAATGTCCTCAATTAGGCAGCACTGATAGTGCCCTCTGAGGTCCTCCCAGCTGCATCTCCAGCTCAGGTAGCTGACTATATCTCCATTTCCATAAATGAAGCTATGGCAAAAACAGCTCTTGTATCCAAGTGCTTGCTTTGCACTATCCCAAGATCCATTAGTGGAATCCTTTAAGGTCAATTTTCACTCACTGGGTAGTTTCTTATAAAACAGGAGAGAAGTGACTTGCATCTACAGTTACATCCGAGAGCTTCACAACACTAGGGAAGATAGCAGAGGTGCAGCAGCTATTGTAACACCACCACACAGGAGAAAGGGAAGAGATGTGCAGAATCTACACTCAAACCCGTGAGCAAGCAGCTACCTGCCTCCAAATTCAGTTGTGTGAGAAGGACAAAATTCAGAATATATTGAAGCCACTGCTTTTGGGAAAGATTTTATTCTGTAAAGAACGTAACTCTTTATTGACCCACAAGTCCTCTCAATCATGGATCCAGAGGGATAGAGCAGGCTTATATGGGTATAGACTACTGGATCTGCTCCCGAGTCTGCAAACCTCTGCGTATTTTAAATCTCTTTATTGGTTTCCAGGTCTACTGTCCTGGGGAGCTGAGAGAAGTGAGCAAAGCAATGCTGCTTTTCTGCCATCTTAGCTTCAGACTTGCTCTAAGTAGAACTTCCATTTGGAATGTAAAGTCCATAGCCCATAGCTCATGAATTGTATCTGCTTCTCCAAGAACATCTGATATGATAAAGGAAAAAAAGGCATGCAGGGCTTCTAGTCCAGTACAATGCAATAGGCTGTGGATGGCCATAAAAATGACATCTGCCTCAGATTCCATTTATCCATCCAATTCTTTAAACAATCTTCCCACAGGTGATGGTTTTTCAGGAAAAATTGCAACCTCTTTGACAAACACTTAGGAAATTTGCCTGAGATAATCCACTCTCGGTTTATGACCAAGGCCTTTGCTGAAGTCAGACGTAGAACTGTCAGAGGACATGAGCACCAGAAACATTCGAGTAACAATGATCATTTTCAGTAGCCCAAATGGGAAAGAATACATGCTCATGTAACTGATTTTCAAATATGTGGTTTGTGAAACACTGGGAATTCAACAATTGACTCAATTAGCTTGAGTTCACTTTAGTACCAAGAGCACCAAAAATAAAACAAAAAATCCACACAAAAGCCTTTATATTCCTTGACAGGATAACTGAAATAATTCAGCATTCACTTACATTAATTTGTGCTCACAGACCTTCAAGGTATTCTTGACTTGATAAACCAATAGCTTATCACCTTTGACTTAAAATGAGACATCTCACAAAAATGTCCCCTGGCTCTTTTACATTTGTTAAGAGTTTATCATCAACAGAGTCTTAGTTTCGGACAAAGAAAAAGATACACTCAGTCTTACCTACAAGATAATTACGACTTTGTAAATGGCCTTGGGTCAATGTCCTTTCTATTCGCAGATGACTTTGAAAGAGTGTAGGAGTCTGGTATCATTGGAGACACTGCTTGTTGACCACAATTCTCGCTAGGAGACGTCCATTGCAGCCTGGGATCTGGACCAAGGAGCTAGTGATGGAAAAATCATCTCTTGTCTTTGCAGAGTATGACTAAGAAACCTTCCCATCCAGTGGGTTCCCCCTTTCTTCTTTCCCCACAGCTGTCCATAATGAGAGTACTCTCTTGGCTGCTTTCCCCTGGTGGTGTGTTAAAGTGACATTTCTCCAGCAGTGGACAGGGAGGCTCCCAAGCCTCACGGCGACCTACTGAGATGCACCTCCTACTCTGCCCAGAAATGTCCACGTGAGTGTCTGCCCAGGTGCTCAGAGGAAGTTCCAGTGGCTGTCCAAGGCACCCACTTCACAGCACTCTCAGAAGTAGCCATGTAGCAGAAACACAGGTTACAGACACAGAGGAATGAGACGGCAGGATGATGGACTCTTGTTACACTGTCATAACAAAGCGTGGCACTGCAGAGTTCAGTTAAGCTGATGGATAAACTGGCAGCAAACAAACCTATATTTGTTGGGTTTTTTTTCTGTCTAAACTGTGCAGCCACCTCCCTCCTGACTTGCTGCCAAGCTTTTCAAAGGCTTCGCCTCCAAATTACTACCATCAGTAAATGACAACTGTGCAGCCAGTATGGTCTGTCCTAAAGCTATCTCAGGAAGAAAAGGTCTAAACAAAAACAGAGGATTCCAACCCTCTTCATTTAACATTTGTAGTGACAGCCTGAAGGATCCATGACAAGCAGATGCATAAGGTCACACGCAGCCCTTGTGGAATCCGTAATTGAAGACAGGACCAGTGAAGATAAAGAAGCAACAAAGCGTAGCCACATCTATGACCCCAGATGTAGAATCACTAACATGAGCTTCTCACTTTAAAAACAGTTATTAATCATGTACTCTCTAGCACATTCATATTTCCTAGTATTGTCTCCATATATTCCTAGTATATCATGTAAATAACTTTTCTTTCCCAGAATTTAACACTGGTATTACTTTTTCAATTTTTTCATGAGTTTGCTCTCATCAGAATGTTCAAGATTTCTCTTTCCCTAGAGGATGTCAGAATTGATCAGTTCTAAGTTGAGAACAGTAATTTTAAAAAAGCTATAACTTTTTCACAAAGCGCTTTATAGAAATCAGCTAAAGTTCAACCAGGATAACAGACAGACTGTAGGAGTTCCACATTCTGACTACCTAGTTCTTTTTATTTGCTTTAATAAACAATGAAGGTGAGGATTTTAGTTAAGCTGCTCTAGGCCATTTAACCTTTGGCTAGTGGACATGAGACCATAATCTGTTATTAAACCCCTACGACATCAGGCAATTACTTTATAGGGAGATATAATGCTGCAAATTCACAGGTATTAATTCTGAAGAAGTCCTGAGGCTTGGTAATAACATAGAAGACAAGGCTGGCTATATATGGAAATAGACAAATGTCTATAAAACATATATGTATATATAAACATACCAAATAAAATTAAAAGATACTTATCTTCTATTAATCATTATCCTTTGAAATACAGGCAATTTTAGGTAATTGATATAACCTTGTTGTATACTTGAAGCCTAAGAATACACTTTAAGATTAAAACCAAGCTTTCCTCAAAGGACAGAAAAATCAGGTCTCTGGGCTGTCTAGTATCCCTGTGTGATTATGCAAGTACCTAATAAACCTAATTAACCTAATCTGCTGTTCAAATTTTCTCGAAGCCTGGAAAAGCAGCAGTCCAGGGGTAAAAACATATGCCCTCTACCGGACAGGCTAAAGCAGAGCCTTAGATAAAAGGACTACAGTACTTTCAGAAGAGAACAAGAATCCCAAGCAGTTTTTGTCCCCCAAATAAGTTATGCTGGATTCAGGTAGCAAAGAAAAAAGAGCTGGGAGGAAGAGATTTGGAGGGAGTAAGATGCATGGTGCAATAGCTCAGTAAATAGGGGCAGGGGAGTGGGTGCCTTCTTCAATATTGCATGTGCAGTTTAGGATGCAAAATAATATTCAGGGATGAGTAAAGAGGGAATGAGATTATTTGATTCCTTTTCCTGTTCATTTAATATTTTCCATGTTTCTATGAGTGATCTAGGACATCATTTTACATCATTAGGATATATTAAAAGCTCCAACTCCAGTAACAACTATTTTCCTTTTTAATGTTCTAATGTCTAGGAGAAAATTTTCATTTTGGCACCAGTAAGTCTTTAGCCTCTCTTACGTAAAATATTGAATTTACTTTTACTTGAAATGCAGAGTTACAGATGGAAAGAGAAAAGATTCCATCCACTGGTTCACTCTCCAAATGGCCAAAACAGTCAGAGATGAGCCAATTCAAAGCCAGAATCTAGAAATTTCTTCCAGGTCTCCTACATGGGCCATCTTACAGTGCTTTCCCAGGCCATAAGCAAAAGTGGAGCTGCTAGGACACAAACCAGTGCCCATATGGGATGTTGGCACCACAGGCAGAAACTCAGTCTACTGCACCCTGGGGCGGGAGGAGGGGCATAGGGGCATGTCTCTCCATTCTTATCTAAAAAGGAGGCAGATACTGGCAGGCACCAAGCATGCAAATAAAGATAGCCAAGTAGTCCTATATGTATTTGATCCTCAATACCCTCACAAGGTTATTGCAGGACCAGCCTGCCCTCACAACTGCCATGCATTCCCAAATCTGCAGATGCTCAAATCACTTACATAAAATGATGCAGTATTTGCATAATCAATCCTCCCATATATTTCCATCATCTTTGAGTACTTCCAATACTTACTACAGCATATGTGCTATAAAAATAGTTATTAGGAACTGGCACAGTGGCTCAATAGGCTAACTTGTCACCTGTAAGTGCTGGCATCCCATATGGGCACTGGTTTATATCCAGGATGCTCCACTTCTGATCTACCTCTATGCTTATGGCTTGGGAAAGCAGTGGAAGATGCCCCAGGTCCTTGGCCCCCTGCATGCACTTAGGAGACTGGGAAGAAACTCTTAGATCCTGACTTTGGAATAGCTCGGGTCTGGCCATTGCAGCCATTTGGAGAATGAATGAACCAGTAGGTAAAAGGTCTTTTTCTGTCTCTTCTCCTCTCTATAAGTCTCCCTTTCAAGTAAAAATAAATCCTTTTAAAAGAGTTATAATGCTACATATTTTAAAGGAAATAACAGCAAGGAAACAAAAGGCTCTGCATGCCCAGATAAATGGAGCATTCCCGCTGAAACGTCAATGTCCCGTGGGCTGAATCTGCACAGGCAGAACCTGTGGATCCAGAGTGAAGACTGCCTTATCTCCCCACCCCCTTTTTTATGCCTTTTAATCTATTTTAGGAAGTGATTCTTGGTTCTGTAGTTCATCATAGTAATATAAATTGCTTTTAAAATCATTAATAATAAAATCTGATTTTTAAAAGGAAATAACCAATCCCATGTGTATATTTGAGAAAAGAAAAAACAATTAGATTATTTGACTGAAGTAAATTAAATGTAGGAGGCGTTACTCAAATTTCTTCAGGTTCCATGTGGTGTTAGGTTTCATGGCTGTTCCAACAGTGAAGACCTAAAGCATCTGTCAGCTTTGGGGAGACCTCATGGAGCCCTCTGAACCAGCTGTGAGGCCAGAAATCAAGGCTTCTCTGAAGAAAACCCAGCCACCTGGGGCTAGAAGTCAACCAACCAATCCAACTGAAGCTTTCAGCTTCCTGCTGAGCAACTTCAAGGCAATCACAAAAACTCAATTTTCCAAAATCTATCAATTTTCTATTCTTGAGATATCCATAACTGCCTTCTCATATTTATTCACTTGATTCCTTATTATTAAATTAATGCAGACAAAAATACTGTTACTAAGCTAATGAGAATAGGTGTAAAGAGAAAAATCATAACTTTAGAAGTCTAAAATCATCTAGAAACCCATTTGAGCATCACAAATCTATTGAATGATGATTTTAATTTTATTGTCAATATTTGATAGATCTGAAACTAAATTCAGCAACAGCCTGGATTCTCTAAACTAGGAGCCCTGAGTTGTTGAACTCAGTTGCAAAGGTAGCATTAATTACTAACAGATGATACTTAATTCTGGACTATAAAGCTATAGAGATATTACAAAAGCATGATGAGGGAAGACAGAGAAATTGTACTTCAAGCAACTGCCAACAACATGAATCCTTGAATAGTCAGTAAAGATGTGATTAACTTCAAAGAGATGAATTTATCTAAACAAGTACCACCAGACCAACAGAATACAACCGTTGAACAATAAAATAAAAGTCTACACATTCAGTAATCAAAATGGATTGTTTCTTTTCTCCATTTTTACAAAAGATTCCTTAAGCTGGAGGCTTCCAGACTCATGTGTAAAACATGATCCAAAAGGATCCTTCTTAGTCATTTTACCTGGTTCTTTTCATTTTCATCTTCTTCTAATTTTACTGGCTGTTAGCTGTTTGACTATCACAAAGATTGATACTAAGTGGTTTCCCACAACTTCACAATGATTAAGACAAGAAGGATTTGAAAAAAAAACATAAATCTCATTGATTAATCCCATTACTTGGCTCCCAGCTCATGACACAAACACCAGAAGCTCCTGCACCCACTTTTCTGATGAGGCGCAGAAGCAACAAGCAACTCCAGAGCCACCTAATCCTGTCTCTAAGGTAAATCATACCTCTATGTAGGATTTCTGTATGCATGCACATTATACCATAATGTAACAAATGTTACAACATGTTACCTCATAATGTTACAATGCTCTCACTATGAAACTGCCTACTGCACATGGTGCCATTGTCTAACACAGTAACTCCTACAAACATACGCTCAACTTCCTGGAAAAGTGGCATGTAAACAAAGCATTATTGCCATAACATCTCCCTTAATGATCTAGAAAAGGCAGTAAATAGCAAGCTGATGGATTCACAGATGGTACTAAATCGAGAAGTGCTGCAAACATCACTAAAGGCAAGACAAATTGTGCAGAAAAGACTTAAAATAAGATTAAAACATTCTTCACTTCATGGGGGAAGGAAAGTGACGTTTTTAGAATGCCCAAATTACATTGTCCAGTGTAGACGTCTCCAAGAACACGGGAAAGAATGCCAGCCAGAGCAGTTTCAGGTTTGACAAGTTAACCAACATGTCAATATGCAGTGAATGAAGGATGACAGTCCTGGACATGTAAAGCTTACAATAAGGGGGGAAATCAGTATGATTCCATTAAAAAGAACCAATGAGCAGCTTTGTGTTCATAATATTGAAAAAGCACAAAGTTCCAGCAAAAGAAGTTTATTCCAAGTGAACCTGCTTCATCTTAAACAATAGGTGACCTAGATGTGTCTCCAGCTTGAGCAAAGCTATCTGCTGTGTATATCACATATACAGACCAAGACAAAAGCAATGAGTCTCAAGGGCCTGTGCATTGGTAACTGAGTTTGTGCTCCGCTTGCACCCATGAGACATGTGGTTAGAAACACAGTCTGTAAGAATGAGGACATTCAATAGTGGACATAACTACTATTACCATACTTCCTTCTTTTATGTGCTAACATCTTTTCAAAAATTTAGTCTCATTGTTGATAAATGGATATAATGTACACTGCCACACACACACACACACACACACACACACACACACCATTGTAAGAGAGGAGTTCATTATCTACTGCTAGCCCAGGGGAGAAAAAAACCAAAATCCAAAAGCCATAGTACCTTTTCTGCGGAATGCGTTTTGTTTCTGTGCTACCGTAAAGTAGAATCATTGCAAGTCAGAGACCATCCATACAGACGTACACAGAAAGAGAATGATGAGGAAGTGGCTCACTCGAATATGAAAGCTGGCAATACTAAAAATACAGTGTGGGCCAGTGCGCTGTTTGGCTTTGTTGAATGGGGCTCATTCACCACAGCCATGTAACAGCTGGCAATCTGCATACTCAAAATTCACCAGTTTAAATATTCATCTAAAACCTCACCTCACGTAGACAGAGTTCACCAACCCACTCCTCTTTAAGGGGGAGTACACCAGCAGTTTGCTCACCAGGGAGCTCATTATTGGTTATAACTGCTATACAGGAACATTAACAATGATTAGTCATTATTATTTAATTATTAACAATTCCCCAAGTCTCTTTCACCGATTGCCAGAAAGTAGGCCAATTATTGCAATAGAAAATGTCAATTCTGAAAAAGAAAAGAACCACCTAGGAGACTTTAGAGTAAGGAACAGCTAACAGTGCAGCACTCAGGATTCTTCTCTGGAATCGCACAGGATTTCATTTCCCTGTGTTATGTCAACTTTACCCGGTGCAATCGCCTAGCAGCTCAAGTCCTCACCTGAACACACCAGGATCCCATACAGGCACCGGTTCTAATTCCGGCAGCCCCGCTTCCCATCCAGCTCCCTGCTTGTGGCCTGGGAAAGCAGTTTAGGATGGTTCAAAGCCTTGGGACCCTGCACCTGCATGAGAGACCCAGAAGAGGCTCTTGGCTTCAGCACGGCTCAGCTCCAGCTATTTCGGCTACTTGGGGAAGGAAACAGCATATGGAATAACCTTCTTTCTGCCTCTCCTCTGTGTAAATTTGACTTTAAGAAAAATAAAAATCTTTACTAAAATTGTTTATTGGTTACATAAAATCATATGTATGTACAGGCTGCTATATGAAGTTTCAATACATGCAGGTACTGTGTAACATGACATCATCAGTGCCAACTTATGTCCTCCAACAATTATCATTTTTATGTTGTGAAAATTTCTAAAATCCCCTTCACCTGCTTGTCGTCTCTATAGCTGACTAAGCTACCTGACTTAAACATTATGGAACAGTTTGCCACAGGTGTTCAAAGGACAAAAAGTATTTAACAATTATATTCCATCTAAATTTTCCTTTACCACAGCATTAAGGTAGAGTGATATCCTAAGATTTAATTCAGATACATCCATAACCATGGATATGTCTTCTTTCAATGATTATAGTTTCCAATCCTCAATTTGTATTTTTGAAATACTCATCTGTCCTTTAACTTACCTTACTAAAGTATAAAGCTACTTAATCTTGATTCTTAATTATTGAAAATATAAACACATAACCTACCAATGAAATATTACAATGCCATATACCCTTTGGGCTATATTTGACATCTAGATTTAGAACATTTCACTTTTAGTAACTATTACAATGATATCGCCTTGGCTCATAGGTTTCCTTAAGCACATTTTGTATTTTATCCATCAGTGCCAGTAACTTCTTTTTTCAATGGCAGAGCAAGTGTGGTGTGTGCCAGGTAAGTTACCTATGGTCAAAATTACCACGTATGAAATCACACTAGAAAAAGTTGAACCAGTCATTAACCCAGTCAATTGTTCCCACTCTAAAATTCCTCCTATCACAGATGATTTGTTATTTAAAAAAAGTCACTTTCTGATAGATGGGAGAACCACTGCTTTCCTAAGATTCATACAAACAGCAAAAACTCCCAGTTTTTAGGAACAGAACCTCAGAACCTCTTAGTAGCATCATCCAGGCACAGCTGCCCAGTGCAGGTGGGGCCTCTACAATCCCCATCCCCAGTCACGTGTTCTCTTCCTGAATGCTTCAGACACTTTAAGAGAAAAACACATGTGTAACTCCACAGTTGAGAAAGCATGGCATTCCAACCTTTTGGCTGCCTCTCTACTAGTAATAGCAATAGCATGCATCAGAACACATGTTTGAATGGCAGTGAAAAGTCATAGCAGAAAACTTTCACTGGAAATATAAACTATGCCTAAAAATTAAACCAGCCAACTAGAGACTTTTAGTTTACATGAAGAAACTTTTCCTAGAGCTTCAGATAAGTATGCAAAAATAGCTCAAAGGTGTCTTAGCAGAGAATAACGAGCTGCCATACAGTGTTGCTTTTTCTGCATTCTCTATGGACTTAACCTGCTATTAATAACACCTTACAGCCCACTTACTTGCTATGGTTTAAAAGATTCTTCCTAAAAGATTCTTCTTTAAAAAGATCTGGCAGCTAACAGATCATTTATCCATGCAAAGTGTAATTAGGATGGGTAATGGAGATGTGGCAATAACTCTGAATGGTAACCCTCCTGACAGGTTTAGCATCTTCCAGATCCAGCTCTGACCTAGAATATGACAACATCCAGGGAATTGAGACATACCAGGACCAGAAGCAATCGGCTGCTAATAGACTGGTGTAACTTTCAACAACCAGGAGCAAATGAATAAATGCTAAAGTTTGAAAATTCACACCACACCTTGTCCTGTACTACAAATGAGCCAACCCTAAGACTGGTACATGCTCCAAGTTCAAATGGGAGACAGCCCTTGACATTTTCACTCTCATTCTAGATATTAGGGTTGAGAGTGCTGCTATTGCCTCCCTGTTTTACTTCTGGGTCTCCACTCTTCCCCCCAGCCTCTTTGCTGTGTTTTGCTCTCATGCTGGGGCCTTTTCCTGGCTACTCTCTTCCAGAATGTTCCTATCTCTGGCCTCCATCTCCCTGCCTCCTTCCTTCTTTCCCCCATCGCTCTGACCTGTCTATAATCTAGACCTAAGGAATATGTTTGATGAATATTCTTGTGTTTATTAGGTTTTATTTTTTTTATTAGGAAATTATCATGTGTGATGATACTCTAAAGAAGTTGTGGAAAACAGAATTTAAAAATAAGTTTTGATACAGAAAAATCTTGACATTAATGGAATCCAAGGAATTAATTAATTAATCCAAGGAATTAATTAATTAATCCAAGGAATCTTCAGTCGATGCAAATCATATGAAAAAAACTATGCATAGATTGCAAATTATTCTGCAGCAAATGTGTCTTTTTTATAAAGTTATTCATTTTTATTTGACAAGCAGAGAAGCAGAGAGGGTTCCCATCTGCTTGTTCATGCTTCAAATGCTAGCATCAGCCAGGGCTGCACCAAACACAGGTCAAAAGCTAGGAACTACATCTTGATCTCTCACGTGCATGGCAGCTATCTCGTCACTTAAATGATGTCCGCTGCACCTCACGGTGCTCTTTAGCAGCAATTAGCAAACAGGAGTGAAGCCACAATGCAAACCCAGGCACTCAGGCACCAACTGGAACTGCTAGGCAGTATATACATATATGTGTATATATTTATTATATATCCATGTATTCCTACAAATGGAGTTAAACAGCTCTTTCTAAAAGCTATCTCATCAAAAAGTTAACTTCTCCTGATCATCTGCACTTCTGTCCACTGAAATACCAGCCCTCCAAAAAACATATTGATGGCAAGCAGCAAATACTGCACGATGGAGGCATCCAAGATTTTTCCCTCTGTGAGTGACTTTCAGTGGGTGGGCATGCACCGATGGTCATTATTTCCTGGAGTCATTCACCCTTTTAACTAACCCCTTTCTCACTATTTACCACTTCCTTAAAAACACTTCCTTATCTTGAGAGCTATGGAGGTCTTCTGCCTCTATTTTCCATAGTTTTTATTAAGTTTTACAGATTTTGGAATTTTTGTCTTGTGAAAATATTTGCTGTTAAATAAAAATGCAACTTTTCAAAAAAGAATCCAATGCCCACCAAAGCCTAGTGACTTGCTTTAAATAAACAGTCCTATTTCAAATTTCAATGACAGCAAGATGAATATAAGGCAAACTGTTAACTTGAGATTTTCCTCATAAGGTCAAAGAAGAATCCTTCCTTTTCAGAAGAAATTGCCAAAACAGCTATGCCAGTTTAGATTAAAGGTACATTACAAACTATAATGGGATTTCAGGCCACTAAGAGAAGAGATCAGAGTAATATGAGATGACAAAGCAAGTTGAGTCAGGGGTCAAAAATCACAAAGCCCTGCCCGTGTAATTGTCTTCTCCAAACACACTATTTCCCCAATACTTAGTTGTCCTCCAGGACCCAGGGAAAGGTCACCATACCAACATTCGTATTATGCTAACCCTAGGGAAGTGCCATGAATCTCCTAAGCGACCCCATCACCTCCCAAAGAGGTGCTGGGAATTGCTCATTCTCTTCAGTTGGAGATAATGACAAGGGAAAGTGATGAAGATGCCTACCCTCATCCTATCACCTCCCATTGTCACAGCAGTATGGCGCCCCACTGTTAAGCCCTGCTGACTGTTTTCAGCCTCCCAGGGAACCCTTAGCTGGAAGCTGTGGCTGCTCTTAAGCAGCATCATTTCACCTTAGTGTCTTGGTAAATTACAGTGGGACTAGAAGGGAATATAAAATATTAAGTACACCGTAAGTAGCAAATTATTTCCTGGATGCATTAATTAAATATGATGAGAAAAGTTAATGAAACTTGATATTTCACTTTGAAAATTATAGTTCCCCTGGTACCAGCCTCCTTCTGATTTATTGCTGAAAATAGTTTACAGAATTTGTAGGGACCTAAAGAGGTTTTCCTCAAAAACTCGATGACAAGCTCTGTTTCAAAGTCTCACGGTTTTCAACTCTAAGACTGTTTCCTAATAGAAACTTCAAAAGGACCATTGAGCCCTCCAGTGGCAAAATTAGGAAAATGCTGTGATGCACATCCAAGCACTCTGGCTTACCTGTCTTGCAGACAAGTGAGAAGACAGTAGCCAAAATCAAATCTGACTATTCAAGTTCCTGGACTCTGCAAGTAAACAGCAGCTAAACTTCAATTGTAACCACTTACGAAACACTTCATTTCCTGGAAAAATTTTCTCTCAGGTGATATTAATGACACATAACTTCTCTCCAATATATTTGCTAAGGTTTGTTGCCTTTCACAGCCATATATTTTAATCAATAATTTAAATTTACAATCCCATTCTTTCCTTTACTAATGCTCTCATGGGGTGCAGTCAGGCAAGGGGCACTTACTTTAGTAGTTGATTCACATTAAAGACTCCTGGACCTCTGAGGCTTCTGGCTTTGCTGATTTCTTCTGTCCCCTCATTGCCATTACCAAACCAGGGGCCAAGCTTACAGAGCACGTCAACCACAGGCTTAGCATCTTCTTTCCACCTTCCTCCTTCATCCACTCAAGCACACACACACTCATATCTCACCCAACAGTTAGGGAGCAGGTGCCATGAAGTGTGACAGGGTATAAACTTATGCACTCGGGCCCGGCGGCGTGGCCTAGCGGCTAAAGTCCTCGCCTTGAAAGCCCCGGGATCCCATATGGGCGCCGGTTCTAATCCCGGCAGCTCCACTTCCCATCCAGCTCCCTGCTTGTGTTATGGCCTGGGAAAGCAGTTGAGGACGGCCCAATGCATTGGGACACTGCACCCGCGTGGGAGACCCGGAAGAGGTTCCTGGTTCCCGGCATCGGATTGGCGCGCATCGGTCCGTTGCGGCTCACTTGGGGAGTGAATCATCGGACGGAAGATCTTCCTCTCTGTCTCTCCTCCTCTGTGTATATCTGGCTGTAATAAAATGAATAAATCTTTAAAAAAAAAAACTTATGCACTCATAAACCAGCTGCAAGAAGAAATACGAGGAGCCTTGAGGACATAACAGTGGCACCTGTTAGGGAGATTCTTTTTCAGAAAGTGGTGTTGAAGATCGACATAGAAGAGCAGAGGGCTAATTAGGCAAAGATGCGAGGCCAACACAAAGACACTTCACGGGGAAGATGATATGCCTGCGCTGCCCCTTACAGTGAGCCTCCGCAGGTGAAGACTATGTACCAGAAGCCCAGAGACCAGCAGGAAATGAGCCTGGAAGCTCTGGCTTCATTGCTGTCACACCTCACATGGTCCCATTGGCTTACACGAGTGTGCTGGCCCACACAGCTCCGCAGGTGAAGACTATGTACCAGGAGCCCAGAGACCAGCTTGAAATGAGCCTGGAAGCTCTGGCTTCATTGCTGTCACACCTCACATGATCCCATTAGGCTTACACGAGTGTGCTGGCCCACACAGCTCCAACACAGCAGCCACAGCAACTCATGTAATCTAAGTTAGAGCACAGCATTATTCCTTCATCTGCTGTGCTGACATCCCAAATGGGTGTCAGTTCATGTCCTGGCTGCTCCATTTCCATGCCAACTCCTTGTTATGGCCTGGGAAAGCAGCAGAAGATGGATCAAGTCCTTGGGCCCCTGAACCTGGTAAGAGAACTGGAAGAAGCTCCTGGCTCCTGACTTTGGATAGACTCAGCTCCATTGTGGCTATCTGGGGAGTAAACCAACGGATGGAAGCATTTTTTCTTTCCCCCTCCTTCTCTCTCCTCTTCCTCTCTCCCTCTCCATCCCTCCCTCCCTATCTCTGCCTTGCAAACAAAAATATATCTTATAAAAAGCAAAGTTTTGACAAAGGCCTATACTCCAGCCCTCATCTATCTTTGTTCCATTTTCTTTCTCTCATCATCTCCAACACTCTGCTGCTCTCAAGCGAGTCCATCTGTGCACAGTGTATTTTCTACAGGGTCACACCCCAAGATGTCTCTCAGCCTGACACATGTGTCTGTCCACACAGCCATGATCCTGACCACCTGAAACCCTCCAGCACGAGAGCTCAACCTTATACCATCCTTTCCACCAATGTCCTCCTACAGTCATCCCTGGAACTACACCTGCTGTTCAGCTGCTTCCCCCTCCTTGCACCTTAGGCAGCTTCTTTGAGTTCTTTCTCTTCAAGCTGCACATCCCCAGTCCTACTGACTTGACCTGCGAAGTACACCTCACCTCCTCCAGTGTCTCAGTCTGTCTTTCACTATCTCATCCCTTCACAGCAGTTAAGATGTTGCTTGTCAGGACCACGTTACTTGTGGGTTCAGATCTTGGCTCTACTTCTAACTCTACCTTCTTGCTAATGCACAGCTGGGGAGGCAGCAGATGATGGTTCAAGTACCTGGGTCCTAGCCACCCTATGGCAGATATGGATCAAATTCCAGACTACTGGTTTTGGCCTGGCCCAGCACTGGCTGTATGGTCACTTGGAGAATGAACGAGCATATGGAAAGGAAGGAGGGAGGGAAGAAGGGAGTGTGTGTGTGTGTGTGTGTGTGCGCGCGCGTGCGACTTTAAAACACATTTAAAAAAATCTGTCTAAACTTAATAAAAAGCCTCCATCATTCCCCTCCCCCGCAGCAGATAAATCCTACACACCCTAGCTGCTCCCTGCCTCACATCCACCATGGCAGACTGTGTCCCTGGAGCCCATCTCATCCTTCTACTCACCACATCCTGCCCTTACCTTGTGAGTCCCATACATTCTTCCAGACAGCCCAGGAATGCCCCTTCCCTGAGCCCATGTGGGGTTAACGGCCCTTCCATGAGATGTTCCTACTGCCCTGTGCCAAGCTCAGCCACATGGGAGCTGAGGTCAAAAACCCACCTTCAACCAAAGCTGAGGTAGAAATGGCTTTTCCCTGGGCAGAATAGATTCACAGACTATAACAGTCACTCTGAAAGATCCTCCCTCCCACATGGCCATTAACACAAAAGCTATTGAAACTGCATTTCAAAATAACAATTAACCCCCTCCCCCAGCCGAGCCTGTCTCTCCCACTGAGCCTGCACTTACACATCTGTAGTATAAATACATGCTCACTGGATTCAGAGATGGGCTGTTCCTGTGTGGCACTCCATTTTCTCAAACATTTTCTTCACACCTCATAGGTCACTTATTGTGTCTGACTGGTTATTGCTCATGGATGATATTATATACTCTGAAAGTGATTTTACCCCCTTGCAAAATTTTAAGTTTTCTACTAAGTTAATCTTTCTACAAAGACTATAAACATGATTTCATTTGTTCTCTTCTGTAGATGGGCAATGAAAATATTGTAACACACATTTTGGTTTACATGCAAGTTTTAAGATTTTTATAAACATTCATTAATTGAAAGTATGTTCTTTATAATTACCTAGTAGAAGCAATATCTCTTCATATTTACATTATTCATCTAATTCCTCTATTTAATTTTTTGTGGGGGATACATTATTCAATATTTTATGCTCTATCTGTAATGTCCACCATTTAAAAGTTAGTATCCTAAAATCTACCTGAAATTTAAAGGCCATGTCTTGTGCACATAAGAGGTGTGGTCATACGGTTTAGATATAATGCTAACCCAAAGTTCACATACAAGTTCTTCAAGGGCAGAAAGGAGGCCAAGATAGAGACTTGCCCTCAAGTCCCTGAAGATTGACCTCTGACAGCAGCCATGGGACCATGGCTGGCATCACTGTAAACCCCCCATAGTCATTTCTGCTTTACTTCTCTGTCTCCCTCAACACAGCAAAGAACTTCCGAAGGCAGGTGCTCTATGTTATTTCTCACAGGATAATTTCAACAAACAGTGAATATTTAATAACCTTTAAAAATGTTCCACCATGAAATGAATCCACCACCTACCATTGTGGGTTAAAGCTCCGTGTAGAAATAGCAAGTCGTGCTGGAATGTCTATTGGTGTTCCAGCTACTCCACTTTCAATCCAGCTCTCTGCTACTGTGCCTAGCATGGGAACAGAAGATTACGCAACAGTTCTTGGACTCTTGATGTTCATACAGGAGATCAAAATGGAGCTGTGGTTTTGGCTTCCATTTGTCCTAGAGCTTTCTTCTTGTTGTGGCCATCTGGGGAGAGAACCAGCAGATGGAAGACCTCTCCGCTTCTCCCTGCTCTGATGTTCTTTCAAATAAATAAATGACTTTTTAAAAACCCCTGTTTTTACTTCCCTTACGCTGAACATCTTTCCTTGTTTTAAGGAGGATTTCATATTAAAATCTGGTTAATTTTATTAACTGCACATTTTTCTAAACCAATGAAATATTCCATTTTTTTTTCTTATTTTTTTTCACTTTGTTTTTTTAAAGATTTATTTGAAAGCCAGAGTTATAGAAGGAGAAACAAACTAAGAGAGCGAGAGTTCTTCCATCCGCTGGTTTATTCACCAGATGGCCATAAATACCAAGGCTGGACCAGGCCAATGCCAGAAGCCAGGAGTACCATCTAGGTTCTCCCACGTGGGTGGCAGGATCCAAGGACTTTAACCACCCCTTGCTGTTTTCCCAGGTCATTAGCGGAGAGCTAGATTCAAAGTGGAGTACCCAGGACTTGACTGGTGCCCATGTGGACCATCAGTGCTGCATGCCACATCTTAACCCACTAAGCTACAATAACAGGACCATGCTTTGTGCTTAAATACATTTTGCCCATGAATCACAAAGTGTAAAACATAGACAGCTTCATAATCACACCTCAAGGAAGAGTTTTAAGTGTAACAGCACTGCGTTTCAGCTCTCTTAACTCATCCATTTTTATAAAATGCCATCAAGGTTCCACTACATACCCATATCTAGATTCTGCTGTGACTAGTGGGATGTGGCCTCCTCAGGAAGAACAATTTTGAATTAGCCAGAGATCTCCTACCTATTACCGTCCCGCATACTTTATGAGCCCTGTCCATGTGGGAGAAGCGTCTACCAACACTGACACTAGCCTCCCCAAGCAACTCAAGATCTTTCTCACAGCTCATAATGGCAGTGGTGGTGCCTTTATTTTTAGCACATGAAGAAGTCTGCCAGAGGAAGATAACCATGCAGCTTACTTCCTCATTTGTTTTGTGAGATCACACAGACTTGGAGGTTGTCATGAATTCATGGCAGTGCAAGTCCAAAAAAGAGATCCAGGCAGCCTCTGCCAACCCCAGAGCTTCATCCTGTTAGAGCTTCTCAAGGCCCAAGCCAGGCTCTCGCAGACACAAAGCATCTCCAGGTACAAGAACACCTCATTCTTGCATTGGGCTCCTGGTATTTTCACAACATGTATGCAACATATTGATGTGCCCAAAGTTTTCCCTGGGAACACAGAGCCTTTATCATCTTCTGAAGTTATTTTCCTTCAATTTAAAGTGGAAAAATAAATAAAGCAAATTTGACTGATTGGAGTAGCTCTAAACTCCATTTACACAAGCATTTCAGCCTATTACCTGGCAGCTGTATTCATCCAACTCCTACATGCCACTGTACAGAAGTGAGTCACTTCCCTTCCCGGGGGAGACATACAGCACAACTCTGAAAAGCTAGAAAGTTCCCAGTGTACCAGATAAGGCAATACTGAGCCATTGTTACTTGCCAAATGAACACAGGCAGAGAAAACAAGTTTATAAACTGAGTAAAGGTTTAAGAACACCAACACCTTGATGAGTCAAAAACGCCTATGCACTCTGCGGGGCAGAAAATCATTCTCAGAAAAATGCTTATAATCATTTCATTCAACAAAGTAGCACTTATTCATCGAAAGTTCACAATTTTCAGGCAGTTACCAAATAAGAAATCATCAGATTCATTTCTCACCAACAAAAGCTAGATTTTTTTTTCCCATTTCTCCTGTCCTGCTGCACCTTTCCCCATTTCTGGTTTGCCACTGATTTATGCTGAAGTATCACTGAAAAAAGACAAAGGAAAAGCAAAGGGAAAAAAGCACGAAGCAAACTTGGTCACTGGGCGACCAAATCAAAATTCTGGATGTTTCCTGGTGGGTGGCCTCTAGGAAAAACTTGTTTTTCAACAAGAAGCCCCAAGTTACTTAGTTGTAAGGAGTAATTGGAGAAGATTCTACTGGAAGAATAAGCTTTATATGCCTGGTCAGCCCAGCACCAAAATAGACCCAATGTTCAAAAGCAGACCAAGGGATGCACAAATCATAATGTATCCACACAACAGAATGCTATTCAGCAAGAAAAGGGAATTAATAATATCATGAATAAATCTCTACATACCTCCCCTAATGACAATACATATTGCATTATCTCATTTATCTGAAATGCTAGAGAATGAGAAGCAATTCTACAGTGACACAGATCAGATCTGGGCAGCCTAGGGTAGGAGATGGGGGTGGGAGGGAGAAGGGTGGAGCACAGAGAAATTTCTAGAGCTGTTGAAATATGTGTGATCTTAAAGTGATAATGATTTGGTAAGGGTGTACATATTCCAAGTGGGCACACCTTGAAAATGTAAAATTTATCATATGGCAAACCCTCTTTTATAACAAAAAGTGTCATAAAATTTCATTCCTGCAAAGAAGTTATTACAGTTCTTATAATAATAAAATCAGCCTATGAAAGAGTTATCTGTGCCCCACGTTTAGAGCAGCTCAATCCACAACAGCTAAGATATGGAATCAACACAGATGTTTATCAGTGGGGAACTAGATAAAGAAATGGTAGCACATATACAAGATGGGCTATTACTCAGTCATAAATTCTTTCACAACAAAATGGGTACAACTGGAGGCCATTATGCTTACTGAAATAACCCAATCCCCAAAAGACAACCATCCCATGGTCTCCCTCGTTTGTTAAAACTAACACATAATGCAAAATAAAGGAACCGACATGAGTGACTTTGACATGATTATTGGTTAAAGCCCTTGTCTATACCCATAAACAACAGTGCTTTTTTCACTTTTTGAAATCAAATCTTTATTTAGCAGGGCAGTAAGCTTGTCATTAACAAATTCTAAACAGATCATTGTAAAAACTCAGGGAAAAATAGGAAGGAAGAGGGAGATTGGGAGTAAGGGAAGGTAAGATGGGAAGAATCATTATGTTCTTAAAACCGCACACATCTGTTCCCTTCATATTCATAAACTTAAAGTTGGCTGAAAAACCAGGGAATTAGACCCAGTGATTGGAAGATCCATCTCTCTGTGTGCATCTTTTGAATTATAATGAAATAAAGCAATAAACACCCCCTCCCCCACACACACATGGTTCAGGAATTCTAGGGTCATGGTCCTAGCAAAAACCTTAGTTTTAAAAAAATATTTTCAAACATTTCAGAAAAAGGAAGTCTTCTAATTGCAAGTGTTATAAAGCCAATGCCCTAAGATAAAGGGATGGGATAAGAGTCTGGTGTCTTATTCTCAAGAAGCAGAATTAAGGGTACAATTTTTTATGTGTAATTTTTTTTTACAGAAACAGTGGGGCTGGAGTCTGAATCTATGCACTAGGGCCTAGAACCCACTTTTACTATATTCCAACTTTTCGCTCACATGGATACTTTTATTAACCCACACTGTTCTCTGCCTTTATTTTTTAATGGAACTTTTGTTATTTCAGATGACATTTTAAATTTATATTGGAGTCACAGGCTTAATGTTCCAATAAAGAGCTCACCAAATAAAAACTGAAAAGAGCATAGTTAAGTAGGAAAACAGACAAGAGATTTAAACAAAAATCCCTGCTTCACTCAAGTAAATCTTAAAATTGTTGCAAAATCATTCAAAGTCTAACAACATATAATGCTGTCTGCCTTTATTTTGACAAACAGAAAGGAGCAACCTTAAAAACAATACAGAATTCCATGCTGGTCAGTGGAATTCATTTCCAAGAATTAGGCATTTTAGTAAAAAGAAATATTTTAATTGTAACAAAAACTTAATAATCTTTTCATCTAATGACACATCAACAACCACGGTGACAGGCAAACAAGGCCATCTAATGTCCCTTCCAGAGAACTGTTTTTAAAACAAGTCTATTGTCATGGGCATGTGGCTCATTCAAAGCAAACATACTCAGTGTATCTGCAAAATGAACACTGAGTGTAATACGTCCAACAGATCACAGACAAGCAGAGTATACAGGAGATCAAGATGCAGCAAGAACCGTAGATGAATTTTTTAATTCCATATATATGAAAAGTCATTTTAAAGAAACATTTATTATTAAACTATCTCACCCATATGCCATACAGGAATTCTTATACAGAAGTTGCAATGCTGGAGTAAGGATAAACACTTGTCAATATAATTTGAATAGTTCCCTTTGATTGCAGTAAGTTTAACAACTCAGAAAGGGAAAAGGGGGATAGTAAATAAGATGTGCTGAATTAAATCTAATATAAAACTAGCTTAAATGCAATGAAACAATGTACAACAAATACACATTCTGTCTTTCACACTTGCATGGTGAATATCTATCCTCAACTAATGATGATACAGAGAATCAGCAGAAAGATGGCCAAATTCACATAGAACATTCTATAACTATGAGAGACTTCATTAAAGAATGTAAAGCCATCAGTAAATACACAAACTCAAACACAAACAGACACAACTACTTACGGTTGTGGAAAGACAGCATTTTATTTTATTTCATTGCATATGAAATCCTATAGTGGGGACTGGTATGGAAGGAACTTGCAACCTTGCTCATTTTGAAAGCATAACACAACATCCTAATAGCAGACAGTCTGCTGTTCATTCTCTAAGTCTCCTAATTTCTAAATATAGTCCACACCACAAATACCTATTATTGCATTAACTTTTTTATTGAACCAGCAATAAATTCCTAGAGTTCTTAAGTCAGGCAATTTTACTACTACTGCTAAAAAGTCAATAAAAATGTAAATAATTTAGTCATCCAAACCACAAACTACTGAGGCATTTTTCATTCATAATAGACTAACAGAGCACCACAGAATTCCCTCCCTTGTTGTATTCCCATCAATTTTATATTCATGACCTTATGTTTCCACTTCTTTAAAAGCAACCTATAAAATCAACCACACTTAAGGTCACACGGTAAATAAGTAGGAGAGTCAGAATTGCAACCCAAGCAACTGGATCTACAACCCTCTTGGCATTCACCAAGCTGACAATAAATCAAGCATTTTGCCCTTGAAAATCACCTACAAATGATGCCCTTCGGTACTTACTCCCAAAGTAGAGTAAGCTAACATTGGTTCTCTTCTGATCAGTCATCATGTTGAGCCATGTTGCAGTGGTATTTTATCAGATTCAAAATAGGACCAAGCATTTATTTAGCATAGTATTTAAGACACCTTTATCGTACATCAGAATCTCTGAGTCTAGCTGTAACTATCTGATAAAACAGAACCTGGATGTAGCAGTCATGGCTCAAGTAATAGAGTTCCAACCATTCATATGGGATTCTTGAATGGAATTCCCATCTTCCGGCTTTGGCCTTAACTTCGCCCTGTGCACTGAAACTATCTAGGGGAGTAAAATAAGAAATGGGACAACTTTGTCAATCTCTACATATCTCAAAAAAAACCATAAATAAATTTTGGGGGCTAAGTCTCTGCCTGTGATGCTAGCAGCCTATACAGGCACCAGTTCAAATCCCAGCTGCTTCACTTTCAATCCAGCTCCCTGCTAATATGCCTGTGAAAGCAGCTAAAGATGGCCCCTGTGCTTGGGCTGCTATACCACATGGGAGACCCAGAAGAAGCTCCAGACTCCTAGCATCACCTTGGCCTAGCCACAGCTGCTACAGCCATTTGGATAGTGAACCAGCAAATGAAAGGTTCTGTCTCTTCTCCTCTCTAATTTTGCCTTTCAAACAAACCAACAAAGTAACAGAATTTCAACAAATGAACTTCAAATTTTTGCAAAATATGAGGTAGAATGTTGGCTTTAAAATGCATTTTAAAAAATAAGTGCTTATGTTAACTTCCAAGTGAGCTATCTGTGCATATCATGCAGCTCCAAAGGAGGTAGGACAACTACTGAATATGGGCCCAGTTCTGACATTTGAACCCACCAGCCTATGGTTTGGCCAAGTCAATTTGCTTCTGGGAATCATTGTTCTTCCAATTTGTATAATTACAAATTCTACTGACACAAGCTTTTTTCAAATTGTGGGTTCCAATCCATTAGTGAGATGCCAAATCAATAAAGTGAAATCAAACCCAAAAACTTCATGAAGAGTGGAAAATAATCTCAGACTTAATAAAAAAAGTTTACAAAATCTACTAAGTGCGATTGTGAATTTGAGTCAAAAATCTGCTACAACATGTATTTCTTAAAATAGGGGCCATAAAAGTTTGAAAGTCACAGTTCTGCAAACTGACAGTTCAAGGACATCGCATCAGGTATAAATTCTTGTTTGAGTTCTTTGCTAGGGTGAACAAACAACTTTTCCCACACTGTAAACTCAAGGGCATAAACCTAACATCTGTATCCCCAGCAGGGGCCCAGCAGTGCCAAAGCAGAGTCAATCTTCAATAAATGAGGGGGAAATGGAAATAGACTTTCCAAGCAATTGAAATTTGAGTAGCAAACATTCTTTTAAAAAAATGATTCACTTATTTATTGGAATGTCAGATTTACAGAGAGGAGAGAGAGAAAGATCTTCTATCCACTGGTTCACTCCCCAAGTGACCACAATAGCCAAAGCTGAGCTGATCTGAAGCCAGGAGCCACTAGCTTCTCCAGGTCTTTCACACAGGTGCCCAGGATCCCAAGGCTTTGGGTCATCCTCGATTGCTTTCCCAGTCCACAAGCAGGGAGCTGGATGGGAAGTGGAGCAGCCAGGACATGAACTGGCACACATATGGGATCCTGGTGCATGCAAGGTGAGGATTTAACCACTAGGCTACTGTACTGAGGCAGCAAATCCTCCTAAAATTTATTCTTTCATTCCCTGACCACTTACTAGAATTGGAAAGGAAACAGAACAAAAATTTGGAGCAAGAACAGTGAGCTAGAGAACTGGGAGGCATCTTTCCCCTGAGGACTAATCACACCCCACTCAAGGCTGAGTCAAACCTTTTCTTAGAAAACATGGATACTGGAGGGCCTTGTTCCACGCTTCCTAATTTAAACCACAGTACAGAAAGCTTAGATATTGCTTACAAAGGAGAGGACCATACAGGCAGGAATGGAAGGCCTAAGATAAATTCTAATTAAGTATCTAACTGGCTTCTGTTTGTCAGAGCTGGCTCCCTAGAACAGCTCAAGAAATCTTCCAGAGAAATCAATAACATATTGCCCTGAGCCATCTGTGTATCCCAGTTCTGAACCAAGTGCAAATTCAGTCCTGACCTAGCACAAAGCAAGATGGATTCCTTGCACCTCACCCAATCCAAAACCTGGTGGGTGGATGGCTCTTCCGTAAAGTGCTGCACATTATCCTCAGGGGAATTGGAGACATTCAACCAAGGTCCACTCTGTGACACTCAAGTCCAGGGGATCGCATTTCAATCCTTTCTGTGTTTGCTCCTTTGCTTTCTGCCTTGAGTTCATCTTTGAGATTTCCAAGAAAGGGAAGAGAAAATGGGAAGAAAAGAGAAAAAAAAGAATAAGCAAGGAAAATTGATGAACACCTTTTTTCTGGCAGTAAGGAAAAAGGATGCTGAGATAAAGGAAGAATTTGTCCTCCACCTATCAAGGGGCCTGGCATGTCCAGCCAGTGCACTGCTGGTTGACTATCTGATCCACTCCTTGCCAAGCTCTTTCCTGCCTCAAACTCTGCCTGCTAGATATGAGCTTGCACTAAGCTGGGTTCAACCAACAGGAGAGGCTTAAAAGGGGAAAGCAGGAGCACCTGGCTCCTGCTGCTCTGGGGGACCCTAATGTGGGGCTCCAGTGCCACTGCCCTCTCTACCTCCTAGCAGTGGTCTCCTGCCACTGCCAAACTCTAGGCTATCTGCCAGTGCCCACTATGGCTTAGATGTTACTTTGGATGCTGCCTATCCCCACAACACCCCATGTGGGTAACAGGCTTGGGACCCCACAAGCTTTCTATGAATGGTGCTAAGGAAGAAAGGGAGCTGCTCCAGTTACGTTTGATGCTGGGGCCTTTGGTAGATGACCAGATCAGGTCATCCGGGTTGAGTTCCCATGACTGAATCCTGGTACTCTGTAAGGAGACACATGTATTCTCTCTGGCCACATGGAGTCCTGGTGCTTTGGCACCCTGACAGCAGTAACACATGACCTGCCTGATCTTGGATTCCCAAGCCTCCAAACAGTAAGCCCAAACACACTTCCTTATTTAGCTGTCTGGGGTATTTCATTGCAATAATGAGAAGCTGACTAACACAGTTCCAAGGACAATTCCAAGTCTGTGTCAACAATTCCTCATGTTACTCTGTAATTTTGCTTGTTTTTCTAAGGGAATTTTTTCAGAAATTTAGCTAAATGATGAGAGAATAAATCTCTATAAAATTGTGATATGATAAAGTTCTTTTTGGTAATAAAGCAAATTACTTTTAAAAAAATTCCTTTTAGGAAAAGAACAGGCATTTTTCAAAAGAACAAATTCAAATGGCTAACAGACATCAAAAAATACTCAGGCTCCCTTAGCTATCAGGGAAATACAAACACAAACCACATGGATGTTCCACAAGATACCCTACTTCACTGTTGGTGGAAGTGTAGGCTAGTACAGCTATTATGAAAGTCAGTATGGAGATTGCTAATACAACTAAGAACTGATCTACAGTATGACCCAGCTGTCCCACTTTTGGGAATATATCCAAATGAAGTGAAACCTCCATACGAGAAAGAGACCTATAACTATATTTATAGTAACACAATCCACAGTAGTGAAGACATGGAAACAACCCAGATGTCCATTGAAAGAATGGCTAAAGAAACCAATGGTATATCTACTCCATGGAATACTACTCAGCCACTAAAAGGATGAGATGCTACCATAAGCATTACAACGGTCCCAACAGGTCACCATTATGTTCAGTGAAATAAGCCAATTCAAAAGGACAAATATCACATGTTCTCTCTGATATAAGGCAACATTCATACAAAGTACAAATAGATACATAGGTTAACAAGTATAGACATATTCTCTTAGATGAACTATATGAAGGAGACTAACATACCAGGAAGTGAAGATACACTACAGTATATATTTCTACTCCCAAATAAAAGGATTCCCCTCCATGAAAGTGTTAAATATACCTTGACAATATGATAATCGATTTCTGCCTTTATCTATACATATAATGCCTTGATGCATGTAAATAACAAAATGTTCAACTGCAACTATTACTAGAGGGCTATAGTACTGTAATAATATGGTAGAAAATGGAGAGAGGAGATAATGGGGAAGGAAAGAGGGAATCCCTATACTTACAAAACTGCAGAATGGAGAATAAGAAAAAACGTTTTTAAAAATTCCTTTTCAACCTCCTGCCAGCTCTAAAGTCACACGTTCACATGATCATTATGGGCATGCAATATTATTTTTGAGGATGTATAACAGGCACATTTTTAGTGTGCTCAAACTTCAGATTTGCCAGAGCAGGCATTTTAATAAGTGAAAATCAGAGCACTGGATTTAGAAGCAACTGGCAGAGTATTATCTGAGAGCAGTGAAGAATTCTGTCCTTCAAGAATCTTCAGAGGGGAATGTTGTTAGTTTTCATTCTCTATTGCTTTTGGTTGGCTCAAATCAACATGGCCTAGAGGCCATTGGAAACAGTGAAGACAGAGGAAAATACTATACTCCGTGGGAATGATTCCAATTTACTAATTAAAAAGTCGTAAGTCTAGAGTGTTAGAGTCATTTCTTTATGCCAGGGTTTGATGAGTCCTCAGTTTAGACCAAGCATCACTCTAGCTACTGGGGATATCAGAGTGAGTCAAAATCCGCATCCTTGTGGAGAAGCAGCAGCCAGAGAGATGGGCAATCCAATAAGTTCACCTTGGGAACATTCCAAGCAGAAGTCAAGTAACAAGACACAGAGAGCTCAGATTGGGAGTGTGGCCAAGCTGGGGAGATTGGGAACTGCTTCTCCAAGGCTGTGTTGACAGCTGGGAAATGAGCAGGCATAAGCCAAATGCTCCCAATTAAAAAAAAAAATAGCATAGCAGGAAGGCTATGAGCAATTAAAAGTTCTCCAGTAAAGACAAGGAAGAAAGGAAAAGCAGGATAAGGAAATGAGGAAAGGTCTACACCAGGCAGGAGATTTAGAGCATCCTTTCAGTTACTTTCTGAATATATTAACACTGTCATGTTTCATCATATTTTATGTTTACATTTAATCCAAAACATGGGATTTTTATTTATGCTAGTGAAAATTTTTCTGAAATACGCATTTTACTTTTTAATTAAAAGTTGTAAAACATTTCTTGGCTTAGAGTAAACCAGTGCCAAATAAATTCTACATATTTGATGGAGTAGATATAATTGCTGAAGCCTTAGGAAAACTTGGATTAAGAAATATCATAGTCCTTGAATCGCTTCAATACGGGTAAAGACATTTAATGATATTGAAGATTGCCAGGAGATGTCCCTCAGAATACTGTCCTCAAACCCTCCCCCAAACAGATGTTGATGAGAGCTTCTGGCTCAATTTCTTGCGTACATGACAGGAGTTTGAAGGATACAATAGCATAATGAACAACAAGAAAAACAGTCTGAGGACATAATATTTCACTGTTTAAAAATGTTTTTGAAAAACATTTGCTACTTTTTTATAATTAAAACATATATAATCCATGACAAATAACTTGGATAAAAATAGAAAAGTGTTTTAAAACATATCACAATTGAAAAATGGATTGCTGACATTTTTCTTTTTATTTTATGGATATTTATATTTATATTTATATATACACATAATGGATATACACGTTACCCAATTTAGTGGTTTTTAAAATGCTCCTCCAGGGACAAGGGTGTACCCTACTGGTTAGGTCATCAGTAATCAGATTTTCAGGTTCAAGTCCAGCTCCACCCCTGATCCCAGATTCCTGCTAATGTAGACCACAGGGGACAACAGTGACAGCTCAAGTAATCATGCTGTCACCTGTGTCGGAGACCTGGCTTGAGACCCTAGCCACCAGCTTCACACCCAAAGACCAACACAACTCTGTCCCACATGGGCATCTGGCAAGTGAACCAGCAGAAGGAATCTGTATCCTCTTTCTTTCTCTTTCTCCTTATCTTTCTCTTCTCCCTGCCCCTCAAACATTTTTTAAATACCTCAATAGCAATGGCCAAATCTCATGCTGACATTGTGGCTTCTAATACCATTCTTCAATAAAAGAAGCCAGCGATATCTGCAAAAATCACTCAGTCTAGGACATGCACAGGAATTACAAGACACTCTGGAGGTTGATTTAGTAGGAAAGGAAGGAAGCAACATTCAACAAAACAAACATACACACAGGCACACAATATGTGTGTCAAAGGGACATAAAGGGCCAAATGAAAAAGATCCCATAGCCAAAGCTACAACAATCTGAGCCAACAAATATCCACAGGAGCACTGGGTTAGCAAAAATCCTCACAGGAAATAAACATTCGGGAGTCCATAGTGGTACAAATAAACGATTGAATAAGTCATGGAGGATAACAGCAAATCTGCACTGAAATTAAGTAGTCGATTTAGATGCTGACCCCTCAAAGAGGTGAACACAGGTTCCCAGTAAGTGCAAGGTGGGCACAGTGACCTTCTCACCCCAATCCCGCCTCCCGACTGCAACATGGAAGACAACCTGCCAAGAGAAACCTGACAAATCATACTTCTGCCAGGTGATGAAGGTCAGACTCAGCCATCCCAAGTTATGTTGATGGTCAGTACCCTTAACGTGAATGCAACAAAAGAGGTGCTTAAAAAACGACACTGTAGTCTTCCTCCCTACCACCCATAACTCCAAGCTATTCCTGAAACACAAGACACATCCTCCTGACAAATGCTTTACAAAATGTTTGTCTTGTACACCTCAAACCTGACAAGGTCATCATACACAAAGACATCTGAATACCTCAAAGCGCATCATGTGAGTCCATGGTGGTGTAATCACTATAGCAAGTACAATACAGCAACACAACATATTAACAAAGAATAGGTTCACAGTGTAAGAAAGAGCACCTTTTACTATTTGGTTATTCTTTCATGAATCTAAGATTATTCTAAATCCTAAAATGTAACAAAAACCTAAATATTTTTAAATTATTTTTCAAATTTCTAGTCATTGCATTTATTTGAAAGGTAGTTCCCAACCTCTGGTTCACTCTCCAGATGCCTACAGCTGCAGGAGCTGGACCAGCCTGGAGACAGGAAAGAGCTCGGAATTCACTTGGGGTACCCCATGTAAACAGCAAATACCCAAATACTAAGGAATCACTTGCTGTCCCCCAAGGTTCACATTAGCTGGAAGCTGGACTAGCAAACAGATCCAGGACTCAAACTCAGTCACTTCAAGGTGTCTTAACCGCCAAGTCAAACACCACTGAAAACATTTTAAATGATCATATAATAACCCACAGGATTTACTTGTCATTAGTTTAACCACTTTCCTAATGTTGAAAAATTGAGTCTTTTCCATTTTTTTCCATTAAAATTTAGCAGAATGAGAAATAATTCTATATGGACTTTTGGTTCACATCTTTGATTATATCTTTGCAATAGATTCTTAAAGTTCATTCTGATTTCCAGAAAAGCTAAAATGACACCTGTGAGTACAGCAGACAACTCAGAGCAGCTACAGTGACATTGGACTGGGAAACTTTTCTGACTTAAGGTACATTTCTCTAGAACATAAGGAAAATACCCAGCCCTTTTTTCACGTCCCAGACTTACTGGCTCATGCATGCATTCAGTGAATGTCTGAGCAGCTGTTGTGCACCGAACACTATAAAAGCTTGTAGCCTGCTACTTAATAAAGGAACCCACCCCAGTCCCTTCATTCACACAATTCTTACAATTGGCAGCCGAAGACCATGTCACTGTCCTGACAATAGCACAGTACATGCCTTTAAGTTGTGGATGTTTATATACTAATTTTCTGCAGCAATTCAATCTCCAGACCACTATGTGATTTTGTAACTGAAAAAAATCCTCCCACATTAACACTTCGTATGTCTTAAATGCTTTTAAAATATAAATTTTTTTCTTTAATGATTTTTCACCCAGCATTTGGAATCTGAATGTGACTTGACTGTCCTCTAGTGCCACCTAATGCTCATCCTCTGACACACCTGTGCTTCTTTATGCTCCAAGTTATTTTAGGACTGGGTGTGTCCCTAGCAGCAAAACTTCCCTTGATTGTCTTCCAAATGTCCATCCATCATTGAGCCCTTCAAAACCATTGCTTCCATTTCCAGGACACCTGACTGTTTCTTCCTCACACTTACAGATCACCTCAAGAAACCCCACAACAGTGTCAGTGAGAGCAAGTCCCCTGCCAGTGTTGTTTGCAGTGTAGAGCTGTAGACCGCTGAGCAAGGAGGGAGGGGGACAGAAGAGAGTGAGGAATCAAGTTTGGGTAGAGAAGGGTGACCCAGTTGTCTCCAACTGAGGCAAGAGTGGTGGGTCTTTATGTGCCCTCATCACCCGATCACTGGTCCTTGACAGCGCATTGCTTTGGGAAGCCAATTTCTTGTGACAGAGGGCAGGACTTGGCCTGTACTGGAGGACGCGTCCCGCGGGGGTGCACCTTGTGAAGCCATCACAGTCTGCAAGCCTAGCAGGAGGGGGATGGGCATATCCTGAGATGAGAGAGCTTGGGTGCTGCAGCACTGTGTCCACGGGTGAGGGTCAGTCCTTACTAAGTCACTGTGCATTTACCTTCAAGTGTATCTTAAAACAAAGTGACCCAGCTGCTAAAAAAAAAATCTCTACAATCAATATAGAAGATTCATTGACAGAAACAGCCATTTCCCATCTGCTGGTGACTCTTCATTTCTCTTCATGGCCTGGGCTGAGCCAGGACAGAGATACAAATGCAGAACTCAATCCAGTTCAACCACCCTGTGGGAGGCAGGGACCCAAGGACTTGAACCATCACCTGTTGCCTCCTAGGATCCATGTTAGCAGGAAACTGGAGCTGGAAGCACAGTCAGCATTTAAACCCAGGCATTCAAATATGAATTGTAGGTGTCTCAGACAGACTACCTGTTAAGCCAAATGCCTGCACTTCTAATTTTTTAAATCATAGGTGACTGTTAAGAGTACATCATCTTTCAGGTGTGAAATCAGTAAGGCAAAGCGCTGCCTCCAATTCATAGCTCCAGGTATGGCAGCTAGGGTAGTATGGGCCCCCTGTCAACACCTTAAACATACCCAGAGTATCATTATTAAGAATTACTTTCTATTGAAGAAATGAAAGGAGACAAGACATTAAATTTGAAGGTGTCATAAAAGAAACGAGACAAAGCTGAAAGCACAAAAAAACCCAAGCGAGGATAACTGCAGAGAAAGACCAGGAATTTAGTTAGAATATTTCTGCACGAAAAACCAACTTTCTCTGCCTATGTGGCCTCAAAATAATAAAATCCCTGTCATTTAGTATTATCAATGTAGTAAATTCTCAGGGGAGTAAAAACAAGCTTAAAAATGATGACTAGGGCCCAGCACAGTAGCCTAGTGGCTAAAGTCCTTGCCTTGCATGCGCTGGGAGCCCACTTCCCTTCCAGCTCCTTGCTTGAGGCCTGGGAAAGCAGTGGAGGATGGCCCAAGGCCTTGGGACCCTGCACCCACGTGCAAGATCCAGAAGAAGCTTCTGGCTCCCGGCTTCGGATTGGCTCAGCTCTGGCCATTGTGGCCACTTGGGGAGTGAATCAGTGGATGGAGGATTTTCCTCTGTCTCTCCTCCTCTCTATATATCGGACTTTAAAATAAAAATAAATAAATCTTGTTTTAAAAAGATGACTGATCGGATACTTGAGATATTCTTATAACATGAAATACTGAAGCTATCCAATAAATTCTTACAAATTAAAGGGGAAGGTCATTTATATCAGTCTCATGCCACAAGACTCAAAAATCAAAATTTTTTTAATGAATAGAAAATACCACCCATTAGTTACTTGGTTTTATTTCTCATTCCTAGGCTATTTGTCATGAATAAGGCATGTATGAAGGACAGGAAGTAACTACAAGTGACTCCTTTTAACACCCACCACTTAAGACATGACAAAGAGAAATTCTTAGGAGGACTAAGCATTACGAAACATTATCTACAAAGTGCAAAGAGCCCTGACTTCCTGAGGGGGACGGGTTCAGAAGGTCACTACAGCACTGACTGGTCATCAGCCTCACTGGCCCAAAGGAGCAATGTCACACACAGGAGCTACTGGGGTTACCACGCAGGCAGAGCCCACCTGAGAACAGATGCACTATGCCAAGCGATCCTGGGAGACAGAAGGGCACAAAACAGGTGACGGGTAAAAACAGAGCTGATGACCTGCTCCAGGTCTGGATCAAGCCTGTCTTGAGCCAATACACCTCCCTACAAAGCCCAATCCAGGAGGACATGCTCTCCTGTCATGTGCATGAAAAAAATCTTGAATAAGACATCCCTGATGGTTGGTCTCCACTGCATGTATGCAATGGGAATCTCCACGTCCATCTACCTCTCCTCCAAGATCCCCCAGGTCGGGAACCACTGCAGACATACTGCACACAGCCCAGCCTCCAATCCTTCCGAAGTGGCCTCATCTCAGGATTGAGAACTGTACCCCCCATTAACAGTGCTCTTTTTTCAAGGTGACTCCAGACTTGTCAGCACGTGGATATGGCCATGCAATAACTGAAAGGCAATGAAGATGGAACACAGGAGACAAAGCCCTGCTGGTCAAGCCAGACCCACTAATCTAAAGGCTGCTCCAAAGCAGGTGATTAAGCTTCTGCAGTTGTTTCCTGAGAAAAGAATTCCCCATGGTCTTATTTACTTAATGGTGGGCTGTCTACCTGTTCCTCAGAAGTGCCATGTATGCAAACAATGTTCAAAGAATTCATAGAAAATACACATGGAAAAACTCTGCCTGCATTTTAAAAATGGTGCATCAAAAATAAACATTTAACTAAGTTTTCTGTGAGCTTTTTGATTGCTTCCATGCTATCTCCCTTTCCCTGACCCCTACCATTATAAAGGGAAAATAACCTTTGAAGGGTTGGATCTTGGATCCCTGCTGTCAAGAACAGATTTTAGGTTCCGTGTACATGCAAAGGACTTTTGGAGAGTATCTACCAGCACCACATCCTCCAGAAAGAGAAATTTACTTCTGAGACACAAAGAAGAGTCTCTAAAGAACCAAAGCCAACTTCATGAATCAGAACCCTAGATTTACACCTGTCACCAAAGTAGGGCTGCCCCTGTGCCCTTGTCTCTTTAGGAAGTGTTGCAGACCATGGTTGTCTTTTTCTGCCTGGGCACTCCTGTACTGCTTCCCTGGAGGCTTGGTATGTATCTTTCCTTCTAAGAAACACTTTCTATAATCTGCAAGGCTCTAGGATAAATAAACAAACCTCAGTTGTAAACTTCCAGTTATAATACTAACGGGAACTTCTTATTTTCATGAGAATTATCATGGAGTTCTCCTTGTAATTTCCAGGATGCTAAGCTAGGGCTACAGAGTCTATGGGTTGGAAATCATTACTCACTTCCTTGAAGGAGGTGGCAGTTTTGATTTTGGGTGGATTACTGTACATTGTTTTTAAAGGCAATGCCACAACTTTCATTAATTTTGGAGGAAGATCCGTAACACAATCAGAATTACTCTTAAAACTCCATTACTTTTAAGAAAATATAATATTAGAAAAAAATGGTATTAACTTGGTCGAGGCTATATTAAGATACCATGTAAGGAATGACAACAATGAAAAAAGAAATCATATCATGTTCCTTCCATTGCAGTAAACTGTTGGGACACTTTTGTCCTCTTAGCAATAGAATGAATGAGACCAAACCAAGAATCTCAGAATTGCAGGATATTTCTTATCACAATGGGGAAACAATCAACAAGCTGAAGTAGAACTGAGCCAAGCTAAAAAAAAGTATTCAAGAATTAAGAGACACTATTAAAAGGCCAAATATAAATGTTATGGGAGTTCCAGAAGGTACAGAAAAAGAAGCTGGGTATAAAGATGTGGTCAATGAAATCTCATGGATTATGAAAACTTCCCTAATATGGAGAAAGAATTGAGAAACAACATCCAGGAGGGGCACAGAACTCTCGTTAAGATCGACCAAAAGTCATCTTCACCATGACACATGATAATCTAGCTCTCTTCAGTTGAACATAGGGAAAAGATGCTTAAATGTGCACATGAGAAAAAAATCAGTTGACCTTTAGAGCAACTCCGATCAAACTCACAGCTGACCTCTCAGAGGAAACTCTACAGGCCAGAAAAGAATGGAGTGACACATTTCAGATTCTAAAAGGAAAAAAAAGTCAGCCCAGAATGACACACATACCAGAGCTCTCCTTTGTCTTTAAAAACAAAATTCTTCTACAGTAAAGAAAAGCTCAAAGAATATACCTCTTCCTGACCTGCCCTACAAGTAATACTTACTTCTTTTCTCTGTGAAGAGAACATCTTTAACACCCAAAGTCAAAGACAAATGTGAAGAACATCCCAGTAAAATAACAGAAGATTAAATCAAACAATGAACAACCCATCTATAAAATGATGGGACCAAATTACCACCTATTCGTATTAATGCTGAATGTAAATGGCTTAAACTCAATCAAACATCAAAGATTTGTGGACTGGATCAAAGAACAAAACCCTACAGGAGACACATCTCACCGACAAAGATTAGCAGAAACTATCTCATGGATTTTGATGTTTTTATTTTCATTTCTTCAAAACAGTTTTTTTCCTCATATTAAATTCTTCACTGACTTATAGGTCATACAGTAGCATCATTTTCTTCAAAAAGGTCTTTTCATTTCTTTAGCGACACATTAGTCATGCAGTAACATGTTATTTAACTTCATGGCATTATAAATTTCTAGCTTCTTCCTGTTGATTTTGCTTTGTGGCTTTTAAGGGGATGTACAGTAACTGTGTAATGAAGACTATCATACCTAGATGTGAAGATACAAGGCAGTATGCATCTCTACTGTTATATCAAAAATGGACTCTGAATGAAACTGTTAACTATATCTTGACAATAAGATACTGGACTCTATGCCACTGTCCATGCCTGCAATGATGGACTTATGACTATGAAGAACTATACTATTGCAATAATAGAGGAGAAATCATTTGGGGGAGGGGCTTTGGAAAGCAGGTAAGGGAAATCTCAAAGCCTATGGAACTACATAATAAAATAATTTAAAAATCAATAAATGTTACATTGCAATAAACTGAAAAAA
The DNA here is from genome assembly GCF_030435755.1 of Ochotona princeps. Classification (NCBI taxonomy): domain Eukaryota; kingdom Metazoa; phylum Chordata; class Mammalia; order Lagomorpha; family Ochotonidae; genus Ochotona; species Ochotona princeps. Next base: position 11,069,776 of record NC_080859.1, read on the forward strand.
AAGAAATCCCAAATAGATAAAAGGTAGCCCCACCTACCTCCCTATCTTCCCACAGCTCTATGGGTACAATGTTGTTTCACACATGACAGCAAAGCTATTCCCAAAGTTGGGAACCTTCCTGAAGATGGCTTTCATTCCCCTGGCTAAAAATCTGGGCTCCCAAGGTCATCTCATTACTTGCTGAAGTTCAAAATCTCCTCGTGCCACTATGAAGTCCTACATAGTCTAGCCTCTCCAAGCCACCTGACGCCCATCTCACACAAACACTCACACATATGCATACACACACACTCCTTTCTTTTATCCCAGCTGCCCCTGTAGTCTTTTCGGTGCCTGCCTTCTGTTGCAGTTTCTCTGCCCAGAACGGTCTGACACCTCACATGTGCCCCCACATCACCCAATTCTGCCCAACTCTGATTCACTCTTTACATGTCACCCTACAGGTCACATCTTGAGGAAACCTTTCCCTGGCTGAACCCTTCCCCCAAGGTGAAGCTGGAGCAAAGTGACAATGCCCATGATCAGACCTGGCAACCCTAGAGCACACCGAGGGAAGCCCGGTAACACAGCAGTCAGACTTAGGACTTTTGAAGTCAGCCACATCAGTCCCAAATCACAACTCTGATACTCACCAGCTGTGGAACCCTGGGCCATTTCCTTGCTGAGCCTCCAAGCGTTCATCTACAAAATGAGGTGAATATCTCCTAACTCCCCAGAGCTGTCACAAAGACTAAACAAAGCAATGTCTGTGAAGCATATGAGAGTGACTGGCACAGCACTTGGAATTATTATTAGCATGAAACATTGGAAGTTGTGCTAAAAGCAGAAGACATTATCTCATATTTTGCCTTCTCTTCGCTAAAGAAATATATCCAACAAGGACATCTTCAAAAAAGAGCTAGATATTCAGCCAACAATTTGCTTGCCTGCCTACAGATCATAACTAGGCTTCGAACACATAGTTTTATTTTCCAGAGGGGTTTAACATGGCTGGAAGTCATGAACACACACAGAACCGACAAGGAGGTCCTAAAAATTTTCACTTTTTAGTTTTTGGAACTCAGCCTGTAGATAAACACCAACCACTCCAATCATGGATAATTTTCTCCAATTCGCAGTGGTGCCTTTATCTTCTTGTTTCTTCAATACTGTGGCTTCAGCCAGGCCCAACTATGGCTGTTATAAGGTATTTGAGAAGTGAACCAAAGGGATGGAAGAACATGTCTGCCCTCCTCTGTGTGTGTCTGTCTCTCTCTGCCATTCAAATGAAAAAAAATTTAAGACAATAACTTCTGTCAAAACTGTTACAAGATTTAAATGGGACAGTGTACATAATCATAATAATATTTGAGATTCTGTGCATAAATTACCTACCAGATAGTTTTATTTACTCCCTCAAAATTCCACACCTATTAAGGAAGATAAGAAAACACTGACAGAAACACAATGTGGCTATTACACAGAAAACATGCAATAGCAAAAGAGTTACAATTCAGTTTATGTTCCTAACAATAAAAGCAATAATGAAAGCAACAATGATGACCTAGTGGGGTACCTGGTGAGGATGACCTGCCAATCAAGAATTACTAGTGACATCTTTTCCTGGTAATCAAAGAGAGCTTAGGTAGCTTTCAACCAATAAATAGTGAAGCCAAGGAAACGTCTGACTCCAGTGTTATCTATTACACTACCTCTGTCTTTATTAACTTACTTTCTAGAAGCTAATCTTTATTTTAGGAATCTGGGGAGAAAACGAAAGTGGGAAAAGTCTTCGGTGTCATGTGAGACAGTGGATAAAAACGTGCGCTTGAGATCCTATTTTCCTTGACTGTGTTGACAGGGTACAACGTACAGCTCAGAGCCCTATTTCTAGTGTTTGAGGCAGGGACTATGGCAGAAGAAACCTACATACCAATGACACTGATGAGTAACTTCTAGGACATTAGTTCATGTCCTGTGGTTGGGTTTCCTCTTCTGGGAACTGCAAAAGACACCTAACCCAAGTGTTGCACAGAATCAGTGTGTAGTACAACACAGCAAGCACTTGGAATGACACCCAATATACAAGAGATGCCACATCCACCTGAGGCTTTCCAAAGGTCATTATTTTTGCAAGAGCTATTCAAAAAGTTCATGGAAAATGCTTAGTAGGAAAAAAATCAACGAGGGGATTTCAATTTTTTACATCAAAATAAATTTACCTGTTATTTCCATTTCTTATCATTTTAAGTTATAATCAAAAGCAATAAATAGTGTAAGAACTTTTTTCTTAATGCCAAAGAGAAGCAGTAGCAGAAAACCCAGGTCTTTAAGCCCACAAACAAAGCCCCTGCTGTCCCAGATCCATTCCTTCCTCATTCTCACTTTGAGGAGATTTCAAAGAATGAGCAGCCGGTAATTATCGGAACACACATCTCTATGATCCTTCTCTCGGATTAAAGATGATCAACCACATCCACAGAGTAGCTCGCCAAAATGCTGCCTCGTTTGTCATCTGTAAGGATCATCTGGTGAGGATAAAAACAGACCAGGCTGGGGACACACATCACGGCCATCCGTGATTGTAGCAGCTGGGTTTAGAAGGATTAAGAAGATGATCTAATAGGCCCTCTCCCACAGAAACTGTAAGTATCACATATTCTTACAGGAAAATGCTGCTGTCATTTGAAGACAGTACAGTTCTCACTCACCAGCTTCAGTTCAAAGGAGGATTCCTCATTCTCTGAGGAACACAGCCCTTCGTAGGCCAATTGGGCCATCTTCTCACCCATCTTTCTCTTTGGCTAGGATGCTCATTGCACATCTACGCAGATGAAACAAACCATTTGTAAAGATCGTCTCAGCACAGACATTTTTCAGATTTAAACAGAAGGTTAAAATTAGATAAGGAGGGATACTGGCTTTCTAATTATCTTTGGCCAAGGAAAAAATAGGAAGTGTGTGAAGAGAAGGTACCTGCATAAGTATAAAGAATGTCAAAGAAACCCCAAACACCACAAACACTACAGGGAGAGTTGATATAGCATATATATTCATATACATACACACACACACACACACACACATATCACAAAAGCTAAAAACTGGCTGGTCTTTTTAAAAATGTTTATTTTTATTTAAAAGGCCAATTACATAGAGAAGGAGAGAGAGATGTCCTTGATCCACTGATTCATACCCCAGATGGCTGGAAAAGCCAGAGCTGAGCCAATAGGAAGTCAGGAACCAGGAGCTTCTTACAGATCACCCACATGGGTACCGAAGCCCAATGACCTGGACCATCTTCTGCTGCTTTCTCAGGTCATTAGCAGGGAGATGGATCAGAAGTAGAACAGCTGGGACTCAAACTCGTGGCCCTATGAGATGCTGACACCACAGGATTAACCTGATCACTGGCCCCATCGGCCTTTCCTTTCCCTGCCCATTTTCCAAGCAGGGAAACAGAAGTCAAATACCTTTGTGACAGAGATTAGGAAGGCAGAAACAGAAGAGCCAAGACCCAAGCCATACCCCACTGGACAGTTTTGGGACAGAATTCAGTATGTGAATCCTGACTGGTCACCCATTCACGTGCCATGTCTTTCCATGCCAAGTGCCACGTGGTTCTTCCTTGGGTCTGGCAAAACTCATGAGAAAAGAAAAGCTGAAGGCAAAGAAAGGGAAAACAGCAACTAGATGGGAGCAGATGTAAGATCACTTGATAGAATCTCATCTTTCCTTTAAAGCTCAGAGGTGGAGAGCATGGGACCTGGGAACTCCACATACTATAGGTTTCCCACCAGCTCTGTTGGCGCCATTACTTCCTGCAAATGGAGAGGGGAAAACTCACGGAACCCAGCAATGCTGTTTTTGTCTTTTTCTTGAAACTCAACTGGCACATGTACAAGGCTGGACAGCCAAGCCAAGTCATGATCAGAACTGCAAATCATCTCTGTTCCTCACCAAACCAATGGGTTAAGTGAATAGGAATCATATATACACAATGGAATGTTATGCTATTATAAAGGACCTGGAGGTTGCTAAGTTAAATTAGCCAGACATAGAATGACAAATATATGCTCATGTGGGAAAGCTAAAGAAGTTGATCTCATTGATGCGAAAAACAGAACAGTGGCTAACTGGAGACTGGGACAAGGAGGAGGAGTTGGGGAGGATGGGTCAACAGGTATAAAACTGCAATTAGAGAGGAGGAATACATTCGAGCATTCTGTGGCACAGTACAGGAACAAGTTAAAATAATTCATCGTATATTTCAAAACAACTAGGGAAGGGGACTTTGAAAATATTTGAGGGAATGCATATGTGAATTACCCTGATTTGATCATTCCACATTGTCTTGAAATATCACACTGTAGCCCACACAGCTATGTAGCAGTTACAAACTGTCAATGGAGAAGAAAAGATGCAACAGTGGGAACTAAGGAAATCAAAGCAGCAGAAAGGGAGGAGAGGGGAAGTTGTTGGCCTTGTACATGCTCAGCTGCAGGCAGCAAGGCCGCCACTGAGCCGCGGCCCTCATCCTACAAGGCGTTGGCCACAGCACTGCGCTAGCAGAGCTTGTCTCCCCAATCTATTCCCATCATCCCCAGAGACACTTTGGAAAGCGCTCAGGTTTCTAATTTAGGATGGTGAGAAAACAGTTCAAGGACAGTTACAAAGTGCTGGATTTTCCTTTTATGAAAAGCTATTCTGCATTTCCCACAGAAGAACAAGAGTCCACCATGGCCTCAAGGATCTAAACAGTACATAACTGCTGTTCTCAGAGGATCTGGGGCATTTTTCAGAAATTCACCATTTGCCACATGCACATCTCAACCTTGCTTCAAAGGAAAAAAAATGCATGCTTAGCTTGAATGAAAACTTCCAGCCAAGCTTTTGGATTGCACACCCTCTCAGAACTCTCTACAAGGCCACTCTGAAATCAGGCACTGTAATAGTTCAGGCCACAAGGAAGCAGAAGAGGCTTGCTTTTTTGTCCAATTTTTTTTAAGTCAGCAAAACTACATTTCTCCATTTCTTTTGCTCCACTACCAATCACCACTTCCAGTGCCCAGGGCTCCAAGAAGAAATGAGTTTTGAGAAACTAACAAACTTATTCCCAATACTTGAGTTACTTCATGATGCTCCTGCTTATTTCTGAATATTCTTGCCTTGGACTTTTGTCATCTGCTTCTATTACTATCCCATTAGTCCTCACTCTGAAGTTTGAGAAGCTGCTGAAAACAGTGGAATACGTTATTTAATGTTTTTTAGATCCACTCATGGTACAGTAGAAATAATTGCATATGGAAGAGATTGAAAGTTCAGGCAGATGTTGGCTCAGGCAGATGTCTGCTTCTGCACCATTGTCCTACTTTGACAAGAATCCACCCAACTGCAGCACACTCGAGCAGGTGGCTGCTTCTCATCTATTCCTTCAATTTCTCCCCACTTTTCATCAAAATTATCTTCCTGGGGGCTGGTTAGGTAACTCAACAGGCTGATTCCCATCTTGCAGTCTTGGTATCCCACATCAATGCAGGTTCCTGTCCCGGGTGCTCTACTTCTGATTGAACTCCCTGCTTACAACCCGAGAAAGTAGTGCAGGGTGGTTCAAGTCCTTGGGACCATACACCCATGGAAGGGGCTCCACTGTGACCATTCGAGTGATCCAATGGATATAGGGTCTGTCCCTCTCTGTTACTACGTCTTTCTGTAAATCTGTCCTTCAAATTAAAATCAATCTTTTTAAAAACAGGGTGAATGAATGATTTTTTGAAAAACCTTAATCCTTGGGCCTGGTGGAATAACCTAGTAGCTAAAGTTCTTGTTTTGCACACACCGGTATCCCACACGGGAGCCAGTTCCCATCCCAGTGGCCCCGTTTTCCATCCAGCTCCCTGCTTGTGGCCTGGAAAAGCAGTCGAGGACAGTCCAAAGCTTTGGGACCCTGCACCGGCATGGGAGACATTGAAGAGGCTCCTGTATCCTGACTTCAGATCGGCTCAGCTTCAGCCACCTGGTGAGTGAATCAGAGGATGAAGATCTTCCTCTCTGTCTCTCCTCTCTGTATATCTAACTTTCCAATAAAAATAAACCTTAAAAAAACTCAATCCTCACTCTCAAAGATTTTTTAATGAAATTATTGCTGTATAGAACCAAAAGGTTTCAAGGCCAAAAGCAAAGGGTAAACATGCTGAAAGTAACAGTCCACTTCCCCCTTGTCAAAGCCTCAGTTGAATCCCTGCTCTCTCAATTCTTTCTCTTTGGTCACTAAGCCCAGAGCACTGCCCAATCCAAAGCCCTTCCTGGAGGCCGTGCAGCCTGCATAGCCAACCTCACCCTCTGAAAATTCAGGATGACCCAGGCCCCCATCCACCCAGGGCCTCCAGGGCTCCCGCTGTGCCCTGCGGCACACTCTTCAGTTGCCACCATGGTTCCCCTCATTTCTACCTGTCTGCCCATGGTTTCCTCTTATTTGAGGCTTCAGTCACACTCGGCTCCCTGTTGCTTGCACACAAGGCATGGGACATCTCTGCACACCTTCTCAATGGCAACATTCTCTCACTATCACTCTTACTCCCAGTCGCATGGCAACACAAAGCAGGTGGAACACCCTCAGACTGCCACTGGCAAACCTCCAACCTTCACTTACCCTCATCTTCACTGCCTTCTGCCACCTGCCAGGGAAAAGGGGTGCTCCTGCTAGCTGAATGCTTGGGAAGACAGTCTCCCTCTGATGTGTGTGGCCCACCTCAAGACATGTCCTTGGGGACCAGACCCATCTATCACAGGCCCTTTACCTTCATCCCCAGCCTCATTGTCCTGACAGATCCTGGTTCATTAGCTTGCCCAGGCGATCCTCATTTTTAAAAGGTTTAAATATTTTTACTGGAAGGCATATTTACAGAGACAGACAGAGAAAGATCATTCATCTGCTGGTTCACTCCCCAAGTGGCTACAAGGACCAGAACTGAGCTGATCTGAAGCCAGGAACAAGAAAATTCTTCTGGGTCTCCCACACTAATGCAGAATCCAAAGGTTTTGGGCCATCCTCCACTGTCTTCCCAGGCCACAATCAAGGAGCTGGATGGAAAGTGGAGCAGCCAGGACATGAACCTGCACCCATATGGGATCCCAGCACATGCAAGTGGGTGATTTAGCCAATAGGCTCTCGCACTAGGCCCAGCATTCCTCATTTTTAAAAAGCATCCCATGACCCCTTTCAACAGTTTTTTCTTCTCCTGCTACCACTGCTTACATGCCCCATAGAAAATCAAGTCCATGTACCCACCCGCCCCCTTTCCACACCTTCAACCCACTGCATGTTAACACACATCTGACCACTGACATCTTCCACCCACCCTCTCCACTACTTTGTCAAATACACTGGTACCTGTTAGATCCTGGACAACAAATGCCTGGCACATGGAGTAAAGGAAATAGAAAAGGATAGTCAGACATGAGCTCTCTGAGGCAGAGGTTCAAACTTTATTCAAAATCTTACTGCACCATGCAACATCCAAGTTTCAGAATAGTAGAGTTCACATTTTTTCTTTGTATTTGAGTCTTCAAACTGAAACCACATCTCAATTCCAGCTGGACACATTTCCAGAGGACCTGGCAGCTGCCATGGGAGAAAATAACACATCTCTAGATGCTCAGTGGTTAGACAGGTCTAGCCTTACAAGAGCTCAGAGAATGGGGAGAGAAATATTGAGGGAAAAGAACAAAACCGGGTATTGATGTTAAAGGGCAGGCATTGGAGATGTGTAAAATGGCAGAGAAGGGAATACAAACTCAGAAAGCAATGAGAATCAACTGCTGTCCAGGAGAATCATCCTTGAACAACAAATGCAGCTGACCAGCACTTCAGATATTCTGGCAAGAGACTGTGGTGCTTTCTAATTAGCCTCAGTAGCAGATAGGGGGTCCCTATAAACAACCAGGCAACTGAACTGCATGTGGCGAGTGAAGACTGGATTCTTCATCAGCACCAGGATCTCACTCTTAATCTTGGCTGGGAGAGGATGAACAAGGACTACTTCTCAAGGATGACATGGAATGCAAGCATGTTCAGGACACAAAGCAGGTCAAGTAGATGGGCCAAAAAGTGGCAGTGAATCAGGCAGGAGGGTATGTAGAGCAAAGACCCAAGTGGAATTTAAGACGCACAGGCCATGCCTGAGGCCATGCTGGCAGGGAGCTAGGCTCCAGAGGTATATGCTCACTGTCAGAAGACACTAGGGTGCATAACCAGATAACCCAGAGAGGAGCCCCAGGAGACATCTCTGAGCCAGAGACTCCAGAAACAGTACAGCCAACACCAGCCTCCATGTGGGCATAATACAGTAGCCACCTGCTAGGTGACCCATCCTTCCTTCAGACCCCAAGACAAGAACCAGAACTACAGCTGAGCCACCAGCTGGGGGATCAATAAATGGCACATACACTTGCCAGGCTTGTAAGGACTTGGAAGCAAAAATTAGAAGAACACCACCATACAACCTTCAAGTGATCTGGAAGCCTTACCAGAGACCTAATCTCCAAATGGTCCTGGCCCATTCATTTACTCCTTCTTTCATTCAGCAGCATCGATTGAACTGTCTTCCCTTGAACTGCTTTGCAATACCACCTCCATAGGTCGATTTTGTAAGGCTTTCCCAAGTGTATCATAACAAAACTGGCAGGACAAGTGAAGGCAGCTCTGGCTTAAGCAAAATAGGTTCAGGTTGCTAACACAGACTTTCCAATAAGGGGCCTCTCTTAATAAGACAAGTGGGATTAGGAAGCTGCAGTGACCCTAACATGTCCAAAGTAGTAATGCTTTGTCATCTGTGCTATAGCAAGATTACTTACAGCACAAAAGAACAGGAAATAAACCTGGTACAAAATCTCAAGAAAAGGACCTATTTGTGTTTCAACAGGTTAAGCCGCAGCTTGCAATGTCACACATCAGACTGTTGGTTTGAGTCTTGGCTGTTCCATTTCATACCCATTCCCTACTAAGGCACCTGGGAAAGTAATGAAAGAGGGCCCAAGGATTTGTTCTACTGCCACTCATGCAGGAGGCCTGGATGGAGTTCTCGGCTCCTTGAGTCAGTCTAGTCCCAACACCAGTGCTACACCCTGTCTCCCCATCTTTCTGCTTTTCAAATAACTTCAGCTCTTAAAAAAACAAGGGACTTCAGAATAAAATTGTTCTCTGAAAATGACAGTACACATAAATTATAAATCTTAATGAAAATACAATTTCTATGTTGTGTTTAAACTGACATCAAACAAAACTAATTGGAGATCTCATGAAAATTATGATATTCTGATTTTTGTGTTTGGGGATTAAAGGTCATAATGACAAGAGATCTGTACAAATGAGGGAATAAAATGTTTTGAATAAAATCTTGAATTTCAATGTGATGGGAATTACATTCTACACTGATCAGAAAAAGTGTGAGTTAGCAGAAAACATTTACTGTGATGAGAAAATCAAAAGTGTGCAGGAAATTGAAGATGATGATGATACTTAACGGTCTGGACAAACCAAACTGTACACAGACAATAAAGATTATCTTTCAAGTGAACAAAAAAATGACTTCAGAAAAAAGTATGTTGACTATGTTTAACTTTACCAAAAGGGAAATATGTCATAAGTAGGTACGGTTTTCACTCCAGTTTTGCACCAAAACACAAGCTTACACAAGCATGTTCTAGGATAATATCTAGTTCACATTAAACAAACCAAAAAAAAAAAAGTTTTTAAACAGTGACCCTTACTATCAAAAAGCAATTTTATTTAAGATGCTTAGTTCACTGTAGTGAGGAAAAATGAAACTTTCAGTTATGTTTTCCAGCAGCAAAAGTCAAACCAACGTGATTCCAAAAAACAAAAACATATAACATGCTTGCCATGTTATAAAAAGTGGAGATCAAGAAAAAACACGAAACTGACTTTGAATCTGAAGATCAACAATTATTACAACTTTATCTAGACACATCACTCACTTTTCATGCATCAACAGAGAATGTTTTAATAATCACGATAAGCAAAGAAGCCATACTGCATTTTCTTTGAGGTACTTGAAGTACTCCAAGGATACACTACGAACCCTTATTTTGTGAAACCATGTGGTATTACCAAATAAGCACTACACAAGGAAAGGGAGAAATGTTTGTCCTACTTTCCTGAATCCATTAATGCTATTTTTGCCTTCAAAGTACTTATTTACTCTTTCATTACAATGCATACACACTTGATAAAAGTAATATTTTCCTGTTTACTGTTCCTGAGGCTATGATGTCGCCAGCACTTCCTTGGTTACTCTTCAGCTAACTTTCCTATCACTTCCATTAAATTAATACACATCTTACATTCAAGGAAAAAAACTGGAAGAAGTCTCAGATAAATTTAAGCCATAACATGTGTGCATACATACACACACAACAGTTGCAAAGCGTCAATACACTGTTCATACGGAGCATCTACTGTGTTTCAAGCCCTTCTCTCACAAGATGGACATGTACCACTCCCAACCAGGCAAGAGTTGTAGTTTTCAAACCTTGAAAACATGACAGAAGTAAAAGGTTAACGGGGAATATTCTTTTCCAAAGGAAGCCTGTTCCTCTTCCTAATCCTTTTCTTTGGGAATAAACTGATGATCCCAGCATTCCTCTCTTGGATGTTTTAATCTGTCAAATCCAGCTCCAAAATGTTCCTAGATTTCATATACCCTCACTGTGAATTGGAAAGATGCTACTTATGAAGCTAAGCCACTATCAATGCTTTTAGGAGCTTTAAGATAGCTTTTTAGAAATTAACATCAGAAATCATGCTTTTAAATCTATGCCTTCCCCAAGATCAATCTGTGTACCTTGAAGTAATGTTTAAAACAACTGAAAAATATTCATAGATAGCAAAAATTGACCCAAATCACATTTGGGGATAACTTTTCAGAAATATGGGCTTTATACTCAAGTTCAAGTACTTAGTAAGGCAAGACACATTCTGGGAACAAATTAAATCTTAAAAAAATAATTTTCCACAATCTGATAAAGGATTCCAGTTATGCTTTAGAAATTCTATCCCAATGAATAAACACTCCTCTTGCTATATTTAAAAATATTTCTATCATATACTGCATAATTTGCCCACTTCTTTTCAAAAACACTTTTTTTTGCTCTGTGAAAACAATCTTGGCAAAATTTATTTAAAGGGAGAAAAAAATAAAAGGTAAACATTCCTCAACATGACATGCTTTTGTTAACACACTAAAAAAGAAAAAAATGCAACATTCATCCCTTACTCTTAAAATACTGATTCTAGCAAAATATAATTTTAGTAACTCATCAAGGCATAATACATAAAATTGGCATGTTTCTGATATGCACACAAATCTAGAAACCAGCTTTCCCAACTGTGCTGCAGAAAACGAAAATGCATCTGGTGTGACAATATGGCCTGACACGTGAACTAGATCAGTGGGAAGAAAGGAGCTTCTTTGCTCTGTGTTTTTCTTAGTCTCAAAGCAGAGCATTTTAAATAATGCACACATGCCAACAGCAAGGCATTATTAACTCCGCTAATCTGTGTTCCAGAGGTACATGCCACTACCAAAGACATAATAGCGAGAAGGCAGGCAGGGGCATGGAGGCGGCAGAGCTTGCTGGCTTCCATCACCGTACATCAGAAATTTCCAAATCTCTTGCCTCAGCAGTACAAACTGACTTTTGTGCCTTGGCTCGACATCTCCAGCCTCTGTCAGGAGTGTGCACATATGCTGTTGGGGCCTCATGCTGGGCTGCTGGTGGAGACACAGGGGAGTGCGTTGGAGAACACGGGTGATGCCAGGCACAAGCAGAGAACAACAGAACACTGTCAAGAATACACCTGTTTTTGCAACAAATTTCATCTCTGTCATGGAAGATCTTTGCACCTATGTGATCTGAAGAGGAAGTAAATGCTTGTGTTGCCTTTTCATGAAAATACACCCAGCTATACAAATGAACTGGGAATACAAGGGCCAGGTGCTACTGCTAGGCGGTCCCTCCCCACACTCAGGTATTTTTGGAGACAGGAGAGCAAGGCGAGACAAGACCCCTAACAGGCAGGAGGCTCTAAGGGGCACAGCCAAGGCAGATGAGCAGCTCCTGAACAGTCCAGTGAATCCTGGTTCCAGTTTCCTCTCTCCTTGTCCCGTTTCTCAGAGATTCTTTGCCTTTGGGTCCCAAGGACCCAGGGACACGCCTGCTACATTGGTGAGACAGTGCTCATCCCCAAGCTGCATCTGTGGCTGATGACAAGCAAAGCTGTCTGCTTCCTCCAGGGACAAAACTGCAAGAGCCCCATGGCCTCTCTTACTGAGCCAGCAAGCCCTTCTAGGCTATTGTCCTTCCTGCCTACATCCACCTGTCACCTAGTTTTTGGAAAAATTGCTATTAAATTTCCCCTATTAAAATGCTGGTTCTTTTAAATGGAAAAACTCCTTTAGAATTAGATTCCAAGTGACAGTACCCTATGTAAATGTGCAGTCAAACAGGCAACAACAGCACCACAGCAGAGATCACACAAGGGCTCTCCCATCATAAAATTGATTGCATGGTAGCAGTGGAAGGGGGGAGCTTTAGAGTGCATCTATACACATACCTCCAGTACTATCAATGAGACCAAAGTCTCCCCCAAAATGTACCAAGTTCTACAAGTTGTCCCAAGCAGCTACAATAATGGAAAGAACCTAGAGCCTGGCTAGATGATATCTTTTTGTCAGCTACTAACAGTGTGAGCCTAGAACAGATTAATTAATTTCTTTGAGCACTGGTTCCCTAATCTACAAGTTGACAATTAGAAGTTGCAGCTCACAGAGCTCCTATAAGGGTTAGAGCATGTAGGATTACATCAAACCAAGGCATGCATGATGCTGGCTTAGCATCTTCTCCAAAGGCAGTGGAGATCTCCTGAATGTAAAATTCAAAGTCAGATACTAGTATTTTAGAAAATCCAGATAAATTTCTTAGAAACTTTTGGTAGAACATAAAGATTAATTTAAAATTCTCTAGCTTTGAAACTATCTTGGTTCAGTGAACCGCAAAGTGATTTTGCAAGCTAATGTTCACCATGACACATATCTTGCAAAATAAATCAATTACTGTTGTTCTATTATTCCTGCAAAGTGATTTATCAAGTTAACAGCCACAGCACTGTGACATTTATCTCTCAAAGTAAATCAATTACTTATTGCTGTATTATTCCGGAAGGAAAAATAAATTATAAATATTCCCCATTCAAATTCTGTGCAAGTCAACAATAAATATTTTCTGTCGCATTTAATTAATCATATGTTGAATTAAAATTATGCTTTTTGATTCTATTGGAAACCAAGTACAAAGCTTCCCTCCAGGCTATATTCAAGATGACAGATCAGATAACAGATACTGATTCTTATCACTATTATCCATACATAATTTTCTGGAAATGAACTCTTCGCACAGAACAAGTGTTGGCTACCACAAGAAAATGTGCCTAACCCTAAGATACTTCCTCACTCTGGTTTACTGTCTAAAACCACACTCATACAGTTTAACAAAATTTTTCAACTCAAAAGCCCACCTGTTCCTTTATCTTACTTTTGAAAACTTGGCCTTTTACCTTAATTAAAACTTCACTACACCTGTCATCTATCTTTCCTAGTTACTCCTGGCCAAGACCAGAGTTTCAATAAAATGTCTTGAGAGAAAAGACAGGGTGAAGTTTCTGAAATACAAATCCTAGTACTAACGTGCTCTTATCCAACATTTGTAATTTTAAAAAAGAAGAGAGCTCTCTCATCCCAGCAAGCCTCTCAGGGAGTCATCTTACAAATCTTAAAGGCAAAATGTTCAATAAAAACACACGGGAACGACGCTTGTTCGAGCAAAGGGCCAAGGGGACGATTAGGCAGCATACTTAGGAACAGCCTAAGCTAACCTAAGGCCACAGGTGTGGATGTTTAACTAGGAGGAACTGCCACGTTCTCCACTAGCAAGCAGCAACCCAGGCGCAGCGGGGCAAAATCCTACGTGTGGCTATCCCAGCCAGGGAGCTCACCTGCGCCATCAACGCACCTGCGCGTATTTCTTTTTGCCACGTGCTTCCTATTAGTTCCTCTCCATACAGCCATACACGCTGCCGTTAAAGTTCTTGACTTTATTTCTCTTACGCCTATTTGGGACTTAGTAAGAACATCTCCTTCAAGGAGACCTCCAAAATATATCCACCTCGTATCTGTCGTTTCCATGGCCCGTCTTGGAGCCACCCAAGCTGCTTCCGGCAACAGGTGTCAGCTTTACCAAAAATACCAAATCCCGGGTCCAAGTTAGGGCTCTTCGCCTCTACCACACCCGAGCCTGAAGCCAGCTTTCCCACTGTCTGATCCACCTAGCAGCTTGACCCTCGCTCCAGCTGCCGGGCTGGAGCCCTCGCACCGCGGGAGGCGTGACCGCAAACACCTCAATTCCCGCCGGGCCCACTGGGCACTCACCTGACTGCTGCCCAGTTCCTCGCCCTTCTCCGGGGTCCCGGGCTCTGCAGGGCTCGGCGCTGACTCTAAGGGCTGCGGTGGCGGCGGTTCCAGCAGCTGCTCCAGACAGGCGGTGCCCGGCAGAGATGAGCTCTTCTGATGGCACAAGTGCGCCCCGGAGTCCCGACGCCGGGCATCTTGGTCGCAGGCGCGGTCGCCCCTCGGGGGTGGCTGGGGCGAGGAGGACAGGGAGGATGAGGCGGATGAAGAGGAGAGAGCCGAGTCCGGGGAGCGTCCACCAGGAGGCGTCACTCGGGATGCTCCGGCGCCCGCCGAGGGCCCCTTTCCGGCGGGCAGCAAATGTTCGCGGAGTCGGCGGCGCAGCGTGGAGCCCTGCTCCGCTCTGCCTGCGCCTCCGGGCTCCAGGGGCTCGGGCGAGGAGCAGCACAGGTTGGGCTGGGAGGAGGAGAAGACCCGATCCAGCACCTGCTTCCGTTTCTTAAAACCGCTCCACCTGCTGCCCACACCGGCCAGCACGTCCCGCGTGCGCCCTGGGGGCGGCGGGGAGGCCGACGGGGTGTCCGCAGTGCGGCGCTCGGAGCCCCCCGTGCGCCCGCCCCCGCCCTTGCCCTTGCCCACTCCCAGCTGCAGGTTCTTCCAGAGCCGGGCCTGGAAGGAGGAGGAGGAGGAGGAGGACGGCGCCGGCTCGGGCTCTCCAGCCGCCACCGCAGCCCGGGGCTCCATCCTCCACCCCCTGCTCCTCCTCTCCCCTCCTCCTCCTTCTCTTCCTCCTCCTGCTTCTCCTTCCCCCGCGCCGGCGGCGTCTCCTCTCGGAGCCCGGCGGCGGCGGACGCAGCAGCAAAAGCCCGGGGTGCCCAGCGGCTTCAGGCCAGCTCCGAGCAGAGAAGCTGCTGAGGCTCGCCGGCCGCGGGTATCCGGCGCCGCCTCTTCCTCCTGCACCTGCGGGTCTGAGCCGGCGCCGTCACCGACTCCAGGCCGAGATGCCTGCAAAGTTTCAAGCTCGGAGTTCCGCGGCTCCAGTCCACTGGAGTCCCCCAGGCCGCGCCCTGGCGCCCTTTCTTCGTGGGGCCAAGCTCACGAAGCTGCACGAGCTCGGGCGTGCGCGTCCAGCAGCGCCAGGGACCGCACCCGGTGCCCTCTGGGCAGCACCTGTCAACAGCAGGGACTGCTGCCTCCAAACTGGGCGCGCACGCCGCTCGCAGCACCGGGCGCGTCTGGTTGGAGATGCTGCCACGGACCAGCAGCCTGGGCCAAGCGCGCCAAGACCATGATCCAGCTCCCAGGTGGAAGGGCAGGCTAGAGGCAGGCGGAGCAGGGCAGGGCCCGGAGCCCGCCTGTGTTCAGGGATCGGGCCACGCTTTCCCCCGCAGCTCGTTCGCTGGCGATCTTAACAGTCTCTGGAAGTGAGCCTCGGCCGAATCGCGCCCAGAACCCCTCCGCGCTCTGACATCGTCCGTGCCTGCCGGGGCCCCGCGGCGCTCCCCGGGTCTAGGAGGAGAGTTTTGACTTCTCAGGTCTCAGTCTGTCTCCTCCCGCCCCTCCCCGCCCTCGATTTGCATGTGCGCAGGTGACTCCTCTGAGCATCAGCATCTAGCAGTTTCCCGAGTCTGCAGATAAACACTGTGCAGGCTTTTACTGGGGACCAAGGTGGGAGAGGGAGCGGTGCTCGCTGCCTCCAACCCCATTCGCTATAAAGAGCATCTCGCTCTTGTCAATCCAGTGCTTTCTTTAGCGACTTCATGAGGCTCCCAGCACAGCAAATGGGTAAGGCTTTGCTTCTCTGGCAATCTACTTGTCTAGGGTAGAGCAGTAAAGTTTCTTAGGCAGGAGAGCTTTCTGAAAGGCAGGCAGCCAATGCCCCTTCTATTGTTCCACTGTACCCCTAAGTACGCATAACAGGGGAGAGGCGCATAAGAGTTGGCACCCCACTATTTGATTACTGTTTGGTCCGGCTACTGGCTGCCATTGGCGATGTTAACCTACTTCTCTATAAAAAAAATTGTTTTCAATTATGGCAAATATTAAGTTTCAGCGAGCACCCAATGGAAGCCAAGCACTGTGGCAGGTTCTGGGGATACTCCTGTGGATACAAGACCAGGGTTCCCCCCACACGGAGAGAGACAACGAATCGCTTTTCTAACCATCAAAGGGCTCATGTAGACTGTGAAACGGGTCCTAACAGAGTGGCTTTAGGCAAGGGCTGACAAAGAACATGCTAGGCACCCAACTGTGTGCTTCAGAGAAACAATGAATACCTTTCCAAACACAGGGCACACTTATACTGAAGAACTACATACTTGTTTATCTGGAACTAAAACTAACTGGATGTTTGCATTTTTATATGTGAAGTATGGGATCTCCATATGGAGAGTTTTCTTGGTTTGGGGGGGGGCAGAGTTAAACGTGTGTAGAGGGTTTCTCAAGAAGATAAAATTTGAGGACAAAGAGCTAGCCAAAGACAGATAAAGCAGGGCCAGTAGTTGTCAAGGCCCGGAGACAGAGGAAGATGGCTGTGTATGCTCAGAGAGAGGAGCAAAGAGGATGGGGCTGCTAACAGGTTGGTTGGAAAAAATGGGAAAAATTCTAGGAGGGTAGGCCTGGCTATAGTGAGAATCTGAGTGTCCTGTAGTGAAAGGGGAGCCATTAGAGAGTTTTAAAGTCAGGAGTGATGTGACTTGCTAACACATGCCTCATATAGCTACTGTATGGATTCGGTAGAAAAGGGGTTTAGCTCAGGGCCATGCACACAGTTGATATTGTTACCTGGCAAGCATACAGCCTTTGATAAGTTTATGAATACTGTGCTTTGGGAAGAGAGGAAGTGGGTGGTGAAAGATTGTAGGCTGCACTGCAATAACGTCCGTGTAATGACAAAGTTACAGATGTAGAAAGCAGATCAGGGTTGGCAGGGGTTAGTGGTGGTCCAAGTGGAAAGGGGAGCATATGGAGGCTCGTTTGTGACAGTGGGGCAGATCTGTATGTTGATCAAACAATACAGAAACCCTTTCCCCCTCCCGCCCACACACACGAGTGTAGGCAAAAGCTGGCGTGATCTAAAAAGGTGACATTGAGCCCGACCAGTGGCAATTTCCTGATTTCAATATTATCCCAGAGTAGTGCCTGACTGCACTGAGGGATACTGGATCAAGGACCCCTAGGACCACTTTCTAGTATTTTGGCAAACTTCTGTCCATTTCTAATTCGTTCAAAATAAAGAAGCGATCATATAGTGAGATTTGTAATATATAAATAAATAAATAAATACCTCTGAATGGTTCCTGTGGCGCTCCAGACTGGAGGATCTTGGAAGCCAGGTGGAGCTGTGTTCTCACCACCCACCTGGCCCTGCCTCAGCCAGGGAGCCCCTGGCAGGCAACCGAGTGGAAGATCAACATGGGTGGTCCAGAACCCAGGCTGGGACAAGATCACCAATTTGTTGACTTCAACTACAGCTGTCGGGTTTTACGGACCCCCCACTGACACATACACTCTAGGAAGAGGTGTCCCTTTGAGCTGCCAGGAATCAATGCAGATCCTTAAGTCATGACGTTCATGATGGAATTGAGCAGTCAGACTTTGAAAGAAGAGAGTGGAGAAGAAGACCCCCTGGAAAATGCCATGCCTGCTGCTTCTGCACTTGGGGAGAGCGCAAGTGATGGCGAGTGTATGCAGAGGTCAGCACAGCCTCTTGGAAATCAATAGAAATTGCAATTCCAGACCTGGCTACTCAGGGTGGCATTAGTTTTGCAAAATGAGCTGCCCACCGTCATTCAAGGCTTCTCAGTCTGTCTCATCCTGTATTCAATCGATGAAAAGTGTTCATTTTCAAAAGCCCAGGGAACACCATCTCTTCCACACCAGACAAGCTGAATGTCCCAAGACTATAAGCAAATGCCTCAGCATAGAAATCTTCTGATAGCCTCCAGAGAAACTACAATACACAAAATCTTCCTCGAACAGAGAACAAATACTTTGCTGCCAGTTCTGTGAGATGGGATTTAAAAAACAAAAGCAGCAGCTTGGAGAAGCAGAAGCAACACGGAACTATCTGGAAATCAGAAGTGGCTGTTTCCTACAAGGACTTCTCATCACTATGCCAAGTTTGTCATAGTTGATGCTGGATAGACTCCTACGAGATTCAACTTTAACGTTCATACAGCTTTTGTAGTTTAGTGTTTTCAGTTCTCTTACTGTTGATTTTGTCTTAAAGAATAATCTGAGGTTTTGAGCTCCGTACTCTGATTCCCTGTAACAGGGGACAGTCAAGGTGAGCTCAAACTTGAAACAGCACATGTGGAGCCTGCTGCAATGATTCGATTAGCTAATACTCCCCTTTTAAACACTGGCATGCCAAATGGGCTCCGGTTTGTGTCCTGCCTACACCCATGTGTGAGACCTGAAAAGAAGCTCCTGGCTCCTGGCTTTGAATCAGCTCAGCTCCAGCTGTTGAGTCCATTTGGGGAGTGAACCAGAAGACAGAAGATATTTCTCATTCTCTCTGTAAATCTGCTTTTCCAACAAAAATAATTAAGGCTTCTTGTTGAAGGCATCTTGTGCAGGTGACAAGGTATACCAAGAAGGTAAATTGCAACCAACAAGTCAAAACAATTCTAACCATGTGACAAGAATGGCAGTTATTTTATCACTATGAATTTTACTAGTGATCTTAAATATTGTCAATGTATCTAGTCCTTTGATTTACATGAAATCAATACATACACCAAGCAAAGATATACAGAAGGTTGGGAAGATAAGATATAAGGTGATTTTTTTTTAAAAAAAGGATTTTATTTTTGTTTGAAAGACAGTTACAAAGAGATGGAGAGACAAAAGGAGAGGTCTTCTAACTGCCAGTTCACTCCCAAAAAGGCCACAATGGCCAGAACTTCCACAAGCAGTTTGTGAAAAATAAAGGCAAGACTTCATCTAAAAAAAAAAAAAAAAAAAAAAAAAAAAACCAAAACAGACTAGGTCTGGAATCTTGAGTTCACAGACTCCTAGTGCCCAACCCAAGGTCAAATTCTGCAGGCAACAGTCCGAGTGGGCAAAAGTTTGAGACCAAGGTTGAGGCCTGTGGGCAAGGGTTCAGAGCTGCGCAAGAGTCCAAGACCTCAGGATTGTGTGTTTTAAGATATCCTTGAGACAGTCACATACTGACTTCTGTACATGGGCCACACTGTTAGTTCCTGATCATCAAGTATTAGCTGGTTAGCATCACTATGGGATGTAGCTATCAATGTGTGTGCCACATTAATTCTTGTAATTTGACTCCCCAAGCAGCCCAATGAAAGATGGAGGCAGTGAGCTTTCTAGTGTACCTCCTCCCTCTGAGAAAGTGTTTTCCCTCTGGTTGTCTGCCTTCATAGTCCTTATCTTGTCTGTCTTATTTCTTATTTTCTCAATTGCATATCACCTGCTCTCCAACCCTGTGTATGTTGTGCTGGCTGTGGTAGGAGCTAGGCCGATCTAAAGCTGGGAGCCAGAAGCTTCCTTTGGGTATCCCATGTAGGTGCAGGGGCCCAATATTTGAGCCAACCTCTGCTTCCTTCCAGGCCATAAGCAGAGAGCTGGATGAGATGTAGAGCAGCTGGGACACAAACTGGTATCCATATGGGAAGCTAGCACTAAAGAGAGAGGCTTAGTCTACTATGCACCAGCTCCAAAATATAAGGTGATAGTTATACAGAAACTCAAAGGATGTGAGAGAGGGGGCTACCAAGTAAGGAACCTGAGGGGAAATTGTTGTACGAACAAGAAAGATGAAGGGTAAAGAGGGTGAGGCAAGAACATGTGCAGGTGGTGGGATGGTGACGAAGGACAGAGTCAGAGTGGAGTGAGTGAGAACTGAAGACAGCCTGGAGGAGGCTCACACGTCCGGTGGGGCTCTGTAGGCAAAAGGAAGGCTTTCTGATCTGGGCAAGATGGGAAGGCACTGAGGGAGGGTCTCAGCTGCTTTACCATGTACTTGCCATTGAAAAGACTCATGCTAGCTTCTGTTGACAGAATAGAGGAAGGGCCTGAGTGGGCTTATTTAGAAAGGAAGCAGCAGAAGGGACAACGGGGGCTTGCCCAGCAGTGGTGAGCAGTGCCACCTGAGGTCACCTCCGATACATGATGCATTGAGGAAGTAACTCAGAGGACTGGTCACAAACTCAACATGGGATCCTCAAGCTGGTGGCAAAACTGCCTCCTTTACCAAATATAATTCTCACAGCAACCTGCTTTTAGAGACAAAGAAGCTGAGTCTGAAGTGTTACTTGACTGACATGGTCACTTGCCAACTCATCAGTAAATGTGGCAATAGACCCCAAGTGCATCAGCTCCCAGCACTCCCACAGTCTCTCTAATTTCAAACTACACACACAGATAAATCGAATACAGAGTTGAAAGAAGCTCCAGAAGAGGGACTGATGCTTGTCCTTGCTGCAGGTGATTTGGGCAGAGCCACAGCTCCCACTGATGAGCTCCAAGGCCTAAATGGAAGCATAAAAACATTGTTTCTGAGACTAATTGAGTTGAAGGCCAACTAAACAGCACTTAAGGAGCCCTCCTCTCAGTGGAGGCCTGGCTGCCAGCCCAGCTCCCAGCCCTGGGCCAAACGCTCTCAGGCCCTCATTAGCTCTCACTGTCTCTGAAATGGGGAGAATATCCATCCACCTGACTCCACCACCCCAAGACCCAGTGTGCAAACCAATATAATTTTGATTGGTAAATCCTGTCCAAAAGAGAGACACCACTGTAGCTTTGGGAACCCAAACAAAAGAGCTGCCAGAGTGGTGTGTCACACTGGAGATGGGAAAGGGAAGCATGTTGAAACTTTCTCGGTCAGGATCGCAATCTTCACAAGCTGATGTATGGAATACATTTCTGCTGCAGTGTACTCATTTCTGCCTTTTTTTCTCCTTGAAAATGGGCTCAGCAGAGTTCTCAAATGTGATTTCTCACTAGGGTAATTTCAGAGGGGCCATTTCTCCTTGCCCTAAGGGCCCTGAGCCACTGCATATTTTCAACTTCATCAAAGTAGTAGAAAACTCTAGAACCACAGACCCAAAGAGGCACTGTCATTTCTTAACAGGAGTATAGAACAGTCCACAGAAGGGAAAATAAAAAGATGACTTGCAGGTGCATTTGTATAAATGTTTGAAAAATCAGTTACCTACATCAAGAATCAGACTTGGAAAAAGCCCAAGTGTCCCCATGGTCTCCCTGGACATCAATGCTGAGCTGACAGAAGCCAGAAGAAGCAGATCAAGTGTGCCGTAACAATGGACAGCTCCTGAGTTTTCCTGCTTTTATAAGTAATAAGGACTAGCTGCACTCCAGAGTCCCTTTCAGCTTAAATATTGGGCAAGGCTCTGGAATCAATTCTCCAGTAAAGAATACAGTCCATCCACTCATTGCTAATCTTGTTTCCTGCTTGCAAGGGGCATGCAGAAAAGCAGACAGAGCTTGGTGAGCAAGTGGCTAGACCTCCTTGGAGGTGAACTATGTGGCAGAAGCCCTTACACCAATCTCCCAGTCTTCCAGTGCGGGTATGTGCCTGAATACTGTTTTCCAAACTGCAGCCTTTCCACCAAGTGCCTGAATCAACCCTCAACCAATGAGTGTTGAACTGATGATGGCCACGGCATCCCTGGCTCCCTCCCACTCAGGGACAACTGAGAAGCAGGGATTCTGTATTTCTCCCAAGCGCAGCGCTCAGCTGTGGTAGCTGACTCTGCAACATGCACTTTATTGCCTCCCCTGTGCTTCCCTCTCTCCCTGGTACTGAGGGAACCCCAAGGGGGTGTGTCACTCCCTAGCTGTTTCAATTACCAGCTCGGCCACTCTATCAGAATAAAGGTAGTGTTCTCCAACATGGTTCCTTTGGATCATACCACTCTTTGATAGGAGCCTACAGTCCATTCCCTGAAGTGGGGCTTGCTCTAGATCTCAACTTCTGCCTTCATTCGTGGTGAATACTCAGTACTGTCATGTAGGTGGGTAGCTAGTACTGGTCTTGTTTGTGACCTCTGATAGAGTGACCAAGAAATGGAGGCATGAGGGCAGCTGGCCAGGTCTCACTGCAGTCAGTGGAGAACCAGGGCAGTAATGACAACGGTAGCATCCTTTAAGGGTCCTCTGGAATAAGCCTCCCTGACTCCCACTACTCTCAGTGTTCCTGCTAGGATGTTCATTCAATTCCCCAATTCAGTATATTGGATCCAACAACAATTTAATTACTCCAAGGTCATGAGTCATTTGTCTAAGGCTTCATTGAATGCCAGTCTGAAATTCAAAGACACTGGGTCAGGAACTACAAGCTCATGCCTGGGTCTGGCCAGCTGCCCTGGAGACACGCTACAACTTTGCCAATATTGGGTTAGAGAGCTAATTTGAGATGGTTACAATTACTGCCAAAACAGAAACAGAAGTATCAACAACATCCTATGAGCTTGGGCATATATAAATGAGACCTGTACACTAATGAGACTGGGTATATGACAAGAGGCTAAGCACCAGTGCAGACAGCTTCACACTGCACATGGAAGTGGCTTGGAGTCCAAAATCCTATTTTATGCAAATGTGCAGAAAATAAAGACCTTTTAAGTTTTTTAACTAATCTGATTTTCCCTTAGAGGAACCCCCCTCAACCAAGATGAGTAGAAAAATTAATGAAATATTCAATCTAATTTTAAGTCATTATGATTTAATCATTTAAACAGCTCCTTCAGGACATGTCCAGTGCCTCCTTGGGAAAAACATTCATCTCACAGCTAGATTTCTCTTCTGCTTTTGTATTCCTCTGAAGTTATCTGAATGGTTGGAGGAGGTGACTGTCACATCATCAAGGAAGGAAGAACAGTGAATGTGACAATAGTGTCCTCTGCCTCCCTTGGTGTAACAGAGACATCCCTTGTCCGTCCAGTGCGCCTGTTGATGCAAATGAGCAAGATTCCATTCCCACCATCTGGTCTCCCCGGGTCTTCCAGAGCAATCAAGCCTCCCCTTGTCTGCCACTGACACCTGCACTTCCGTTATCTTGTACTCCACCCAGTTACCTAACCATGCTGACTTTCTGCTATGGGTCTCAGAAGCTCACTGGCTCTCAGTTAAGCAACAGTTCCTCAAAAAATGAGATGGGGGCTACCACTGTAGCACAGTAGGTAAGCCACTGCCTGCAATGCCAGAATCCCATCTGTGCAAGAGTTCATGACCTGGTTATTTCACTTCCAATCCCGCTACCTGTTAATGTAACTGGGAACATAGTGACAGATGGTCTAGGTACTTGGGCACCTGCACCCACAGTGGATATCAGGATGGAGCTCCAGGATCCTGGCCCAGCCTTGGGCATTGCATCCACTTGGGGAGTGAACCAGCAGATGGACAATCTATTTTTCTAGCCCTCTCCCTTCACCTCCTCTTCCCTTCCTCCATTTTTCTCTCTCCCTTACCCTTTCTTCTCCTTTCTATCCCTCCCTCCCTATAACTTTGCCTTTCAAGTAAATAATTTTAATGGAGTAAGTTCACCAAATCTGAATGCCAGGTACTCTTCCTGCCAGCCATAGAGCAGTTTCTAGTTTTTTCAGTTGCGGTTGCATCCTAAATCATTTTGCAAAAGCTCCATCCTAGCAGCACATAGCTGGAACACTCGCACATTCTGCTCTCCTTTCCCTACCTGCCTGTCCCTCCATCCTCTAGTGTTTTAGTATCCAGACAGAATAGATTCTTCAGTCGCTGTCTCAATAGAAAATGCATGACACGTTCAAATAAGAAGCTGTGATATGCATTTAAATATTTTCAAAAGTTTAGCAAAGTTTACAGCCAGGGCTCTCAGATGGTAATTGGAGGACCTGGAATTCTTTGGGGCAATCTACAAGATCAAAGCCATTTTCACAATAATGCTAAGCTGCCATTTTTCACTCCGAGTCTCTCAGAGTGCACAGTGGAATTTTCCAGAGGCTAGGTGGTGTGTCATCCTAGCACCTCAAAGAAGTAGATATTAGAGATGAGCTATTTTTTTATTAATCCAGACATTAAAGCAAAATTATGAAACAATGTTATTCTTCTCACTGCTGTTTCTGTTTTGAAAAATTATAGGGGTGGTCCTAAAATTCATTAGAAAGATGTATTGTGAAATAATGCATAGATATATAAATGGCACCAAAATGCATCTTATTTCCATTTCTATGAACTTTTACAAATATCCTTTATATAGCTATCTTAAAATATTTATGTTAATGTGGAATCGTTTCATTATTGACATTTTAATGAATTAGCAAGTCAGTGTTTTCAACTTGTCCTTGTGCTGATTTCTGACAGAGTAAGTATGAAGAGATACAACATAGAGGAACGCAACCTCCTTGCAATGCCTAATGATTTTCCAGTATAAAAGGACCATGCTGGGAAGAAGATAAAATGCAGGACAGCTCTGAGATAGAGTGGTTCCCTTGAACAGATTCCAGCAGAAATCAGGGAATACCAGAATCTCTGAGGATGCCTTTGCAGGTCCCATTCTCCTGTGCTGAGCAGGATGGAGGAGGCAGCAGAGTAGCACTCCCAGGTTAGAAGTAAGGTCCCTGGGAAGCCACCCTTCCCAGGGCTGGCCTTCTTACTTCAGCCAGCCCATTGAAGAAAAACATGGGGACTTCTCCCTTCCACCACTGTCTTAGGCTCAGCTGCTGTCACGCATGTTAGAATGGGAAGTTAAAGTCTTCATTAATATCTTCTTAAAATACAGAGCCTACAAACAGGATGATTTTTCCATTGGGTAACCTATTTGGCACATGAGTGGCTAAAATATATAATGATCCTTTTCTTTCTAGTTCTTGTACACCAACTTGTAAACTTTTCTGGTTGCCTCAATAAAGTAGGTCAATGGTCTCACTCAAAAAAGCAGAAAAGAAAACAAAATTATACATTGTAAATCCATCACTGCCATTATTTGAGAAAACAAGAGTTTTTTTAAGTGATCCTTGGTTTTCACCTGAAGTTATAGTTATTCGTTTCATGTCCATTTCAAATCTTGAGAATTTAAAATCTGGAGGAGCCCTTCATTTCTGAAGTCAGAGGACTCTGGGTTGAATCCTGCTTCCACCTTTGATCCCTGAAATCTATGAATGTCATCTTAATCAGGCAAAAAAGAGGGAGGTAGTTGCAAGGCCCCTTGCTATTGATTTTGAGATAAGGAGATGATTCTGAGTTATCTGTGTAGCCTTAAATCCAGTCCTAAGTGTTTTTATAAAGGTGAGACAGGAGATTGACAGCCAAGAGTCAGTGGGATGATGGAGAAAGATTGTACTGATGCAGCCACTAGTCACAGAAGGTTGACTGCCACCAGAATCTTGACAAAGAATTAATTCTCTCTCTAGACTTAATTTGAACTGCAATACTGCAGCTAGGTGGAGGAATCCACCAAGGGGGGAGGGCACAGAGAGGGGATGGGGGAATCCCAGAGCCTATGAATCTGTGTCACATAATGCAACGTAATTAAGAAACAAAACAAAAAAAAATTCTCTCAAAGTGTCTCTGGGGAGAACACAGCCCCCTTGGCATTGTTGCTATAGATCTCCAACTCCACAAGTGTAGAGAATGAACTCCAGTTGTTTTGAGCCATTAATTCATGGTGACTGGTGACAGTAGCCTCAGGAATAAAACATAGGGTGGGTATACCTGCTACACTGAAGTACTACAACTCTTGAAAAGAAAAACAAGAAAAAGCCCACATGAAACATACATGAAGAGTATAAGCAAATGTCACTATATTTTGTTTATTGTTATTAATAACATTTAAAAGAGGGGAAGAAACTAGTACAAAATTAAAATCATAAAGTTTCCCTTACCATGTTACCACAGACCATAAAATTCAAGTTACCGGTGTTATTAATAGCACTACAAACATATGAATATGTGTAAATTGGAAGGGGGCATGTCACTGCACTGTCTCTATAATATTTCACTTTCAGGACCTTCTTTTGCTGAAATACTCTTATGTATGCTCAAAAGTATGTATGCCTACCCCTAAACA
Source organism: Ochotona princeps (assembly GCF_030435755.1). Lineage (NCBI taxonomy): Eukaryota > Metazoa > Chordata > Mammalia > Lagomorpha > Ochotonidae > Ochotona > Ochotona princeps. The sequence goes on from NC_080859.1 coordinate 11,096,269, forward strand.
AAATTTAGCAAAGTAAAAATATATGTTCCAATTATATAAATATAAATATTATTTCAATTTGTACATATTCATAATTTATATTCTTATTAATATACTTTACATATATAATAAAAGTATGTAGCATCCTCATCCATTCCCATAGATTGCTTATTCCTTTTGCTGATTGTTTGCTTTGCAAAAACTGCTCAGTTCAATGTAGCCCCATTTATTCACATTTGCCTTTAGCCTGAGCCTTCTTCACTATGATATCCAAAACAATCCACTGCCAATGCTATGTGGGGGCATTTCCCCCTATGGTCTCTTTTGGGTGTTCTGTTTTCGGGTCATATATTTAGGGTCTTTTATCCATATTAACTGCTTTTTTTTCTGTAGAGCATAAGAAAAGGGTCTGATTCCATTCTTTTGCATGTGGAAATTTCTGCATCTGTTAACGGGCATGTGAAGTCACTTAAAAAATAAATAAGACCGTATGTCCCAAGTTTCATGAAATACAAGCAAATACCCTGTTCTCACATGACATAGTGTGAGATACCATTTTAGAAAAAGAAGCTACACAGCCTGTTGAACTTAAACTGACTGCAATACGAATGCACAAAGAGCCAGACATTTTTAAAAGACTGAAGATAAGGAATTTAGGCATATGTCCAAGAATTATTAGGTTATAGTAATTAAAATAGTTGATCCATTAGGAATAAATAGAGTAGATAATAACTCCTGTACCCATGAAATCAGTTCACAGTAAATACACTGCTCCAAATCATGAAAGATGGCTAGCTGAGAAATGAACTGGAAGTGAGAAAAGTAAAGGAAGGTTCTTGCCTCATATGAACTGCAAAGATGCAGAGACTTTCATATAAATATATACATATGCAGTAAATACGTATTAGAAGAAAATATACTAGAATAAGCTTACACTTTGAAAAAAAGAACAAAACCTTTGATGCTATACAGGTTGGTGGGAGATCATAAAATGAAACATGCCTAAATTTAATTACAGAGCTTAAATCAAATACAGCAAAAGGCATCATAAATAAGGTTAAAAGTAACAAGATGCCGGCAAGAGACTAAAAGTACAAACAACTCCTTAGACAAGAAAAAACCAAGCATCCATGTGGGTAACAGACAAAACGGAGGACAGGAGATTCACAAAAATCTCACCAGTGAAAGAGAAAAAATACAATTTAAATCCCACTAAAATGCAGTTTAAACTCTTTCTCAGCAACATAATACAAAATAGCTTACATCAGCTGTTGGTATTGCTATGGGCAATGGATATCTTAATTGTTGCTAATGGTCAGGGTAAAATGTTACAGCCACTTACTAGGTCATTGTCACAACATATAAATACACATGATTTATGACTCTGCAATTCCACTTCTATAAAATAATGTAGAATGAATAGGAGACAGGTGTAAGAACTGTACTGCAGTCTTGTTAGAAATGGCAGCAATGGCCAGTGATAGTAAGGGAAAAGTGGTGGTTGGGCAGGGGATAAGGACAGATCAACACTGCAGTGATTATACAAACTATGATTCATGTGTAAAATACTACACAGCACTCAAAACCAAAATGGGTAGACTGCCATTGTGAAATCAATCACCAAAATTGAAAATAGCAAGCTGTAGACTGACATTTACTTTGTTATAACATAAAGTTCACAAATGGAGGTCCATGGTATGTTGAAAAAATAACGTACCAGAATCCTTTAGCTTCATCTCCACAGTGGAATAATTGTTCAACATTAGGACATTAAAAGAATATGCATTGCACTATTAAATGCTATATGACATCAATTAACACTGTGAAGGCATCTAACAAATTCAACATCATTTTCCAATTTAAAATGTAAAATCTCAGAATAGAAAACAATGAATTCTTTCTTCTTCATGTAATGGAGTAGTATGTTTCTGCATATTAAAAACCCACCCCTAATGCCATCCAGAATAAAGCAGTAGCAGAAACACTGTGGATGTCAAAATCAGGCAAGCATGCCGCAAGAAGTGCTGGCTACTCCAAGTGTCTGCCAGAGTATACCAATGGCTTAAAACAAGAAAGGAAACCGGATGTGTCAATGTAGAGAAGAGAAAACGTTCCCCTTATTTACAGATAACACTGCATACTTGATAACCCAAGTTGAACTAGAAACAACAAGAGATGCTGGTGGCATGATCAGCTGAGATTAATCACATATCAGACAATAGTTTTCCATTTTATTATATATTATATATAGCCCATATTATATACCAAACATTAAAACAAGTTTAAAAACCTGATAACATAAATCAAAAACTACATGAGGAAAGGCTTTTAAAGACTTAAAGACTTATTTAATTGGAAAGACAGATACTCAGAAGGAGCTGCAGCAAGAAAGACCCTCCGTCTGCTGGTTCACTCCCCAAATGGCTGCAATGGGTAGAACTGAGCAGATCCAAAGTCAGCAGCCACAAGCCTCCTCTGAGTTACCAATGCGGGTCCCAAGCCTTTGGGTCATCCTCCACCGCCCTCCCAGGCCACAAGCAGAGCGCTGGATGGGAAGTGGATCAGCTGGGACATGAAGCAGTGCCCATATCAAACCCTAGCATAAGCAGTGCCCATATCAAACTCTAGCATATGCAAGGCAAGGAAATAGCTACTAGGCCATGACACTGGGCCAAGGAAAGGTTTAAAGCTCTTTAATGTGGTATCAGAGAAAACACTTAGGTGGAATGATTTGTTAGTGAAAAGATGTTATTTCTGCTTAATGGACCAATGAAATCAATGTAATCTCAAATCAAGGCACCAGGAATTTTGGAATTTGATGTTCTCTGAGTTCTGTTTCCCTGCAGAAACCTGGTGAATACAGCTGGTCTTCCGCTCACACCCTGCATGTGCCCAGTGTGTATGCAAGGACACACACATCACCTACAGGCAGCCACGTCAGTGGTTTCTTACAGAGCTCTGAGCTAACAGATCTTCTGCAGCAATCATTGGATAGCTTTGTTAAAAAAATAAAAGAACTTTTAAAGACTTGTTTTTCTGGCTAACGTGTTAAAATGATGTGGAAGAACTTTAAAATTGATAATCATGGATTAACTTCATGCAAGATTGTGGGATCAACAGAGGCTTGATATTGTAAGAACTGTGGTATTTTGGGTTTTGTTTTGGAGCAGTAAAGAGACAGAGACAGGCAAAGAGTGCTAGCATCACTGGATCTCTCCCCAGTGCCTTCCAAATGGAGCCGTGCCAGGCCCTAACCTGGTCTTCCACCGTGGTAGCATGAACTCAATCACTTGGGCCATCACCACTGCTTCCCAAGGTCTGAATTAGAAGGAAGCTGGAAGCTGAAGGCAAAGCTGGGAATTAAGGCTAAATCCTAGAAGGATCACATGGGAATTCAGCTTGCTCCCCAACTTACTCTCATTCTTTCATCAAAACTATACTTACTGAAATACTAGTGCGTCTCTCCTAACTCGTGGAAATCTACCAACGAAGAAGGAAGAATAGGCATTCTCCCTCTGGAGCCAACAATTCCATTTACTGGTTGTCACGTAGCCTATTTAGAATGCAATTTTTGCATCTGAAAAATTATCTCCCAAATTATTGGGAAAATCAGTTAAGCTGTATTGACTTTAATAAGCATTCCAAAATTACTTCTTGAATATGAAAGATGTGCCATCACAACTAAACTCCTTAGCTTGCTTCTAGCACAAACAGACAGCAAACATACCTTTCCTTGCAAAACAGCTGACAGAAAACGATGTTCACAAACTTAGTGCATGAAAGAACATCACTTCTTAGAGACAGCAAAGATAGAAATATTATTTTCTATCAATCTTGTGATCAAACATTGGTTGTTTTTTTTTTAAATTTATTCATTAATTACTTTGTGTTGTAATTACATAGAATCTGGGATTCTCCCCCCCCACCCTCCCCCCAAAACATTGGTTGTTATATGTCAGACTGGCATATGTCTTCCCTAAAAAAGCTCTTTGGATTTGCTCATTTTTGCCAGCCTCATATCCCAGAATTCCCAGCTTGAGTCTGTAAATGCAAGCTGCTGGAATTGCTTTGACATAATTCTTTTTCAAATATTGAGTAACCTGATTTTAGCTTTACAAAGTATGTTATAAATATGTTTCAAACATTTTTGTTTCTGACACCATGGCAAATAACTTCGAAACAAATATTTTTATTGAGTTACTCAACTACACTGACAATGCAAAAGGATGAAATCAGTAAGAGGTAGGTAAAGAGACAGGCAGAAAAGTTAATATATTGAGCACACTGAGAACAATAAAGATAATTGCTTTTCAATCAATACATGTGGGGGTCTTCAAAAGTTCTCAAGAAACTTGTATTACAGAAAAACTATGCATGGACTTTGGAAACATTCTGCTTAGGAACAAATTTGTCATTCCTTTTTTCCACAAACTTCTTAAGCACCATCATGACTCTTTTGTAACTACAAACTATATTTCAGTTTGGAAATCATTTGATCAACTTGAATTAGAAGTAATTTTGTTATTTTACTGGGAAAATATTCTGTAGGTGCAGACTGTACTTATTTCAGTCAAATACTGTCTTTGGGGAATTTGGTGTTATATTTTCTGACTTTCTCTTTCTGGTAGAAAATGAGCAACTAAGAAGTTTAAGTGATATGACTTACTTTTCAGTCAGTAATTTCATTTTGAAACCAAGAATGCCAGAAATGGAAGCGGTAATACATTTCAGTGCCCACATTTTGAGCATTCCAAGTGTCCCAGGTGCTAAGTGGACACAGAAATGAACCATATCTGGTCTTTGCCCTTGCCGAGCATACATTCTGAAAAGGGAGCTATGACGGAAGAATAAGCCAGTATTAAATAAAAATGATGTATACTTCTAAGATAAACACAGAAAACATCTTAGAGATAGGATAGAAATACTTGTCTCAGATCAAGCATGGCTAAGTAAGACCTCTAATCTTCCATCACACATTGTTCCTGCAGCCTTCCTAATCTCCATTGGTAGCAACTCCATCCTGCCAACTATCAGACTAAACATACCTAGCATATGAGGACATTCTGATGGCTCTGTCTTCAAAATCCATCCTGAACTATCCACATCTCATCAACTCTACATTACCACTCTTGTCCAAGCCTCTGTCCCACCTTATCCAGAGTACTGCCATGACGTTCTCATCCCATTTGCTTGGTCTCAGCACCATTATCAGGATGACCTTTCAAATACACAGAACACTTCCTATCTCACAAAGTGTAAAACAGACAACAGCCTTTATAGTCTGACCCCATATTTCTCCTCTCGTTTTTTTTTTTTTCCTTTCTCTATCCTTGAATACATCACCTACTTAGGGTCCTTGCCAATAGGTATTCCCCAGCTTGGATATCTACTGAATCCAATCTCCTTCATCCTTTAAGATTTCCCCAAATGTTTTCTCCTTAGTAAAAGCCAATCCTGACCATTCTGTTGAAGATATCATCAGTGGTCCCATCACCCCACCCCTCACTAACACCATGCACTCCTTTATCTTGCTATTTTTCTCTTTTGCATGATGCTTCTTACATGTTTATGATTTGACATTTATGATTTATTGTATTTCTATTGCCAGTAAAAAGCAAGGTTCAGGTGTCTCACTAGTAGGTATAAATCTGATGGAAATAAATCAGCATGTCAGAAAATAGTGTTCATTGCAGCACTATTCACAGTTGCCAGTATAGGCAAACAATTTAAATGTCCATTGGCTATGGAGAAGGAACACCTGGTGTATATATAATATTATTCTGCCTCATGACAAGAAGAAAATTCTTCATTTGCTATAATGTGGATGAATCTGTAGCACGTTATGTAAGTTCCATGATGTTCCAGAGAATGGTTATGAAGAATCATCATGTTTGCAAGTACAACCTCAGAAAGTAAAACTCCAGGAAGTAGAGAATAGAATGGTGGCTACCCACAGCATGAGAGTAGAAGGGTAAGGGCTGAGATGCTGCTCAAAGGATACAAAATTTCAGTTAGATAGAGAATAAGTTGAAGAGATCTAGTGTATATTGCACGTTATAATAATGCTGATTTCTTGGAAATCAAGGAGAATAGATTTTAAGTAGTCTCATTACAGAAAATGAAATGTAAGATAGTATAAATCATCTCATAAATGGTTAACCATTCCATACTGTGAACATATTTCAAAACATCATGTGGTATACAATGCATACATTTTTATGAATTGAAAAATACTAAGGTTCGTGCAGGCAAAAACTTCATCTTATCCCCTAATGTGCTGCAAGCACCTAAGACATCACCTGACACGTATTAGGCACATGAATATTTTTGAAGAAGACATGGAATGATCAGAAGTCCAATTTAGAAATGACTTTGTGACTATTTACTATATGCAAGACTCTGAGTCAATCTTGGGTTCAGGAAAAATACATAAATATACATTAAAGACTTTTCTGAGAGCTATTAGAATAACTCTTGATGTTTAAAATGTGGAAATGTGATCATGAAGCGGAAAGGAAGGCAATGATGGACACAGGTTGGGTGAAATGGGGAAAGAGTAGCCACAAGAGACAGATGGAAAGCTCCAAATCATGAACACCTACTTCACAGTGTAAGACAAAGCTTCCATGAAGAGAGGCTGTCAACAGTGTCACAGTCTGAGTGATAGTCATTGTGTTTGTTGATTACATTTTAAAAGTTACTGTGACCTTCAAGGGAATGGTTGTTAAAGCATTGTCTTGTGTAAAAAATGTTAATAAATAGTGCAGTGGACTCAAGGAAAGATTTACTTGCCACTCTGATCAAAGGGCCAAATATAGAGAAGAATTCATTACTTAAGATAGCATTAAGATAGCATTACTTAAATATCATCATCACAGCTTCATGTGTGGCTCACTTCAGTATGGAAGGTAACAGGCAATGTATATGTATAGAAAAATCCGGGTTTGAGTCCGGGTCCTAACATCTACTAGCTTAATGACTGCAGGCAATTCCTTTCCCTCTTTGGGTCTCAATTTTCTCTTTGGTGAGACAGGTTTAATAATATTCACCTTACATACTCACAGAATTATTGGTGAGTGAAAAACGGCACAAGAAGGAATCAACTCTTCATACCAAGACCATTAACATCTACAGGCAGCACGCTGTTTTAAGAGTGTGTTTGTCAACTCAAGCGAATGGCTTGGCCAGGGCACTGGGCATTTCAGATACTCTAGGTCTCACTTGCAAGATAAAAATGCTAACACATGTCTTACTTGTCTCCTTTGAGAAGCATGTTCATACATCCTGAACATGAGCAATCTGTGTAACACTCTTTGTCAATAACCAGTTATAGAGGGTCTCTATTAAAGTTCTAGTCCAGGAAATAAAGGTTCTCAAATTGCAGTATGTGAGAGCATCAGCTGTGGAGTTTGGTGAACAGGCCGAGTCCAAAACCTTCTGTCTAGAAATTCTCCGTCCTATGTGGAAGGGGCTAGGAATCCACATCAGGAACAAGTCCTTGCAGTGATTCAGTTCCCTGTAACCTACATGTTATGAAGCAGCAAGTGACAGAATGACAGGACCAGGAGTTCTGTAGGGGCAGAAGGAAATAGGGGAGAAAAGAGTTAAGGCAGAGCTCCTGCTACACTCAGTTGACGGAGGTCTGAATGCAAGTGCTGAGTTTGTGCTTCGATGTTCTTTCCCCATTATAAACGAGGTAGAGCTGACAAAGATTGTATATATTCAGTATATACAACTTAATTTTTTAAACAAAATTATTTGAGAAGGAGGGAGAGTGGGAGAGCAAGAGAGAGAAGTACTTTCATCCATTGGCCCACTCCCCCAACTCCTGCTCTCCATGGCCAGCTATGGCTCTTAGTAAATTTCAGGCATAAAACCTTGTATCATCAACTCTGGTCACACGCTCTTTATCACGTCACCAGCACTTACTTTGCGTAACTGGGAATTTCTACACTTTGACCATTGTCTTCCCAATTCCCCTCTCCCCACCTAGCTTTTTGGCTTCACTTGTGATCTGTCCAGGGAAAGGGTAATCTTTCTTCCAAACAGTCTAAAACTCTAGAAGCTAATTTTTCTAACAAGAGTTTGAGCAGAGAGTGGGTAACAAATACCATTGATAAGCTCAAAACTGGAGAGTATTGGAACATTGATAAACAAATTACTATATTGGGATATGAGATCATTCCCCGACCCTGAACAGCAAGCTTTCCCTAATCCTTGAAGCTGAAACGATTAGTCATTAAAAAAAAACAATGATGTATATATAAGGAAGTCAACCATATAAGCTTTTCTCCTTCCCAGGTGTCCCTCTGGCTGTGCCCTGGCTTTTTTAGTTATGGGATTCCTGACACGCAGCACAGAATGGTAATGGCCTTCCTCTCTCTCCAGCTGACATCACCCAGCTGAGACCTGACCTGGCAACAACTGTTTTACTTCAAAACTGTTGCTCCTGTCCTTAAGATATATTATTTTTAAGAGCAGAAATACCCTCATCATTTTATCTGCAACTCAAGATAGTGTAGAAGAATATTAATGTAAAATCGTCTAATAAATCCACACAGAGGTGAAACCTAGGTCTGTACTGTTGTACTGCGGGTATAAAAAAAATTTTCAAATAAATTTCATCTCCTTGGAAATCTTTCCTTTCTTTAATATACTTCATCAAAAAAAAAAGTCCCAATGCATTTGAGGTAAGATAAAGAAATTGCATTTCTCTCCAGAGTGGACCAAGTTCACAGATTTTCACACTAAGACCTTCAATTTCCCATGCTGTCTTTGGCAGGTAAACGGTGGTTTCCCTTTGAGAATGAATCCCAAGGCTGTAGAATCTCCCTCCTGCCCTTTCCATCTGAACTACTATCCTGCCTCCCACTATACTATTCTGTGTCACTTTGCTAGTGCCTTTCCTGTTCAAAGGAACACACGCTAGCAATTTTTCCCCTACTCTAGGATGCCACAGAAAAATACTCAAGTGCAAAATGCAAAATCAAACATGACCCACATTACTTTCAATGCAGTAATGACCATCGCTTTCAACAAAACTGTTCACTGTGGCTGGACTTGAACATGGGCTAAAGGGGAGGGAACTAAACCCACTGCAAGGTACTTCAGATAGTTCATGGGAAAATGCAATCACAACAGTAAGTTCATTTTCGTGAAAAATGTTTTTGAAATGTAGTTTCTTATAAGATAATTTTTCTATAACCTTTTTGAAGAATCCTCTGGATCAGCCAGGGAGTTGTGCATTTTTCAATAAAACTACAAATATATAAACTACATTGCTAGTATAAATCAAAGCATGTATGCAGAATAGCTTCTACTGTAAAAGTAACTGCAAAATACATGCTTGTAAAGTTTATTTCTTTATACTTGCCTTCCTAAAAAGAAAAAAAAAAAGCTGGCCTCTGGAAAGATGTAACATACCAACATTTACTAAGAGGAATGTTAAGAAATAAGGCACCACTAGGTAAGATACTGGTATTTAAGCTGAAGAAAGCCTGGAGCAAGTTTACCAAGACAGTTTCTGCTCCTTGCATAGTTTCTATGCTGCCTACTAGGATACTTTTCAGCCAGAGCTCACGAAAGTCATTACCCAACTTTGCTTCATGAAGGGAACTGTCTGAGATTTAAGGTGAGCTCTGAGTTTGTAAGAGGAGTTCTCTCTGGAGTCTCTGGACACCCTAAAACCTAAGGACATGAGCAGAAGCATAATTCTTCATGCTGTGGTCCCTCCCTTTGGAATGCAAATCTCATCCATCTAAATCAGCTACCGTGAAACTTCCTTACACGTAAGACACTCCTTCTGAACAGAAACAAATGCCCCAAATAATCATTAGTGTCTGTTTCACACTTGGAGGATAATTATCCCCCATGTGCTTTTCCAACAGAGCACAGCACTTTTAGCAAGTGAATTACAACTGCCTGAGCACAAAGCACTCGGGACTACATTTTGCTGGGTAATCTGAAACAACTAACAAGAGAAAAGCAAGTTTCTAGCTCTCTAGAACTGGGCTTCTGAGTCCACCCACCAAGAATCTGAACCCAGTGAGGGGATGAGAGAGGTGAAATCAAAATATAAATCAGTACAGTGCAGGCTTTTATTCCCTACTAACTGCATCTTGGTCAAATGAACTTTGAAGCAAAAATGACTCATAGCTTCCAACATACTTGACTGCCTACAAGATGGCTAACACTCCTATGTTTCGTTTCTTGCCTTCAATGGACTGGCATTGTTTTCCTTGTAAGAAGCCAGCTTGGCTCTGGGGAGGCATGAGGAGGATACAGGCCTGTGAGAATGTTCAACAGAGTGCCACAGACACCAGAGGGACTACAAGGAAAGAACTCCAGTGGCTGGAGTACTGACAGAAGCTCGAGGAAGCGAAGCCAGGAGAGGCGGCAGGGCAGGCAGGCCCCTGGCCGCTGCAGGTGACAGGCCTCACTTCCGTAGTCAGCTCCGTCTGACAGCCCAAGCCTCAGCCAGCGCATCAGGTCCTCACCACCCCAGGAAAGCGATTTCCACGGCAGGCATTCCCAGCAACACCAACATGTTGCTCACGCTGGGGCTCCCTGGACTCACCAAGGTGAATATTAGTGTTCTGCAATTTTTTTTTTCATGTTTTCCTCATCTTTTAAACTAGTTTCATTTTCCCCTTACATCTGTGGAAATTCATCTACCCATAAAATTTGTAATAGGAGCATCCCTCAAAAACTACATGAGAAAAACTATACATCTATTTCAAAAAAGATTTTAACCAGACTAAATGTGCCTTTTAACTCCATTTTCTATGAACTTTTCAAAGTCCCTTCACGGTTCATCTCCATTAAAGATTTTAAAAATGCCTTTAAAAGAGTTATGATTTAATCTCCAGCCTCTGTCTTAATATAATTTAATGCCTTACGTATTTTATGTAAGAGCTCCTTTCTATATTACTGGTGAACAGTGGTCTTTTTACTTTAACAATTATTTTCAACATCCTTCCTCCTCCCTCCCCAAAAAACAACTGGGTTATTTCTGCATTTACTGAACTTATTATCAGTATATCAAGAATTAGTATTTTCGGGCCCAGTGTGGTAGCCTAGCAGCTAAAGTCCTTGCCTTGCATGCACCAGGATCCCATATAGGTGCTGGTTCTAATCCCAGCAGCCCCGCTTCCCATCCAGATCCCTGCTTGTGGCCTGGGAAAGCAGTCAGGGACAGGCCAAAGCCTTGGGATTCTGCACCCACGTGGAAGACCCGGAAGAGTCTCCTGGTTCCTGGCTTTGGATCAGAGCAGATGCCACTACTGCAGCCACTTGCAGAGTGAACCAGTGAACAGAAGATCTTCCTCTCTGTTTATCTTGTGTTCTAATAAAAAGGCATAGAGAACAAGAGGGAGATACTAAAAGATCTTTAGTCCATTGATTCACTTCCTAAAGAACTGCAGTGGCCAGGACAGGCCCAAGCTACAGCCAAGTGCCTGGAACTCCATCTTGTTCTCCCACACGGGCCTAGGGCCCAAGTACCTGGGATAGCTTTAGCTGCTTTCCCAGGCACCTTAGCAGGAAGCTGGATCAGAAGTGGAGCAGCCTGGAGTTCAACCAGTATCACTGTCATAGCTGACAAATTAACCTCTTATGCAACAATTTAAGTCCTCCTATGAACTTTTGGAATACCCCTTTTATTACACTTCTAAGATGTGTAGATTTAAAATGAACAATATAATTCAACTAATTTTCTTTCAATTCAGTGAAGACAAATGAGAAAACACAAACTCTGACAAGAGCTGGTTAACTGCTGTGCTATGTACCTTGGTTTTATGATATGAAATGGGTCCACAGGTAAAGTTCAGAAGCATTTCACTGATGCATGAGTTCTAATCTTTGTTTTGAAATTTTTCTCTTTCTTTGGAATGGTTTTAAATACTTATGTTATAAACCAACTTTCTTCTCTTGAGTAAAATGAATTCACACTTCAGGCTGTTTTTGAGCCATAAATATCACATCCTAGAACATTTTTTTTCTTTTCCATTTTTTAAGTTTGCTTTTAAGTTCACTTCATTGAAGAACTTTCCTTTAAACAGTAGGTACATGCCTTAATGAGATGATTTCTCTCTCCCTTCTCCAGATGTGATTTTTTAAAGATTTATTCATTTTATTACAGTCAGATATACAGAGAGGAGGAGACAGAGAGGAAGATCTTCCATCCGATGATTCACTCCCCAAGTGAGCCGCAACGGGCCGATGCGCGCCGATCCGATGCCGGGAACCAGGAACCTCTTCCAGGTCTCCCACACAGGTGCAGGGTCCCAATGCATTGGGCCATCCTCGAATGCTTTCCCAGGCCACAAGCAGGGAGCTGGATGGGAAGTGGAGTTGCCGGGATTAGAACCGGCGCCCATATGGGATCCCGGGGCTTTCAAGGCGAGGACTTTAGCCGCTAGGCCACGCTGCCAGGCCCTCCAGATGTGATCTTAAGAGGCCTCTTTTTTTTTAAGATGTGTTTATTTTTATTGCAAAGTCAGATATACACAGAGAAGGAGAGAGAGGAGGAACCTCTGTCCATCGATTCACTCCAAGTGACTGCAATGGCCACAGCTAAGCCAATCTGAAGCCAAAGCCAGGAGCCTCTTCTGGGTCTCCCACGTGGGTGCAGGGTCCCAAGACTTTGGGCTGTCCCCGACTGCTTTCCCAGGCCACAAGCAGGGATCTGGATGGGAAGTAGGGCCACCAGGATATGAACAGGCACCCATATGGGATCCCAGCGTGTTCAAGGCAAGGACTTTAGCTGCTAGGGTACCACGCCAGGCCCAAGGCCTCTTGTTCTAATGCTGACACCATGCTGCCTGACTTTTGTTTTTCATGTTTTTTGAGCTGCTCAGCATTTGCCACAGGGTTTTCATGGCAGTGATGACAAATACATTTAGTACCTTATTGATGCTACATCTACATCCTGTGGAATTACTGGTCCAGTTATTTTCCACCATCTTCCTGTTCTTCTGATATTCCTCCATTTACTGTATGTAGAATACAGAACTTACACAGAGAAGTTGTGTTTGAAGGCGAATAAATTCTTATTTTTTCTCTTCTGAGATAAAAGTGATAGAAACCAAAGAGGCTGGAAGAGTCTCAGGCTCAGAATAAGGCCCCACCCCCGTCTGATTGGGGTCCACAAACCTGGGATGGGGCCTGGTGCTGTCTGGGTTGGTCACCACTGGGCATGCTCACACCAACCCACTGAGGCCAAACTGTACTTCTTTGGCTTCATTTTGTTTCTTTCTGTAAGAGGTTGAGTAAATGAGCTCACAGTCTCCCTGCAGGAGACCTTTTTCCTTAAATGAATACAAAAACTCAAATCATTTATATTGCTTGACACATTTGACACATCTAAGAAGTTTTAAAAAACACAGAAGGGCAGTACTATGACAGATCAGACTAAGCCTCTCTACTTGTGACGCTGGCATCCCACATGTGCACTGTTCATGTCCTAGTAGTCTCACTTCCAATCCAAGTCCCTGCCTGTGCCCTAGGAAAGCAGCAGAGGATGGTCCAAGTCCTTAAACACCTGCACCCATGTGGGAAAGAGGGAGAAAGTTCCTGGCTCCTGGTTTTGGATTGATCCAGCCCTGGCAGTCGCAGCCAAGTTGAGTAGTGAACCAGCAGATGGAAGAGTTCTCTCTCTCTCTGTCTTTGTCTCTTTCTGTCTCTGTCTCCCTGTCTCTTCCTTCTCTGTAAATCTGTCTCTCCAAATAACGTAAATAAATCATAAAAAAGGGGGCAGTGTGATAGCTCAGTAGCTAAATCCTCACCTTGTACACATTAGGATCCCACAAGGGTGACACTTCATGTCCCAGCTGTTCCACTTCCCATCCAACTCACTGCTTGTGTCCTGGGAAGGCAGTGGAGGACAGCCCAAAGCCTGGGCACCCTGCACCTGCATGGGAGACTCAGAGGAGGCATGTGGATCTAGGCTTCGGACTGGCTCAGCTCCAGTCATTGCAGCCACGTGGGGAGTGAGCCAGTGGACAGAACATCTTTCTGTCTCTCCTCTCTGTGAACCTGCCTTTCCAATGAAGACAAATCTTTTTAAATAAAGCAAGTCATTCAAAGAGAAAATTAATATGACACATCAGTGATTATGCAGTCACATTAAATTTTCAGAATAGCTAGCATAGATGGGCCCAGCTTGGCAGCATAGTAGCTTAAGTCTTCACTTTGCACACACCGGGATCCCAAATGAGCACTGGTTCTAATCCCAGCAGCCCCACTTACCATCCAGCTCTCTGCTTGTAGCCTGGAAAAGCATTTGAGGACAACCCAAAGTCTTGGGATCCTGCATCCACGTGAGAGACCCACAAGAGGCTTCTGCCTTCGGTTTGGCTCAGCTCCAGCCGTTGCGGCCACTTGGAGAGTGAACCATCAGAAAGAGGTTCTTCCTCTCTGTCTCTCCTCCTCTCTGTATATCTGTCTTAGCAATAAAAAAATAAATAAATCTGTTTTTTTTTTTAAAAAAAAAAAAAAAAGAAAGAAAGAGCTTGCATAGAGGGCATGGTGCAATAGCTTAATGGCTAAATGCTGACCTGGCAAGTAATGTGATACCTCATGGACACTGGTTCATGTCCCAGCTGCTCCATTTCCCATCCAGCTGCCTGCTTGTGACCTAGGAAAACAGTAAGTGATGGCCGAAAGCCTTGGGACCATGCATTCACATGGGAGACCCAGAAGAATCTCCTGACTTCTAGGTTTGGATTGGCTCATCTCTGGCCATTATAGCCTTTGGGAAGTGACCCAGTAGATGGACAATCCTTCTCTGTTTCTTTCTCTTTGTAAATCTGATCTACCTTTCCAATAAAAATAAATAAATCTTTTTTTAATGCACTACAACTGCATTTTAACCAATGATCATTTTGTTGAAAAAAGAGGTCAGTTGAAAAATACACTTTCTGCTTGGGTTAGGTAATTGTTTGATATGGTTTGTTAGATGATCAGTGTTCTAAAACTTAATAAAGGCAGCTGCTGTTATGGCATAATGAGCTTAGCTGCCAGTTGTAACTCAAACGTTTCACATCAGAATAGGAGTTTGAGCCCCAGCTGCTCTACTTTCCATCCAATTCTCCACTAACACAACTGGAAAAGCAGTAAGGGCTTAGCTAGGTTCCTGGGCCTCTGCACTTGCAGGAGAATTCCAGGCTTCTGGCTTCTACTAGGCCACCCCTAGCCAGGATGAAAGTACCATTGCTATTGTCCTGCTGTTCAAGCAAACCATTAAACCCCTTTCTAAAAAACATAATGAAATATTAGCACATCAATAACACTTATAACTACTAATGTGGATGCAGATTTTATAATACAGTAAATTTCAACCTAATGCCTACTGCATTTTTCTTCAGAAAAGTGTACTGTACAAAACCCTGAGACTCGCATATGGTTTTAGCCGCATCCTTGCCCAGATTCCTCATTTTCTATGAGTGTAGAACAATGCTCTTGAACCATGACTGCATTAGGATGACGGACGCCCTAAGGAAAGGTGCTTGGAGAAACAGTGAGCCTTCCTCCCAAACTAAAGCAGATGGCAAGAATGGGAAACCTCAGCCATTTCCTATCAGTATCATGGGTTCTACAAAGATTACACTTATCTCAAAAGCAGAGTGACAGAAGGAACATGAGAAAGAGACCTGCATCTTCCATCCACTTCTTCATTCTCTAAGTGCCCACAACAACTAGTGCTGTTGTTGGCCAGAAGCCAGGAACTCTGGGACTCCCATTGGGTTGCAGAAGCCCAAGTGCTCAGGCCAACTCCTGTTGCCTTCTCAGGGACATTAATAGGGAGCGGGATTGGAAGCAGGGCAAGTCTTTGGCTATGAGACACCAGGGTTGCAGGTCATGCCAAACCCACTGCTGCACAGGACTGGCCGGCCTGCTATTAGTATTATCAAGCACCAAAGCATCCTGCTCTCCTAGATCCTCGCTGGCAGCATGGGCTGTGAAGTGGGAGGAAGTGGCTCACTCATTTGAAAAGTCATGTGACTAAAATAGGACTCCTGTTCCACGTGGAGATGTTAAAAATGTGCATAAATGAGCTTATTCTATTGTTTCACTTGGAGTGTGAAAAAAAAAGTAACATTCTACTAAAAATATTTGGAAAGTTCTATATAATGGTATTTTCACTTTTACCATCCCAAGAGTGAATTCAAAAAAGTAGTGTTGGGGCCAGTGCTGTGACTAAGCTGCTGCGTGGGATGCTAATATCTCATACGAGCCCTGAACAGGATGCCAGTAACCCCACTTCTTATCCAGCTCCCAGCTAATGCACCTGGGAGATCTTCAGAAGGTGACTCCAGTGCTTGAGTCTCTGCCAGCCCTGTAGGAGGCCTGGATGGGGTTCTTGGCTCCTGACTTCAGCTTCACTATCCCTGGCCATTACAGCCATTTGTGAAGTCAACCAGTGGATGTGAGATCTCTTCTCTTCTCTCTCCTCCGGATCCTTCCCCTCATCAGAATATTTGTGTTCCTGTCTTAGTCCTTAAAACAATCATTTATGTGGAGCCAGCACTGCAGCAAAGTAATCTAAGCTTCCACCTATGGTGTCAGCATCCCATATGGGCACTGGTTCAAGTTCTGGCTGCTCCATTTCCCATCAAGCTCCCTGTTTATGACCTGGGAAAACAGAAGAGAATGATCCAAGGCTTTGGGACCCTGCACCCAAATGGGAGAACTGGCTGTTGTAACCCTGCCTTTCAAATAAAAATAAAATAAATCTTAAACAAAGTCATTCATGCATTCATGGACAAGATACTTATCTCTTATTTAACTGCTATCCATCTAGCTCCAAAATGTATCAAAATAAGTGATTCTAACAGCCAATTGAGTGAAGCAACCTCATTTACAGATTTAATCAAGGTATATAGTATTGCCAACAGTTATTTGATTGGGTTCAGGGAGCAGGGTACAAGATCAAAGACCTGAAGTTTAGTGATCACATTTATTGACATTGAAGTATATTGCAACTTGGATTCATTGGGATGAGCAAGCTGCTCTGATTTCTGATCCTTCATCACTGACTATAGGTTTGACATGAATGGGGTCACATGGTCGTCTATGTCTTCTTCAGCAAAGGATAAAAACAAAACGGGGAGAAGGGCGAGAATACACCTTTGGTGGTAGAACAGTGATGTACATCTTGGCAAGGAAATAGGGAGAAGTTAATTCTTATTAACTTTTGCCAATATCAAGAAATGAGGGATTAAAAATGACCAGAAAACTGGGCTGGCAAGTTGGCTCAATTGGCTAATCCTCCACCTGCAAGTACCAGCATCCCATACTGGCACTGGTTCATGTCCCATCTGCTTCATTTCCAATTCAGCTCCTGCTTGCAGCCTGGGAAGACAGTCAAGGATGGTTCAAAGCCAAGGGACACTGTACCTACATAGACAACCCGGAAGAAGCTCCTGGCTCCAGATTAGCTCAGCTCTGGCCATTGTGGCCATTTTGGGAGTGAACCAGTGGAAGGAAGATCTTCTTTCTCTCCTCTCTCTAACTTTCCAATAAAAATAAATAAATGTTTAAAAAGAAAAGAGAGAGGAAAAAAAATGACCAGGCATTGTAAAGCCTACTAATAGAGTAACCATGTAATTTATCAACCAAATGGGGAAGCTTTCAGAAGCAGATGTGATGCTTTTATCACTTCCAGGCAACATGTCCCAGGAAACAAGTCACCTGCTCAACTGACAGTAACTTTCCTCCATTCCCAGACAGAACATTACGGAAGCAACCTTTCTACCACGTTCCAAGTCACCAACAGTCATTCTTCCCTACTGACATGCAGAGATGCCTGCACACCATGTCCCATCTAAGATACTCTGTACACTCTACAATTGGACCTTGCCCTGTATGGGCAACAGAATCACCTAGGGGGTGGAAAAACACATTTATAAGTACTCCCTGTCAAAGTTTCTGATTCAGAAGTCCTGGAGTAGGACTCACGTACTTTATTTCTAAATTCACAAGGGATCCTGCTGCTGCTGGTCCAAGAACCACACTTTGTAAAGCCCTACACTACTGAGTAGTGAGCTCAGTAACTGTGCCTTTTTTCATTCTCATGTCTGCATTTGACAGTGCTTCAGCATCTGTCTCAGCATCTCTTCCAATCCCTGCCACCAGTTCTTAGCATGCATGCTACCAATTCCTTCCCTGGTATTTCACCTAATTTCCTATTGACTGGTAAAAAAAATCCCACTTGATTTAAAAAAAAACTTCTTTAAATAAAATCATAAATTGACCTATGCATTCATTTAGCCAACAAAAATTTTCCCTTGGGCAGTCCTTAGAGTTAAGACCTGCACTGGATCTATTTTGACTACTTGCTTGTCCTGCTTTTTATTTTCTATCTCCCAGATGGGCTTCAAAAAGGCATCATTTCCACATAAATGTGGAATGAGTGAAAGGGAAGAGCTCGAGAGCATGTAGTCTAGAATATATCCATAAAAAATTAAAGAAAGCGTTAGATTGCCATTGCCATGGAGACACTGCTATTTACGAGATATTTCTTTATTAAAAGAATAAAGATAGGAACTCAACTCAGTGTTCCTCTCATAGTTTTCATCAACACTGTTCTTTACTTATTTGAGAGACAGAGAGAAGCAGAAAGAGAACAGATCCTATGTGCCGATTGACTCCCCAAATACCCACACCTACTGGTCTGGGTCAGACTGAAGAGTAACCTAGAAACTTGTTCCCAGTTCTCCCAGTGTGGAAGGAATTCCATGACTTGAACTATCACCCGCTGCCTCCCAGGGCCTGTGTAAGCAGAGTTGGTGTTAGAAGCCAAGCGTAGCCACTTCAGTGTGCCATATGGGCATCTCAACTGACTTAACCACTAGGTCAAACACTGCCACCCTTTACCCAACAGAATTATGTATTAGCTACACAGTGCTCTTCCGTGACACATCAGCCTTATCCTCCTGATCCATCTACTTCATATCATGCAGTGCTACCTCACTGAGATACACGAATTCCACCAAAAACATAAGGGAGTAAACTCAGCTTTAATGTAACTTTTTCTTATAGACTAAATCCACACCTGGACCCAACAAAGCATACTTTTAGTTCAACTGAACACTTTGTGGCTATTAAGCTATGACTCTACTTCTTCAGCTCTTTTGTACTCTCCAGTGAAAATTCCTTGGATACCAGGAAGTTGTTCCCACAAACACAACAGTGGAGAACCATACAGAAGGAGGAGCTTGTGCACACCCAGGAGTGACAGCCTGGAGCTGGGTGCACTTGACTGGGAGCTCAGATTACGACAGCTGAGCTGCCTCTGTTTCCCCATGTGCTAGTGTTGCCTATGCAATGCAGAGCACACACACACCCAGGAAGGAGCTGGGCTTCAGGGGATTACCCCTGACCCCAGGAGTTAAATCCTTCAAGGTCACTCACTACCAGCAGTCCTGGGGCCCACACTCACTGGGGCCATCTTACCTTTCATTATGTAGTAAGAATGAGAAGTCTTGTTTTCTTAAAAGGACTGTTTGGGTATTTATAACATCATTTATGGGCCATGCAAAATGGTCACCTTAACAAGCAGCCTGCTATGAATTCACTGATTTTTGAGTCCTGCCTGCGCTTACCTTGACCGGGCCAGACTAAATGACTTCAGGGGCCCATGATGGCCGGCAAGCTAGAGGTTCTCTGGTGGTACAAGTCCACTAACTCTGCTTGAGAAGACTGAGAATTTTAGAAAGAGATATATAAGAACATTTCAAAAAGCTCACTGACAGAATTAAGTGAAGTTTATTTTGGTGAGGTTTATTTTGGTACAAAGGGATAAAGTCACTAATTAAATAGTTAGATGGGATGCGCTACCTTTGTTAAAAAAATATGCATCACAGTATATATGCCAAGTTCTCACCCCATGTGAGATAAGCATTTGAAAGACAGGCATTAGTAACACAAAAATGGGCCCAGCGCAGTGGCCTAGCAGCTAAAGTCCTCGCCTTGAATGTTCTGGGATCCCATATTGCCTCTGGTTCTAATCCTGGCAGCTCCACTTCCCATCCAGCTCCCTGCCTGTGGCCTGGGAAAGCAGTCGAGGACGACCCAATGCTTTGGGATCCTGCACCAGTGTGGGAGACCTGGAGGAAGTTCTGGCTCCTGGCTCCAGATCAGCACAGCACCGGCCATTGCGCTCACTTGGGGAGTGAATCATCGGACAGAAGATCTTCCTCTCTGTCTCTCCTCTTCTCTGTATACCTGATTTTGTAATAAAAATAAATCAATCTTTTTAAAAAGTAACACACAAAAATGACAGGATTTATTAAAAGGAGAGTTAACAGATATTCACAGGTGAGCACAGAAAACCTGCTAATGAGTCATATCTGCCATTAGTGGACCAGAAAGCTGCTTTGGAGGGGAGAGTACAAGAGAAGGCAGGAGAATGGGGGTCAAAAAGAAAGCCTGCTCCCATGTCCAACAGTCCCATTTTCAAGGTACAAGGGTAAAACCTTAATCAAATACACAAACAGGATGGATTTGGGGCAGGGTTGGAATTTGGTGAGGTATTCCGGGAGTTCCATGGCATCTCCACATGGAGTTGAACTTCCATGTGCTCATCATGGCATCATCAAAGCTGCATTATGGGAAAGCAAGCACACTGGATTGGCAGTATTGGAGTGGTTTCAGTGCAGGGCCAAAAGACAGAAACTGAGAGAATGTTCCAATATTTATTCCTACCTAACTCCCTCCAAATTCTCCCAAATCACCTTGAAAATCATTGAGGACCTCTGGGTGGGGTCCTACAGGAAGAAACCTCAATGTATATGATATGTGTCCAAAACATGGATTTGTAAGGAACTCTCATGCATGCTCCCCTGGCTCCTGGCTCTAACTTTCTGCTTCCTAGATCAGTCTCCACTCACATCCTCTCTCCTCTAACCACAGCCCTTTCTGCTTCCCACCTGCTCTCAGACCTCAGCTTGGCACAAGGTGACCTGCCCTACTCAGCCTCCTGAGAACTTATCATTCTATTCCTTCCTCTTAAGTCATTAGTGGGAAACCAAGACAAATAAGGAATTTCTCCAACTCCATACCAGACTAGGTGTTGGTTCCATTATCTAACCAAGCATGGGCTTTCTTCCCATGGAATTCACTACAGCTGTGTCTAGGAGAATTCATGCAGTGACTGTAGTCATCTTTTGAACCACATTCTATCCTCTTCTACGACGATTGCCCCAATGAAGGTGTGCAAACAAATTCATTCAACTGCGCCTCAGTTTCCTCATCTAGTTCAGTAGTTTCTTTTGAAGATTAAATGCAAGCACCAGCATGAGGGTTACCAAATGTTGAGGTTTTTTTGTTACTAGGAATTTTCCTTGGAAGGGGAATTAATAACAGATATGCTGAGTCGTACTGGCCAACACCCACAGCAGGCTGACATGCCAGTCTGCAACTGAGGGTACCACACTCTGGCACCAGGTGCCACATACCTTAATTCCTCTGGATGCCACCATTTTTGGAAAATACATAATTAGAAAGTATTAGGCAAATCCTCAAATTCTGGGGCTGAAAATATCCTTCCCATACCCCCACTCGCAATAAGGGCTGGTGTTCTATCACGCTTATGTTGTTTATTCTTTCTCCCAGGGAAGAGAACAGAGCTGGACAGGAGCCCAGCTATGTGCTACACGCTTCCACAATCCAATGCCTGCCACCACATATCTGCTCTGAGAATAAACCAGTCAATTTTTACAGGGATCTTAATTTCCCAGTGAAATAAGAATGGCCTATAGATCATCTGAAAATCATTTCAGCTGACAGATGAGTTAATGTCAGTGAAAGATCTTCTCCTGAGAGCCAACTTCAAGACAAATGCCAGAGGATGAATTTTAATCAGGTCCCATCCGCCCAGTCCGTGGTCCCAGATGAGTCTTACAAGGCCACCCAAGTTCTTCCCTAGGCAAAAGATTTTTGTCTACCTCCATTCCATTTCTTTCTCCCATGTCCTTGTTAGATGTCATAGGGTTATTTCTACTCTTACAGACCTTCCACAAAGTAAATATTCTCCTGAAAATGAGGTGTTACGATTTGTGAGCTATGGGACCTCTGCACCAGTGAGGTCCCAAACCCTGCTTTGTGCTCTTTAGGTATCATATCACTTACACACAATGTGGTGAATATCGTACCTATTTTAAAGACAGAAAAGTCACACTCAAGATCAATGATGCAGCTGGCCATCATCATAGGATCAGGAAATGAAGACAGGGTTGAAATTCGTGTGTATTCTAAATCAAATCTCATGTGTTTCACCACAAAATACATAGTATTCAGCCATCAGGAGCATAAAACTCCTCATTCTCAACAACATGGATGGAACTGCAGGATTCTTACACTAAGGGAAACAAGCCAAACACAGAAGGATAAATACTGGCTGACCCCTCCCTCACAGAGTTTTTTTTTTTTTTTTTAAAAAAAAGATCACTTCATAGAAGTCAAAAGTATAATGATGGTTACCAGAGGCTGAGGAGGAAAGGCAATGATAGGAACAGGACAAGCTGGCTAACGGGTACTAGTTTCTAGTTCACTGGACGGACTTAATGGGTTGTAATATACAGTAGGGTAACTATGTATGTGGATGCATTGCATACTTCTCTGCAATTTTTAAACTTAGAGGACAGAATTTTAAATGTTTTCACCATAGAGAAATGTCAACAAGTTGAAGAGCTAGATATATTTAGATATTATGCCATGTGCATATGTATCAATAATATCTCTTACATTTCATGTACTGGTTAAAATTTTTTAAAGAAAATAATTTAAAATAAGTAACACTCATACATCAGCTCTTCAGAAAACAAAACAAGTTCATATAAACAAAGTATAATGGAGGAGGTGGCAGATAAAATTGAAGAAATCTCTGCAAAATTAGAATATATAGACATAGCCAAGAAAAAGATATAGTTAGAAAAATAGCTCTGAAGATCCAGCAACAGCATTTTCAGACAGAAAAAAAATGTAGAAAAATAAACTTTCCAAGAAAGAATGAGACAATTTTGCAGACCTAAGAAGCCATGTGACCTCGTAGGCCAGTATGATACAGGAAAGCCCAGCCCAACAGGGCCCGTCCAAAGGCCTATGAAGTGCTATTTCAGAACAATGGACAACTCCCCCCCAGAAAAATCTCCCAAGCCCCTAAAGCAGGTGTCAGCCAACTACCCTCACAAGCCACACCCTCACCACCTGTTTTTACAAATCACCTCTCCCTGAAACACACTGCTTGGCTCATTTGTTTGCATCTTCTCTACGGCTCATTTCACACTACAGCACCATTGTGCCAGGAAGTCTGTGATTCACAAAAGCTCCCAATACTCACCTCCCCCTCCGACCTTGTACAGCACGCTCTGATCCACAAAGAAAAATCCCACACAGCAAAGTGAAATTGGCAGGTTTGCGATATGTAAAATGTATTCCTGCCCTCTTCCCCTCGCACCCTTTCTTACGATAACTCATATTGGGTTCTACTAAAATAAGGAAGTGAATCAAGATGGAGCAAGAGGTAAAAAAGACACAGATTGCTTAATACAAGACAGAAACAAAAGAGGCCAACATAACAGGAATGAGCGGGGCTTGGAGAGCAAACGATTCAGACCAGTGCTGCGAATACATCCATTGGTTGAGGCCATAGTATGAAGAACTTTATAAAGCCTGATGGATATTCTAAAGTACACAGAGCACTAAGCAAATGAGCACCACCAGAAAGTAGAGTTAACTCCAGAGAAAGCAGAGTGAAGCTGCACAGGAGAGACAACCAAGGTACAGTGTGTAGTTGAGTTGTGACTAACATTTACTCACAGACACGTCAACACTAGCTATTGATTCTAACAAGTATGATAGACTGGGAGAGACATGAGTATGTATAAAATGGAAATCAGGACAGGAGTTGTTTAAAGGGAATCTTCCATCTTGAGGGACTGGTGCAATAGCCTAGCAGCTAAACTTGCCTTGAACGCACAGGATCCCATATGGGTGCCAGTTCTAATCCTGGCAGCCCTGCTTCCCATCCAGATCCCTGCTTGTGGCCTGGGAAAGCAATCCAGGATGACCCAAATCCTTCTCACCCTGCACCCGCATGGAAGACCTGGAAGAGCTCCTGGCTTCAGATTGGCTCAGCTCTGGCCCCTGTGGCCACTTGGGAAGTGAATCATCGGACCGAAGATCTTCCTGTCTCTCCTCCTCTCTGTAGATCCAACTTTCCAATAAAAATAAATAAATCATTAAAAAAGGGAACCTTCCATCTTGTAAAAACCAATCTACAGTGCACTGTCTGTAATATTTTGAATTAGCCAAATCTGCATATGTATTAGAAATACAGGAGGAAGTATCAAAAGATAAAAGATATTTTGTGAAATTATATGAGAAACTTGTATTTTTATTTGAGTAAGTAGATTAAAAAGAAAAAATAAACACTGATTTATATCAAGGGATCAAATTTAATGTGTAATAGCTACACTTTAGAGAAAAATGATGGGCCCAGTGCGGTAGCTTAGTGGCTAAAGTCCTTGCTTTGCACCCGCAAGGAGGAGTGAACCAGTGGATGGGAGATTTTTCTAATAAATCTAATCTTTCTAATAAAAATAAATCTTTTTTTAAAAGGGGAGAGAGAAATGGTAGTTTCCACCCTATCCTCTCTCCCTCCTGTCCTCCCCAGAAAAAGCTGTTATGCTTCGTGACTGCTATGAACAGAAACAATGGGCAAAGGAGGCAATTCTGTCTTACAAAGAAATGCACTTATCAAAAATAGAAAAAGGAAATGTCATGTATTGAAAATTCATTTAACATACCTAAGTTGTCAAACACTGTAGCCTAGCAACACAGGCACAGCAGGAGAGTTCCTTCATCTGCCGGTTCACTCCCCAGATGGCAGCAACAGCCAGAGCTGTGCAAGGCCAAAGCTATGAGCTTTCTCTGAGTACCCCATGTGGATGGTAGGGACCAACGCACTTGGGCCATCTTTCATTGCTTTCCCAGGCCCATTAGCAGCAAGCTGGATTGGAAATGGAGCAGCAGGACTTGAACCAGCACCCATTTGGGACAGCAGCACCCAGGAGACAGCTTAACCCACAAATAACACAATGTCAGCCTCAGTGGATGACATTTGCAACTTTAAATGGTTTCAGCAGCTGGTAACCTCCTATTATAAGTATTTATTTTAGACAACCCAAAACCTATCAACCAATTCTCCCAAAATAATAAACAGTTCTGCATCCTACTAATAACCAGGAGGTATTAAAAGCATGATTTTTGGAATCAGACTGTGTGGTACATAGAAGACTGTTCCCTACAGGACCTTAGCATTCTCAAGCTGGAAACTGCACAGTGCTACAGGCCAAAGGGAAATCAGAGCTGCAGATGGGATTCAGGCTGCCAGTCAACTGGCCTTCAAACCCAGAGGCAGACACAGATGAAATACGGGGGAGCAAGCCAAACTCTTCTCAGTCCCCTGGCTGAGATCAAGTGAAGAGCTAACAAGAGAAGTCAAAGAGGTAAGCAGGACTCAGCTGGCTGCTGTTGGCTTGGGCAATGGAGAAAGGTGGCTCAGGTCAGGAGAAACGGGCTGTCTGAAGAAGGAAAAACATATATGCTCTCTTCCTAGAGTTCTCTGTGATAGGTCTTGCCCTCCTCCTGTGAGACCTGCTTCTGACTTGTGTCCTACAGGAATGTAAGAGAACAAGTCTGTAGTAAACTGCTAACTTTGTAGCCAGGTGTGTGGCAACTAGAGAAAATCAATACAAACTGCATAATGCAAGTCGTGACTGTGGGGCTTTGGGAAAGTTACTTAGTGTTTCATGAGAATGAGATGAGTAATGATATATTCTTGGGGATTGAATTAGATGATCCAGATCATACTTAGAATAAACAGACATGTAGCACAGGCTCAACAAATGTTAAATGCTATTATTTGGCTGCTGGTTTTCATTTACTTTTCCCTTTGATTTTTAGCATGAGAGTTTGTTTGAGAACCATATGCAAATGTGAGATTTTCCTATTTCCATCTACACAGCATAAAAAAAATGCCCATCAAGTATATAAGAGCTCTGCTGTCCTCAACTGCCTGGAATTCCTTCTACAGAACTTGTGTTTTTAGTCTTGAACTATTAACTGATCTTGCCTGTTTCTCACTGGAACTAGCCATGCTACACTGTTTTTTAAAAATAACTCTCGCATTCCTTAACATTGTAATTATAGGGCTGCTGGCTGATGACTTCACATTTGAAACCAAGACCCGGAAATAAGCCTAGTCACTCCAGTTCTGAATCCAACTGAGAGAGCAAAGGTGCCTTCCATGGTTATCCTGGGGGCTTCACAGTACATCAGGACAAGGGGATAAACTCACCACCATGACCCATGGCTTCGTGGTCCTTAGCGACAAAAGCCATTCTTCAAATTTTACTTCTTCCTGCAGTATATCATATTTGATATATTTATAGTACACCTAGCCTTTTTATTTGGGAAATCTAATGGTGTGACAGCATTTGATTAGCTTAATTTACTTTCTCCAAAATATGTCACAAAAAAAGCTTTTGTCACCTACATAAAATAGAAAGTCTTTATTTTTAATAGCTTCTGGGATCCTCCCACAGATCATAACCGCAGGGAACATCCATCTTCATGCCTACATAGTGGAAAAATGTGCCTCTCGATAGTTTCGGGAGTCCCACTCTCAAACTCTTAATGGCTTTAAGAAGAATCACTTTCATTATAATCAATAGCTATATACATTAAAAAAATAGCAAAGGGCATTGTTGGCGTTGTTCCGAAAAGAGATTTCAGTAAAGCCCCATGCTAGTCTCATTGGTTGGTTAAAGAAAATGAATTGGGCTTACTGGTTTGTCATTCATTCATTCATCCTTTCCACAAATGCTTATTAAGTTTGTGCATTATTCTAGAAATAATGAAACTCAAAAAGATAAACCACATACTGTTTAGAAATGTTTATGTAAAGGATTAAACTATTTTAAAAGCCACAAACTTCAGCATGCCACAACCACCGGGGGACACAGGGAGGTGGGCTAAGTGAGGAAACTACAGGTGACCTTTGGGGTACAGTCGGGATGTCGGGTTGCATGCTAGCACCTGGGGTCTTCTTTCTATCATTATGCTTTATACCAGACATATACTCAATTCATCAAGTATTTGCTTTAAAAAGGGACTATCAGGGCCCAGTACAGTAGCCTAGTGCCTAAACTCCTCACCTTGCATGCACCAGGATCCCATATTGGCACCAGTTCTAATCCTGGAAGCCCCACTTCCTATCCAGCTCCCTGCTTGTGGCTTGGGAAAGCAGCTGAGGACAGCCCAAGCCTTGGGATCCTGCACCTGCGTGGAAGACCCAGAAAAGGCTCCTGGCTTCAGATTGGCTCAGTTCCATTCATTGTGAACACTTGGGGAGTGAATCATCAGATGGAAGATCTTCCTCCCTGTTTTTCCTTCTCTCTGTATATCTGACTTTGCAATAAAAATAAGTAAAATCTTTAAAAAGGGGGGGACTATCAATCTCTGCTTTAGCTAGCATACAACCTTTTGTAGTCTTGCTCATGGCAGAGTGAGCCCCTGTAGACCTCACGCAGAACAAAGTGCTACAGCTGAAAGGCAAGTACTAGACTCACTTCTCTCAGTTACTCATTGTGTGACCTTCAGCAACTAAATACTCGTCTTTTTTGCAATTGCCCTGTCAAAATGTTCAGACATATATATAACATATAATTTAATATATAATAAATATTTATACATATGTAATTTTATGTTTAACATATTAAATATTTATACATATAAAATAAATGTTTAACAATTTTTTTTAAGATTTATTTTTATTGGAAAGGTGAATATACAGAGAGGAGGACACACAGAGGAAGATCTTCCATCCGATGGTTCACTTCCCAAGTGAGTGCAACAGCTGGAGCTGTGCCAATCCGAAGTCAGAAGCCAGGAGCCAGGAGCTCTTCCAGGTCTCCTACATGAGTGCAAGATCCCAAGGATTTGGGCCATCCTCAACTGCTTTCCCAGGCCACAAGCAGGGAGCTGGGTGGGAAGCAGGGCTGCCGGGATTATAACTGGCAACCATATGGGATCCCGGGGCTTTCAAGGCGAGGACTTTAACCACTACACTATCGCGCCAGGCCCAAATGTTTTAAACTTTAAGTGCTACACTTAAGCTGTGTACTAGTGTAAGGATTTGTTACAAGCATGTGTATTTGGATTAATATTTTAACTTTCACCTATTTAACAGGCAAAGTGAAAGAGAAAAACAGATTTACAGAAAGATCTTCCATCCAATGATTCATCCCACAAACATCTGCGACAGCCAGGGCTAAGGCCAGGCCAAAGCCGAGAACCTGGAACTTCAGCTTCCTCCCACATGGGTGGCAGGGACACAAGCACTGGGCTGTTCTCTGCAGCCTCCAAGGATACTGGAACTGGAGCCAAAATGGAAGGACCAGGACTCAAGTCATAACCCTTCGAAAGTGCCTGAATTCAAAAATTGGCTCTGTTTCTGATTCGAGTTTCCTGCTAATACAGACCTCGAGGGTAGTAGTATTGGCCCAAGCAATTGGGTTCCCCCCACCTACATGGCAGACCTGGATTGAGTTGTGCTCTTGGATTATCACCAGCCAGGGACCACTGTAGACATCTGGTAAGTAAACCAGTGGGTAGGAGCTTGCTCTGCCTGAAGTTTTTCCTATCCCTAGAGAAAAACTGAGGATCAATGCCTATGCAGACAGGCCCAAGTGCAGCCTGGCCCTCAGCTGGGGCAACTTTGGCAAGTATACAAATGCCTTTGAGCTTTCATTCCTTCACTTGCAAAATGGGATAATACCAGAATCCTATATCAAGGTCCTAATACTAAGGTCCATCCTTAACTCATGAGAGTGACAACTCATACAACACATATGGAGGCATATGTGATAATGTCTGTCACATATAATGTGCCCATACTTTGAACAGGCAATTCTACCTCAAGGAATTGATCACACGCTCCTCCAATTAATAAATGACAAAATGTGCATGGTTTTCATTACTGGATTGTAATTACATTGGGCTTCTAAATAACCACCATGGAAAGATAATGAGTTGATCCAAAAAATACACATCCACACAATTTAAAGTCTATAAAAAATAAGGTATCTGTGTACTTATGTGGAATAATCTACAAGATAAATAGTCCAATGGAATAGTGGGCTACAAGATTATGCCCATGTATCATCACCATTTGTATCCTTTATGGAGAAAAACATTTGTTCTAATGCACATGGTATTTGTGGGGACACAGAAGGATCACATCAGCTTGGTGGCTCCTAAAGGAGAAGACAGAGAGGTTAGAAAACAGAGAGGGGAGACACCCTGTCTCTATGTATCCTTTTCTACCTTGATTTTTTCCACCAAGATTTGTTCATATGTTTGAAAGCAGAGTGACAGAAAAACAGGAAGAGACATAAAGATAAATCTTCCTTTCACTAGTTCACTCCCTAAATGCCTGAGAAGAGCCCAGGTTGAGCCAGGCTGAAGCCAGGAGCCAGGCAGGAACTCCCATCGAGTTAGCACAGCCCCAAGTACTTGCACCATCATCTGCTGCTCCTGGGACTCCCATACTTGGCCGTAGGTAGCCTCAACAGCAGCTTGGACTACTGTAATGCTTACCCCCTTTCAATTTTGAACCAACAAATATATTGTCTATTTGAAAAAACAAATGAATGTGTGCATCAAATAATATCTGGCATAAAATAACACTGAGTATTTTCTTCACTCCTCCCATCTAAATTATTTCTAAAACTAAATGTATAGGTATTTTTAACCCTTTACTAACTACTCTCCTTCCCCAATCATTTTCAGTATTCAATTCTCTGGCTGAAATAAAAATAGTCAACCTAACAGGATTTTGAAAAAAAAATCCCTACTTCCCTGTGACAACAACTTGACTGAAATAAAATATGGTTTCATTTAGCAGACTCTGGTCCTCAAACATGAGTGGCTCATGTCACTTGACAAGTGCACAAAAGACCACTAGAAATGAGAAGACAAGCCCTAGAGGTGGCACTGTGCCCCTGAAAGAGAACATGGTGGAACTCTCCCTGCAGAACCTGAGCCCTATCATCGCTTAACGGTGGCCTGATCACCCCACGTGTCCTTGGCAGCCACCTCTAGTCCCTGATGAAAGAACCTGTAAGCAGGGAACTGTTCCCGACAGGAGATAAGGCCAACAAGCTACAAAGTGATGCTCCATGCAGTTGGGAAGACGAGCAGAGTAATCTGATTTCATTATACTTACAATTTCATTCCCGCTCTTCTGTAGGACTGCAGGAAGTTCCCTTCCTCTATTCTTTCCCTTCTGCCTCTTCATTCCCTGGCTCTTGTCAAAATTCATCCAGAGTCTTACCTGACAAAAACAGGTTTGACCCATTTCATGACTCCTATTTCAATTCTGACATTACCTGCCTTTGGAGAACCTTAATGTCTTCATGGGTATTTTTTTAAACAGATTGAGATATCACTGCTTTTTGTTTTGACTTCATTTATCTCATCTGCCATGGCACAACATGCTAATCCTCTGACTGAGGCATCAGAACCACACATGGAAACCAGATCCAGTCTGGCTGTTGATACAGCTCCCTACCAGTGGCCTGGGAAAGCAATGGAAAATGGCCCAGAACCTTAGGACCCTGCACCCACATGGGAGATCCAGAATAAGCTTCTGGCTCGTTTGCGCTCTCTCTCTCATCCTCCTCCTCCACGTCTTCCTTCTCCACTTTCTTGTTCTTCCTTCTTCATTCTTATTTTTTTCTTCTCTCTTGGTAACTCTTCCTTTCAAATAAAATTTTTTTCAACATGCCTAATTATGAAAATGTGCATGAAGATATAGAAAGGCAAATGACATGAATCCCTGAGCAGGTAAATAATAACCTAAGGCTAGGACTTGGAAGAGGGAAATGGTGAGTCCAGGAAGAGCAGTCAGTATGTGCTGAGGGACGTGCATAACAAGATGAGGTGAGGACCTGCCAAGTAGGCAGCAAAGGCAATGTGACACAGCATGTTGACAAGAGTCTGATCCCAAAGCATAGACCTTGCAACACTGGAGCTGAAACATGAGTTCAATCAATGCAAGGACAACCACCTCACATTCAATATCTGAAAATCAGACATAGGAGGTCAGGCCAGACATAGCACCACACAGTAGGACTTCCAGAGACTAGTTCCCACCTCCTACTGTCAGGTGCAGGACCCTTGGCACCTGTGTAAGTCCAGAGACCAAGACATTCTGGAGGAGTGAGCAGTGAGAAAACCCCAGAACAAGAACAGATGCTGGGCTCCATTCCCCTACTAGCAGAGGAACCTCCCACCCACCCAGCCTGCTCCACTTGGAAGAGAGAAGCAGGTGGGAGCTCCCACCCACACTGAAGACAGGGAGTCATGGAGCTGCACACAGCGGACTCAGCACAGTGCGTGGATTTGCATTTTTAAAAGTGACTCATCTGAGAAAAATCCTGGGTAATTACACTGGCAAGAGGTTCACAAACATGGCGAAATTGTGCACGTTGTTTTTCTTGCCCAGGGTTGCCATAACAGTATTGCTAACCAGTGGACTCAAGCAGCAGCCAGCTATTGTCTCTCAGCTCCTGAGGCTGGGAAGTTCAAGATCAAGGTGCCTCTGCCATGGGCATCCTAACCTTTGCATGTGGCCCACTGTCTGTATCTTCAGTCATGTCCCTACCATGCACCTCTGGCCCTGTGTCCACACTTCCCTCTTTAACAAGCACATCAGTCTTATGAGATGAAGATCCACCCTCATTGGCTCATTTTGACCTGATGTTCTTTGTAATGACCTTATTTCCAAACACTGGGGGAGGGTACCATTCAATAGACAGCAATGGAATGATCTGAACGATTGAATTTGGGTAATGCTGGCTGTCCTGACTTCAGTTCACTTAAGTACACATGTGCCCTTCTATAGCAGTACTGATGGGTAAGCCACTTAACCTTCTGGAAAACACTTCCCTCATTTGTAAAGCAGAGAGAGTGAAGTAGAATAGTATTTATTTACCACACTATTGGATCTTTATGAACTAAGTTTTCAAAGGCAAAATGCAGATAAGGCAAAAGTCTTGAAACCTAATTTTGCCAAATATAAGACATTTTGGCTAATTTGCCACTAACTCTGCTTCTTTTTTCTCCCAGGCATACTGCTAAATGAACGTCCCAGAATCATTCGCTGGTAGATTTGGCCGCAGTGTGAGTTGTTAGTAATGAAACAGAAATAGAAGCAATTATTCTCCATCTCTGGCTTGGCCAATCAAAATCTCTTATGAGTCCTTTCTCTTCCTGCATGGAGGCTGAAAAGAGGATATGGTGACCTAAGAGAGGGTAGAAGCCCAAAAGAGAACCAGCCTAGATTCACAGTAAGCATAAAGGGTGCACCGTGGAGTTACAATGTATTTAAGGAAGACAGAATTTATTATGTCACTTCATTGGTATGTGGTGATTAGAGCAGCTGTAATTGCCAGAACTGACATTCCAAAGATGGATGCTTTGAAAAGTACCATCTACTATCACCAAGAAAGGACAGTTTAACGTAAAAAAAATGTAAGAGAAATACGAGCAGTGCTTCAAATGGAGATGCTAACTCTTATCCTTATAAAGATTTATTTATTTATTTTTGGAAAGACAGATACACAGAGGAGGAAGACAGAGAGAGAGGAAGATCTTCCAGCTGATGATTCACTCCCCAAGTGGCTGCAACAGCTGGAGCTGTGCCAATCTGAAGCCAGGAGCTTCTTCCAGGTCTCCCACACGGGTGCAGGGTTCCAAGGCTTTGGGCCATCCTCAACAGCTTTCCCAGGCCACAAGCAGGGAGCTGGATGGGAAGAGGGTCTGCCAGGACACGAACTGGTGCCCATATGGGATCCCAGCATGTGCAAAATGAGGACTTTAACCACTAGGCTACTGCACTGGGCCCTGGAGATGCCAGCTCTTACAAAGAGCTTTACTTAAGCCTGATCGCTCCCATTTCACCAGGAGTGTTTGGTAACTATCCTAGGCAGTCATTGGTAAGGAAACCAACATGGAAACTCTGACAGGCAACTTTCCACTCAAACCAAGATCAATGGACACACTGAAGTCAGGCGCTCCCAAAGCATGGGAAGCCTCCTATCTCCATCTCCCCACAGGATGGGATGAGCTTGGGACCATTCCTGGCCACATCCTGGGATGGCTTCCCCAGAAGAGGCACGAGGCTGCCTCATGCTGGGCACCACAATATTGCTGCAGACATCAACAAGCATTCTGCCAGCTCTGCAGTGCTCTCTAAAAGTGTGAGAGGAAATGGGGTTTTCAATGACTACCTTGAAAGGAAAAAAAAATGAATACTCAGACAACATACTTCAAAGAAAATGTGTCCTCATCCATCCATTTAACTTCCAAAATGGTCACGACAGCCATGGCTGGGCCAGGCTAAGCCACGAGTCTCCCATGTTCATGAACTCTCAGCGGAATCCTAGATTTAGCTTGCTTCCGGTGTTTTCTGCCCATACTCCTCCCACTCAGGCAAGTAGAGGCCAGGCAAGCCCATTACCACTTCAAGACTGTCTCTGCCCTCAGTCTCTATGGAACATCCACAATAATTTTTAATTTTCCTTTCCAAAAGAAAGGGGCATTTACTCTTATGGCTAACACTCTGATACCCCTATCTCACAGTAGACTGTCAGGGTTCAAATCTAGTGCTGGCTCCAGAATCCAACTTCCTGCTAATGTAGACCCTGGTAGCTGGCAACTGTGGCTCAGGAAATTGGACTCCCGCCACTACAGGGGAGACCTGGATTGAGTATCTGGCTCCCAGTTTTAGGCCTAGCTTAGCCAAAATTGTTCCAAGCATTGAGCAGTGGATGTATGGGTGGGAACACTTCTTCTCGTCTGTCTCTCTTGAAAATTAAAAAAAAATTAAAACACACTTTCATATATCTACTTGTTATTTCCAATGCATTATGCTTGTCAACTTCTCTTCTGAAAACCAACTATTGAGAGGAAGATCAACCTGGTAGACAGTTTCCAGCTTTTTAATATAAATAGGTTTGACATGTTAAATCATCACCAAATACCAAAGCATAGCTGATCATTAATTTCTTGAATATAAAGCTACTTCAAAAAATTGATTCCATAATCAATCTATTTTGGTGCAAACACCTGGAAGTCCATGCATAGTTTTTTCATAATATACCTTTCCAACTAACACTTCAAAGATGCCACTTATGCTTGAATTTTAAAGTTTCTTTTAACAAAATAAACTTACTTATAATCCCATTTTTTTCCTTGAACTTGCTGAATACTCTATCTTTATGGATCTCCCCAAAACTCCAGGCACTACAGCCAAGGAGCTGGGTTGGGGAAGCCTTCCAGGCCAAGGGATCACACGCAAATGCCCAGTGGCTGCGATGGGGAAAGGCAGCCAGCATGGCCGGGTCATTCTCAGCCATCACTGCGGTCACAGCTGTGCCCAACAGAGAGACTGAATGCATTGTTTTCTACTTCATCACTGCTAGACTTAACAAGGACTTATTTTCCATATATGGTTAGGTAATTTTGAGTTGTCTGAATGAGTCTTGTCTTTAACCCTTCAGGAAGAGCAACAAAACATTTTCCGTCCACATAGGAAAAACATCTATTACCACATCAATGGTCACCAAGAGTTAATACACCTCAAATGCCAGGTTAGCTGCCAAGAAACCATCCCAGTCAGAAAATCTGGATAGAAAATGTTGGCCCTATTTAAAGAAACACACACACACACACGTTGTGTGGAGCTGGCCAGTATTTTAGAGACACAAAAACAATCCACCTTACTTTCAATATCCTAACAAGCAGCCTCTCTCGGCACACAGCTACTGAGCCAGGCTGTGCTTCTCTTGGACTGTTGGTGCCCCGGTTTTAATAACATTTCAGTTTGTCTAACGAAATGTCATGTGAGAGAGACTGATGGAGCAGGCCTTGGCGGCCTCTTTGAGCTCAGCACGATCTGGCGTCAGCTCCATCTGCTCCCTGAGAGGCACAAGGCCAGGAGGAAGCCAGGCACAGCAGAAGAAATGAACTTCAGCTCCAGCTTTGCCCCAGATCCATGACAGCAGAGGCTCCCTGCAGGAGCACAATGGGGCACTGACCCGGAAGAGGGACTTTGACTTCCAGCAGACAAAATACACATTACAGGATCCCATTCCCCAGCATCAAAACCATAGGTAACACATGTACTTCCTCCAACCACACTTTTCTAATCAACTAAAGGATAACTACACATCTGGTTTGTTCTGAGAATAAAGTGCAAACACACATATAACCTACATGGCACATCAACAAAAGCAGATACTGTTTTCCTGATCCTTGTTAATGAAGTTTGTTCTTCAGGGAAGCAGAGGAATACCCACTAACCACTTCCCACCCCGGAGACACAGCAGGTGTAGAGGGGGTACTATGTCAACTTCCCAAGACCATCTGGTACCCATTCCATCACATCCACACTGCTTTGCCTACTACTAGGGGCTTCAGGAGAACCATGGCCTGAGCACTGCCCCCTCTGGTGAGAGGAAACTCAGATTCACGCACTTTAAATCAACACCTACTAATAAAATTTCAACTTGACCTTCTCTCCAAAGGCTCCCTGGTGTCCCTAGTGAGACAGAAAAGCAGTGAATGGTAACTTCTAAAATCCTGCTTTAAAAAAACATTTTTATTGAAAAAGCATATTTACAGAGAGAAGGAGAAACAGAGGGAAAGGTCTTCCATACACTGGTTTGCTCCCCAAAATGGCCACAATAACCAGGGCTGAGCCAATACGAAGCCAGGAGCTTCCTCCTCATCTCCCACATGGCTGCAGGGTCCCAAGGCTTTGGCCCATCCTCCACTTCTTCCCCAAACCACAAGCAGAGAGGGTGATCAAAACTGGAGCAGCCTTGATGCAAACTGGCACCTGGAGAATTAGCCAATTGAGCCATTGTAGCAGCCCCTCCAAAACTCAGAGTTCTGAAAATTCCTGTCCTGATTTTGTGGTAATCTCAAATTGAGAATAATAGGTGCTTTTCACTCACTAGAAAGTCTAGAATGCCCGCCCTGAAATGTTGTGGCAAACACTGGAAACTCACAAAATTTCAGATACTCACACTTAGTGGCACCATTTGCTATTCACAATCTAATGGCTGGCTATTCTTCAGAGAAAGAAAATTGGACTTGATACATTCTCTGCATTCTTGTTAATAATTATTTTTTTAGAAAAAGACTTATTTTTATTGGAAAGTCATATACAGAGAAGAGAGACAGTAAGAAAGATGTTCCATCCAATGATTCACTTCCCAAGTGGCTACAACTATCCAAAGCCAGGAACCAGGAGCCTCCTCCAGGTCTCCCACACAGGTGCAGGGTCCCAAGACTTTGGGCTGTCCTCAACTGTTTTCCCAGGCCACAATCAGGGAGCTGGATGGGAAGGGGGTGGCTGGGACACAAACCAGTTCCAATATGGGATCCCAGCACGTGCAAAGTGAGGACTTTAGCCACTAGGCTACCATGCTGGGCCCAAAGAACAGTAATTCTAAGGCACCTGACAGCTTTATTCCTTCCTGA
This sequence comes from Ochotona princeps, assembly GCF_030435755.1. Taxonomy (NCBI): domain Eukaryota; kingdom Metazoa; phylum Chordata; class Mammalia; order Lagomorpha; family Ochotonidae; genus Ochotona; species Ochotona princeps. The sequence continues at coordinate 11,132,866 of NC_080859.1, forward strand.
CTCAGGGGAGGGAATGGTCTGTGTGCCACTGGAACTGCTCAAGTTCAAGGACCACATCAGAGGGTTTGGTCAGAGGGAGGCAGAAGCTCTGGCATCTACAGCAACTTCAATGACCATTGCTCGGTTTCTCAGTCTATCTATCCACCCAATTAACGTAACAGACATTCCATCTGCTGGTTCATTCCACAGATGTCTGCACCAGTTAAGACTGAGTCCCAGGCCAGAACCAGGAGCCAGAGACTAAATTCAGAACCACCACATGGGTACCAGGAGTCCAAACCTCAGCTTTCAGCCTGGGGTTACTTTTACTACTGAAGTCTTCAGTGCATACAAAGCCATCTTAAAATTTGTCAGAAAGAAGGCAGAAATCCGTAAGAGTAATGAATGTGTGGGTTGAGTCAGGGTCATGGTTTTCTTATCATTCATCTCACCTGCCTCTTGTGTCTCAGCCTGGCTTGCTTTCTGAAAAAGCACTGGGTTGCTCTCCTGAGCTTTGACCAAGGGGTATCCTTACAGCAGCTGGTGCATTGTGAACAGCAACACAACTGTGACACCCATCACCCCCATGGCAGACCCGAGCTGAGTTCCGGGCTGCGAGCTTCAGTCTGGCCTCATTCCAGTGATGGAGATTCCCCATTCACTTTCCACATCATTCTCTTTCAAATAAAAAGTTTAAAAGAATTGCATCCCTTGTGAGTCATGTTGAACTCAAGGTCCCTGCCAGTAGCTTCAGAAATTATCATGTGGGTCATGTAACTTTCTGTTTCTTAACTTGTTCCCATTTCCAATTACATTAGCTTGAGGCAAATTCCAAGCATTAAGCATTTCATTCATTAATTCTCACTGTACATCACCTTCAGTGAAATACTTTTAAAAGTCAGCAGTTGTGCTTTGTTTCCAATACCCATTCTGTGCTCAATTGTATAATTGGCTTAAGATTTCTAAAAGTGTTCAGCCAAAATTGGAATTCATAACACCACAACACTGTCACTTAACATGACATACATCTGCAGCAACCCACTGGTTCCACAACATAGTGTCTTTCCCTGGCTGTTTTGTTCCCAGAGACACCGAGTTGTCTTTCTCGTGGCATTTCCCGTAATCTGACTTGTGCTGTGTGCATTCGCAATGGGACTTTTTAGTCTATTCCCCAGCCTTTTTATTTCCTGTACATTGACAGCAATATCTAAAAGCTTGGCTGCATTGACAGTGGATGGATAGATTGCTCTATCACCTGATACAGCAGCAGGTATTTCTGTGCCTTTTTTTTTTTTTTTTGGCCACACTACTTGATGAGAGGTACTGTGTTCAAGCCATTTGGGCACTGCCCTTTTCCCCATGATGATAGAAAAGTGCTGACAAACCCAGAGCTCCACTAATCTAGTAAGAGTTGTAAAATGATGATTTCTTAATGGTTTCATCCCTTCCTTTGTTAAAATACCTGGCTAAGGAAAAGTGGTCTTATCAACCCTTTTGGTTCCTCTGAGTAACAGAGACCTTGTTTAGGAAAATCAGAATACTCGATAACATCCCTGTAGTGATCATATTTGTAATGGGTTTGTACCTTTGTATTCTCCAAAGACAAACTGAGTTTCTTTGAAGCTCTTCACTTTTAAGTTTTGAACTCCTTAAAGTCTTCTTCCATGGAAAATTGATTTACAAAGCTAATTTAGAGCTTTGCACTTAATATTTTTTTAAAAGATTTATGTATTAATTCATTTGAAAAGCAGAGAGAAAGCACTTTCATCCGCTGGTTCATTCCCCAAATGGCCACAACAGTTAGGTTGGGCAAGGCTGGATTGAGAGCCAGGAACTCATTGCCCCAATTGAGAGGCGGGGACTCGAGGATTAAGCCATCCTCTAGCTACCTCCCAGGTACATTAGCAGGGAGCTGGATCAGAAGCAGAGTGGTGGGGACTTGTAAAGCCAGCACTTTTATTTGGATTGTGGATGTCCTAGGTGGCACAGTGTCTGCCTCTTAATTCTTCCCAGAAAGACTAGGGCAATTAAATAGTAACTATCATTTCTGTAAACTGCATGAGGATCCTAGTTAGGAATAGGGATTGTATTCTTCACCAGAAATAGAATTCTGAGCAGTATTTAAACACAAATTCATCAAAGCACTGAATGACTCTCCCTGAATGGAGAAAAAGATTATGATTTCTTGTTACAGAATAGTTCTGGGCCATCTAGGTCCACAAACCTTTAAGCTCTCTGGCATGTGTATGCTCTCAGCAAGCGCACACACGCACACACACACACACACACACACACACACACACCATCAGCATTCTCTATTCTTGCTTTCACTTCTAACGGAATGACTTTTCACTTGTAATTCCTCAGAGTTGCTCCCTAATCACCTCCATGCATCTGCCTGAGCTTCGAAAGGCACTTGGGACTGCCAGGGGTTGGATGAGGATCCAGTCTGCTCCCTGCAATGATCCTGGGAACTGCGCAGCCTCAACATCCAGCCTCTGCCATCAGTGACTTGGGCACCCCCGCCAGCACATTTGCTGGTGCGTTGACAACATTTTGATCTGACTTCTGCTAAAATTAACCTCACTTGGAAGGCAGTCTCCTGTTTCATCAGGGTAATTACTGGCCCTCGAGTGACTTTCAAAAGCTACTGTTTACCATGATTCACACAGTAGAAAATACACAGTGATTCTGGCAACAACTCAGTCCTGAGACAGAAAAAAAATGCAAAAAAAAATCCAGTGGTATGGAAGACTTTCTTTTTGGTAAAGATATACATACATGCACATGCCTGCACTTAGAAACATCTCTCAGGTCTAAAAGTTAATAAAAGTCAATAAATGGCTACAGAGTTGACTACAAGCAAGGGCACGGCCAGGAAATGCTTCTGACATAATCTCGGGATTTGAGAAGGCCCTGGTAGTTCTCCAAACACCTTCTCTGTCCTTGGAAAAGACCAAAATGTCACTGGTGCTTTGCTCCTTTCACCTGAGGGTCAGATCTGGTTACAAAGCTCATTCTCCCAAAAAGTTAGCACTGACACTTGTTCTTCCGCTGCATGAAAGGTGGCCAGGGCCCCCTACTCCCATCCCCTGCAACAAGTCAAGCTCAAGGCTCTTCTCAACTTCCCTGCCTGTAAAAACCTTTGAGGACATTCATACAGGACAACAGTCAGGGCCCTCTACCTTAAGCTGATTGAAACAATGCCCTGGGTAGTGTTCATTTCTAAAGTTAAAATGTCCCACATGACTTCCAGCGTGGAGTCAAGGTTATAAGTCGGAGGATCCAGAGAATAAATGAAGATGGTGAGGGGCAGGCATGATGTGTATGGCCCAGTCTGGGACAACCACAGGCTGTAACCAGGAAAAAGGAATACAAGGACAAACCTGACGAGAGAGTGTATACAACACACAAGCATCTCGGTCTTACTAAAGCTACATTGCATGCTGGCTCTATGTGACTGACAGGTCTGCATCCTGCTATTCAGGAGGAGAGATGCAACCCAGGCTCAGGCAGCAAGAGCACTGCATCCTTCTGCAATAATGACTGTCAGGACCATGGAGCACCAGTTTCAGGACATTTTGCTATAGGCATTGGCGATGCAATTCTCTTGCCCCTGGGATTGCTCAGCTGCAGGCTGCAGTAGCTAGTGGCTGTCTGAGCAGATTGAGAAGCTGCCGGAGGATGAAGTCCACATGAGGGCTGACAGAACCAGTGCTTGTGACAGCCTCAGGTCACTGGAACATGCTGAAATGTCTACTGTGAACCTTCATAGTTATGGGAGCTGAGCTCTGTAGCTGGAATCATGTTTATATGGATTGTAAATTGCAACAAAAAGGGTTCTGAAAGTGCTTCAGTGGAGAGGCCCAAATGAGTCATAGTTCTCTGGTTTTCAGGATCACATCTGTGGCTTCCCAAGTTACAAAGGAAGACCGGGTTGAGTAAGTAGGGATACAGGTTACTAAGAGCTATAGGAAAAAACCAAGACTCTCAACATGTCCTAAATTAGATTACTCAACTATGAACAAATACCACAAGGAAAACCTCAGTTACGCTCCTTATGGTTCAAAAATACTAGTTCTTTTTTCCTAGTTCATTTGACCTACATTAATGATACCAGTGGTCAATTATTATCAACACTTGGCCTCCTATGGTTAAATGAACTTCCCAAGAAAAACAGTTTTCTGTGATGAACACTGTAAGAAATGAGGTTTCTGGGGCTGGTGTGATGGCCCAGTGTGTTAAGCCACCATCTGCCATGCCACATTCTATATAAACACTGGTTTTAGACTCAGATGCTCCACTTCATTGTTTTAAGATTTATTTCATTTTCATTTGAAAGAGAGTTACAGAGAAAAGAAAAGAGCGAGTGAAATCTTCCATCCACTGGTTCACTCCCCAAATGGTTGCCAACAGCTGGAGCTAGGAGCCCAAGGACTTGAATCATCCTTTGTTGCTTTTCCAGGCCATAAGCAGGGAGCTGGATCTGAAGTAGAGCCACTGGGACATGAACCACAGCCTATATGGGATACCAACATTGTAGGCAGAGACTCAGCCTTCTATACCATAGCACTGTCCCCCGCCTGCTCTATTTCTAATCTAGATTCCTGCTAATGTGCCTGGGAAAGCAGTGGAAGTTTGCCCAAGTATTTAGTTCTCACTGGACTGGAGTGGCAGGTGTCATGGATGGAATTCTAGGCTTCTTGGCCTTGTCCTGGCCACCAAGGCAACTGTGGTCATTTGTGGAGTGAACCAGCAGATCAAAGATGTCTTTCACTCTGCCTCTCAAAAAGAAATATTCAAAAAGGAAAAAAAAATGAAGTTTCTCTATATAGCATAATCTAGTATGGAACTTAAAAATCAATATCCATGAAATTCAGGAAAGCTAATGCCCTCCACAGTAGACATCCAGTGATCAAATTTTATGAGAAAAGACAATATACATATAACCTAAGTTTAGTTGCCTTTACTCTGAGATGAGATGTCTGATTCAAATTTCCACAAATCCATGTGATGACAGCCTCCCATTGTTTCCTGTTTTTACATAAGATTGTAAATCTGTATTTCAAATAAAAATAAAGACACACACACACACACAACCTTCCATCCATTGCTTCACTCCTCAAATGGCCACAACGGCTGGAGTCGAGGCATTTTAAAACCTGGAGCCAAAAGAGTATGCTGCCTCCAACATAAAAGGCTATGTTTAGGCTGCTCAGCTAAAATGTTCTCTACTTATAAAATATTTATAGAGCAATTTTATATTTTGCCCTTTGGATAGGTTTATAACTGTGAAAACAGTGTTTGGGTGGGGACAGTGTTTTGCCATTTCAACCATTTCTCCAACTCCACAGCAAAATTTTTTCCCAATGGCCTCTTATCCAAATAATATTTTTCCATTCAAATTTTATAAATAATTCCAGCTGTGTTTAGTGTTGGAAGTCTTTAATTTTTGCATTGAACTATCATTTTGCGTTGTCGTCTTGGGCACACATTCCTCAACAGATTTGACCATGAACTCCTCTTTCAAGAAAAATATTGAGCATCCTAATGGATTCAAGCCACAATACAGCACCTTTAGAAGAAAACTATCTTCTAGGTCTCACTCCATCCCAACTTTCCCTTACTCCTTTTCACCTGAACAGTCTTTTCCTGGCCCATTCCACATTGTGTCACCTGCCATGGGCGAATATTCACATCAACAAGTGCTTGCCCATGTGTTGGAAACCCTCTCCTATAGTGAAAGACTTCTGTCTGATAATCCGTGCAAAACTTCAAAAGGTCAGTATCACTCTGCTTTGCTCCCTGGCATTATTTTATCTGCTCATGTATTTCCTTGGGTGTCATTCCCACGCATAATCAGACTTTTCTGCACCATTTGATTCCCTCTCTCACATTTATGTTCAAACAGTGATGGCTTCGTCCAATAGGAAGCATGGTCTATGCTTTGCTTCCTATGAGGAGGGAAGAGTCAAGTTAAATGAGCAGGCAGGTTCTCACAGTGCCAGAGGTTGGGTAGAAGACATCTGCTTCATAGGCAAGCTTCTGTCAATAACAGAGGGCAGAGGGCTGAGGGGAAAGAGAAACCAAATCCAAAAACACTCATGCAAAATTATATGCACAGAAATATAAGGATAATTCAAAAAGTGAATTACAAATCTTTTTAAGCAAGTGAATTTGGAAAGCCATAACATGCATTTAGCATGAATATTTAAAATCCTCTCATGGACACAATATAATGTACCTACACTTCTTATATGCATAAGATCTTTAAAAAGTTAATGGAAAAATGAAATGAAAGTTCCTTATTTATAGAAATCACATAATATCTTAAGTATTAAAATATCTTAAAAAGACACTCCGATTTTTACAAAACTTCCTGCATTTGCCTATTGAAATCCTTTCAAAATATTTCTTGGCTTACAGAATCTGAAATAATTCTCTCTTCCATCTTAAAAAATAATGAGACTAAAACCCAAAGCTTAGCATTGACTAATGGAAATACAGAATGAGATTTGGTGAGAAAAGTGCTTTCTCAGGCTGGTGCTATGCATTCTTCTGCCTAAACTCCCGTCTCCTGCCCCCACCTTCCTCCCCATGGGCCGATAATGGAACACACAAGAACTTTGCCTACGGCTACTTTGTAAGAGATGCAGAGAACTGGAAAAGTCAAGGACCCAACCAGATTCCCAATCCTAAAACCACATCCATCTTTGTCCTCTGAAAGAGTGTGAGATTAGTAAGAACTCTCACCATACTGTTAGAAAATTACATTTCTATTATGACTTTGTAATAAAGTGCAATAGCAGGTACACACCATTAAAAAATGAAAATAGGACTGCAATCCTATTCAAATATAAGTGAGGAAATCTAGAAAAAAGATAGTTGTACAGCAAAATAAATATTTCACTGGTCAGATTTTAAAATTAAAAATAGGGGTAGGTATTTGATTACAGAGGTGAAGATGTCACATGGGTTGTTCCATCTCCTATAACAAAACCAGGGTTATAGGCCCAGCTCTGCTCCTGATCACATTTCCTTGAAGTGTACCCTGGGAGGCAACAGCTGATGGCCCAGGCAGTTGGGTCCCTCCACCCCTGGGCAGGGTTTCAGGTTCCCAGCTTTGACTTGAGCTAAGGGCAGCTGTGGGCATGAGTCAGCAGATGGGACGTAACTACCTTTCAAACAAAACCATACAACTCACATCAATAAAACATAACAAAATAGAACATTTTGTGTCCTAAGTTCCCATTTACTGTTGCAACATACACATTTTGCATTTCCTAATGAGCTACCAAAAAACACTTTTAAATGGTTCTTATAAACCCCTCAGAAGTAAAACTTCTAGTGTTCTCCAGTGTTGGACTATTAAGCAGGTTCCAGTTTTTGGGTCATCACAGCACTGTCAAACACATTTATATGTAAGACATTTTCTGTATTTCACAATGTTTCCCTAGGTTGTTTCAAATGTGCAATTACTGCATAGGAGCATACAAATTTTGTCTCATTTTGCATATTTTCAATTTTCTTTGCAAAAACATAATAATCTCTTTTTAGAGAAATTTGGCTTGTGCACCTCAATATCCTCAAATATTCCTGTCCTTTGATCCATCATTTCCTTGGTATTTACAATATTATTGCAGTATTGTTTCCATTACATAAAAATTGGCCACAATTCAAATGCTCAAATATAAGATCCAGAAGAAACTCCTGGCTCCTGGCTTTGGATTACTTCAGCTTCTGCCATTGTGGCCATTTGGGGAGTGAATCAGTGGATGCAAGATCTTTTTCTGTCTTTCCTTCTCTTCATAAATCTGGTCTACCTTTCCAATAAAAATAAATCATATGTGTGTGTATGTATACTAACACACATGTGTCACTCTAGTGGTTAAGATGCTGGTTAGAATGCGCACAGCTATCACTTCTCGGCTAAGATCAAGTGTAGAATATCCACAGCATGGGTATCCTAAAAATGAATGAATAAATGAATAAAAATAATTCTTTTTTTAAAAAAAATAATACCCACAGTATTTATCACAACACTTAAATGACTCCAATGACTCCAATGCCTGTATCCAGCTTCCTGCTAATGTGGATTCCTGGGAGACAGTAGTAATGGCTCAGCGTTTGTTCTGCCAGCCACACAAGAAACCTGCACTGTGTTCCTACCTCCTGGAGTGCACGCGCTCTCTCCTACTCCATTGCTCCCTCTCCTTCCAAATAAAATTTACAGAAATATTTAAATTCTCACAAGATATTTTTTAAATGTATTTTTTTTTTATTGAAAAGGCAGATATCCAGAGAGTAGCAGAGACAGAAAAAGATCTTCCATTCACTGGCTCACTCCCCAAGTATACCACTACAGCCCGAACTGAGCCAATCAGAAGCCAGGAGCCAGAACTTTCTTCCAGGTCTCCCACACAGTTGCAGAGTCCCAAAGCTTTGGGCCATCTTATGTTCCTTTCCCAAGCCACAAGCGGGGAGCTGCATGGTAAGTGGAGCTGGGACATAATCAGGTAAACATATGGGATACCAGCACTTGGAGGTAGATTAGCAAGTTGAGCTATCATAGCAGGCCCACTCACAAGACAATTGTTTTAGATCTTGACTTTGATTTTGCTCATGACTTGACCTACCACACCACCAAAATGCCTGCCCTTTTCCTGGATTCCTAAGGAGCTAAGTCACAGGTTAGACACTGGGTGCTGGCAGTAAGATTGTGCTCAAGAGCGCCACATTCCTTATCAGTCTTAGGTTTGAGTCCCAGTTCTGCTTCTAGTTCCAACTTCCCCGTCAAGTGCATCCTGGGAGACAACAGAAGATGTATCAAGTACTTGGGTCCCTACCACACCGTGTGCAAGACCTGGACTGAGCTCTGGGCTCCTGGATTTGGTATGACCTCATTCTGGCCCCTATAGGCATTTGGTGAGTAAACCAACAGAGGCAAGATCTCCATCCTTATCTTTCTGTTTTTCAAATAAATGAAACATTTCTTATGAAAGATAAATCATACTTGGTGGCTTCCATAGGCTACTGAAAGCAGGCCAAACACTTACAAGGTTGGACTTCACAGCCATAAGGCCATGAAGGTGTGTAGCCCACACTGACAGGCCTTTCTGCAGAAGAACCAAGTCACTCAGGTAAGTTTTATAAGGAACAGAATCACCTACTTGTTCCTGGTGGGACCTAGGGTAATCCCAGAGCCCAGGAAAACTTCTTGCCTCTGTCATTATCCTTCCTATTACTGAGACAAAACACATTAAATTCTGTCCTAGAGCCATTTGGCTAAATACATAGAAGTCTAAGGCCAAAAACACATCCATTGATTCTGGGATTGAAATTTACGCACTTTCCAGACATTTCTGGTCACCTTGAAGCACTGGTACTTGCTTTAGGCTGGTTGGATGGGGACAGGGAGCTCACTCCACAACACAAATAGGATCCCTGAGGCCATTAGAGCCAGCAGCTGGGACAGGGCTGCTGCCTAACCCCAGCCTGTGTCTGGTGGCTGGCCACTTGCAGTAATATTGAACCAAGGCTCTCTCAGGAGACTGCTGAATCCAAGAGCCTGCCTCAGAAACCTCTGTGGCAAAGCAAGAGATTACCGCAAAGCAAAAGAGATTTTGGCAGCCAGAAATTTGGCATTCCCACTGCCAGTGTTCCAGAAATCCAGGGCTACAGTTTGCCTCAGGGCTGTCACCTCTGGCAATGCACTGAGATATCACCCCAATGATGAGGTAATCAGAGTTAGAAACAGGTGGGAACTTGTGACAGGTGACTAGCACTCTGCTGTCACAATCACATGCATGAGTTAATGGTTACCTTGAGGGCGATTCTGTTAGGGAAACCAGTTCCAAATTCTGGCTCTCTCAGGCACTCCCTATCTCTCATTGTGTGAGCACCTGCACTGCCTCAAGTCTCATCCAGCAAGACCATCACCAGATGTCATCCCTTGGCTTTGGACCAAAACCATGAGCCAAAATATATCTCCTCATCCACTACCCAGCCTGCATTATTGTGGTATTAGGAACAGAAAATAGACCAAGGCAGCCCTGTAAAGCAGAACACTACACACAGGCTCTTAGAACCTCACCAAGGCCAATGGTCCCTGAACCTGGTGGCAACACGGTAAACAGCCACTGGTGTATTCCTTGTCTTCGAAACCTTAGCTAACTTGCCTTTAGATGGCTTTTGCAGTCAGATAGGTTTTTATGGAATTTTAGGTTTGTGTTCTGTTCTCTACATGTGTGAATGTTATGTGACAAACTGGTACATTTCCTGAGTATAGTTTTTCCTTGACATTTTATTTTGTTGAAAAGTATCAGTCACTGTATTTCACTGCACTGTACTTTTCAACAGGGTGAGCCCTTTTGTGTGGCTGGTGTCAGCCAAAACCAAACAAGTGGTGATGGGAATTAAAGGTAGCTAACGTGGGAACAGAGGCTTGTCTTTAGGAATCTACCAGGAATGCTCTCCAAGTCAATACTTACATTCACATGTTTGACATGCCTGTACTATGTCCCCTTTCCCCAGCCAGATGTGAAGGCCACCCTGGACTGGTCAGATCCTTTCTGACTGATGCCTGACAAACAAGAAGAGAACAATACAAGGAGTATTTGATAGAGAGGACTTCTGTCTGGGTATCAGTTGGCAGGCAGTAGGAGGCCCAGGGACATGCTTAGGACTATTCGGAAGGAAAGGGCAAGCCAGACATCCCTGAATCCCATTCATTCACCTGGGGTCTCCAGCCTGCACATTTTCAAGGTTTCAGTACAGTTCCAGCTCCTCCAGTTTGAGCAACACTCATCCACTTGACCCCAGGGTAAGATCAGCTGTTCTAACTTCACCTGAGAAGTTTCCACTTTTTGTGGACTTGATTAATTTAATTGAAGTATTGACTGACAACCATGGTAACAGATGCCTACCTAAGACGTTTCTGGGGGGCCCAGTCTGGAAGCCTAGTGGCTAAAGTCCTTGCCTTGCACACACTGGGATACCATTTTGGCGCCAGTTCATATCCTGGCTGCTCCATTTCCCATCCAGCTCCTTGCTTGTGGCCTGGGACAACAGCTGAGGATGGCCCAAAGCCTTGGGATGCTGCAGGTTATACCCCTGAAGCCCAAACCACAGTGCTCTTTATCTGCCTGATACAAGCTTGGCATTTGTCACCTTGAACACCAGGGGTTGATAGAGTAAAGCAAATTCAACACCATGTGACTGGGATATAACTTCGCCAACTGCATTATTTCTGCATCTGAACTGCAAATTATAGAACCTGGAAATTCTAATTTCCTAACTTAGAACATTTTACATCTTAAACAATCCCCTCCTTTTAAGCCAAGTGACTGAATAAAACTTTCATAGAAAAAGTTCACAATCTTCTTTGAATTCTACCCTGATCCACATCCACTGCTGCGCGTTATTTGTGAGCCTCTTCCCTCTGGCTGGATGTGTTGGTTCCTCACCTAGTGTCCCTGGTGGATGGCTGGATGTGTTGGTTCCTCACCTAGTGTCCCTGGAGAAAAACTGGGCCATGCTGAAGCATTTCTCATTCTAATTTGATTGGTGGAAACTGCTCTCATAACCAACCTCAAAGAAGGAATCAGGAGAAGGGTGTGAGCCATTGGTTTCATAAGAGCTACTTCCCACTCAAGGAGCTAAAGAAGTGAAGACCCAGGGACTTTTATAAGGAGCATTGAGGAAATCTCTGGATGCACCTAAGGCACCAGAGCCAAAGACATAGAACATGAGTGTCAACTCCACCTACGTCACAAATGCTTTGTGCAGTCACAATGCCGCTGAGTAACTGTCAGGAAGATGCCAAAGGAAGACTTTTGCTAGAACATAACCAAGACTCCTTAGTGCTTCAACTTTCTGAGAAAGAGAAGAAAACAAACCAGAACCACCAAATCAACTGAAAACAGAGTTGGGAAATCAAGGTCATGAGCTCAGGTATTTATTCCCTGAAGTATACAAGGTCACATTTATTTATTTGAAATACAGAGAGATAAATGAGATAAATGAGGGTCTAAATGAGATAGAGAGATCTTCCATCAACTGGGCACTTCCCTAATAATGGCCAGGCTGATCCCAGAAAGCAGGAATCCTCTTGGTCTCCCACTTGGGTACCAGGTGGAGTCATCTGTCACCTTCCTGGGAACATTAACAGCCAAAGGCCATATGGGATGCCAGTGTTAAGGGATGGGAAGTGGAGCATTAAAGACACCAGTAGGCCCCCATATGCAATGCTGGTGTGGCAGATAGCAGCTTAATCAGTTACACCACAATGCCAGCCCTCTAAAGCTTCTGCTTATATAAATGCTTGCAAGTTATGGTCATCGGACCAACTCTACACTTTTTGGATCCTGGGGGAATACAGTCAAAGTAGGGGATGGAAGAGGGCAAAAGTAAAACAAATTGTAGATTTCCCTTGAGGTTCCACCACAGGTTCAAAAACCACTGTCCATACTAAAAAAAAAAAAAAAATAGAAAATAAAAAATAAAAGAAAGAAGGAAATCCACCCTGTCACAAGTTCATTTGCCAGAGTTCCTAATCTAACTCAGCATTCTGGTTGCCTAGATACAGTTGTCAACAACAGTGTCTCCCCGACTGCGGAGGAACAGCAGCTGCCTGATGAACCTGATGGCCCAGCTTCCGACTCAGCCGCTGACCAAGAACAGAAAGCAAGTACTTTAGAAGTTCAGCCCCAAAATGGAATCTTTACTCAGCTTCCTTAGAGTGGAGGGTGGCTTAGGAAATTTCACGGGGTCCTGGCAGAATGGTTTCTCCTTTCACTCTGGCCATATCCCTAGCTTGTTCTGCCATGATCAAGCAGCTGAGAATGCCACTAATAAGCAAAAAAAAGAGGAAGGAAGAAAAGGATCTCAATTGGTCTACACATTATTTGGGCTGGTTTTTACTATGCTGACCTAAGGGTTTTTAAAAATTTGATCATGATGCTCTAAATAAAGATCAAAAGAAACCCTGATAACCTCCGGGTGCAGACTTAATCTCTAACAGAAAAAACAATGGTTACGTAGAATAGCTTCTTCATTAGTACTTGCTGTACCTTTTTCATGAACTAAAGTGGACATTCAAAACAAGCAGTGTTTTCAGACAATGCTTTGTAATTTCTCAAAACACCCGACTTGTGGATGCAGCCTCTGGGTTGCCTAATGCAAGTACTGCACAGCCCTGGGAGGTTGAGTAGTTGTGTCAGACTGTTTCCTCTTCTCCAAAATGAATTAATTAGACCTACCCTGCAGTCATTGCGAGGTGAGTAACTCACTTTGGTAACGGGCTGAGCAGGTAGGCAGAGCCCAGTCACTACAGTCTTTGAAATCTGCCTGATCTGGAGCAAGTCCATTACCTTCCTGGAGCCTTTGCTTTCTCACCTGTAATTAAGGGAGGGTTTCAGTTACAGAAGGTTACAAATGTCATTCATAAAGTGAAATACAGGAATATGTCAGAAAGCTCCTGGAAAATGGAATTAAAAGCTTATTTGGGGAAAAAAAGAAAAAACTATTGAAATCACAAGAGCAATCCTCCAAAGTTCATGGAATAATGCATTCTATGAAAGAAATTACACATGGATTTTAAAATTTTACACACCAATAGACTTATCTTTTAATCCCATTTTTCACCTTAATGGAATTAGAAGAAATTGTGCAATATTTTTTAAATGTTTATGGTCCACAGAGCCAAAAGGGATTATAGTATTTCCAAGTATTATTATGAAATTAGTGAAAATTCATTAAGAAAAAAACCCTACCAATCATCAAGCTTTTCGTGAAAAAGTTAGTGTTGATATTTACAACCTAGCAGTGGGTATGGGATATATCAGAACTATGTTAATTTGCAAAGAAAAGAATGTAAATACTGTCTCAGTTACATAAAAATGTATTAAAACAAGAAAATAATTATATTACAGTGTTAGCAGCAATAGGTGGTAGAATTTCAAGCAAGGCTGTTTTTAATCTGGATTTTACTTTTTTGTATTTTTACAAATTTCCCCTCCATTATGCTCAACACTGGTCACTTAGAAAGTGTGTCCTGGGTATGTTTTTAAAGGAATGCTACTTGTGGTCTTTCAAATAAGACATAAAAAATAATCAGGAGAAAAATAACAGAAATATCCAAGAGTTACACTCCAGCAGGAGGAAGGACAAAAATCCAGTGACTTAGCAACCTTGGACACATCATTTGTGGCACTATTTCACAATGCACAAATACTTACAGAGGGGTAGGAAAAGCCAAACCACCGAGACCAACCAGTTGTTGAACTACCAAAGATGGACTCCCACTGGCCAAGGGAGCAGTGAAGATGCAGGAGAAACGAGATCACAGAAGTAGGGGGAAACCCAGGGTCCACCATGCTTCCAGAAGGAAGCAGGAGACTGGACGGGCACCAAGGCAGAAGATCCGTCAAGTCCTCCAGGGAGTTAGAATGGCTGTCATCACATGGACACTGGGATACTGAGTAGAGCAGCAGGGCCATTTTCTCCATGAAGGCTGGGCCATCCAGCATCAGACCCCATTCCACAGTAAGGGACAGCCCAGTACCTGAGAGTCAAGGACTCCGTTCTGAGCAGCCATAATCTTATTGGGCTCAGTCAGGTGCACCGGACACCTGGCCTTTGTTTACTGCCTTGATAACCGACTTACCAAATCTGATTTTGGGTTGCTGTTACTGCTGTGTGTCTAAGAGGAAACTTTCTAATGGTTTTTTGGCTATCAATTAAAAAGAGGTGGTTCAGATATTTGCAAAACGAAGGATTTCCATGTATGCCTTCAGACATGTTGCCCATATGATACTTAGTAACATAAACCAAGAAAAAACACCCTAGGGATTTATTTGGTTTAGTTTTCTGAACTAGATAAAATACCACTCATACTTTTCTGGCTGAATTCAGTTCAGGGATAGGCTATACAAATTAACTAAAATTAACATAAAATGTAGCCTAATTCTTACACTTAACTGAAAAACAAAACCTTAGGAGTTTAAAGCATTTTCAGCATATGTAAAATAGCAAACACATTCGATATCCTCTTTCCTCAGAGAAATGCTGCCAAGTTACCAATTTACATGTAGAAAGAACTTTGTAAGTAGTATAATTTTATTGGACTAAATATTATCAGTTAAGTACTTATAAAACCCACTACACTTAATAGTAATAAAGTACGTATAAAGCTAAACTTTGTGCTTTTATTTCTCATTGATTTCATTCAATAAGCTTAATATCCCTCTGCTACAAAATAAAATTACCAAGACTAGTTTTCTAGTTCTGGGCTTCATATTTGAATCTTAACTGACCTCCTGAAAAATCAATATGTCATCAGTAACTCATTCTGTGAGAATGTCTTTGATAACTCAGCCAATAATCATTGGCTATTTTGTTTATGAATTATGTAGGAATAGAGGATTTTGGCTTTTCCAAAATGTTTTTTTCTGACTGTAATTTCATACCTATAAAATGCAGTTCTGTACTATCTCAGCAGAATTTATTTTGATTTTATTCTTCAGCTTTATGGCCATACACATGAGGCATGAGCAAGATTAACTGGACAGATTCTGTATCATTTACGGCATCTACTTTATTCAAAATAAAAACATAAAAAGCATAAAATACATCAGACAAGCCTGTCAAGTAGGAGATGATATATTTTAAATCAATGACCTTTGTTTTAGGTAAGATTATCTCCAACCAAAATGTCAACCAAGAACTCTACAGATCTAGTTGAATATGTTGACAAGTAAGTCTGAATTACAACTCATTTTAACAAAAATTTTTGTATCTGATTATTCAGAGATAAAAGTGCCTAAGGAGACTTCAGAGTTCCTCCAAATTAGTTATCTGCTTTCAGAAGAGATTCAGCCATACTGTTCCTTACAGAGCAAGATTTTGCTGTATGCAGGTTAATGGATTAAGTGTAAAGAACTAATACAGTTGTAATGCCTGAGGTCAATAATGAGTTAAATTGGATCAACTTCCTAGGGTGGAGCCTGCATGATCAAAGCACAATGTTTTCACTGAGAGCGATCAGAGGAAATGAAGAACAAAGACACTCCTTGGCCCTTTCTGTTCCACCATTCACTGTCCTCTTCAGACAGCAGACCCATGGGACCCTAAAAGCTGACCCTCCAACCATGGGCTTCATGAAGCAAACCTTCTTCCTAAGTAGCTTCTTTAAATAATTTGTTATAAGCCTTATGGCTTTTCAATACTATAAGTAAAATAATACAACATAGGCAATAAATGGCATATGACAACACCAAACTGATTTTGCAAAGAAATCAAATCTGTTAATATTCCATAATTTTAAAATTCAGGAGAATTTGAAATGAGTTAATCAGACTATCTTGTTTCTGTTGACTAAATAATGTCTACAAAAGACACTTTTGTACACTCAGAAATACAATATCCTATCACTGACAGATGAGGCGATTGTCCAAAAGACCCTAGAATTCTAGTTTACCACATTACTTCTAAGATTATTGATTTTAGTTGTTCCTCAGTCTCTAGACTTTAGCTCTTTCATTTACAAAATGAAGAGGTTCAACTAGAAGTTCTGCAGGGTCTATTTCATCTTTTAAGTAATCCAGATTGCAAAACATACATCAATGACCAGAGAAAAAAAGATAAACAAATGAGTTAATATGAACAAAAAGATCTAAATACTAGACTGATTTCAAAGCGTGTCTTTAACAAAGATAACATTTTTCAATTCTGATTTTCTTATTTGTAAAATCTGCACAACTAAGAACCTCCTTGTCCCTAAGCCAGTTAAACTTGTCCAAACAGCTCAGTTTGACCCTCCTTTCATGCACCTTATAACTTGAAATTGCTTATATGACTGAGTTCATAATTAAGATAAAGAAACCAAATATCATTAAAATTATTAGTGTTTAATAATTTGAATGAAAATTTTCTCAGTTAAGGACAATGAATGTGGCATACCCAAAAAATAATTATAAATGGCCATATTAACCATCAAGGAGAAAAAGATTTGCTCCTACACAACTTTATATAGCAAATGGAAAAAGGCATTTTTCTTCTGATCCATCCATTTCCAATATGAGCTTGTGCTGATTTTATTTAGCTCAGGTTGTGATCTGCATTCCAGCAGACAAGCGTAAACTGAGGAAATCCACAACTTTTTTTTAAAGATTTCTTAGATTCCAGATAAACAAAAAGCAACAACAAATAAGAGGCCAAAGATGAAAGCAATCTAGAATTCAAGGCAAAAGCATGATGATGATGTGGACCCGGCATTCGTTTCTACCTTAAGCACTGCCCTGTCTCACTGTCTAAACCGTGCATAGAGAACCAGCTACGCAGAGGCAGTTCTCGGTTTCCCCATTTATCTCCTACAACTGACTGAGTTCCCTAAAAGCAGAGGTTGCGTGGTTGTGTGCTTTTTGAAATCCCCACTGTAGTCTATCATGGTGTACTGAATGTGGATTCTTAATGAACTGAAGCTGACAGATTTAATGACTATTAATGGTAGAACAATTGAATTATTAGCTACTCACTAAATCTGCTATAAACAGAGCCCTAACTGGAAAAGCAAAATGGCATTTGGGCATATCAGTGCAGAGATTTTTAATGGAAATATTTAATCTCTCAAAATAAATAGTTTAAAAATAATTACATTTTTTAGATTATTGATTTCCAAGGAATACTATGAAAAAGTTATTACGCAAATAGGGCTCTTAGAGTAGTAAAAGTCATTATTAATTCATTAAACTATTTGACTATATCAGGTGTAGACTTAAAATATGAGGGTACCTCAAGAAAGGTTCATGGACAATGCATATTATAAAGATTGCCCACACAAGTCAAGAGTTTTTATACCAAAATAAACTGAGCTTTTAACTCCATTCTGTTGAACCTTTTGAAGTACCCTTGTGTTTGTGTGCATGTGCACATACACATCTGCACTTATAGGTAATACAAACAATAATAAATTTCCAGGGCAAAAAACGGTAATACATATGGTATGGAGAAGTTGGGCTATAAATACCCATGTTATACACTGTTTTTCACAGGACCCTTCCTGGAGCCACATGCATACATATCACAATTTTTTATACGTTAGATCCTATTAATAATGCATGGAGCAGGGACGGGAGAGGCCTTGCAGTCATTGACAGGACAAATGTGACATTATACTAAATGCAATCAATTCTGATTTCTGCATTTGTTCATTGATCCATGAGGAGCAGAGGAGTGGACATCTGCTGACTCTGACAGTAGAGCCAATTCTCCTCTAAGCTTAATTGAATAGAAAATCAAAGCCATTTTTTTCTCTTGTTCTTTTTCTTCCACTGGTAGAAGGAACACTAATGGAGCCCAGGTTACCTTTGATCTCCTCTTGGATCTGACTCTGCTATGTGTTGACCTTGGGAAAGTGAAAATTTGTTTTCTTTCCTGGACAATCTCTCCATCCTCTAGAAGTGGGCTGGGAGGTTCCAAGGATCTGAGACGAGGAGTCTGTGTCCCAAGGTTTATCTGTGCTGGAAGTAAGATCTAGATTTCCTTTCCAGGACACAGATAAGAATGTTGCCATATTAGCTCTTTGTGACCTCTTGGGAAGGAGAAGATTAATGTTGCCTTCTGTCCAGAGGTTCAGAGTTCAGGATGGGGCAGCCTCATTAGTCTGAAGTTCAGTGGAAATGGGTCATGGCCAAACTTGAAGAGGCATAATCAGGAAGCGAAGAAACTAGGTCAAACTCAGATTAAATAACCCTCTATGAGGACCATCTTCCTAGAAGGAACTCAATCACCTAAATACCTCCCACTGGTCTCACCTCCTGGTTTCCAGATTAGGTCAAGACTCCAGCTTAGTCGATCAACCATTAGCATTAATCCATTGACTGCTAACCTAACTTTGGGCTTAACCACCTGTACGTGTTTGGGAATCCAATTCCTGTATATGCTGTATGGATTGCCTCCACTTGCTACTCTAACTAAACCCATGGTCTCACATCATTCTTCTATATAATAAAGCAGAGGGTTAAGATTTAACAACATACATAGAACTTAATTTTGAATGGAAAACTAATTTCTTCCTATTCATCTATTTTCATTTTCTTTTAATTGACTCTCCTATGTGGGTTGAAGGTGATAAGGTCTCATCACAAAATCAAATATCACTGAGGTTTTCAAAAGCTGGTGAGTGCAAATATTGGCAACAAATATGTATTAAGCACCTGTCATATGCCAGGGGCCCATGCTAGACACATGGAGAGTCAGTGAATTAGACAAAGATTAGTGATCTCATGATGTTTCTGGAAGGAGAGATAGGTCATTGGACAGGGAGGGGTTCAACGAGAAGTTGACCTCCAAGTAAAGGCCAGCACCTGAGGGATTTTGGCCCCAGAAACATCTGGGGGAAGAGCAAAACTTCTGAGGCAGGAACATTCCTGCGGTGCGGCAGGAGCAGAAAGGGGGCGAGTAGGGCTAAAAAAAGAATGAGTACAAGCCTGAAGGACAATAGCATCTAGCCTTGGACTTGAACATCTCTGGATGGAAGTGATCTCTGCCCAGGTGGGTAGTTCTAAGTTTCCTGAACCAAAAGGAATCCAGCCAAACTGATGTTATTGTGTACTGAGGATTTTCCCAAGTTGATATCTGTCTCTGAAATCTCTCAGGGGTATGTTGTGGGAAGATGAGCATCTGGCTAAGAGCCAAAGAGTATTTCCATATAAGTATGGAAACTTTCCACAGGTCAAATGAATAGAATAAATGCTTTATGATTTCTCCTTGAGAGAAAATGGCCTTAAAAGTATTCATCTCAAGGCTTTCTGAGCATCGTGGCTGATGCTGTGATATGGGATTTCATTTGCTGGCTGATAAAGACAGACATTTCACATTGCAACACATGGCAGAAGCCAGTTGAGTGTTCATGGACAGGCATGGCTGGTTGGATGGCACTACCTTCAACATACTACATTCTTTTCTTTTGTCTTCTTTCTGCCGCCCACCAGTACTGGGGATCACTACCCACAGTGGTACCCATATCAGTCTGAGCAAGAGCCACCCAACTGATACTTGACCACTTCCCATCCCACAGGCCCCTTGAGTCTTGTTACATCTGAGTTTCTGCTCAAGCATAAGAACCCCATTAAGATGTGCCTCTCAGTGCCCCACACATATAGGGGCCCCCGATTTCACAGGTCCCTACACATAGGGAGGACATGAAAATTCCATGGAGAGATGTGAGCCAAGCAAGAAAAGGTGACAGAAGATGAAAAATTATGATGTTGGAAGCATATTAGATATCAAGCAGGACAGGGTGTTTAGCCTAGTGTTACAACAAAAAGTAAAACGCCATGTCCCACCACAGAGTATCTGAGTTCAAGTCCCAGCTTCATTCCTGATTTCAGCTTCCTGCTAATGCAGACTAGGAGGTGGTAGATGGCTGAAACAGTTGAGCCCCTCATGCAGTTGGGAGACCTGGATTGAGAACCCATTTCCTGGCTTCAGGCTGACCCAGACCCAGCTACTGTGGGCACTGAGGAGTAGACCAACATGTGGAAGCTATTTCTAGTTCTTAATTGAATCTGTTTTTAAAGAATTCTTTAAAGCAGATTCACAGAGAGGAGGATAGACAGAGAGAATATGAAAATCTTTCATCTGCTGGTTTATTTCCCAAATGGCTGCAAAGGCCAGCGTTTGGGCCAGTCTGAAGACAATGTTCTGGAGGTTCAGGGCCTCCACATGGGTACAGGGTCCAAGCACTTGGGTCATGATCTGCCACTTTCCCAGACACACGAGCAGGAAGCTGATTCCGAAATAGAGCAGCCAGGGCTCCAACCAGTACCTACATGAGATGCTAATGCTGGCAAGTAGAGGCTCAACCATCCCCTAAAGATTAACGAAGCAGAAGAATAAACACTTCTTATTCCTCTGAGAAAAAGGCGAATATAAAAGCAAGGGCCACTAACTGTATTAACTAAGGACAGACAAGAAGAACACTAAGAAGTGTCCCATGGAGTCACTGATGATATCTAAGCCTCAATTTCTTCCTAATTAAAAAAAAGAATTTACATATGCCACATAATATCACAGTAATGGGATGGTGTGTATGGAAGTGATGTGCTGACTAAGCACTCAATGGAAACAAGGTAACATAATATCTTTTCTTCTGAAATAGGAATATGCCTCAAACTACTTATTAATTTCCAGGGTTTCCATAACACCAACTGAGTGGGTTAAACCAGAAATTTATTGTCTCACAAAGCAGGAGAAGTCTAAAAGTCAAGGTATCCCCAGGACCGATTCCTTCTGCAGACTCTCAGGGGCACCTGCTTCCTGTCCATGCCTCTGCTCTCCCAAGGACCTCTGTTGAACCTTGGTGTTCCTGGCTTACAAATGCATCCATGTATTCTCTGCCTCCTTCCTCATGTTTTCCCCAAGGCTCTGTTCTCTTAGGGCCATCTGTAAGGATACTAATCTACCACCCACTTCCTCCAGTTTGACCTCACCTGTGGTGTTCACATCTGCTGTGACTCCTTACAAATAAGTTCACATTCCCAGGAGCTGGACTTTAAGATGTCAGCCTATCTTCTTTTTTTTTACTTTTTTTTTATTAATTATTATGCATTATGTGACAGTTTCATAGGCTCTGGGCATCCCCCCACCCCTCCCCACGCCCCTCCCCCCTGGTGGATTCCTCCACCTTGATGTAGTATTACAGTTCAAATTCAATCAAGATTCTTTCCTTGCAAACATATACCAAACATAGAGTCCAGCTACTTATTGTCCAGATGGGTCGAACAGTTTCTTGGGGAGACCATTTCTGGTCCAAACAGCCTATCTTCTTGTCACACAGCTCAATCCATAGCCCTATCTCATTTAGCAATGGTCAGAAGAACATAAACATATGGCTCTTGTTGACGTCTCAAAGCATTTCCGGTACATTCTTTAAAATGATCCCCTCTGCCAGTTGAGCAGGGCAGGAGTCTCTCTCTCCATGGGACAGAGGAGAAAGCCTTCCCTGGGCAAAACTAAGGTTCAATGCAGTGAGTGGGAGTGGCTGCTTGGGCTAATGACTGAGACTCCAGCAGCCCTCATCAGAGTGAGTAGATTTGACTCCTGGCTCTGACTTGACCTCAGCTTCCCATGAGTGCAGCAGACCTTGGGAGGCAGCAGTGATGATCCAAGGAGGTCCTGGCACCGCTGGGAAAAGCCTCAACTGAATTCTCAGATCCAAGCTTTGTCTCTGTCCCAGGCCCAACATTCCAAGTGTTTGGGGAATGAAGCAGCAACATGGACCTGCAGTTGCTAAACCTCTACCTCTCAAATTAGTTTTAAAAAAGGAAAACAGTTGATATTTTAAAATCACTTTAAAGAAAATAAGTGGCAAAGACAACGTAATCCAGGTCTCCTGCTGTTCTTTCCCTGGGAGTCTCAGATAAAAACACATTATCTGTCTCCCCAAAAGGAACCAGGCAACATGGGGAAGCACCCCAGCATAGCTAGCAAATGCCATGGGCATTCTAATCAGTAGTTTAACAATGTGCTGCTGCACATTCCACACATTTGACCCACACCTGTGCCCCAGTTACACCCTGCCCTCATTCACCCGGGGTCTGGGTTCAGAATCTTTGCAATCAGATCCAAAATGCTACTGAACAGGAAGGAGTGTGCATAGCCTTTCTCTGGAAAGGATTCACAAGCAAGTCTCAGATGGCCCCGTCTCTTCCTGGCTGTGGTACTGTCTGGGGGCCTCTCTGTCCCAACCCCACTGTCATTGGTTTGTATTTTCCTACACTCTTTCCACCAAAGCCTGACCTGTCTCCCTGGTCCCGTCTGAGCATTCTGTACTTGTCACACACTGAGCTGCAGCCTTCTGCGCCGCTGTATATACCTGCCAGGAAGATGTCATAAAAGGCAGTGGAGAAATCGCAGCAAATTGTTTCATCACCTTCACCGCTCACACTCAGATTATTTTGGGGAGACATCAAAAGGATCTCTAAAATCTCACTCCATAATGTTGTACAGGACTCAGCACTCAGAAGGCAAGCCATCAGTCAATAGAAGGACAAATGGTGGCCTTCAGGGACACCCAGTGGTCCCAGAGATGGGCTTACATTTTCACATCTCTGTCTCTGCAAATTTTAGGCTACCAAATCAGTGATCAGAATTTCCAAAGTAAATTTAGCGCTGAATTCACAAGAACAGAACAGGCAGAGGAGCACAAGGCTCCGTGTACTGATGGCGCTGCCAGCAAGAGCACAGCTGCCATACCTCACACCGAGCTGCACACAAAGAGAGAGGACTCAGAGTTTCTGCAAAATCTGTTCAGATGCAGCTGTCTGCAACACGACCCTGGGTCTTGGTACAGCTGACATCTCTCTGCAAGGCCTAGAAATGTTCCCTCCTGTAGTTAGGGAACTCCATCTGGACTAGTCAGAAATATTCAGTTATTTCTTTCTCTCGCAGTTAAATTTAGAGAGTCCATTGGTATAACATTACTGATAAAAGTTTTTTCTCTCTCTAAAAAAAAAAAAAATGTACTGGTTTCCTTAAACCATATAGGTACCTACATCTGGTTTCCATGAAAGGTCTTGGGTTTTGTTTTAATATTATGTATTTGAAAGGTGGAGTTGCAAGCAGAGACAAAGAAATCTTCCATTCACTGGTTCACTCCCCAGATGGCCACAATAACAGGGGTGTGATCAGATCAAAGCTAGGAGCCTGCAACTCCACTGGGTCTCCTATGGGGGAAAAAGTTCTTGAGCCAGCTTCAGCTGCTTTCCCAGGCACATCAGCAGGGAGCTGAGTGGGAAGTGGAACCAGCAGCACTCAAACAGGTATGCACATGGAATTCCAGTGTCCCCGGCATGGCTCAATCACAATGCCAGCCACAGGCCATGGTTGTTAATCTTTTGGATAGCCTCATAGTTTGATTAATGCTATCATTAGGAGTTTCTCTTAGAAAATCACAATGTTCATGTGTTCTTCAGTTTTGCATTCGGAGAGTTAATCAGAAAACAATCTTCCCTTATGGAAGTGCAAAAATATGTGTGGTTCAAAAGGCTAATACTCTGCCTTCAAGCACTGGCATCCCATGTGGGTACCAGGTCACACCCCAGTTGTTCTACTTCTGATCCAGCTCCCTGCTTATGGCCTGGGAGGGCAGTGCAGAATGGCCCAGGTTCCTGGGATCCTGCCAGGGAGAAGCTCCCAGCCTCAGATTGGTTCCGATCCACAAGTGCAGCATTTGGGGAGTGAACCAGCAGATGGAAAATGGCAGAGATTCAACTACTTGAGATCACCTGCTGCCTCCCACATAGAGATCTAACTACTCAAGTCACAAGCTGGTGAGCATTCGTGGGAAGCTAGAATTTGGAGCACAACTGGGACTTAAACACATGCACTCCAACAGGTGTTGCATGTGGTATGTTCACTGCTGTGCCAGACACCTGCCTCAGAGATGATTGTATTCCTTATCTATTCATGTGTGGCAAAGTATCCCCAAAAGTCAGTGTAATAAATATTTGTCTCAGTTTCTATGGCTCAGGGACTGAATTATGGCTTACCACATGGGTCCCTTCAACTCTGGATTTCAGGAACTCTCATTTAAGTTGTCAGCTAGTGCCGGAGGCGTCTCCAGGCCTCGCTGGTTGGGGCTGGCACACCTTGCTCCCACCACACTCCACTCCCACCCGATACTCCTGTTGTAAGATCCCCACAGCACTGTTCAGCCAGGCAGGATTCACCCAGAATCAGTAAGGAGAGTGGGGAGGAGAGCATACACATTGAAGGAAGCCAATCATCATGGGGCGGGGCATGCTACAGACAGCAAGAAGCACAACAGGAGTAGCTTGGTCCTTCTAGAGGTTTCCCTATAAGCCAGGGAGCGAGGCCCTAATGCTACTCGGAGCTGTCAGCATTTATGTGCCCTTTGCCCTTACACTAAATAGCCCTCTCCTTTTGCCTAACTGACCTTGCTCTCTGTTCACTGAAATTCTGACTTTGTTCATCTTTGTCTTAAGGCAATTGTTAGTAAGTAGCCTTCTTCTGAGTCTTGAATGGTCAGATGAAGTTCACGTAGCTCTGAAACCATGCAACTTGGCTAGTGAGACTGCAGTACAAGAGCACGAGCTTTGCAAGGGTGACTTGAAGGTGAAGGATGCAGAGCCCCTTCTAAGAGGGTGATGCAGCCCAGCCCTCAGAGAGTGTAGCAGTGAAGGCTGATTCCACTACTGCTGTTCTACTTCCAATCCGGCTCCTGGCAGGAAAGCAACAGAAAATGGCCCAAGTGCTTGGGCCCCTGACACCCAGTGAGAGATCCAGATGAAACTCCTGGCTCCTGGCTTCAGCCTGCCCAAGCATTGTTCATTGCATCCTTTTCAGGAGTGCACCAGCTAATGAAGATCTCTCTCTCCCTTTCTCTCCAACTCCACCTTTCAAATGAATAAAGATTTTTTTTAAATATTTTTATTGCAAACTCAGATATACAGAGAGGAGGAGACAGGGGGAAGATCTTCCATCTCCAAGTGACCACAATGGTCAGAATTGAGCCAATCCAAAGCCAGGAGCCAGGAGCTTCTTCCAGGTCTCCTACACAGGTACACGGGCCCAAGGACTTGAGCCATCTTTGACTGCTTTCCCAGGCCATAGGCAGGAAAGTGGATGGGAAGCAGTGCCACCGTGTTTAGTACCAGTGCCCATATGGGTTCCTGGCACATTCAAGGCAAGGACTTTAACCAGTAGGCTACTGCGCTGGGCTATAAAAAAATATTAAAATTGGGCCCGGCAGCATAGCCTAGCGGCTAAAGTCCTCGCCTTGAACGCCCCTGGATCCCATATGGGCGCCAGTTCTAATCCCGGCAGCTCCACTTCCCATCCAGCTCCCTGCTTGTGGCCTGGGAAAGCAGTCGAGGACGGCCCAATGCATTGGGACCCTGCACCCACGTGGGAGACCCGGAAGAGGTTCCAGGTTCCTGGCTTCGGATCGGCGCGCGTCGGCCCATTGCAGCTCACTTGGGGAGTGAATCATCGGATGGAAGATCTTCCTCTCTGTCTCTCCTCCTCTGTGTATATCTGGCTGTAATAAAAAAATGAATAAATCTTTAAAAAAATATTAAAATTGAGTTTATAAAAACTTATTATGGTACAAAACAGCTAGAAATTTTAGCCTAGAGAAGTCTTCAAGAGGTCCCACAAAATGGCACATTATGTAAAATATCCAGCTCAGCCTTCTCATAGACTCAGAATACCATGGGAAAACTTCTAGAGTATCTTTTTCTCCAATGGAACTGGGAGAGGTGGTGACAAACTCAGCTGGGTTATATAGTCTCGACCCTCAATTTTTCCCATCTGGGAAATGGGCACAATATTTCACAGGGGAACAGAAACCG
This sequence comes from Ochotona princeps, assembly GCF_030435755.1. NCBI lineage: Eukaryota > Metazoa > Chordata > Mammalia > Lagomorpha > Ochotonidae > Ochotona > Ochotona princeps. The sequence goes on from NC_080859.1 coordinate 11,159,220, forward strand.
TGAATCTCTAAGGTTAAAGGTCACACACTGAGAGTGAACCAGCAAGTCTAAAGGCACCTGGGAGCGGCATGACTGCTCACTGGGTGACCTTGGACATCTGCTCATTATTCTAGGTCTTGATTTTGTTCTATAGCCCTCTTGTTCCATAACCAAACAAGCCTCCTTGGTTAGGTCACTGTCTGGACTTCTGTCGCACATCACTAAATATAGCTCTGCAAAAAACTCACGTTTGTGATCTTCCCTAAAGCTTGCTGTCCCCAAGGAATTCTCACTTCCAAGCAAATCACAACAAATAGCTCCTTTGGCTTCTGCAAAGGGAACAAGGATGAATTCTTGGGCCTTTTTTTTTTTATTATGAGCCAGCAAGTAGGACAGCAATCTTTTAAAGACATATGCTACTTCCATCGACGAACATAGATCTAAATAGTCATCTCCTAGAGGAAGGCAGCTTTGACTTATTTTACTTCACAGCCTCAGCCAAGGTGGAATCTCCTCTAAGTTGATGATGTCTCCTTCCAGTTACCCACATGCAATACTTTGCTACACTCATAGGTGTCTTATAGGAGGGATCCCTGGTAAGGTTGCAGGATGTGTGTGGGTATCATCCTGGCTCTGTGAAACCAACAGTTCTGTGACCTTGAAATTGGTCTTCAAATGAAAGCTCCAAGTTCAAGAAACCAAGCCCCACTGGCTCCTAGGTTAGGAAGACAAAGAGGAAGTTTAGAAGTATTCCAGACACTTCTATAGTGAACAGTTCTCAGATCCATAGATGTAGTGGTATATTGTCATGCTGGTGTGTACAGAAATCAGAGCTTTGTCCAAGTGCAGCCCACTTTCAAAGTGCTTTAGCACCTGGGCCTTGGAGGATATAATTTGACTACTCTGAACTATTTTCTCACCTATAAAAAAACACTATTAGATATCTGATGACACATAATGAAAATCTCCAAGAAAACAAAATAGGCAGTGTTTTCCAAATTTGACCAGTCAGTTCTTGTTAATGAGCTCTCTTCCTAATTTCAAAGTATGCAATTTGAAAAGGTCCCTCCCTAACAGTCACTTCTAAGACATATGAACTTGAATATTTTCTAGGTTAAAGTAGAATTATTTATGCAAAAAGTGAGAGGATGAATATAAAGGTAAGTGTCTCCGAAGGTTTCTAGCAGCATATTCCTTCACAAATCATCACCACTTTCCCACTACAACCAGTTTGCCTTGAGAATGTCCCATCATTGTATAAAAGACCAATTCTTGCTTGGGAAGGAGAAAAAGTACATCATACTAGATCAAGTCAGTTAGATTAGCTTCTTAGACATAAACCAAGATTCTCACCATGCAAATGAGGATGTGGTCCCACTCTCACGGGGTAAAAAATAAAGTAGTATAGGTGAGACTTCCCATCTGGTTCCAGACTCCTCCAGCTCCTCTAACAGCTGTGATGTTCCCTTTCCTGAATAGGGGTCCTGCTTTCCTTCCCATCATTGCAAACCCTCAGACAAGCCAGCTGGAAGAACGATTGAGCAACCAGGAGCGCACCATCACTTTCCTCCTTGAGCAAGCCTTCCGCATCAAAGAGGACATCTCTGCTTGTCTCCAGGGCTCCCACGGCTTCAAAAAGGAGGAATCGCTGGCCAGGAAGTTACTGGAAAGCCACATCCAGACCATCACCAGCATTGTCAAGAAACTCAGCCAGAACATCGAGGTAACTAAATTCCCCCTCTGTTGGCATCACAGATTAAGACCAGCAACCACCAAGGCCACGGTCCGACCAGAGAAATATGTTGCCTTTGTTTAACCAGTCAGAGTTTCGCTGCCCCAACTGAAACAGTTTTTCAGGGTTTTGACTGCCCACGAATTTCCCATATCACAAGACACTCACATGCAAAAAGCCTGCTTTGTACATCTGCTTTCTGACAGCAATGGCAACTACTCAACATTATGTTAGACATCATGCTCAGCTGCTCGTGTTAGTCTAGATCTGTAAGATTCTACTAATCATCTTATTTGGATGCTTTCATCATGCTTCAGTATGCTTGTGCATAGGCCAGTGAAAATCTGTTCCTCTGAACTCATTCACTAAACCCTAGGGTGTAGTTCTTTCTAGTCTTTGCAAATATTCTAGCCTAAGATTATGTCTGTCAGCAGAGTTTTAAATATTACATAAAGCCTTTCGTGTCACTAAAAACTCTTTGCATGAACCATACACCCTGACCTGTTTAATGACCCTGTTAATGATGAATTACTTGTGCATAACTCTGGGTCCACATTCGAATTGCTTCTACAGTCCATTTCTAAAAGTAAAGTCACTGGGGTGTAGACACTGAAAACCCTGGAGATACTGTCAAATTGGTTTTAAGACAGTTTGTACAAATTTATACACTTCCATTAGCACTATGAGGATGTTTTTTTCACTGTGCTTTTGCCAGCATTGAGATTTATTGTTTTAACCTTTTCTAATTTGATGGGATGGAAATGACACATCGGGTTGACCAAGGGTGTGGAATCTACTTTTGTCTCTCCCCTCGCTGATACATGACACTCCTAATAAACAGCGTAACCCTTTCTCATGCAGGTCAGTGTCTTTGTTCCATTTCTCAGGGTTGCTTGGTGCTACATCCCTGCTACACTGATTCCAAACATCTTTGAGATGTTTGAGTACCTAGCACAAGTTCCCTTTCTTCACCATGCAGGAAGGAAAAACACTTATATATATCAAAAACACAAAAACTCCAACTATTATCTTCAATTAAGGCTTTATTTGCTCTTAGTTCTTTCAACCTGCCAGTCACATTGGCAAAATCTGCACATACTCTGAAATTATCAGAAAAATCACTCTCTGCCTTGTAAGCCTTGCAAAGATCATTCAAACATACTCCAGGCCTTTGTCACGTATGATCACTATACACTCCACACTACGCATCATAAATTGTTGTTTTCTGCAATTCCATACCCTCACCTTTTTTAGTAAACACACATTGTTTTTACCTGTCATCACTGAAATTTGCTTGCATGTCAAGTCAAATACAACGTTCTATGAATACAGAATTTTTTCTAAATTTATCATTATAAATGCATTTATCATTAATTATAAATGAATGTATCATTAAAAATAATTATAAATACTGTTTCATTTGGGATTTATAGAAATTAAAAACCACCATTCGAAAACATCAAAAGTTTAAGATATGAGCAGCAACACTCAAACACAAAGCTGGATTACACAGGACCACACCCGGACCACACGTGAGCCGTAGTAGTAGTTCCTTCTCTCGTTTTCTAGACAGTCTAAGATGATACAGCCCTTCCATGCCACCTGTAGGAAACCGGTTGATTTCCATTTCCTTTTCTTGGTTATTAGCTTCTTGGCAATTCTGAATCAATCCGCAAAGAACCCTGCCTGATACCAAATTGAAACATCCCTTTTGCTAAACCAACTGCCAATTGTGAAATAGGCTTTGTATGAGAAGCTGTTCCAGAATGAAAACCAAATGGCAACTCAGGACCACTTGAGCCCAATCGCTGCATTCTCCCTGGCTCACATATCAATTAGGGAAGATTGCAAACAAGCTGCTGCCCATATTTTCACACTGGGAGAACACACAGGAATCCTGTATTTCTAGCTCGCATTGCACACAGCTGCCCCCACCTGCTGCCTCCTTCAACACAGAGCAGGGGGCTCCTCTGAGTCAGCTGTTCCCACTCATTTACACCCTCAGCCTGCCTAGCACACACATTCAATTTGTTAATGTCTGCTTTACCTGGTGTTTTCTTGTCCAAGTCACGGGAAATTAATGGAAATTGTCACTCACCATTACAGATTTTAGAAGACCAAATACGAGTTCGAGATCAGGTGACCCAAGGAGCCAATTTTGCAGTCCACGATCTGAACATCAAACACGTTCACGGAGTTGGAGATCTTCGAGGAAGAGTGGCCAGGTGAGAAGACGTAACATCAATGCATGTCCAGTTCCTAGCCACTGAAATCTCATTCCTAAACAAGTTTTCTATAGGGAATCTTCAGAAAGTGCATGGAAAATGCACGTTATGAAAAAAACATACATGGATTCTGAGAAGTTGATTTTACACCAAAATAAACTCACGTTTTAATTCCATCTTCCATCCATAGTGAGGATATTACCTAGTATATAAGCTATTGGATCTAGTGAGACAGTAGTTGAGGTAGCACCCCATAGAACTGTGAAAAGCCTCACAATGCCAGTGAATCCAGTGCAATGTCCAGCTTGCAGTAGAGAAGTGGCCAGAATCCTTTTGATATACCCTTCCTGCTCACATGTCAACATCCTCAGAGAAACACACCCTCACCACATTTATTTCTGCAGGCCTGTCAAATTCTAATGAGTACACTTAGGCAAAGATCACATGCTTAAGTCCAGGAAAAGGGATTGACTAGCATATGGAAAAAGTCTCAAATGACATCTTTGGGATGCATTTTTCTGAATCAAGAAAGTTAATGCAATGCATTTCGGAATCAGTCTGTAGGTGTGACAATGATAGCCCCTGTCTGACCCTTGTGTCATAGATGCCTCAAGCGGTTCAACAACCCCCCCATCTACATCTCCTGCCATAACCCCTCTACTCTCCCCTCCACGTCCGTCTTGTCACACCTCTCTGAAGTGTTAACCTTCAAATGAGATCTCCGTGATTAACACCCAAGCCAACCCCCACTCCCCTCTTAGTCCACTTGTGCTGCTATAACCAAACACATGAGAATAGGACACAGCTAAGAAAAAACATTTTGTTTTCTCACCGTTCTGGAGCCTTGAAGTTCAAGATCAAGGGGTCAGCAGGTTCCTTGGTCTAGTGAGGGACCCAACTTCTTGAGGGGAAAAAACACTGCATCCTCCCAGAGCAGCAAGAGAGCTCTGCAAAGGCAGACTGCCCAGATCCTGCGGAGCCTTTATATGGGCCTTATCCCACTGCAGCAGGAGGAACCCTCAAGGCCTAATTAAGACCTAAAGTACCTCGTAAAGGTAATTAGACATCACCACGTTGGCATCACCTGAACCATGGAGAGTGCTCATTGCATTAACTCAGCAACAGTGATGGAAGCCCTTACCACAGGCCAGGCAATTTGCCAGGATTCAGGCACCTGATCCCCTTTCCAAGGCTGTTCACAGTCTCCCCAACTAATTCAAGCTGCACCCAGAAGTAGGAAGCTGATGGTTACCCTGAGAGTCCAGGGAGATATGAGAAGGTCCAATCAGATGGGACCACACTGAGGCTTTCCTAAGAAATAAAGCTCTGAGCGTTTGTTCCAGACTTCTTCACGTGGCAAGAGTAATGTGGAGAATTTAGGAAAGGATTGCAATCAGTTTCAAGGTTGCACCTGTGAGACTAGTATTCGAGTAATGGTGTCTCAGAGTATGCATTTAAGAAGAGATGAAGGTAGCAAGAGGTCCCAAGTTGGCAGATGAGAGGGACTCTGTGGGCTTACGTAAAGGGTCCAGCCTTGTGAATGGTCATGGGATGACTTGGAGTAAGAGGAGAGCTGTCCTGTCTAGTGACATTGGTAATAGCTGAATTAGTCGGGGACAGAAAGGCAGCATGATGGTCAGAGAATGGTGAGTGCAGCAATTCCAAAGAGGACAAGGGCCCAAGCTAAGCACTGCTCATGGACCTCCCCAGTACGACAGACCACACAGCCTGGAAGGCACAGTGCTTACAAGATAAGTACACAGGGCTCGGCAGCGTGGCCTAGTGGCTAAGGTCCTTGCCTTGATCCCATATGGCCGCTGGTTCTAGTCCCGGCAGCTTCACTTCCTCTCTATCTCTCCTCCTCTCAGTATATCTGACTTTGTAATAAAAATAAAATAAATCTTTAAAAAAAAAAAAAAAAAACAACAACAAAAAAAAACAAGATAAGTACACAAACAAGCATGGAAGATGAAGTGCGAGGGAGAGGCGAGGGTAACCAGCAACGCTTCTGGATTAGGAACTGGTTAAGTATCTCTTTGAGACAGAACCCAGAAATGAACAGTCTGGGTAAAGGAGTGGCTAGTGAAATGGAGACCAACAAAGTGTATGATTGTACCATGGTGTGTATGAGCAGTCTATGGGATCTTTAAGTATGAAGGTCAAAGTGGTAGAGCTGTCTATGCCTGTAGGAAAGTGAGCTTACAGGGGTCTAGTGGGTCCATAACATTAATGATTCAGTGGCTCTGGGAAAGATTTAATAGTTCTGGAATGTGGCTGTATGCCCCTAAAAAAAATAAGATACTGAAGCAGGCATGTGGCTAGCTGCATGAGCATCTACTTGGGATGCCGTATTTCACATCAGAGTAGGCAGGAGGAAGCCCTAACTCAGCCTTCCTATGAAGCTTCCTGCAATTCACCAGAGAGGCTCCAGGAGAGAGATGAGCCCCTGACATCCCTGTGGGGGACCTGAATGGAGTCCCAGGCTCCTGGTTCCAGCCTCGCCCAGCCCCAGCTGTGGTGGGCGTTTGGGAGGTGACCAGTAGATGGAAGATTTCTCTCTCTCCCTTTCCCTCCTGTTTCCCTCTCTGCATCACTCTGCCTTTCAAACAAATAGATAATAAAAAAGAAACATACCATCTAGGAAATAATACTCACAGTTAGAAAACTCTTATGGCTAAAATAATTGACAATCCGGGGGGAACTATATATATAATTTTATATGTAAACAAATGAAATGTCTTATTTAATACTTACTCCTACATTTCATACACATCAAATGTTTAAAGTTATTAAGCAATACATAAAAAATAAATGCCAGCAGATCTAGCTCCTTGCAAAGATAAACACCAAATTCCTGTTTTAAATACAATACGATCAAATCCATCTTGGTGGCGTACTGAAGATGTTTTTGTCGTGTATTCTTTCTTGTAAACCACTTTTAAACATATTATTTTACTTTTGTCAGTCTGGTTTTCTACACAAGACAAAGAACAAATGGATTCATTCTAAAGCCACTGGAAAGATCGATGAAAGATGAGCGCAATTCTTTCTCTGCTCTCATCTCTGTCTTCCCTTCCTCTTCAATCTTATGCAGTGACTTTAGGACAAGGTCTTGTTTTTCCTTGAAATGTCCCCTTTTATGGAAAATTTCTGAAATCTATTTGGAAATCTGAGACAGAAACTGGCAGTAATCCATGAGACTTAAAATTCACCCTTCCTCTTTCTGGGTTCTTCTCTGTGCTGCTGCCAGACAAATGACTAATGGACACGCTAAGGCAGATTGATCACTGGTCTCCCACGCGTAGTGACCTTAATACCAATAGTCATTTTGGCACAAGCAAAATTATGTTGATTCTTTTAATATAATCCCTAGCAAATATTTTACTGCTTCATCAGGCAGGCTCAATATTTAATAACTGCAATATACTTTGGGTTTTTTCATCATAATCTCCTATTCCAATTTAAAAGCAAGTACCTCCAATGAGGCTCTCAAGGTTGCTCAACCTGCCTTTGACCCACTCTCTTTTATAGATAGGTCTGAAGTGCAAAAACAGAAAAGGGGATTGTGCAAAAGGCACCCCGTAGATGTGGATGGGATTTATTTGTAGCCGCAGCCAGAAGCAACCTCAACCTACTCACCATACTTGGCTCTTTGGGACTCCAAGGCAAACCTGTGTGTTAAAAAATGACACACTGTGCTAACATGTGATGAAAAGCACAAATCATGTCTTTAGAGAGAGACCATGATGGCTTCCTAAAAACAGAGATACTTTTAGAAGAAGAGAATAAAAACCAATATTGTACTCCACTCTTCTTACTTCAGACATTTCAATGCCAGTGGGGGAAAATACTAAAAGCAAGAAGTCTAGTTTTAATGCAACATGGAAGTTGCCACAATCACTGTCTTAATCCATTTTCTTGATGCCATAAGAGAATATCTGATGTTGGATGCTTTAGAAAGTAAAAAGGTTAACTTGGCTAACAGTTTTGGAGGCTGAAAGTCCAAGAGGGCAGCACAATCTGCCCAGCCTCTGGTGAGGACCCCAGATGCACCTCAAAACAAGTGGAAAGGGAAATGGCCACGTGTAGCAGGGGACAGGCAGAGGCTCGGCGTGTGGGCTGGCGTTGAGTCACATGAGAGCTACATTAATCTCTTGACATTCTTGATAGCCAATTGGTTCCCATCTCTTAAAGGTCTCATCATTTCTCAATATTGCCACACTGTGGATCAGGCTTTCAGGATGTCCTCAAGCCATTCCCCAAACATTGATTACAATGGTGGAGGGGGAGAAAGTGAAGGATTTACTACCAATCTTAAAGACCTAGGATTGGCTGAGAAGGCTCAGATTTTGTACCAAAGAATTCTCAGGCAGCTTCAGGCATTTGCCTTGAGGGAGAGGTAGTGCCAGGAACATAGCATTTTGCTTTTCATTTTTAAAATAATAAGCATGTTTAGGAAAACTTAAGAGTATGAGTATGGATGAATACTGAAATGTGGACTGGGTCTCCAACATGAGAGTTGATGGTGTCTTTCCTAGCTATATTTGATCAGGAGGAACTGATCTTTAAGAAGGGATTAGTCTAGTGCTAGTGGGTCACTGTTGTAAAAGGGAGGAGGCGTAAAGCAAACCCCCCCCTTTGTCTTCCATCTCTGTGCATACACGTGCTTTCCTGCAATGTGTGGAAAAGCACATGGCTTCCAACAGAAGCCAAGCAGATGCCAGCACTCTCAGACTTCTGGAATCATGAGCCAAGTAAACCTTTTTATAAAGCCTCCAGTTTCATTGTGGGTCACTGTCAGAAAATGGACTGCACAGAATGATTTCCAACCAAGTTAGATAACCAAGTAACAAAAGAAGACAGAGAAACTGGAAGTGGATAAAGTAGAAATCAAATTACTACAGAGATTAAATGCACTGTAGAAGCCCACAAATAAATACAATATAAAACAAAGTTTAAATGTGAAAAGCAGGAGCAAAATGCTTTTTAGTATAAAAATGTTTATGTATAAATTATATAATTGACAGACAATAAAAATTCTTTCAACATAGATATAATAGGAGTCCCTGAAGAAAAGGAAAAACCTTTGGGAAAAAAATTCATGTATATAAGAAAAGTTTCACAGAACAGAAATGTGACTCTATAGATGAAAAGATAAAACTATGACCACAGAAAAATGACATAAGAAAAATTAAACCAAGGTAGCTTAGTTGAAGTTACTGAATATCAAGGATACACAATCATTGAGCATACAAGTAGACCAAACAAATAACATCAAAAAAATAATGTAGTCACATGAGGCTTTTGCACCTCAGCCAGTGCCTGAAAAGGACAGATGATGGACACCTATCCTTTCTAAATGAAAGAAAACAATATAATCCTAAGCAAGTTACCCTTTGAGTTTAAGAGAATAAACAGGTATTCCTGAATTTTAGCGCTCTTAATTTCTCCTGGCTGGATGACAAAATTTGGCCAACTAAAGAATAAATCAAAATAAGGATCTCACAAAAAAAATCATGGTTTAAAAGAACCATTAACAATTAAAGAATCTAAATATGTAATAGAGATTTATAGCTATAGGAATTGTTGTTATATAACAATACAGAGGTCCAATGCTGTGGTACAGCTCACTAAGCCTCCACTGACAATACCAGCATTCCATATGAGTCCCAGTTTGTGTCCCAGCAGCTTTACTTCTGATCCAACTCCTTATCTACGGCCTGGGAAAGCACCAGAAGATGGCCAAGTACTCCCATGTGGGAGACTTGGAAGAAGCTCCTGCCTTCAGATTGGCCCAGCTCGGGCCATTGCAGCCATCTGGGGAATGAAACCAGCAGATGGAGGAACTTTCTGTCTCTCCTACTCTCTCTGTAATTCTTTCAAATAAAAATAAACAAGTCTTAAAAAAAACACAATGCGTATGTCATAAAATTTGACATTTTCAAAATAGCAAAATGCCAACAAAAACTGTTGAAGGAACAAATGTATAAACATACTATTTTCCTTGTGTTTTGGCATATGGTCAGTAGATCAGATTCAAAGTTGAGGGGTGGTAGTTACATAAAATACAACATTTTGGATCTGTGGCAACTTTCTATTCTATTTTCTAGAAGCAATTGTGTTTTGTAGTGAAGAAATACTCATGTGTCTGAAATTCTGCAATTTTGCCATTGTTCAACACAGTTTGGTCTTTCCTTAAGGTAAAATTAAGTGTATTGGAAGTATGCAATCACAAACAATAACCAAATATTAGCAATGTTATTTATGTATCAGGGGAATTTTAAAATAAGGAGCATGCACTATTTTAGCATAATCAATAAAGTCATTCCAAGGGAAGGGGAGGAAGAGAAACTTCCTTTTACACTATGCAGTGTGGCTTTGCAAAACTGACCAGCCTTCCTTGGGTTAGGATCGGATGGAGAAAGGGGCTTGGCATATGAGAATGAATGGGCGGTGATGAAAGAGTGAACAGTAGCTGCTCCTCCTCCTCTTCAGTGCTCCCTAATGTTACTGTGGCTGGGACTTAGCACCCTTCACCCCTTCCATCTTTAATGACATCATCAAGTAGCATGTTCACCGGAGCCTTCATGGGTTTGAAGGCTGAGTACACAGTACAGCAGGAGACAACACTCCTCATATGGTCATCCATGTGTCAGAGAACCCCCTACAGTGGTATAGTGGACAGATGGGCAGTATCTATAGTGACACTGGCAGCATTCACTCCGTTCTTCAGCAGACAAAAACTGAAATGCAGATGTAACCCAACTTGCCCCAGATCACAAACCTAAGTAGCAGCAGCAGCAGAGCACAATGCCCCAAAGCCTAGTTCCCTGATTGTGGTAACTTCCGCTGCACAAATCAGCTGCTGGGTCAGGAACAAGGAAGAGGGGTGGAGACAAGTGGCTGAAGTGGTCATAGCAGCAGCCACTCCTCTAAAGTTTTTGAGAATCTCCATATGGACTCAGACAAGGACATGCTACTGAACCAACAACAAAGGCACCGTCCTAGTCAAAGTTCCCATAATATGAACATAGAAAATGGCTTTGACAATGACCTTGGTGCATCCCATCCTCTCTCGTTCTTAAGCAGATGAACCCTCAATTGCTCTTTTCATCCCATCCCCTTGTGTCCCTTCTTTAATTCTCCTCCGGCTCAAAATATATTACATGAAAAAAATTCATTTCTGGATCCTAAAAGATGTTGACAACCATAAAGCAAATATCACTTAATGCACTCAGCATGCCAACGTGAAAATGTGGTTGCTCACAAATACTATGTGATGTCAATGAAAGCAGCTATTTTATAACATGACAAGGTCCAAGCCATCTCTTATGACTCAGACAGATGGAAGCTGATGGCTCCGTACTCTGTGTCCCGTATTTCATGCATACATGAGAGTGGGCTGGAACTCCTCACTGCTACAGTAAAACTTGCTCAGGGCCAAGCAGGGCCACATGTGATTACATAAAACCCAGAATGGTGGGCTTCTGGATTTTTCCTTCCTTGACTTCATTGGAAGGAAGATGGCGACTCTCCTGTTATCCAGTTGCCCAGAAGTCCTACCCAAAAATACCAAGAGCTGCCGACAGCTCCTTAAGGGTCAAACCTTCATTGTTACCTTGATGTGCATTCCTTTCATCCTAAAGCAACACCTGACTAACACTCCAGTAGTGTTGACTTGGGCTAAGAAGGTGAGAAACTGCTTTCTATAAGATGGACTGAGACTATCTCAATGGCTAGGACATCTTTTCGAAACAAAGGAGAAGTAACCATCTTGGGGGCATGGAATGAGACAAAACTCGGAGGGAAGTGGAATCAGAACATGGCATACAAGTGTAAAAAACTGAATTTTGCCTAGAGGTAGCAAAGTATAACACCCAAAACCATTGTAACTTCTAGAACTGAGTTAATGCAAAGCTGAAAGTGTTAAACTCCCCTAGTGTTTCCCTATACACGATCCCAAGTTGGTGCTCTTCTCGGGTCAATATGTTTAACCTAGGTTCTCCCACATCAAGAAGAGAAGAGAAAAAGGAATGTGGTTTCTGTTCATGCTACATCCCCAGAATGTTGAGATCTTTGACACCAAGTGCTACACAGGTTCTACTCTGGTGTTAAAAATACCATCAGCCTGTTGATCTCACCCCAGTTTCCATCTTGCCACTAGATGTGACTCAAGCATTATGAAGCTTTCCAGCGACATTCATTACATCAGGCATGACTATCAGCAAACTGAGAAGGCAATCCAAGACCTGGTGTCTGCTCTAGAAGCTCTTTCCAAGAACTTGGATATAAAGGTAGGAGAAAAGAGATGGCATTTCTCACATCATGAGTTACTGCCACAACGATGCTCGTTATAGCTTATCAAAATGCCCAGGCAGGTGGCAATTCTTTGAAAGAACTTTCTTTCAAAAGCTTAATAACTGTGTCAACTCGTTCATAGTCACCATGGGTAATCAACCCAATCAACGAGTGTTCATTGAGGACCTCCTACGGTCCAACACAGCCATCCTGTGTTGATAAACACATACTGTTCAATTCCACCATTGCTATTATTCCCTTCTTTTTGCCCTCAAAGACTATGGACCAACAATATGGAAGCTAATATTACCAAAGGTCCAACACAGATAGGGGTTGATTATGTCACATCCCTGCTTAAAACCCTGCAATTGGTAACATCCCTTACAAAACAGCATATTAGTCCTTTGGTCTACATTTCGAAGACACTGTCTGCACTGGTCCCTCCTTAATACCCAAGCCCATTAATACTGAGCTAGCTGCAGCTACTCCCTCACACCAAGATATCATCTGTGCTCCTTCCTCCTGAAATGTGTTTTCTCTGTCACCAGTTTAACTGCTGCAGAGTCAAGTGCAAAGTTTACAGTACCCTTCATGGTTACAGAACTTCTGTAAAACAGGCACATCTCTGAAGTCATCAAAGTGGGAGGCACAGAAGTTTAACACTTGATTTGTTCTTATAGGATCATCTAAAGCACATGTGACAGGAAATATAGAGTTTATTGCAACCCCATCTGGTTCCCCTTATCCACCCTCCTACTCACCTAAGTTCTAGTAGTTTCTTTTAAGCTAATTTCTTTGTTTTCAAGGTATCAATCGTATAAGAAGCTATTTCTAACAATGTTATCTCTGATTTTCTGATATCATCCATTTTCTTAAGACCATGGACCAAAATGTCTAGAACAAATAAATGCAGCCAATGAATACAGTTTGGCTGACTCCTGATTATATTGGGGAATGTCTTTGTTACTTGAGACTACTTTGGGTTTGATGTATTTCTAATCATCTCAAGGAAGGCATGCTTTTTTAGATATCAAATGCCCACAGTAACTTGTACCAGCTCTCTGGGGTTTGATTCCTTTATTTGTATTCATCTTTGAATTTCTGATAGACTATGAACACATTCCCCAATACTGAAACACTCTTGCCTATTTATAATAAGTCAGTGCTTGATTTTGCATCTAAGTCCATATTGACATTGTTGAAAACATACTATAGATCTCCTACCTCTAAAATATTTCAATGTAATGAGTCTATATTGGCTCAAAAATTAAAACTATACTCTGAAAAATTTTATTCATGCCTCTTTCAACATTCATACTTTTTCATGCCCCCCTTAGGCAAACATTCTTATTATTGATGTTGTGGATCTTTTCAATGTCTCCAGTGCAGATGCAAGCAAAGGCCTATTCTCATTTCTGCATTTGTTGGATCAAATACCACATGATGTTTTTATGGACCTTTTGCTTCAAACTTAATATCCTGAAGGACCTTTCTAACTAATGTTTATTACAATCAGTATTTTTTTACCTGCATGCTATTTTTCTCTGTGTAATAGTACATTTAGCCAGTCTTTCATAGATGGACATCGGGGTTTTAGTGTTTATCTCTCTTAAAGGATACTGCAATCTGCAACCCTGTACTTCTGAAACTCTGTGAATACAGGAGTGGGTACATCTGTAGGCTGAACACCCAGAAGTGGAACTGCTGGGTCAAAGGAACAAGTGTTTGTTATTTGGAAAATAAAACAGAAACAAGTGCTTGTTATTGTTGCCGAATTGCTTTCTATAAGACCTCTAGCGTGGTGCACACCCACTGCCAATATGTCAAATGCTCTATTTGTCAGTTGCCTCATGGATGGAATGTTGTACAACTTTTGAATTTGTCATTCCTACAGGCAGAAGAAAAAGCAGTTGTATGTCTTCATTCACTCTGATTCTTATGAATGAGGGTGTCTTCACACAACGAAGAGCTTCCTTTGTCAGTGATGTGATCACGTTTCTATTGGGCTGTGTTTTCTTGTCAATTTCTAGGAGCTCTTCGTATCTTCTTCATTTCTGACATGAGCTGTGAACATGTTTTCCCAGTTTGTCACTAATCTTTTGAGTTTGACATGCACATGTTCTCTGTAGGTGAATGTAACATCCTTGTTCATTGAAGCATTATAATTATTTAAATGGTTAGCTTCTAAAACCAATTCCTTTGATAGTTTTGCTCCGTTTTTTTCCTATAAATTAATCTGTTAAACATTTTTACCTCTTTAGGGGTCAGTTTTAGTCAATTATTTTACTTGGAAAAATATCTATTTTCATCCCAGATTTTGAAATTCACTTGAATATAGTTCTTACAAAGCACTTTCAGGATCCTTTTAATTCACTCTGCTTTTGCATATCTCAGCTTGCTTGTTTTATTATGTTGTGTGTTTGTGACTTTCTTTCCTTTCCACTGTTAGTTGAAGCTTAATAATGTTCTTCTGTCTTCTCTGTCGTGCTGCTTCCTATTAAACTCACCAACTTTAGCTTTCATTGATTACTTTCCTTCGCTATAGTGTTTGGCTGTCCATTTTCTAACTTAAATCATGTGTGTATATTTTTGTGACTGAGTTTTCTTTAAGAATCAGTTTTCTCTTTTATCCCTATATCACCCAGGGCTTGATATACAGTGTTCCCATTGCAAATCATAGCAAATCTATGGTTGTGTACCATATTTTTCTTTTTTTTTTTCAAAGATTTATTATTATTGGAAAGCCGGATATACAGAGAGAAGGAGAGACAGAGAGGAAGATCTTCCATCCGATGATTCACTCCCCAAGTGAGCCGCAATGGCCGGTGCGCGCCGATCCGAAGCCGGGAACCAGGAACCTCTTCCGGGTCTCCCACACGGGTGCAGGGTCCCAAAGGTTTGGGCCGTCCTCAACTGCTTTCCCAGGCCACAAGCAGGGAGCTGGATGGGAAGTGGAGCTGCCGGGGTTAGAACAGGCGCCCATATGGGATCCCGGGGCTTTCAAGGCGACGGCTTTAGCCGCTAGGCCATGCCGCCGGGCCCCCATATTTTTCTTTATATTAAATAGTTAAGTACAATTGGTTTTTTTTCCCATTAAAGATTTTGTTTTGTTATGCTGGTGTTAATTTTCAGTTTTATCTTATTGTTAGTAAATGTCCATGTGTATATCCCCTTTAGTTTCTGGAATATTTTGAGGGTTTTTGGTTAACTGGAAGTTAATTTTTTTATGTGCTCTAAAAGAATGTGTATTCTTTATTTTTAAGACACAAAACTTAGTTCACATACACACACAAAAGAATTGGCCTCCTGGTTAATCTTCTTTGTCTCTAATTTTTGGTCTAACTCTCAGATTGAAAGAGCTTAATTAAATCTTCCATAATTATTGACACATTACCTATAATTTCAGCTCTCAAGGTGTTTTTACTACTTTATTTGGTTAACAGATTTTTATAACTACTGTCTTTTTCACCCCTAATTTTAGTATTTATATTCTTTTTCCTTTTTTTAAGATTTATTTATTTTTATTACAAAGTCAGATATATAGAGAGGAGGAGAGACAGAGAGGAAGATCTTCCATCTGAAGATTCACTCCCCAAGTGAGTGCAACGGCCGGTGCTGCGCCGATCTGGAGCCAGGAGCCAGGAACCTCCTCCAGGTCTCCCACACGGGTGCAGGGTCCCAATGCATTGGGCCGTCCTCGACTGCTTTCCCAGGCCACAGGCAGGGAGCTGGATGGAAAGTGGAGCTGCCAGGATTAGAACCAGCGCCCATATGGGATCCCGGGGCTTTCAAGGCGAGGACTTTAGCCACTAGGCCACACTGCTGGACCCAGTATTTATATTCTTTTTCTTTATGCATACTCTAGGACAAACTATGTCTATGAGCTTTTTAAAGAACAGTCTTCATTTTTGTTTATCACTCTAGTATTTTTTTTTCTGTCTTTTTTATTAAGGTTGTGTTTGTGAATTCATTTTCCATAACAAGTTGCCAAAAACATAGTGAGATAACATAAATGTGTTATCTGATCATTTCTGTGAGCTGAAAGTCTGGGTGGGCTAGACTAGATCCTCTGCTTAAGAGTCTTACAAGGCAAAAATGGAGCTCTCCCTGTGGGTGGAGCTGCAGGTGGGGGGTGTTCCCTTGGGAAGGCCTGGGAGATGATTCTATCCTGGGTTTAGCTGAGTCTTTGAAGAGACTGCAGTCCTTGCTGGCTGGCTGCTGAAGGATGCTCTTTGCTCCACCTCCTCCCTGCTTTCTCAAGTTTTCCAAGTGGCCTGTTTAGCCACAGCCAGTCCATCTTGTGCTCCAAGTCATTCTGACTTCATCTTCTGCCACACCCCCAACTCCACCTGTATAAAATCTCTGCTTTTTCAGACCTCATGTGATTCCACTGAACCCATTTGAGGAATCCAGAGTAACATGCTATTAAGAAATAGATAACCTTAATTAAATTCATAGCTACAAGCCTCTCTTGCCATGGAACATAACCTACTAATAGCTTACAGAAATAGGGATATAGACATCGTTGTGGCCATTCTCTGCTTACCTCAGCCTAATTTTTTAATCCTGTTTTCCTTTGGTAAGATTTACTGTTCTAAATTTTGTGAAGCAATTAGCTAATGGAATTTTAGTCTTTCTCATTTAACCATGAACACAGATAATGCTACCTATTTATCTGATTATCAATTTGGTTGTGCCTTTTGGATAGGTAACGTTTTGAAGATCATTTCCTAAGTTCATTGTCATTGCCATGTTGATTTGCTCTTTGACGCTTGTATGAATCCAGATCGTTTAAGAAACAGACACCCAGGAATAAGATGTGCCTGCGTTAGATGAAGACCAGGAAGGAAGGCCTTCAACTGCAGAACCATTCTAAAAATGTTCCATTAAGATCTTTGAGCCAAAGTGACCGCTACTCCTGGAAGCAGCCCACGTAAAACGCAGTCGGCACACTTGGACATTTAGAGCATAGCAGTCAGAACCCCTGGCCAATCAGCGCTCCTGGCTCAAGAGCTGAGTGCCTGTTCACAAGAATCACTAGAATCAGACGCTAGAATTAAAACAGTTGCTTTAGGTCTAGTGACTGGAATTTGTCTCTTTATACTTTTCTGAATCATTTGTAGTTTAGCATAGAGTTACTGTCTGTATTTTTTCTGCTTTGGGAAATAATTTGAGATTTCCTCCACAATCACCTATGTTGTAGCCAATGCTCGTGAGCATTCGATAACAAAAAATACTTGCCATTTGCAAGATATATGGCTTGATCTATTGTATATATATATAGATAGATATACACATGTATATATGGTTTTGTATCTTTAGTATTTTCCTATATCCTTATTTTTCTGTGTTACTTACATGACTAGGAATGCATCAAGAAAGGCATTTAAATTAACTAACATGCCATTCATTTTTCCTAAAAAGCTATTGTTTTTCAGTCTCATATATAAAGTGACTAAGGTTTCAGAGCTGTTTTTCGTTGTGCATCTTTATTCTTAATGTATAAAGGTAACCACCTTTGTCCTATACTCTAACACATTTTTGTTTTCAATAACACAGCATCCACAATTAATACAGCTCTTCCTGCTTTCTTTATTGGATATATGTTAGTCTATTATTTCATTTTTTACATGTTTTCCACTAGCTTGATGTAAGACTATTACCAGTAAATACCATTCAGGTATTACTAGTTGTCCACTACATTTACCACTTCAAACTTCTCTGTTATTAATCTCTTTCCTTTCTGAGAGTGCTCTTCCCAATGACCAACCATTTTAGCAGCTGAATTCCATTTGACCAAAGCCAACCATGTAGGTTTATTCTAGGACAGTGATTAGTGCAGACATAAATACACTCTACAATTCTGCAACTCTGTTTTAATCTACTTAATTTTCTAAATGCTCTTGGCCATGTGAGAGGCATGCTGACCTTCCCCCCAAAACAGGAACTCATTTACACTTATTGTTTTTAGGTCCTAAATCATTTCACTGTGGTTTATTTGTGCTCTTGTCAGAGAGCTCCTGGATATCCTTAAGGACAAATCTTTGGCCAGACATGGATGTGTTATCCACAGAACCTAACGGTACATGTAAACATAACAGATCAGTGCAAAGTAGTTTTTGAGCACTTATGAGTAGCCAAATGTGTGCTGAGGATACAGCAATGATAAGATATAGTGACTTACATTAAAGCTGGGGAGGTGCCAAAGAAATCATCAAATGAAAACCAATGGCCATCATGTCTTTGCTCTAGGAAGCACAATGTCTGAAAAACATTGTAGAGAGCAAAATGAAACAATCCCTATGATTCTTTTCCTGAAAATTGCGTCGTCACGGTGTGAGTCAGACTCCTTAAAAACAACCATCTCCAAAGGCAGATACGCTGTAGGCTGGAGTGCACTGGCTGACTCCTTTAGGAGTAAGATACAATTAATGTAAGTGCTGGTGGTTTTCTTCACTCTTTTGTTTTCATTAGGTAATGCAGCTCTTAGGAAAGATAGACTCCTCCAGTTCGGAGCAGATGTCACATTTAAAGATGGTCCAGGGAGATTTTCAACATGAAATGGACCTTATGGGATTCAAGTAAGTGAATGAAAGATTGTGAATTCTGTTAAATTTATTTCAAAGAGTTTTGCCTCACAACAGCACTGGCATGTGTAAAAACCTATCCCAGGAATTTCAGTGTGGCCAAGAAATACAGCAGCAAATGGATATTGACAATATTCTGTGCCAAAGCAACATGGATAGTATATCTAACAAAAAAGAAAACATCAGTATTAACTGTATCATTCTTTGAACAATATCTCTCAGCTGAAGTGATGTAGCCATTGCAATGTTAACTCACTGCCATTGTACACTAAAGCATCTTACTGTAAAACACTACTAAAATTCTGGTTCTGAAAAAAATTCAACTATCTTTAAAAGCAATTTTGATTTTAAAACCTTTTTTTTTAAATCTCTTCCACATTATCCCTTTTTAAACTTGTCTCTATCCCTTCTTAAACTAAACAGTTTCCCCCTAGTTCAAGGTAAAATACACAAGGCTCTACATGCAGTCAGTTCACTGGTCCCTTACTCTCAAATCTGTCTGTCTGCTTAACTGGCCACTATTCCTCAAGGTCCAGGTAGGTAAAGAGAAGCTCCAAGGCCACAAAGCATGCCACCTTACCACGCCTCGTCCCTACATCTCAATTCAGACCATCAGTGGGCATTCCTTTCTCCACTTTACTTTCCTTTTTTATGAATGGCCTGTTCTTATCGTGTGTCCATGTTAGTGTTGAGATTTTTACTATGTTCCTATCAAATGTAGGATCTTTTCATATTAGGAATGCTAGCATCTTGACTGAGATGCGTTTTACAAATGTGTTTTGCTCCAAAAAAAACTGAAAATAAGCATTTCTCTTTTAATATGTAAAAATTCTACATAGCCACATGTGGGTATGTAGAATTTAAGCTTTTTGTGAGATTGCCCTTATATATCAAGTAGTTTCCAAAAGTGTACAAATGAATGCTAATATTGCAATTTTGTGATACACGTCAATTTTAAATTAGAGTGGATTTCCTTATTGTCTCTGAACAAATGGCTTGTTAAAAACATTTTAATAACATTAAAGTTGAGTTTAATTAAGCAAGTTCCCAGTCAGAAACACTAACAAATTCAAGTTTAGTGTTCAACTTTTTTTATATGAATCTTTTTTTTTTTTCAAGCCTAGAAACCACATCATCACCTGAGGGTTTTCTTCTGAGTTCCTGAGGCTCCAGTGTTGATCATTCACCTGACAAAAAAGATTTATGTTTCACTCCACTACTCATCCTCTTCCTTCCAGAAGAGATTTAGGTGTTCAGCAAATTCATGTCCTACGTTATCAACTTTGTGCTCACATAGACAGAGTCTCAGATCTGTAATATAGCCATCTTCCAACAAGGACTTGGCAGGCTGCACCTGCCAGTCATTCCTAGAGATGCTGATGTTGTTTAATAGTTAGTGGTTTATAAGAGAAGAAAAATGTTGAGTCAAAGAAGCCAATGCATAGACTCAAATCAGCCATCTTTGAAATGCTGCCACAGCAGAGAGTTTAAAAGCTATTCAAGTCAGAGCTATGTCTTCTCAATCTTTTTTTTTTAAGCACATAATGTCTTCAAACACAAACAGAAGCCAATGAATGAGTGGGGTTTTTTCAAGAACCTGTACAATGTAGGTTGTATTTGGAAATATCCAAAGACAGAATCCTAGCCTCATATAGTTGGGGAAAGAGCAGATGACTGAGTGAAGAGCTAAACACAAGTCAAAAGTTAAGACACCTTTAAAGGAGATATGTCAGTAGGCAGAAAAAAACATAGTAATTGTTATTTTATAAATACCTATCAATCGTGAATTGCTCAAATTGACCAAGGTTACCAGTCTTCTTGCATTTGAAATAGGAGGACATTGATCATCATGAAGATTAAGCAAGGTGCCCAAAGTCACACAGCTGCAAAGTGGCTCCAAAGCTTGGGCAGTTGTACCTCTTAATAAACTGTGGTACAGAAGTTCAGGGAAGGGAAAGGATGTATTTGCTGGGGTGCCCAGGCTTTGAATGTATTGGGATTTAAGTTCAAGAACAATTTGTAGTGACCAAGAAACAAATCTTCCTAAGAGAGTGGAGCTGGAATTACTTCTCAGTACCACTAATTGGAAATCATCAAACAATAAGAAGTAATTAGCTTAAGAGGGATGTCCCAATGGGTAAAAATTTAATAGGACAGCAGTATTTCTTGGGATTAATTTCTTGCTTGAAATTTAAAATCTGACACTCATTTTCCAGTGAAATAATAGCACATGATCTAACATATATGCTCTTCTTCCAAATATGATAACAACTTGATCACAGCTACTCTTCAAAATCTTGAGAATCTGATCATTCTAACAGTATGCAAGAATTCACTCTTTCCCATCTTCTAAAAAAAAAGTTCATTCAAACATTTATTTAATACAAGACGTTGGGTGTGAAGCACAGGATACCCAGTAAGACTGGCATTGACTGGAGCTGTGTTAAGTATGTTAACCGTGACCATGACACTGTCTCGACCATTTACCCTCATCCTAGTTCTCCACCCTGAGTTCACTGGGTCTACAGAATCCCACTAAGGCTTCCATTTCCTTTTCTAACTTCCTCTGTCATAACTGTCCAGGGTAAGGATTATAATAACCCGATTCCATCAGTATAAAAGATAACAAAAAAAATAAATTCAAAAGCTAAATTTGAGTGTTCAAAAAACAGAAAGGCTTCTATGAGAAGGTCATGGTTAAATATAGATCTAGTAAACTATGACTGAATTTTAAGCATGACTTTTATATTTTTATGAATAGTAAAAAAAAAAGGCTTTCATCTTCCTACCAACCTACCTGGCCACCTACATACAGATATATACTTACTTCTCTACTTCTGATAGAAATATACCTACATTCAGCATAATAGATGGAAACTCAAATGTCAATCTCATTCAAGATGTTGACATTTGAATTAGAAGCTCTATCATTAACAGAATTAGAGAAAATCATGTCCATTATGTGAGGGAACAAATTTAAGCAAAGAAAAGGTTTCCATAAACGTTCACTTTATCTGCCTTTCAATGAAAAGGGTCTCTTACAAGGTTTTCACATTTTAATACACTACCAATAGATAGGTCCAACTTCTGACTGTTAGCAAGGAAGTGAGTCTCCCATTTCAGGCAAACCTTGCAATGAAAGGATCACACGCAGTGAGTGTGTGCTTTGCTTTAATTTCAGTATTTCACTTGCCTGGATGCCTTTACTATAATGTGGCACATTTAATGGCTTGTTGACCTTAATAGAATGTTAATATTTTTGCAGTGACAAAAGAGTAAATGCTCATATTTATAGATTCTCAATTTTAAGCTATCTCTTGGTTGTCTGGGAATTGATTGACTGTCCCCTTGTCTCATTAGTATTAATTAAGACATCCACAGGACACAGGGAATGGAAGATGACAATTGAAGCAAACTACATTTCTACCTTGCCTGATAAATTTACAGTTTGTTGTTTGTCAGTGGTCCTCACAAAAGGTATTTTGTCAACAACTATTTATGCAGCGGTTTCTAGTGGAGGAGATGGCACACAAGTTAGACACACCATATGGGAAGAAACTTGCAAAATAAATAAATCAGAGAAAAGAACAAGGGGTATCATATGATGAAAGGGGTTCCTGTTTTTAGGATATTACATAAAGTTTTCTATGATCACCTTGTGTTGAAGGTGATACTTGAACACAAATCAGAATAAGATAAGGGCAGGAGCAAATGAGTTTTCTGAGGACTATTATTCAAATCAGAACAAATAATTGGCTGCAATGAGGTTGCCCACCTACTGGTTTATGGTTTTCTATGTCCGAGCCCCAAGAGCCACCAGGTGAGAGGAAACCATGACACAGAGCAGAGAGAGAAGTCAGTCTTGGCTTCTTCTACATTAAGGAACTCTTCTGAATTAAGATGTGCTTTCCTTGTGAAAAGTATCCCTCCCTGGGTCAAAAATGATGTGAGGTCCAAGTTTAGCTATTACATTGTACCTTGAAGAACTGTGGAAAGCCAAGTTCCTCTGTCAGTGCCTGTGTTTCATGAGTGAGGATTTCCCTTAGGCAGTATGGGAATCCCAGCACAGCTCTTGGGTCCTGTGCATTCCACATGTTTATTGGCACGGCTGATCTCTCTCCACTCACTGCCACAAGGGACAAACAAAAACATTTCCAGAACCCATGCAATGTCCCCTGGGAGGAGTAACATCCCCAGCTGAGAGGCATAGGTCTAAATAGAAGCACATATGATTTTCCCAGTGATTCATCCCAATATTTTCCCAGGCAGAGGAGAGGGATGTGGTTGCAGTCCATGTCCACTCCGGGATAAGCACTTTGCAATAGTAAATACCACAGACTAACTTGTCTGCCTATAACTTTGTCTGAAGTTGACTGAGCAATTATTTCTTGTGAGTACCACATATTCTAACCACATCTGAAGATTTTTTAATAGCCAACAACATGGCTTGTTCTTGCCCATCTAGCATTTTTTTTTTTTATCACACTACAACTCAGAGCTCAAGAGGGCTCACCTAGATACTCATTACTTCCAAAGAAACTAGTCCGAAAGTCCAACTGGGAGAGACAGGGGCTTAATCTACCGATGGGATTGACTGAGCGTGACACTGGCTGGCAATATTTGCCTCATCTGGCCAAAGTGCACAGTGTTAACTAGGACACAAGCTTAATTGGTTCACGGGTATGTTCTCCAGTGTTCCACAAAGCTATCAACTCAAAGACATAAGCCACGGGTGTATCCCACTTCCCTTCACCCTCCTCCAGAGTCGACACTAGAGGTTCATGGGTTCAAGAAGGCTATGGCCCACAACTGCCTATTCCAAAAGGAAATTTTAAAATTTGCATCTTACCACAAATAGATCACATGCCAATACTTCAAAAAGTTCATGGAAAACTGGAATTAAAAGACAAGTATTGTTGTGCAAACTTCGAAGTCCACACACAACTTTTTCATAACACACACTTTCCATGAACTTTTTGAAGACCTCTTGTATATAGATTTGCATTTCCCTCCAAAAATGCATGAAAAAGAATGTACCTTTCAACTCCATTTCTGCATTTGGCTTGAAATTTTTCTCACACTTCCCTTGCTCCTCTCCCGTCACATCCCAAGTACTGAGCTAAGCACACTGGACCTTAACATCCTCCAGCACTGCAGATTTTTCCAACACTAAAGTTGTATTTAGAGTTTAAATTCACTCATTAAAATCTTAACAAAATCTCTTCCTTTTTCAGATTCAATTCCCTTTCAAATAATCTATATGAAGAAGTTGCAAACCATCAAAAGTGGACAGAAAACCAGTTCATCAAATATAGAAAAGACCACCTATGTCATATCACCGACTGCCTGAACGTTCTACAGCAGAAATTGGTGAGGGAGGAGGTCCTGGGATGTCATTAGACTGCCTGGGCGTTAGCATGGATGTGGGCACAGTCTCATCCTTTGCCAGGCCCTGGTCTCACACACAGCTGTCCATTCTAAGCTGACACATGTATAAGCTGCACAAAGTCACGGCAAGATTTATTTTTAAAGTGAGAAAGTGAACACATACTCACACTTGAGTGAGGGCTGGCCCATGCGAAGACACACCTGTTAAGAGTGAGTCAGAGCATCTTCCAAAGGGAGAAGTGGGGGAGGGAGAGAAAGAGAACACCTGAGTAAGTACCTGCAGCCTGGGGAAGGAAACAGAGACAGCACTCTGTCCCACTTCGGACCCATTTCACAAGGTAGGGGATGGTGCCTCTACATGCATGAAGTCACCTGGAAATCTTAGGATCCCTCCATAAATTCCAGGTGGAGCTTAATTTTTACGTTTTCATGGCACTCCTTCTCCACCTCCCACCTTCTAGGTCCTGAATGAAACAGTACATCCTGGGGAAAGGGGACATTTTGACTGACAGGTATGGAGGGGGGTTAGCATGTTGTGGCTTGCGAGGACTTTCTGCTCACTTAGATCTAAGGTAGGGGATTGCCTGTTCACCCCACATCACAGCAGGTTGAATGTGGAGTCATTGTCCTTGCATGAGCAATTTAGATTTTTTTCTGTCTTGTTTGCTGCTCCCCAACTTTGCAAATCTCCTTTTCTGAGGGTGTCCTTCCTGGATCAAATACCCTGAAACAATTGTTGAGTCAGTGGCTATAGGAAGACTTCCTGGTTGACGTTTAGGATGATAGCAGCTTATAAACTTGTGCTTTGATAAGTCGCCTAACTTTCCCAGACAGCTGTTAGCAGAGCAGAGGCTTTCAAAACCCCTTTTCCAATTGGATTATGTAAAAGAAACCACAGGCTTTGGAGTGAGACTACCAAAGTGTATGAGAAATGCATTTAGTTCAGGAACCCCATTCTCCCGTTGCAACTCCCACATCGGACCCAGTGCAGGGTTTAGGTGGGACAGCAGTGGACCATTAGCGTGGTGGGGGGCTGTCAGCCCTGCAGATGAGTGAAATAATGTGTTTGGAAAACTTAGGAAGAGGGGCCTCTGGCAGCTCAGAAAACAACACTTCCAGCTCCACCTGTGTGCACAAATGCCTGCTGTAGAGTCAGGAGCCCCAGCTGAAGATTGGTGTAACTTATCTGACAGTGACTGGACATTTGGAGCACATGTGATCAGGGGAATGTCCCAGTGGGTCTGCTAGTCCTCAAGCCTTAATTAGACAGACCTGTCTGTTAGTAAAGGTAGGGCCAGATGAGCATGGGAACCCCTGCTGGCAGGACCTCCCACCACAAGGCAAAGAAACAGAATGCCTAAGTCAGGCAATCTGCTCCCCAGCTCCCTCGGCAGAAAAGCTACGAAGTGGGAGGCTACCTCTGGGATGCCCTCCCAGCTGCACATTAGAAACACCTACAGAGTTCCGCCTCTCCGACCCCGCCTTTTTGTTTTTGCTGCTGCTGCTGCTGCTGTTGTTGTTGTTGCAAGAGAAGAGAGCACTCCCATTTGCTCATTCACTCCCCAAATGCCTACAGAAGCTGGGATGAGACAGGTTGGAACCAGGAGGCAAGAACTCAGTCTAGATCTCCCACTCTGGTGAAAAGGACATGGGTGCTTGAGCCACCACCTGCTGTCTCCCAGAGTGTGCCAATATTAGAAGGCTGAAGTTGGGGAGTGAGCCAGGATTCCAGCCCCAGCCCTTCAAAGTGGGATGCTGGCATCCCAAGCGGTTTCTCGAGACATTTCAAGTGACGTCGGTTTCTGGATTCCAACATAAACCCATTAATCTGAATTTTGCAAGGTGTTCCAGGTGCCTGTAACATCAGGTGATGTGAAGGTCTCTCTTCTGGCTGAAGTGAACCCACATGAAGATAGAGCATCCCAGGGAATAAGAATGTCTCACACCTAAGGGCCATGTCCCAGGAACTCGGGGAAAGCAGGATCTAAAATAGCTTCACCACAGCTGGCATGGATTGGCTCATGCCTCGCTGGGTGGGTCACAAAGATTAGTTTTACTCCTCACCATGGTGCTGAGGATTTTCCTGCACACCCCCCCCAAAAAAAAAAAAAAAAAAAAAAATGTTCTGCACCTAAAATGTTGACATATATCTTGTTAGAGTTACAAGCCAGTCTGGATTATCCTAAAATCTGCCAAGATCAGCAAAATTTTACTTCAACACAACAACTGGCTAAATACTAAGATGAAATGGACACGAAACAGCTGAATGGTGCCTTATGGCCATTTTAAGGTATAGAGCAGCCGGTCCTGTATATGAACTAAATTGAAATGTCAATGAGCTAATCATAGGTTGTGGCTAGGACTTGTTTTCCTTTTTTTTTTTTTTTTTTTTTTCTTTTTAATACACTGGTTACTCAAAACCATGTCAATTCCATAACATTGCAAATTGCTGTTGATGTTATATTGGGACTCTTAATTGACTGTGATGATATTCTGCCAGCTCAAACTTCAGACCAGAAAAGGTCTCCCCAAGAAACTGTTCAACCAATCTGGACAATAAGTAGCTGGACTCTATGCTTGGTATATGTTTGCAATGAAAGAATCTTGATTGAATTTGAACTGTAATACTGCATCAAGGTGGAGGAATCCACCGGGGGGAGGGGAGGGGGAGGGAGGGGGGGATTCCCAGAGCCTATGAAACTGTCACATAATGCAAAATAATTAACAATAAAAAAAAAAAAAATAAATAAAATAAAATAAAATAGCTTCACCAACACTACATGAACATCCCATCCCTCAAGGCATCATAGCAAGACATGCCCCTCTTCTGTAACACCTATAAACAAGTCTGCTCAAACACAGAGGTTCTCTCTCACACATGTGATCACAGTTTCAGATACAACGGATGAAGGCTGGAATTTTGATGCTTACCGGGAAACCATGAATAGGCCGTCTACCTGAGTTCCCTTTTCTACAGATTTCATCATGTGCTCTCTGTTGCAGGAAAAATCTGAAATGAAAATGGAAGAAAGACTGCTGCAGCTTTCAAGCAAAGTGGAGAATTTCATTAACACACACAAGCAGGAAGCGGAACTCAACAAAGCAAAGCACATAGAAAACAAATTGTCCAAAAGGATGAGCCATGTGGAAAAGCAGATCTGGGAGGAGTTGGAGAAAATGCAGACTGAATATCAATCAGGTGACTTTATTAAGTCAAGAATTTCTCCAAGTTTTTGACTAAGAGATAATGATCAGGGGTCAACCTTGTCATTCATGAATTTAATCGAACTTTTCAAAATATCCTATCACATGCACAGTGTAACATCAGGCTAGTGGGCTGCGTGAGGCCTGTAAAATCATTTGGCCCAGCCTTGCCAAGGCAACCACAGGCAGACCTAGAAATCCAATATATCTATTACCTATAAAAGTCTAATTTTTAAGTTGATAATTTTATATGACCTTAGACAGAAAACAGGTTCCCCACCTCTACCAGGCCAGCCTTCTATTGGAAGGTATAAAATAAGTTAACTTTGTTCATTCACACTTTGCTGTGTCATAAGCCTGTTGTGGCTGTCAGATTTTTAAATTCTCTGTGACCAGAGAACCACAGAATAGTTTGACTTGGAAATTCCTCAGCGGTCAAAGAGACTTGCCTTGTGGGTATGTCAGGAAATGAGGAGCCTCCATCAGGTGAGCTGATGGCAATGAACTGTGGGCAATGAATCTGGACAGATGTCAGACTGCAGACTCAATCTTTAGAAGTGAGAAAAATGAATTAGCAGAGGCTGGCATGCTGATTGCTCTCCTTCTTCCAAGGCTAACAGCAGCAGTGTCAAACCGAGCTAGCATCAAAGAGGATTAATTTGAAAGGCTCATCTAATTTGTCAAAGGGCAGGACATGGGATAGGCACAGGGGAGCAGCCATCTGCCTGGAGCGACAATTCTAACGGAATTACCAGGAGTCAGAGGGGTTCCTGTAAGTTAGAGAAAGCCACAACCTACTTTCCGTCCTCTAGATCTTAGAAACACATGCAGATAAATCCTCCCAAGTTCTACCTTGGAACAGGTTCCTAGGGAAGACAGCATGGTCTCATTCTGCAGGTGTTCTTGGCACAGCAGTAGAATCTGTTGCCCACAACTGCCACCTGCTACCCCCATATCCAAATGAGTCGGGATGAGTTCTCAGGCTTCATGGGCAGTTCTTTCATGGGACCTGTTACTGAGGTGGGGTTTGACTCCTTTCTTCAGCACAGCCTCAGGTGAGTGGGAGAGGAGCTCACCTTCTACAGGCTCCTGCCTTTTGCTAACTGGAAATCCCAGACAAGGGGGGCTCCAGGTACTGTCAGCTCCTTTGTGCCTGTCATAGTGATGCATTAAAGAAAGGACTACAGGGGCCCGGCACGGTCGTCTAGCAGTTAAAGTCCTCTCCTTTAGGAACCTCTCCTCCTTATGGGAACCTCTCCTCAGGTTCCCATATGGGTGCTGGTTCTAATCCCAGTGACCCAGCTTCCCGTCCAGCTCCCTGCTTGGAACCCTGCGCCCACATGGGAGACCTGGAAGAGGCTATGGGCTCCTGGCTTCGGATTGGCTCAGCTCCGGCCATTGTGGCCACTTGGGGAGTGAATTAACAGATGGAAGGTCTTCCTCTTTGTCTCGCCTCCTCTCTGTATATCCGACTTTCCAATAACAATAAATTTTTAAAAAAGAAAAAAAGGACCACAGCACAGGGAATGAGTAGTGCCCCAGGCAGCCCAAGCCCTGGTGGGCCTGCGGTCACCAGTGACCAGCAGTGTTAAGGAATGCCATGCTGGCCTGTAGAGAGACCCCAGGAGGTGGAGCATGGCAGGAAAAGGGCAGCAGGTGGCTACTCTAGGTCTGTCAGCCACTTCAGAGAGCTTGTTAAATTTTTTTTGCAAGAACATATATAGCAGCTTTATTCTTAAATATTTTTAAAGATTTTTTTTCTTGAAAGGCAGAGTTAGAGAATACAAAGAGAGAGGTAGAGAGAACAACACAAGGAGAAAGCTTCCATCAGCTGGTTCACTCCCCAAGTGGCCATGATAGCCAACGTTGGGTCAGGTCAATGCCAGAAGTCAGAGCTTCTTCTGAGCCTTCCATATGGTACAGGTGCCCAAGCACCTGGGCCATCTTCCTCTACCTTTCCAGGAGCATTAACAGAGAGCCGCAGCAGATTTGGAGCAGCCAGGACTCGAATCAGCACTGCCAGCACTGCAGACAGTAACTTAACTCACAATACCACAATGCCAGTATCCAGGGAACTTTTAAAATCTCGTGTGGTCTTTACCGTCAGTGTGGTAACAAGAATTTTCTTCAAAAGGTTAAGAGATTGTACAAATATCATGTCAGGTCTGTTGAAATATAGAGTCCCTTCATCATGTAATATGTTTGCAGGGAGAGGAAGGAGAGGAGTTAAGTGTTCATGATAATATCAGGGAAAACACCATTGCTAATGCATCTTCATGACACAGGGAAGGGCTGGTAAGCATTTAGACTGGTCCCAATGGAACTTGGTGTGCTTGGAATTAAATGAGGCTCAATCATGGCAGAGCTGCTGATCATCATTTCGTGAAATATTTATGTATTCTGATGTGTTGCTTTAGCATACCTCTTCTCTCTGCCTCTCTCCCCACAGGATTTAAATCAATTCACGACTCTCTCACCTCCCTCCAACAAATACAGAAGACAAAGATGGATTTAGAGAAATATAAAGTGCAGAAAGACCTGAAGAAATTGCAGCGTAAGATCGTGGAGCTCCAGGAAATATAAACCCTTCCCATCGCCATCGTCTTTTGCACCAGCCCATGGAGTGGATGCATGAGAACATGCACAGAGGAGAGCTTCTATCTCTGAGTGGGAAGTGAGGAGTTCGGATGTGTCTTTACTTCTCACCACCTGTTAAGGGTGTGAATGCACCAGGAAAAAACAATAAAGCAAAGAAAATTAACAGTGTCTCCCAACTGTGAATGAAAAAAAACAGGGAATTACTTCCTATAACTTTATTTTTATATTCCTATTTATTTACAAATAAAAGGGTGAGGAGGCCAGTCAACATAAAAGTGCTGAATGATTAAGGTATACCAGGCACAAGACATTAAAGAATGGCAGAAACTGTGACAAATTGGAAATGACTGACCCACCCTAAAAATGAGAGCCACTCTGTAGGTCCAGTTCATCACTGAACATCCCTTTAGTCCGATTTCAATATATTATTAGGAATGTCTCTAGTTTTCAGCAATTGAAGCCATTCAAATCATTTTTATGAAGATTTATTTTAAAAGCACAGTTTACAGAAAGAGAATCCGTCTTGGTTCATTTTGTCTCTGGTCCATTCCCCAAATGGTTCCAATGACTCTGCTGGGACCGGGCTGAAAGTTTTAGGGGCCACTATTATAGTGCAGCAAGTTAAGCTGCTGCTTAGAATGCCAGCATTGTATAAAGAACACAGCATCGCTTCCAATGTAACTCCCTTCTAAAGTGCCTGGGAGGGCAGCACAAGATGGCCCTTGGTCTTGGTGTCTGCCATACACGTGGGAGACCAAGATGGAGTTTCCAGCTCTTGGCATTGATCTGGCCCAGCCCTGGCTATTATAATCAATTAGGAGGCAGACAGTGCCGCAGTGCAGATCATGAGCTCAGTTTCCAATAAAATGATTTCCAGGAATGTATGGGACATCTGGGTGGAGGTGCTTGGTGGTTCAGGGAGATGGGCCTGGAACATGGGAGTTCCCTGTGGATGTCACCAGCAGAGACATAGTTGTGGGCAAGACAGATGAGGGATTCCTAGAGTGAAGTGGGTGAGGTTGGGTGTGGAGGCATGAGGGCCACATGGAGGGGGAGTCACCTGAGGACATCTAACACCAAGGGAACTTGCAGGTGTCCTGGCTGACAGAGTGGAGAAGACAGTGAAGTGGGGAAGGGCATGTCATTGAAAGGATTTAAGAGTCCCTGGTGGCAGGTGGTGTGGCTTACTGTGCTACTGGTATTGATTTAATACCAGCTCTCTATCCACTGGAGTGAAGACCCTGTGCTGTGAGGCAAGCTGGAACACTGTGTGGCTAACGGCTCAATAGGGAACGGTTGCAAATACTTTCCTGATTCTTCTTAAATGCCATAAAAATAAAATGTATGGTTTCTTCTCAGAGAGAGGGTGGTGGGCCCTCCTGGAAAGAGGTAAGATTGCTGCCAGAAAACAGGCTGCTTTTGGTCCCTAGCCAGCTAGCCACTTCCCTCTCCAGGAGTAGACACACAAGTCTGTGGAAAGGGTTTAACATATTAGAGCTTTAAAATGAAATAGACACGAGACAGCTGAATGGTACCTTATAGCCATTTAAAGGTATATAGCAGCCAGTCCTGTACATAAACTAAAATTGAAATGTCAATGAGCTAATCATAGGTTGTGGTTAGGACTTGCTTTTTTTTTTTTTTAACATACTGGTTACTCAAAACCATGTCAATTCCATAATATTGCAAATTGCTGTTGATGTTATATTGGGACTCTTAATTGACTGTGATGATATTCTACCAGCTCTAACTTCGGACCAGAAATGGTCTCCCCAAGAAACTGTTCAACCCATCTGGACAATAAGTAGCTGGGCTCTATGCTTGGTATATGTTTTTGCAAGGAAAGAATCTTGATTGAATTTGAACTGTAATACTGCATCCAGGTGGAGGAATCCACCAGGGGGGAGGGGAGAGGAAGGGGTGGGGGGATTCCCAGTGCCTATGAAACTGTCACATAATGCAAAATAATTAATTTAAAAAAAAACACAAAAAAAAAAGAAAAAAAACCATGTCTGTGGGCTGGCATAATGGTTTATCAGACGAATCCTCTGTCTGCAGTGTTGATATCCCACATGGATGCCAGTTCACGTCCCTGCTACTTCACTTCTGATCCAGCTCCCTACCTATGGCCTGGAAAAGAAGCAGAGGATGGCTCAAGTGCTCGGGCCCTTGCACCCAGACGCAAGACCTGGAGGAAGCTCCTGGCTCCTGGCTTCAGACTGTATTGTATCTGGCCATTGTGGCCATTTGGGGAGTGAATAACAGATGGAAGAACTCTCTCTTTTCTCTCTCTCCTCTCCTTTCTCTGTAAATCTAGCTGTTTAAAACAAATATATTTTTCAAAAAGAGGAAAAATAAAAACTGTGTCTGATATGGTGGAAAAAAAAACATATTAGAGCTTTGTCTTATTACATAGCCAAGAAAGGTTCCAACTCTATGGGCGAAATTTCCATAACCCTCTATTCCTTGCTAAAGTTCTGTTATCTCATTTTTAGATTATATATACAATACATATAACATATATTACATATATTATATAATATACATAATGACATATATATGTCATTAGTCGGAAATAACTAATGGACCCACCACCAGGTCATAAACCGGGCCCTCTTCCACAGTCGTAAAAGATGCAAGTGAGAAAACAGGCAAATAAGTCTCACTTTTGTGCTGGGAAATCTTGAGGGATCTTAAGATCTGACCCGTCTAAACCCAGCAACTGCTCTGTGTGTGACTCAGGCTGGGTTCCTTAACTTTACATTCCCAGTTTCTTAAAATGGGGATGACTACTTGACCGCACCTGCTATGGAAGTTATTGAAATAATTAAGAGATGCACTGATAGAATTTTCACCAGCTCCTAGAAGCTGTTCAAAGGAGTACAGACAGGGGAATTAATTCACTCTACCAAACAAGGCACACAGCGAGTTTGGGAAACTGACATGAGATCACAGGGTCAGTAAGAAAAGAACCAAGATTCCAGCTGGCCAGTCCAGAGAACTTACTCTGAAAAATAGGTTACACCATTTATCCATGTGTGCACTCTCTACTAGTAACTTCTAATGTACAGCAGGTACTATACTGGATAAACAGTATTGGTTAAAAAGTACAACTTTCTGCTTTTGTGGGGAAGAAAGAATAATTCCATAATACTCTGACACAATTCTGATTCAAATCACTATGTAAAAATACTTGCATTTATAGTTTCTTACTACTAATACGTAAGAAAAAAAAGCCCACCTTGGGCTTGCAATAATTCTAACAAGGCACAAACATAGAGAGAAGCACAAAATATAGATTTCTCCTGGAACAACATCTTCATGATGAGCTACTGTCCTATTTGAAAAGCATTTCTTTCGATTGTCTCTGGAGTGGGAGGCCAACAGCCAGAGAAACATGATGGATGTCACCTGGCAGGGCACCAGATGCTGACTACAGTGTCCAGTGAAACGTACTTTCTCCTGAGGACCTGTCCATCCAGGAAAGCCCCGCAGCCACTACAACTGGGGAAGGGTAATAGGACTCAAGTGGCAGGTGCTTCTCCACAGCAGTCCTGCTTTATCCACAGGCCAGTATTCAGGGCTGGGCTTCAGATAAGCAGGGCCTACACGGTACTGGACAAACTCATACCCTGTGCAACTGAAAGCAACTTCCATAACCAAGAACCTATCAAGTTTCAGCCTAAATTCCATCACTTAGCACCTAGGACTTCTATGCATTGACTATAAGACAAAATCTTAAAAAAAAAAAAAAAAGCGTGGCATAGGTGAGCTTGAATCAAAGTTTCTGCAAGAATGAGTTGGTAAATAAAGATCCCTCCATCTAAACTAATCTGTGTCTAAGACATGGGAGGACCAGGAGGACCAAAGGACAGTTGGTGGATTCTGGGAGCAGAAGCTGGAGAAGGTTAAAAAAAAAAAAAAAAAAAGTGGAACTTGTGCTGTCATCAACGATAAATAAAACAATCAGGGCCTGGCACAGTAGCCTAGTGGCTAAAGTCCTCACCTTGCATGCGCCAGGATCCCATATGGGTACCAGTTCATGTACTAGCTGCTCCACTTCCCTTCCAGCTCCCTGCCTGTGGCTTAGAAAAGCAGTCAAGAAAAAAATAAATAAATAAAAAATAAAAAAAAGAAAAGCAGTCGAGGATAGCCCAAAGCCTTGGGACCCTGCATTCATTTGAGAGACCTAGAAGAAGCTCCTGACTCCTGGCTTTGGATTGGCCCAGCTCCAGCCATTGCAGCCACTTGGGGAGTGAATCGGTGGATGGAAGCTCTTTCTCTCTCTAAATCCGACTTTCCAATAATAAATAAATCTTCTTTTAAAAAATGAAACACTTTGTTTATGTTGGCCTTGGTTTATATCAAGTTCAAAATCCACACTGTAGCAGGGTACAAATGGGCTGAGCAGGGGACCAAGTTTTCCAAGAGGTCACTGCATCAAGCTGTACGGTGATAGGCAGCGCTCTGACAATGAGAGCTCCAGCACCACAAGTGACAGCTCAGATGTGGACCAGTGAAACCCGGTCACTCCGCAGTCTTGACAAAGAAACCCTTCGCCACCCAGTAGAAGAAAAGTAACTCTATAGCTTAGTTCTTCACTAGTGCTAAAAGGAATCATGAGAAGCTAGCTGAAATAACCCTTGCTCCTCCTCTTGACTGGATTGCTGGACCTAAAGGAACTAACATTTATAAGTGGAAATTGACTAGACTTGGTTCACCAGGTTCTGTGTATGAAGGTGGTGTGTGTTTTCTGATACTAGTCTCATCAGATAGATTAGTTTCCACACCAGAATCTATCATGGCCACGTTAACATTCAGAGTCATGTGTTTGGACATTCTTACAGTGGAATCCTGCTTTGTCTGTTTCAAAGGTTTTGCTCTTTGTTCCAATGGACTGCAATCCTGTGGATCCTCTTGTTGGAAGCCTAGCCACTCAACACCTGACCAACAGAGTGCCAGGACGACAGGACAGACAGACAGTGGACCGAGAGATGTGCAGTGCAAAGGAGCAGAAGGCATCTTTCCCCTGTGTTGCAGTCTTCATAGTCTGTCATACAGACCTCTGTGTACATGTTACACAGACTCTACTCTTGGCTTTTATCCTTTGCAGACCAAGAAACTCCCCAAAAGAGAAAAGAACCAGAACTCTGTAGCTGTCACTGTGTTATGTTTAAAAAGCCTAGTTGCAAGTCTTTCTCCTTTGCTTTACCAAAGTGTATTTAGTGATGCACTAAGGATACTGATCCTGAAGTCTACCAAATATGATAGTGCATTTTTACCCAATGTGCCATCTGTATAAAGTTATAAAAGTAGTTGTATAGATAATTAGGCATTCTGGCATTTTTATTAAACCAGATCTACTAAGTATGTGGTTCATGCTACTGTGAAAAATGTTTTCTTTTACCTTTGTTTATAAGGAGAGGATTTCCTTTTCCCAGTTATCACTCAGAAAGCCCCTAATGTATTATTTCAGCATAATAAACAAGCTCCTGAAGACACACACACAAAATCTAACAAGTGGAACACTCCTTATCATCACATAGCCTCAGAAATGCAGAATTCTCCCAAGCTTCCTTCCTAGAATTAAGAAATGCAAATGAAAAGTGATAGCATCTCATTATAGTGTGATAGATCGCAAAGACACATACCTCAATTCTCATATTTCTTTGAGCTGACAGCAATTATTGTCCAAATCTGACAGTTATTTCAGAAGTAATCTATGGGTCTAGATTCAGTTTTCCTAGGAGTATAAAATTTTATGAATCAGTCTCTCTGAGGCCTCCTTTCCCCCTCCTTTTGCCTATAAAATGACATCTACTATAATAAAAACATGTGAGACTACAATGTGGCAACAGTATCAAGAGCCTGGCCCAGGGTAGGCATTCATTGCACTCTGTGCCTCTCTTGTTAGCCTGTGGTTGCCAAAGCTCCAGTGGGTAGTGATTGCCACCCCATATGCTGTCAAGAGCCTTTGCAATGTGTTATCTTACTTGAGATATTTATTCCAGTAGCTGCCTGATTGAGCCCAAAAGCTTGTTGCTGCTTCCATATTTCCCAATATTTGCAAATTATTCCCCAGTGCTTACTACAAATCTGGGGTGTGTGAGGGGATAATAAAATGGTTCTAAACCTGTCTTGTAAGTTTTCCATCCACAGGCACAGCCCTGGTTCTGGGCCACGAGTAGGCTGGCATAAGGCAACCCGAACACTTGAAGGAACTTAAAAAGTTCCCAGGAAATTGAATTAAGTCATTTTGATTGGGTGCAACAACATTTGAAATCCATGTATACAAGAGGTCTTCAAAAAGTTCTTGGAAAACACACATCAAGAAAACTATGCATGAATTTCCTGTCTTTTGAACCAAAATAAATGTATCTTTGAACTCCATTTTCTGTGACTTTCTAAAGTGCCTTATATGTATTTCACCTTTAAAAAGATGCTAATTGCAATATAAATTTGCCTTCTCAGCACTGCTCTGTCTGCCTAACTTCTTTCTACACACACACAAATTAGTTCCATCTGGCTTTTCTCTTGTACCCAGAGACATCTGTGTCCCAAACTGCCAGGTACACACATGGGCAAGTAAACATGTGACCATCTGCAAAGATAAAACCCAGGCCATCTTTTTTGCTGCATCACTTGACCCCTACTCCCAAGGTAACTTCTGAACTTCAGGAGTTAAGCATGCCTATAAAAATTATTTGTAGAATATTTTGTATCTATTCAATTGAATAGAATAATTAAGACTTGTAAAATGTGTGATATGCGTATTCTGTTTTTTCTTAAAAAAATTCCTTTTTGAAATGCACAGTTAGAGAAAGGAATTTCCATCTGCTGATTCATTCCCCAAATGGCCACAACAGCTTGGACCAGACCAGCTTGAAGCCAGGAGCCTGGAACTCCAACCAGCTCACCCATAGAATGGCAGGGCCGAGGTATTTGAAGCATCTTCTGCTGACTTCCCAGGTGCATTAGCAGGGAGCAGGATTATAAGGGGAGAAGCCAGACCCAAATGATCATTCTGACACAGGATGCCAACTTTGTAGGCAGTCGCTTAACACTGCACCACACCACCAGCCTCAGACTACGATTTTAAAACCAGTATATATAGCGATTTTCCAGAAAAGTTCCTGATTTCCTGAAACTAACCTGAAGGATTTTTCATCTTCACAGAGATTAATAAACGATCACATTTTGCATGACTGAAGCACAGGGAATAGCATCAAAGTCTGTGTTGTACTGTATGGGTCTCCTACTGGGGGTTCTACATTAGAGTGTGTGACTTAAGGGTTCTCTCTGCCTAGTGGATGGCAGAGTGGCTGGCTGTTCCATGGTACAGCACCAAGCAGCTTGTTTCAGCTCCCTTCTGACTTGGAAAACTGGTGATCCTAAAAGAGAATGTCACCATTGAACAGCTAAAACCCAATCTGACTTATTTAGTCACATGATCATCATATACGTGTGTGTGTGTGTATGTATGTGTGTATTAAAAGATTTCCCACCTTCTGGGTCACTGCCCAAATAGCTATAACAACAGGGCTGGGACTTGAACCCAGGTACTTGTAAGTGCTGCCTTCACTGCTATTCAAACACCCAAGCCACCCATTCAGTACCAAAACTAGTTGGAGACACACCACTTAGGTTGTGGGAGAATAATCTCGCAGTTTCTTTCAAGACATGAAATACTTTAAGAATGAATTGCTTCATAGTGGCATTGGAAAATTCAGATATTAACTACAGACACGAACACGTACATTCTTAAGATTCTTTTGGCATTTGTATTTTCACAGTGAGTAAACATTTTAAACAACTTATATGTACTTGATCACTTTCCTTTTCTTAACAATAGGTTAAAGTTGGACATTGGTCTCCCAGGCTCCCATCAATGATGTCCACCGGGCTCTTTTCCAGGGTTCCATAGGACAATGTTTCCTTGCTTTCCAGAAAGCCACCTCCTCCCATGGTGCCTGGTCCTTCCTCCATCTTCTAAGCCAGCAGTATCCCATCTCTCCAAGTTTCCCTGGTCACATCTCTCTCAAAAAGACTCTTCACTTTTAAACTGTGGTTGAGTTGGTTCCACCTGTTCCCCTTCACACTCTCAATCTCAAGTTCTACACTTACCAATCACATGAGAGAATTTTCTTTTGTCCTGGCTTCACAAGTTCTCGCAATGAGGGTGTGAATATGTTTGGCAGCTATTATGCTGCCTACCACAAGCACGAAGCAAGGTAAATTCTCATTACCTATGTTATCAGCAGAAAAAAACAATAATTATATTGTTTAAAATTGATTTTATAAGTTTTAAATGCATGAAAATTATGTAATGAAGAAGCCCAAATGGACTGCTTGACTGACAAACTCAGAAGAGATCGAAATGCCTAAATTATTTCTGTAGTGCAAAGATATAATATAAAACCCAATCTTTTTCAATATATTCTTCAATTATAATTAACCCTCTTCTGCCACCACATCCCTTCACTAAAACAAAGAGGCAATTTCACGTTTAAAACTAATAAGAAA
Organism: Ochotona princeps; assembly: GCF_030435755.1. Lineage (NCBI taxonomy): Eukaryota > Metazoa > Chordata > Mammalia > Lagomorpha > Ochotonidae > Ochotona > Ochotona princeps. The sequence continues at coordinate 11,197,754 of NC_080859.1, forward strand.
ACATTTCAAATGTTTTCTAAGACCTATTTGTTGAAGAGATACAAGTGTGTGTTTAAAATTGAAAATACTGGCACCAGCATCATGACTTCAGTGGGTAAAGCTACCAGCTGCAACGCTGGCATTCCACAAGGGTGCCACTTCATGCTCCAGCTGCTATACTTCTGATTCAGTCCCCTGTTAATGTGCCTGGAAAGGCAGTGGAGGATGGCTCAAGTCCTTGGGCCCCTGCATCCAGATTGGAGACCTAGAGAAGCTCCTGCCTCCTGCCTTTGGCCTGGGTCAATTCATTTGTGGGGACAAGGAAGGCATGTGATACAGGATGGAAGACTCTTTCTGTTAATTCTGACTTTCCAATAAATAAACTTCCCAAATAACAATAAGATAATTGAAATTACTGTTCCTCAGAAAGTTCAGAATCAGACAAAGAAAGGAACACCCCTTGAAGTCCCGGAGACAGGTCGAAGTGAATACATTTGCTCAACTAAATATGGGGTACACACTATCTAAGAGTGTCCTGACTTTTTATTTCATTTATACAGAAAATCTTCATATATGAAAATGTTTTGGACTTGCAGGATATACAAATGTTGTTTTTAAAGTGCCAAGCCAAAGCAAAACAAAAACAAATTCCAGGTCTGTTGAAGCCTGCTGCCGAGTGCCTTGTAACACACAGCCTGGAAGCCTTAGAATTTCCTATTTGTAACTGAAATCAGAAAAGATCTGTGGAAAGACAAGAGGTAAGCTTGCCCAAAGTGCCAACATTTTCCCATGTACAACACAAAAATGAATCTGCAAGTCTCCTGCCTCCTGTCCCAAAGCATGCTTCAATTCTGTCCACCAGTGTGCTACCACAGGTATTTGCCTAACGTTTCACACTGTCTTAAGCAATCACATCTTCCTATTCCCTTGTTGTACAACCTGGGTATTTCCATTCAATCCTATTTGTAGCAGAAACTGATATTAAAAAGCAATTTGTCAACTGCTTATTTTGTAAAGTGAAAAAAGAGGTTGGCATTTTAAACTAGGTTCCCCTGCCCTATCTTCTACTCAACTAAAATGACTAAAAGAGAACTCAAGAAATATGACAAGCACACCCAAGCAAACAGATGATGTTCCTGGAAGTTTACTTGTGACCTGAAATGTTTTTATCATATATCTAACAACTAACCATACATCTAGCCAGGAACAGCCAAGAAGTGGCTAAAAAAGAGCAGAAAATACATCACCATTCCTAAATAAGATACAACACAATAAAATAGTATGAATGCTTGTTATTGGTTCTTCAGGAAGTAAATTTTAATTGAATCCTTCTGATGAAACTTACATCTTTTAAACCATGCAGGAAAATGCTGGCCACTTTTCAGAGTTTCTAGAATCCAGTGATATGGATTCATTTCAAATTTCTTCTGGTTTAAACTATTGTTTAGCACCATTCTCCTTGATGAACCAGCATCAGGTGACAATGTTACGTACACTGAGCCTAGTCTGGCACAAAGTAAACTCTACAAAAACATGAACTGGAATGATGTGAAGCTCATAGTAACCCAGCAGCAATCTGAAGAGCCGACAACAAGCAGGAATTAAGAAAGGATAAGTGTTCGGGGCAATGGACTGTGCCGGGCCCTGTGTTTGCTAGTACATACAAGAATCTGGTCTGGGAACACCTCATACAAAGTTTCTTTGTGGATCCCACCAATCGAGCTTCTGTACTCAGAACCCTAACCATCAAAAGACAGAGGACAGAACAAGTAAATCAATCACCTCAGCTATATGTTGGCAATGAAAATACTGGGCAAACGGAGACTCAGTGATGGACTATGTCAATCAGTGGATTCTCCAGTGAACTCATCGTGCTTGGAGTGATGAGAGTGGCAGCAATTCAGAACTGTTGAACTATCAAAACCACTTGAGCAAGATCCTCGGAGCGTGCCCCACATCTGGGACCTGGGGTAGGTAGGAGACTGGGTGGGGCTTCTCCCTTAAAATCCCCTTTTACATCAGATATATTAAGGAAACAATATGGAACTAATTGTTTTGCCCATCTTCCTGTAGTGCTTGAACCTTTTTACCCTAATTATGTCAAGATTGTCAAAAAAAGTAATCAATTAATTAAAAAAAAAAAAAGAAAGGATAAGTGCACACAACCCGGCAAAGAATGACCTGAGATGGTTTTCATGCAGGTGTTTTCCCAACACTCCTTTCTACACAGCCTGGGTAGGAGGAGCCTGGAAGTGAGAACTTGGAAAGAAGTCTAAAGGTTACCTCTTGATTAGGAACCAGGGGCTAAGGTTAATAAAGGCCATACTGCCCTGGCAAACCATCAGAAAGCAGACGGAGGACGGGAAAATTTGAGGCATGGAGTGAATGGAACTGGCCTGTGCTCTGGGAACCAGGGAGCACACGCAGTCCTGTGCACGGTGCACCCCAGCCCAAGGGCCAGGCCCACGAGAACACTCAGTTATGGGGGTGCAGGAGAAGCAGATGGAGAATGGAGTGTGCCTCACCTCGTTACATAAAGAAAGGGAGGAATCACTGCATTAACCGACGCCTCACAAATCTGAATGAATGTTAGGATGTCTTAGGCATGCCTTTGAAATGCAGAGTCCTAGGTGCTCTCATCCCTAAAGAGCCTGATTACTGGGCGATGATTAGGTTTAGCCAATTTTGGGTAACTTCAGATTAGAGTTCTCAATAGACTAACCTTTGAAGTACAATCATGGCTTATCAATTTGTATTAGCTCACAAAGTAACACTGTAAACCTACAGCTTCGGAAAAACCATAACACAGATTATATAGCCTCGTATTTTTATATGATAAATAAAAAATAAATGTCCACAAACATTTTTAAAGCCATCAATCTGACATAAGCAGCATATTGTTTAAGTATGTGAAAACTTTTATGAAAAAAAAAACTATGCTTTCAAGTTTAAAATTTGAAATCTAGGAGTGTGTCTCAAACTGATACTGTAAAGAAGGATGCTACATTTCTCTTTATTTCAGAAAATTCAAGTTTTTCATCATAACTGAAGGAAATGCATGATTGAGTAAACACTGACAGCATGATTTTCCATTAACGGTTTTGAATGTATCTGCACACCTGAGTGTTCTGAACGCCTATGTTTCTTCGACAGAATCAGAGATAAATGAACGACTAGCAAAATAGGATTTTATGATGAGTTGGACTGAACTCTACAGGAAAAACTAACTGAATTTTTTTTTACAAACTAAAATTCTGCATTGTGCTAATCTGCTTTTGCAGATTATTTAGAGAATGGCTATTAAGGCTTTATTGTAAGGGCTTAAAAAAAACCAAGGTACCCAATCGTGCACCATGCAAGAAGCACACAGCCATGTTTACAGATAACTGGTATGCAACCCGGGGGGGGGGGGGTGGATTTCCTCGCATTGTGCCTTTCAGTTTAAAATTAGGTAAGGAGTGAATGGAAAGCTACATCCCTAACTTAAGAACTTCAAGCTCTTTAGATTAAAAAGTAAGAAAACAAATAGATGACTATAGTTTTTAACAAAATGGTGCTTTGGGAGGTCTTGATTCATTGTTTAAGATGCACGGTTATTTCTACGCTTCTTTACTGTAAAATAACCCACTGCTATTGTGAGGATAATTTCTGATTCAGTTCCAATGCCCTTGTATCGCTGTGGGTTTCTGCGTTCTTGATCAGCACCTGTGGGAAAATCACATACAGAACTATTAAGAGTTTTGCTTATTAACAGTATCTACATCTAAATGCATAGAAGCCAAGTATGCCAAAGAGCAGTAGTCTTGAAAATGCAACACCAGACTACACTGAATAAAGTGACTATATGCAATCTGTCCCTTACTGAAATAAACTGTCCAGCCAAAGCTAATATCAAAGAGAGGCAAGCCTTGGTAGCATGGATGACAGCATTTTTATTGCTGCCACTGACAACACTGAATAAAAATTGAAAACTACTCAGGCACTTGCAATGGTAGGTAAAAAACCTCTTGGGCTGCCCACATTTCAGATAGGAGTTCATGGTCTGGGTCCCAGATTCACCCCCTATTCCCAGCTTCTTATAGAAATAATGCCATTTTTTGGTAGTGTTAACACAAGACCAACAGCAATTCACACGCCAGCTTCCTCCTCTGGCTTTCTTCTTTTCCTTTTTAATTAGATTTACCTTTTGCTAAACCATATTATTCATGCATTTCTTTTTCTTTTCTAAAAGATTTATTTGTATCGGAAAGGCATTTATAGAGAAAAATGATAAAGAAAGACAGAAAAATCTTCCATCTTCCAAATGCCTGTAATGTCCAGAACTGGGCTGGTACGAAGCTGGGAGCCAGAAGCTTCTTTCAGCTCTCCCTTTTGGGTACAGGAATCTAAGATTCAGTCATCCTCCTCTGCTTTCCCAGGCCATGGCAGGAAACTGGACAGGAAGCGGAGCAGTTGGGAATAGAATCGATGTCCATACGCTGAGCCACTGGCAGAGGATTACCCTGCTGCTCGCCCCAGTTCATTCACTTCTAATGAAGTAGCAAGTAATAAATAGGAGTGCAGCTAAGGCATTCCTTTCTGGATGAAAGGATGAAAAAAGAGCAATACAGAAATACACAGGGAAGAAGGAAGGAGGGAGAGATGGAAGGAAGAGAGGAAAGAAGCCTGGCAGGCAGGGGGAAGAAAGGAAAGAAAGCAGGCAGGCGGGAGGGAGGGAGAGGAGGAAAGGAGAAGGAAAGACTGGCTCTTGGCAGTGCTTCAGGTTAAGTTCAGATGGCATTTGCAGCACTACCACTTTCACTTTTAAATAAGGGCTTCAGATCAGCAGTTTTCAACTTTTTATAAACCTCAGAACATTTGATGAATGATTTGAACTTACAATTTTCTCATGTGTTCATAGACAAAGTACTACCTGTCCTTTTCTCACTCTTATTAAGAAAATTTACAAGAATTCATTGTCAGAGAATTATATAAAGACAGCCATGAATCTGCTATATTTCTTTATATTTATATATATATATATATATATACACACATATATAAAAGTAAAACACTATGCTACCTATGGCTAGGATCCAACCACTTGCATACTTCACAACCAATAAGAACCACAAGGTTTTAAAATTATGTCTTAGGCCTCGGTATTTATTATTGATTTGGATTCTGGCTTCAAATAATTACAGTCAAAGAAAAACCTAGCCACAGATTGCCTGTAAGGCATCTTGCACACACAGGTTCAATCTATATTATACAATCTTATTCTTTATTTATTTATTCAATTTTTAGTTAAAAATTAAAATTAGACATATTTATGGGGTACCATGTGATTTTTGATACAGGTATACTTGTATAAACTATTTCTAAACACATCTTTGTCCTGTTACTTATCTCCAACAACATGGATCTTGCAATTTGTAATATTGAAATGGGAAGTTCATAACTAACATATGGTAAAATATAAGCTAAATATTTAACCTTTAAGCTATACGCATAAATGTTTTCCTATATTTCAATAGGTGCCACAATAGACATATTCTTTTGTTGGCCAAAGAATTATATGCTTATTTTGTAAAAATTCAATCATAACTCTAGGGTAATTTTGAAAAATAACATTAACACTCCCTAGCTTCAGGATCAAATATCTGAAATAAAACCAGTGCCTTACGTCAATGAGCTCATAGTCATTTTTGGCATGCAGGTGTCGCAGCAGATACCAACGCGCAGCTGATACCACAGACTGGGGGTATCCAGGTTGATAGACCACTCTCTCCAGCAGTCGCCGTGTGTCTCTGCAAGAAAGAAGCTACATGTAGTCTAAAGCAAGTACATTATCATTCCATACAGTATAGATCCTCCACCTATGGGCTCACTCCCTAAATGGCCTCAACAGCTGGAACCGGGCTGGATCAAGGCCAGGAGCCGGGAGCTCCCTTGGGATTTCCCACAGGAGGGCAGCAAGTGGATAAGCAGCACAGCTTTCAGGACTCGAATCAGCTCCTAGATGAGATCCTAGCAAACTTTAGGCTCAATATTAAGCTTTCAATGTACATTTCCAAGGAAATACAGTGTGTGAACCCATTGTAACAACAAACTAATGTGCAGTTATATTTAATTTCTTTTTGTTTTTTTAATTTACTACCATGTGTGAACCCAGAATTTCTGAACTGGTAGAAACAACATAAACAGCAGTAATTTTAAAACTGCGAAGTAGAAGCATCTTATAAGCAGAGATTAGCTTGAAGCAAGAACTGTAAGAACTTGCCTTCCAGTTTTTGAAGTTTTTGCACAGGAATCAAATAGTAGGCATATTTTTTGCTTAGGTGATGTATTTATTTGGGCTGATTTTAAGAGAGGGTAAAAATAAGAGTGGTGTTAACAAGATTTCAGGGGCAAAGGAGTCAGTGTCCTCTAAGTCATTCACAATGAGCATCAAATATAAAAGTTCATTTAAAAGTATGAATTATAGGGCCCGGCGGCGTGGCCTTGCGGCTAAAGTCCTTGCCTTGAAAGCCCCGGGATCCCATATGGGCGCCGGTTCTAATCCCGGCAGCTCCACTTCCCATCCAGCTCCCTGCTTGTGGCCTGGGAAAGCAGTTGAGGACGGCCCAATGCATTGGGACCCTGCACCCGTGTGGGAGACCCGGAAGAGGTTCCAGGTTCCTGGCTTCGCATCAGTGCACATCGGCCCGTTGAGGCTCACTTGGGGAGTGAATCATCGGATGGAAGATCTTCCTCTCTGTCTCTCCTCCTCTGTGTATATCTGGCTGTAATAAAGTGAATAAATCTTTAAAAAAAAGTATGAATTATAGCCTAGTGAAACTAATTTCAAACATATGCAGCCAAATCTGAAGAAATATTAATGCATAGTGCTGGAAATGATGATTAGCTGCAGGGTCCTACTTCTCCCCCTTCCCGGTTTTGGATGTCTTCTGCCACATACCCTCATTAAGCTCCTTTTCTACAGCACCTACCACATTCCAGAAATGTTGGTTCCTAAAAATCATTTTCTTTACAGCCTTCTGTATTATGTGCGACAGATGTTAGAGCGGCACATTAGTTTCAGATTTCAGAGCGCTATTAACTATCCCTTTCATCTACATGACTTTTACGTAATTTTCTTCTCATTTATACTTGTTCTATCCCTACTACCCATTAGAAAAAATATGGCCTGAATTTTTATATTTTAATCTGAGCAGCTTTTGAAATTTTTAGACATACAATGACACTATTAAAACACTATTTGTAAGCAATGTATCTGTTTTTTAAACTCATTTATTACTGTTTACTGTGCGGAAAACAAAAACTCCAAAATCTTCTTCACTTGAAATACAGTCATGGCTAACCCTCTTATGGTTTGTATCTGTGCACCAAATTGTTTTTTAAACCTAAAGAATAACCTTAAAGTCTGTTGAACTGATTAGAAATCCTTCTTCAACAGTTTCCTAGGTGGACTGAAAAAGAAGAAGCAATGAAAAGAAAAAAGAAAAAAAGAGAAACAATGAGCAAAAAAATCTCCATACCTTGCCCCCATTTTGCGACTGAACTGTAACAAGGCTTGTAAAAGAACAGCCAATGGACAAAAACAAAGTTTCATGGCTTCGGTGGTAGCCTCTTGAACCAACGATGGCCAGTGGTCACTGGAAACATCAGCCTGTAAGATATAACACAGATCAGCTCTCATGTATTGAACACTTAGTTGTCCATACAAATGCTACACAGAACATACTAAAAATTACAGAGGACCCAATTCCTTCCCTTAACGAGCCGCAGTGTGCAGGCCACAATGACGGGTCTCAGACAGGAGACATCATTTACAAAATACCAAGTTATTTGTTAAGAGAAAAATGTGTCATTCTACACAGGTGAATAAAATTGAAGGATTAGCAAGCCTTTGAATTATCAAACATAAAAACCCTTAAGTTGACATCAAAAAATTCTTCAACTGTTAATGATAAAGTTCCACATTAAAAAAATTTTCTAAGACAGAAAAGGCTAGGATTTTTAAAAATAAAATTGCAATAAAGAAACAAAGCACCAAACAGATCAGGAATTTAAAAACCTAAATCAGAGACGATTTTGGGCAGAACGTTTAGGTATGACACCACGTGGGTTGTTCACACCCCGTGTCAGAGGGAATAGGGTCCTGGTGCCACTTTCAATCCAGATGATGGAGGTCGCAAACAATGATGGTTCAAGGACTGTGTTGCTGTCACTCCTGTGGAATACCCGATGGAGATCAGCATCCCTGGCTTCAACCTGGGCCATTCCAGGCTGTTACAGGCATTTGAATCCATGTATTAGATCTCTCTGAGTCTTTCAGATATCAAAGTATGCAATATGGTAAATATTTTAAAAGGCCTCATTTTATGAGAGAAATGTTAATGTATTCATTCATTAGTTGGATTATAAGACTTAGCTTTATGAAATATACTCATGCAGAAATACCATATATAAGTATTTCTTAATAACTAAAAATAAAATAAGCACTCTACTGAATTACATAAGGAAAATCACATTACATTTTTTTTCATTAAAAATAAAATTGTACACATTTTAATGCAGTCATGAATGAGTTAATATGTAGTTCATTTCAAACACTAAATTCTAAGAAAAAAATGTTAGAGCAATAAACTTTTAGTGCAGACAATGGCAATTTATACAGATAAGATGAGGAAACTATAAACATACTGAGTTTAAAAATAGAGAATAGAAGTTATAAGGCATCTTCTATAAATACGGGAGCACCGGGACTATGGATACATCTGACCAAGTAAACGATACAATACATACATGAAGCAAAGTATTTCTAAAACCTATTTAAAAACCAGCAACACTGGGCTGGCATGGTGGCATAGCATGAAAATGCTCTATCTGCTGTGTCAGCAGCCCATATGGGTGTCGGCTCTCATCCTGGCTGCCCCACTTCCAACTTCCTCCCTGCTAATAACGACCTGGGAAAGCAGCGGGGATGTCCCAAGTCTTTGTGCCCCTGCACACACACAGGAGACCCAGAAGAAACTTTTGGCTCCCGGCTTCGGATCAGCTCTGCTCTGGCCACTGCAGCTATTTGGGGAGTGAACCAGTGCATGGAAGATATCCCTTTCTGTCTCTATCTCTCTGTAAATTTACCTTTCAAATAAAAATAAATAAATCTTATAAGAAGAAACAACAGAGTGTGCTCTCTTCAACAAAACAAAATAAAACAAAACAAACAATAAACCAAAAAAAGTCAGTAACACAAAACTCTTCACTGGGTGTTGCCAATAACATATTCTAAATTCCAAGAAATCACAGGAAAGTTTTTCTCTAAGTCAGTACTAACTTCATGTGTCTGGAAAACGGAACAGAGGGATCAGCATGCATTTTTTTTTTTTGTCTCCCACTATCTTTTTTTTTCTTTTTTAAAAATTTTTTGATGATGCTTCATAGTTGATCAGGGTGGGAAGAGTCAAGGGAAAGTGGGCAAGACCACTGTTAACACATTTTTTTTTTCTTGGAGGTGAAGATTCTACCCATGCAAAGCTCTCTCTTGGGGGTGGGCACGTAGTATGGTGGTAAAGAAGCCAATCGGGATATCTGATCCCAATCAGAGTGCCTGAGGGTTAAGTCCTGGCTCCACTTCTGATTGCAGCTTCCTGTTAATGCCCACCTTCGACGGAAGCAGGTGATGTCTCAAGAACTTCAGTTTCTGCTGCCCACATGGGAAACCCAGACTGAGTTCCTGGCTGCCAGCTTCTGCCTAGCCCAGTCCCAGCCCTCTTAGCATTTGGATAATCAATCAGTAGAGACAAGATCATTGTCTGTCTATTTCTCTAATGAAAACATAATTTTTAAAAGTAGGAATCTTCATCTGGTATCTTGTTTTGGTTCTGTAACAATTTAAGTAAACTTGCAGCTTAATGTCTCTCACATATTCTTATACGTTAAGCAGCAATCCATTCAACAGATTAATTTTAATATATCTATCTTCCCCACATTGCCAGATGTTTATGGTACAAATATAGCACTTTCTTTATTTCTTTATAACAAGAAATGGGGGTAGGCATTTGGTACAACGATTAAGATGTTCCTTGGGACCCCTGCATCCCATATTGGAGTGCCTAGGATCATGCTCCAGGTCCATTCCCAATTTCATATTTTTGTTAACATATACACTCAGGTTCCTTCGTCCCTGTTCCTCACATGGGGGAGGAACTGAGCTCCTGGCCCCTCGCTTCACCCTGGCCTCATCTCATCTGTTGTGGGTATCCGGGAAGTAAACTGGCAGATAAACATCTCTCCATGTCTACCTTTGTGTTTCTCAAATCAAATGACAAAAAAATTAAAAAAAAAAACAGTATAAGAAAAAATAAATTTGGGTATCAAATATTCAACAAGAATATATTAGATTTGGATAGTGTTTAAAGATCAAAAAGGCATGTGTAAATGTTACTTTATTTGATAAAAACCCAAGATGGCAAAGACGGTTATCTCCACTATTACAAACAAGGAAAAGGGCCCTGCACATCAACCACACTGGTGGCAGGATTCACAGGGGGAGAATCACAACGCTGGCCATGAGCAAGATACAGTGGGCAGTGAGCAGTAAACCTGGGTTTTCCTGCACTACAGGCTAATCTCTCCATCTCTAAAACAGAATTACTGAGACTATTAAATGTGAAAGGCACTTACAACAGCACCTAGAACAGACTTTAAGGGATAGATGTGTTTGCTATTATCACTTTGTTTTCTTCCAGGTCAGATTTAATTTCCCAGCATTAAGAACGTGGTATTTATAACCAAAAGAGTAAGTCAGGCACCATGAGTGTCCACTTCTCCCATTCACATATTGAAAAGCATGTTACATGGATGCAGCTTAGGTTCACAGCTTCCCAGCTACCAAGGTCAGAAAGACCTTTTTGCTAAATGTAACTGGCAGACAAACAAAATGGCTGTTGACCTACACTACCATTATTACTATTTCTTCCCACCCAAATCACCACAAATTGGAGCACAGTATTATTTGCCTATTCATCATAAAAAGTACAAGGCAGCATGAAAAGGCAAGGATGAACAAAACATGGACCCTGTCCTAAGTAGCACTTCTGTGTGCTCGAGAGTAATTGCACGAAAGCTGAAAAACTTTCCCACTGCTTGGGCTCAGCAGTGTGGCCTAGTGGCTAAGGTCCTCGCCTTGATCCCATATGGCTGCTGGTTCTAATCCCGGCAGCTCCACTTCCTCTCTATCTCTCCTCCTCTCAGTATATCTGACTTTATAATAAAAATAAAAAATAAAATCTTTAAAAAAAAAAAACAAACTTTCCCACTGCTTACGTTTCTTTGTGAAAATGCTTGTTTAAAATGAATAAATTACACTTATGTGGGCAACTACAGCAAAAGCAAGAGCTGATTTAGGCCTGTGTAGAACAACCTCTCCTAACCATGTATAACAGTTAAGAATGACAATTAATTTTAATTATAAAAGTAACTCAGGTAAGACTAAAAAGCACCATATGAAATGAAAAATGCTCTATCATTCGTTACACATGATCGTAGTCAAAAGGCTGAGAAGCGATCTCTATCGTTCTTTAAAACCTTCACTCCCTTTGTCTAAAGTGCCTGCCACTGTTTATCTACATTTCCAGATAATTTTCTCTCTCTCATGTGCATACAAACCCACATGATATATTTGAGATACAAATCTGTACACATATATACCACATATACAAGCCCCAGAGGGGATCACAGCATAGACCCTGTCCTATAATGTTCTTTCCCCTCACCTCCCCGCACAAAGACTTTCAGATTAACAATATGTAAACTGGTATCACAAAACAGGATGTCAAATTATAAGTTAGCAGAAGTCTCTCTCAGAGAATGTCAACTTGAACTCAGAAATGACTGAACTTTTGTTAAACACTGGCATGTCATCTGTGGACAAGTAGCTGGGTTTCATTCTAACTTCAATCACCAAAGACTAAACAATACAACATTTACTATACCAATCTTTATTTTTTTCACCAAATATTAACAATGTGCTGCTGTAGCCTATGATTTATGTTACTTTTATGTTCATTAAGAACCCAAAATACAAAATCTATGAAGAGTCCATATTATAAAACAATAAACCAGAGAACCCAACAAAGTGTTAAAGGAGGGTAAAATAGTTAGGCACTCACAATCACCACTCAGACAGGACCTTACCCTGCAGACTTCAAGGGCAAGCAGGGCGAGTCTCAGCAGACTCGAGAGCTTCCCGCTCCAGCTGCCCTGCTGCGAGGCCACTTGGAGACTCTTCCTGTAGCACATCTCGGCAGCACCCATCATTCCCTGTGACTGATAGACATGAGCCAGCCACTGAGGAGCGGAACAGAAGGAAGCAGAGGATTAAAGTTCAGTATCTGTCGGTATCCCACTGCCAACACAGGCAGCCCTGATGAAGTGAGCAGCTGTATTCAGTGGTGAGTGGCACAGTAGTCAAGAGCCCTTTGGATGCCCATACCCCATACTAGAGTGCCTGGGTTTCAGTCCCAGCTCCACTGGTTGTGTTTGTTAGCTTGTTTGTTTTGTTTTGTTTCTTAAGATGTTCTTCACTTAACGGGAAGGCAGAGTTGCAGAGATCTCTCATTTGGTAATTCTCTTCCCAAGTGGCCACAAGAGCCAAGTCAGGCCAGGCTGAAGCCAGGAGCCAAAAGCTTCATCCACGTCTCTCTCATGTGGGCAGCATGGGCCTGACTAATTTGGGCCATGTGCGGCAGGTTTTCCAAAGAATTTGAACAGGGCCAGCTCCACTTCTTAATCCAACTTCCTGCTAATGAGCATCCTTGAAGCAGCAGGTAATGATCAAGTCCCCATGTCCCTGCCTTCCGTGTGGGAGGCCTGGACTGAGTTCTGGGCTCCTGGCATCACCTGGCCAGTCCTTGATGGCTGATGGCTTGTGGAGTGAGCCAGCATAAGGCAGAGCTCAGTCTATCTCATTGGCTTTTATTTACGTAATTAAATAATCTTTTAACTTCTAAATTTAGAAAATCATTAAGTTCTGTGGCCAAGTAATGAAAATTACATAATAAGAAAGGTCTCAAATAAATGTAGTCTGTAATTTTAAAACTTCCCGTAAGACTCCAGACCTAAATGACTTCAACAATGAATTCTCTCAGTTTAGAAATAAACAATGCTACCATTATACACATCCTTTCAGAAAGTAAAAAACAAAAGAAATAGTAACAGATGTGAAGTCCTGACAAAGATGCTTTAGGAATAATACTTTGCAGGCTAACTTCTCTCAAAAAGACAGACACAAAAATTCTAAGCAAGATATTAGCAAACTGATAGCAGCCAAACATAAAAATAGTATATGACAACCAACTAAGATTTATTGCAAGAGTGTAAAGCTGTCTTAACATGTGAAAGTCAATGTAATACAGAAATAGTTCATTCTAACAAGTGTAAGCAAAAAATAAAAAATAAAAAAATATATAATTCAAGAGTTTAAAAAATTTTAGAAGAAACTTCCTTAATTTGATTTACCTATATCAAAATCTACTGCAGGTGCTAACACAGTGATGTAGCAAGCTAATCCTGAGCCTGCAGCCCTGGTCGCCCACATGGGCACCAGTTCGTCTTGGTTGCTCTGGTTCCTAACCAGCCCCCTTCTGAAGGCCTGGGAGAGTGACAGAGGATGGCCTAAATCTTTGGGCCCCTGAATCCACATGGGAACCCGGAAGAAGCTCCTGCTCTTGTCTTCGGATTGGCCCTGGGCTGGCTGTTGCAGCCTTATGAGGAGGGAATCAGTGGGAAGCACCCTCTTTCAGTAACTCTGGCGTTCAAGCAAAGTAAAACAAACAAACGAAAAATATATGGCAAACGATAATACTGAAATAATGAGTGTTGTCCCCATAAAGTAAAAATAACACTGGAGTGTTGACTTATTATTAGCAAATGATATAAATATCTATGTAAAACTACTACAATTATTTATCCAACTACTATTTCAGAAAATAAATGTACTTATTTATGCAAGGTTATTGGCAGACCAATATATAAAATGCAACTATCTTTCTAACTGTTTCAAACATTCTACACACATATATACATGTATATATGCATATACGAACAAACCAGAAACAACCTGCAAACACTTAGATACCCCAAAATAAACCTGCCATGTGTCAGGCAAGGCCTTCAGAATTGCCTAAACAGCCTGTAGACCCACAGTCCTACAACCCTAGCCTGCAGAAAGTGACTGCTGGTAAAACCAAAACTATAAAAGACCTTTCAGGTGAAAACTGCAAAGCACTGCTGAAATTTCAAACATGTTACATTCTTGGCTAGAAAAATTAGCAGAACATTATTTTAACTTCTCAAATTAAACTTCAGATTCCAATCTCAACCAAGATTTGAGAAAAGCTTTCTGTGTGCATGTACACGAATTAATTTTAATATGGAAATGTGCAAGATTTAATATGAATAAGACAAACTTGAATAAGACCAAAAGGCAGGTGGCCTTAATGCTATCAAACACCAACACTAACTACAAAGCTATAAGAAAGAATCAATGGTGCTCGCTTTGGCAGCACATATACTAAAACTGGAATGATACAGAGAAGATTAGCATGGCCCCTGCACAAGGATGACACACAAAGTCATGAAGCATTCCAAAGTTTTTTTAAAAAAAGAAAGAATCAATGAGCAAAGGAAAAGAAGAGGGATCCCCCAGAGTTTGACCAAGTCATCACCAAGAATTCATGGGGACTATAGACTTTTTTCAAAAACTGGCATTAGGTCTATTAAATATCCATTGAGGAAAAACAAGAATTTTGACCTTGGTAATATTCACATAATTTAACCTAGGTTAAACCAAAGACTAAATGTGAAAGGTAAGACAATAAAATCCTAAAACAAAACATTTTAAAAAGTCTTCATAAACCAAAATAAGCAAAATTCTCAAATAGAAGATCCCACAGATGATGAATTATACATCATTAAAATTAACAACTATTCCTCAAAAAAAAATAACATAAAGAAAATGTTGAAGCAAATCACAGATGTGAAACAATTATTTACAATAAAAATATTCAAATTTGCGGGGTCTTTGTTGTGGCAGAGCTAGTTAAACTACTGCCTGAAATTCCAGCATCCCAAACAAAAACCTGGATTTGTGTCCTGGCTACTGTGCTTCTGGGTCAGCACCTGCTAAAATGCATAGGGAGGCTCAGGAAGCTGCTCCAAGTACTTGGACTACTGCCCATTTACGGGAGACCTGGATGAACTTTCTGGCACTTGACTTTGGCTTGGGCCAGACTTGGCTATTTTGGCCATTTGGGAAGTGAGCCAGCAGATAGACAATCTCTCTCTCTCTGTCACACTTTCAAGTAAATAAGTAAATCTTATTAAAAAAAAAAAAAAGTGAGTGAGATACAGCCAGATGAATGACACTCCTGATTTGAGCTAAAATCATGACACTGAAGCCAGCAAGGTGAGCACTCACCTGCCACGCTGGAACAGAGGCCGAGTTGGACATCACTGTCTTCTGCAGTTCTTCCAGGACAGCATCTGGAAGAAGCTTCTCGGACTCCAGGAGAGGTTTACATTGAACTTGTCTCAAAAGCAAAACAACAGCTGGCTGATCAGGATTACTTTTCAAATTCTGAAAATTAAAGCCAAATATGAACATATCAAAACAGGTTCTTAACAATTGCTATGTTAGTTAAAAAATGTATATTATATTTAGCTTTGTCATATCAAAGGATACACAACTATATAATATAAACACGTGGATAATAAGAACTTGAAAATACCAAGCCAAGAATTTATTTACTAGTTTTAGAAGCCAGTGATGCTGGGGGCAAGCATTGTGGGATAGTAAGCCAAGCCTCTACCTGCGGAGCCAGCATCCAATATGGGTGCTGGTTCATGTCCTAGCTGCTCCAGTTCCAATCCAGCTCCCTACTTATGGCCTGCAGAATCCGTGGAAAGCCTTGGAAACCTGCACTCATGTGGAAGACCTGAAAGACGCTCCCGGCTCGCCTCTGATCAGCCCAGCTCCAGCCACTGCAACCATATGGGGAGTGAACCAGCAAACTGAGGATCTCTGTCATTCTCTCCCCTTGTCTAGTTAACTCTGCCTTTCACATAAAAATAAATCTTTGGGGGAAAAAAAGCCAGCAATGTTATCAATGCAGTTTGTAACTCATTTATTTTAAAATGAGTATGTCTGTTTGACTTGGTTTATTTTCAGATAATGTGTTGAAAAGCTTCATTTCTCAATGTAAATAAAAAGAACTAAGAGTGAAGGCTATCTCTAGTCCAGGGTCTCAACAAAGACATTGTGTGCTTTTCTTCCAACAAACATTTCAGGCACTAAGAATAGGAGAAATGACTCATTTTCCCATTTCCTTAAGCTGATGTTTATACCTCAAAACACATATAGTCACAAATGCTCCATGTGCATCTTCTTTCACATTCATATGAAAGAAGTTAAAGAATAAATTTCCCTAAACAAGTCCTCCCAATATTGTTTCTCTATCTTTTGTTTATTAGTTCATAGACTTAAGCTTCTTTTAAAATGTATTCAACTGCTCTCTTCTGATGCCAGGAACAGCAGTGCGACAAGGAAAGGTTTATAACGTATTCCTTTGCAGACAGCAGCTAGCCATTGACTATGTTTACTAAACACCCACTGGATAGCAGCCTGTCCTCAGCATCCCTCAATGAAGCAAAAATTATTACTCTGTTTCCAGAGAATTTAAAGACTAAAGGGATCTTCCAAGTCCATTTCTTCTTCTCTGTAAAATTTATACTACTCCTCCAAAACACATTTCTAAGAAGTAATACAATCTCCCTGGTTGGCACTTGTGAAACATCATTCAGGGAAAGCCACACTTAAGACTTTCCTTAAGTATAAAATTATTCTTAAGTCTATGAAACAGATTTGTTTATTTAACAAATATTTATTAAGTCCCTACCGTGCGCTTAAGCAAGGCACTCAGAACAAACAGCCTGCAGGCCCACAGCCTATAATCCTGGCCTGAGAAAGTGACTACTGGTGAGTGACCACTGACCAGTCATCCTACGTGGTGCAGAGTTCCACCGCAGATAAGAAGGAATGCAAAAACAAACAAAAAAATTAAATTCTAGGAGCTTAGGGGGACAGCAGTATGACGCAGTGGGTAAAGCTACCACCTGTGATGTCAGCACCCCATGCGGGTACTGTTTCAAGATTCAGCTCAATGCGGATGGCCTGGGAAAGCAGCAGATGACGGCCCAAGTCCTGGGACCCTTCACCAATGAGAGAGATCTGGAAGAAGTTTTGGATTCCTGGCTTCAACCTGGTACAGCCCTGGCCACTGTGGCCATTTGAGGAGTGAACCAGTGCATGGAAGACCGCTTTCTTTCCTCCTTTGCTTTTCGAGCAAACAAAAATCAGCCTTTTTAAACAAGTGCTAAGAGTTCAAGTCCTGGAGTGAGACAAACACTAGTTCAAATGGCAAGTCTATCCACTTCTAGCTGTGAGATAAAAGGAATATTAATCAATACCTACATCACAGGTCTATGGTAAAGTTTCAATAGCGAGTATTCAATGCAGTGACTGGCTTGAGGCTGTGTTCTTTAAACATCCTGTACTCCATCATGGAAGCTATGTTCAAAGAAGGTAATAATTCATGCTTCTCAGCGTACAATGCTGTCACCAACCTTTGTGCAGAGAGCTTCGGCCTCAGCTGTTCTTCCAGCGTCGACTAGACCAGTGACAGCCTGTGATAGGGACCACTTTTCAAGAGACTGCTTGTAATTTTCAAGGAATTCTTTGTCTTTAACTGTAAACAATAAATGCTATATTACTATCTTCTATAATGTACGTGTTCACAGAGTAGGTTGAAAGGAAGTACAACTGTTTCAGATCTGACATGTATCACTGGACTATCATAGACTGTTCTAACAGCACACAAGTTTCTGGGAGGTTTCATGGTGAGATACTGCTACTCTTGCGACTTACATCCAAAATATAATCTCTACATGAATCCTGAAAATGTAAAGACTTACTGTAATATAATAGAGAAAATGAACTGCATATATTCAGACTGTACGATGTGCTGAGTTTTGACATAATAATTACATATCACGGGTTCATCACCACGGTCATACACACCCTTATCTAAAGTCTCCTCCTTGTGACCACTTCTGTCCCAAACCTACTTGATCCCCCCTTTACCCTCTCTGTCTTCAAGCAACCCCTAAACATTTTCTGTTCTAGTAGGTCAGTTTGCATTTTCTAAACTTTCCTATAAATGTAATCAAAATAGTGCATACACACTTACTGGCATCTTTCAACAGTGTTAACAAAGCAAATTCAATTTACTTTCAAATTCCCAGGTTTAACCCCATGTGACCATGACGCACCAACATCTTTATTATGTGTTGCTAGACTTGAATGGCTGAAGTCTTGCTAGGAGCATCTCTGCCTAATCAAAAGTGATGCTCTTTAGTAGTGTTCTTTGCTTGTCCCCCTGTCTGCCTCACAAAGAACAGAAGGAAGTATTACAATCTCTGGAATTGGGGGTGGGAGAGATATGTGAAAACCGCACACTTCCTTTCCTGATTGTCTGGTAGAGTCTATCAGTGAAGTCATCAGGCCCAGATGTTTTCTTTGTGGGAGGATGTTGAACTGCAAATCCCATGTGTTTAACAGTTATTCAGTGTATTCCTCTTGAGCAAGCCTTTGTCTTCTAAGGAAACTGTCTACTTTACCCAGGTTGTCAGTCTCCATGGCAGAAAGATGCCCACGATATTCTCAGCAGCCTTTCGAACGGCTGTCATGATGCACTTTCTTGCATTTCCAGCACAAGCACTCTCTTTTTCCTGATCCACCCAGCTAGAAATTTATCAGTTTTTTTCCCCTTAAAGAATCAGGTTTTGGTTTCATTGATTTTTCTCTGTTGATTTTCTGTCTTCCATTTCATAGACGCCTATTCCTTATGGTTTCCTAGCTTTTTAATTTCCGTTTCCTTTTGCTAGTTCCTTCAGTTAGAAGCTGATGTCATTGACATGAGGAAGGCCTTCTTTTCTACTGCAGACATTCAGTGCTGTCAACTTCCGCTCAGCAGGGCTTTGGTGACACTGCTAAGCTGAGAGGCTGTGCTTTTGTT
Source organism: Ochotona princeps (assembly GCF_030435755.1). Lineage (NCBI taxonomy): Eukaryota > Metazoa > Chordata > Mammalia > Lagomorpha > Ochotonidae > Ochotona > Ochotona princeps. The sequence continues at coordinate 11,216,854 of NC_080859.1, forward strand.
TTCACTTCAAAATCATTTTTAGTTTACTTTTTGATGTGTTTTTTTTTGACTGGATTATGTAAAGGTATGTGATTTTGTTCCCAAATACTTCAGAATTTCCCAGATACTTTTGTTATTGACTTTTAATTTAATTGTTGTACTGAGATAATAAGCTTCGCACGTTTGATTCTTTTTTAAACTTATTGAAACCAGTTTAATGACCTAGACTATGCTCTATCTGGGTAAATGTTTTGTATGAATTCGAAAACAGCCCTTTCTGCTGCTATTAGAAGCAAGAAGAGTCATGCATGTCTACCAGGTGAAATGAGTTGACAAACTTATTTAAGTCTTCATGATATCTCTATTCACTTTGTTTCTAACTGCTCTATTCACGTACAGACTTCTGTACAAATGCTCCCAAAGGGAGAGGAAACCCATTGAGGTAAGCCCAATGTCCAAAGACAGACTGCAAGTGACAGTTCAGGGAAGGAGACATAAGGAGGGCCCAGCAAACTCAGTGAAGGAAACCTAGGAAGGCAAGCCAGGGTGGCTCAAGTTCCAGGGCAGAGCACCAGAGAGGAAAAAATGGCACAGAGGGTTCCAAACTCAGCCTGTTCAGCCAGTACATGAGTGAGGAAATCACCCGTAGCAAGAAAAGGACCCAAAAAGAGCATCAGAAGCAGTAATCTTCAGAGTTTACACAACACTGCAAGCAGTTTTTCTGACAGCCAGGGTGAACAAAAACTTGAAACTCACACAGTATTGGATAAAGTATCAAGACAGCTCTGCAGAAAGATAATGTGCTCAACTAGCCTGACACCGAAGGCTTCCATGTCGAAGCAGAGAAACAGTCTACCCAAACCCACTTAGCCAGCCTGGCCCACCGATGTGGAGAGAGGGTGGACCAAGAAGCATCGGGAAGTTTCCAGTTCAGAGACAGAGGTCACTGACAGATCAAGACTGACTCGTAGGACTTAAGATGCTTCCATAGCACCCCTTTACTATCAACAAATCATGCCCAGATATCCAGGACAACTACAAAGACAATAAAAGGCAAAATACAGTTTGAAGAGAAAGAACAAAATACCAGAAATAGACTTCGGGAGCTGGTGTCACGGCATAGCACAGTAAGCTACCATTTTCCATGCTGGTGTCCCATATCAGAGTGCAGGTTTGAATCTTGACTCTTCTACTTTCAACCTAGCTTCCTGCTAATGCACCTGTGAAAGTGGTAGACAATGGCCCTAGTATTTGGAGCCCTGCCACCCATGTGGGAGAACCAGATAGAATTTCTGGTTCTTGCTGCATTTAAGGAATGAAGCACCACATGGATGATATCTGTCTCTCCCTCTTCTCTCTATTATTTGCCTTTCAATATACAAATTTCAATATACAAATACATATTTGAAAGAAAAAGGAGATTCAGATATGGAAGAGATGCTGGAATTATCAGACTTGGAATTTTAAACAACTATGACTAACATACCAAAGACTCAAATAGATAAAGAAGATGGCGTGCAACAACAGATAGGTATGTGCAAAGAGAAACCAAGACTGTAAGAAACACAAACATGCTAGACATCAAAAACACTGTGACAGAATGAAGAATGCCATCGATGGGCTTATTGGAAGACTGGTGACAGCTAAGGAAATCATCTCTGAATCTGAGGCTATTTCAATAGAAATCCCCATGGGTCAACTACAAGTTGGTCCAAATGCAGTGGTTATAAAGTTTGGGTTTGTCCAACTGGATCAAACACAAAAACAGCAATGGTATTGACATAACAAGTTAAGCCACCACTTCAGATGCCTGTATTCCATATCAAGGGCTATTGCAGTTCCAGATCCTTTGCTTTCAATTATGCTTCCTGCTAACACATTCTGAGATGCAGTAGATGATGGCTCAAGCGCCCGGACCCCTGCCATCCTTCTCTCTCTCTAATGTTTCGCCTTTCAAACAGATGAAAATGAAATAAACATCTTAAAATAAGTGGGTTATGTTTTTTTTTTCTATAATCTGAACAGCACGGCTTATATGTAACTGTTCGTATGATTTACCACTGAAAATAAGTTCTTTTGCTTAAAACTTTACATGTTTAAAATATACTTTAACATCATGTTATATAGAAAGGGCACAATTTTTTAAAGTTTTCCCTAGTAATCTATAAAAGCCAGATGGTAATGATGCCTAGCAGCTATGAAAAGGTAGCTGGCAGTCCAAAATTTATCTGAGGAAAGGTAAGAATAAGCTAACCTATTTATGATACTATTAGATCATTTTTCAATGAAGAGATTTACAGATTTTCAAGACAACATTAACTAAATTTGATTTAACTACTGCTCTGGCCTGGAAGATGCCTGAAAGATTTAGTGCTGATTTCAATAAAGAAATCCTTTCAGGTTACCGCTATGCAAAACACTGGACAGGTCTCAAAGCAAGCAAACAGTATAAAGCAAAAGTTTCAGTTAACAGAACCTACTGATGGGCCCGGCGGCGTGGTCTAGCGGCTAAAGTCCTCGCCTTGAAAGCCCCGGGATCCCATATGGGCGCCGGTTCTAATCCCGGCAGCTCCACTTCCCATCCAGCTCCCTGCCTGTGGCCTGGGAAAGCAGTTGAGGACGGCCCAATGCATTGGGACACTGCACCCGCGTGGGAGACCCGGAAGAGGTTCCAGGTTCCCGGCTTCGGATCGGCGCGCATCAGCCCGTTGCGGCTCACTTGGGGAGTGAAACATCGGACGGAAGATCTTCCTCTCTGTCTCTCCTCTGTATATATCTGGCTGTAATAAAATGAATAAATCTTTAAAAAAAAAAAAAAAAAAAAAAAAAAAAAAACAGAACCTACTGGATACTTAAGTTCTATAAGAAAGTATGCATTCACAGGATGTATATCACATTTTGGTACAGATATCCTACCTATGAATTCTTTCATGAATAAATGCATTTTTGTATGTAGAAGTTGTGTTCCTGAGTTAACTGTTTAAGGAGTCTGAAGGACATCATCAATAAAAAACGCATTTTAAACTTACTTGAAGCAGAAACAGCAGACAGCAGGGCCAAATATAAATCCATCCTCTTCGGGGGAGTGTTGTTCACCAAAGCCAGTTTATCATCGGCATGACATGCTGCCATGAGCCCAGCCCAGACAGCAGGGTCACCTACATGGAGGAAATGGGCAGGAGGTTTGTTAATTTCAAGATGTTACTGAAAAACTCCCAAAGTGAGAGCTTACTAAGTACCCACCTGGAAAAGGATATTAATTGTATCTCCAGAAAAATCTTATTTATAGGAAAACTAAATTATATTTGCTTTCAGAAGACATATTACTACACTCACCCTCTGAGATTTGCTTTATTTTTATAACCATACACACCAGAGGAAGTGCAATGTGCCGCTAAACTCTTCTTCTGTGGTTGGTTAGCTCAGTTGCCTACAGCACTGCATTACTAAGGAAAACAACAATTACTACCTGCTTTCACCAGACACCAAGGGCAAATCTCAAAGATCCACTCATCTTGATCAACCACTCCCTCCTTCAAAGGCTTAGTCACAGGATAAGCAAGCTAACACAGTATTTATCCTCAAGAAAAGTTTAGTTAAAAAAATTACTGAGGCTTTTATTTGTGTTGTAACAAGAAAGCCTGACAGTCAGTGTCTCACCCATCTGTATGATCTCACACACACACTCTCTCTCTCTCCCTTCATTCACTGGCTCTTTCCTTCTCTCACACCCTAACAGCAGCAGCTAGGCGGGGGGCGGGGGAGCCTGACTTCAATGAGCTGAAGAGGTAATTAACAGATGACACACATAGACTCCTCCCTGTAAGAAAGTTGTGGAAAAAAAGTTGCGAGAGAATTGGTTTTCTTTTGTTTTCGTCATTTGTTAGGTATTTTATTAATTAAAAATTTTATTTTGCAGTTAACTTCAAGAATTAATTTTGTTATAATCTCACAATCCTTAAAAAAGACAAATGCTTAGGGTATAGTTGCTATACCCTAGCTGCTCCATTTCTGGTCCAAGTTCCTGCTAATGGCCTGAGTAAGGAGAAGATGGCCCAAGTGCTTAGGCCTCTGCCACCCGTGGGAGACCGAGTGACGTGAACTGAAATTTTCTGGTTTGGCTGAAACCAATAGCACTCTATTCTAGTCATTGTTCTCAAGTATTCTAGGTAAAGAAATTGTTCAATGCCTCATTTCCTATTTAAATAACATTTTGTAAAAACATACTTGGTGATCCTACATTGACAGACATTTCAGATTTTTAAGGCATTTTTCTAGTCATAGAAATGGAAGCAGTAATATGCAGTCCTCATAATCCCATGATCAACACCATACCCATGACACAGCTGGTTAGAACTAAAAATAGCCAGCTCAGGAGAAACCATGACCTTGACAATTCTAACAGCGACCACATATGCCATATCCTTCTGTCTCTTCAAGGAATTAATTGCACAGAGAAATAAATAAACAGCTCAGTAAATACTTTAGCAGCCATAGTTAAGTCTCATTAAATATGATTGATACAAAATGGAAAAAACTACTTTTTGAAAATATATAATTTGGATTCTCAGTAATAGCTAATGATACAATTTTTTTTTTTATTGGCTTAAGGAAAACAGAGTTCAGTTTACTTTAGGAACAAATATGTGTTGCTGTTTCAACATAAATACTCATGGAGCAATAAATCTTATCCTGCCAGATATCTAGGAAAATACATTAGGACAGGAGAAAAACCACAGTGAATGCTTCTGAATTATATACCAAATTAGTTCAGCCTTGAGGACAAGACAGACATATAGGTTCAGTGCCTATGGATAAATACAATGAAAATTGCAACTGATTCAGCTATATAGAACTAAATCATCTGTGAACACACAGCAGATAGGCACTGCAGGTTTCAGAGCTATACTAATTTGTTTTGCCAACAATATTTACAAAAGTAAATCAAGTCAAGGCATGTAAGAAACAAGTTTCCAATATCAACCCCCTGAGAATTCTTAAGGAAAAAAAAAAAAAAAAGCAAAAAGTAACAAAACCCAAGACGAAGCAATACATTCCTAACTAGCTTAGCCTATCACCTGCTTGTGTTTCTATATCAGATTTGGGTCATAAATTTCATATTTTCCAATAAATGATACAATTTGAAGCAGACATTCCTTTTAACCTGTTACTATAACTAGTGCTCTCTTAATTATGAAAATACAGAGATAACTAAATAACATGTAAAATCTTAAAGACATTTTCCTAAATTTACTTTTGTCTTACTTCATGGAAATATGAACTTTGCTCCTGTAAATCACAAATGTAGGATTGACAGAAGTTGATGGCCTGATTAAATTATCATCACCTGGAGCAAGAAGGGCTGCTTTCTGAATGGTCTTCAGAGCAATATTTCTCTCATCTTCTGCTGACCTGCTTCCCATCGCCAACTGGTTGACCGCAGTGTACAGTAGTGCCTTCTACACAGGGAAGAAGACTGTGTTAACCAATTCTTTTCACAGACCTCTGTCTTTCAAACTGACTAAGAGGCGAGCTATGCTTGATACGGAATCCCTAAAGCCACTGGGAAAAGTGGTTTTGCTCTTTCATCAGTGTTATTCAATTAATTTGTGCAAGAACAAACTAACCTTCCCATGATTTGAGTCGAGAATATGAGCCACAGTTCCAGCCACAGCACCTCCCTGTAACAGAAATATGTGATGCTTACACAAGCGTATGAACTGTAGTAAAATAGTAAAGTTTTAAGGCAAAATCTTTCTATTACATCATTTGAAAGGAACAGTTTTATCATAGTAATAACTTCAAGACTCAAGTATCTGGTTACCAGTACGGTTTTAAATGATCAGGTTTTTTTGTGAAAATCTTTTCCATCAAGACCATTTTAATTCTGTTTTTAAAATGGTCATACTGAATCAAAAGTTACATGATTTTTACAATTCCATCCAGCATTTTCCAACAATGAAACAGATTGTAACAGAAAGTTATATACACAGAAATAGAGATTGAAAAGATATATTAAGACGGTTTTAGTTCACGAAAACACATAGTATTTTTAAATGTTCTATATTCGCTAGTAAAATGAATATATGGCACCAAGAAGCTGATCATTGCTTCAAAAATAAACTCAATATCAAAATAAGAAAAACAGGTACTACAATATCACCAGGTTTTCATAAGGCCAACTTGAAATCTGTAATAACAAAAAATTTTTTTGGGCTGGGTGTGATAGCCTAGTAGCTAAAGTCTTTGCCTTGCATGCTCCAGGTTCCTATATGTGCACTGGTTCGTATTCCAGCTGCTCCACTTCCTTTCCAGGTCCCTGTTTGTGGCCTGGGAAAGCAGTCAAGGATGGCCCAATGCCTTGAGATCCTGCACCCACATGGGAGACCCGGAAGACCCAAAGATCTGGCAGATAGGAGACCTAGAAGAAGCCCAAGACTCCTGGCTTCAGATTGGCTCAGCTCCAACTATTGCAGCCATGAGGCAGGTGAACCAGCGGCTCACTCTGTCTCTCCCTCTGTGTAAATCTGACTTTCTGATGAAAATAAATAAGTCTTTTAAAAACTTAATTATGAGGCATTTTATTTGCAAAAAAAAGTGAATTGCAAGAATGATTTAGTTTTTATATCAGAAATACACCTTTCATTTCATATCAGACATGTATCAGAAATGCTTTCAAAATTGTACTCAGTGTATAAAGAGTGCTAGTACCTTAAACTAAAAAGTATGTCAATGTAAAACAAAGAGAAGATGGACTAAAAAGAAGGAAGGCGAAAGAGTTAGATCTGGGAATGAATCCCATTCCTGCAGCATCTACTCTCGGTGGGCCCAAGTTATGCAGCCTCCTGTCTCAGGATTCATTCTCCTTTTAGGGATGATAATTTCTCCCACTTCACATGGTTGCTGAGATTTAATGACAAAATACATGAAAAGGCAAAGCATAGTGGTAGACAGATAGTAAGGACTTCACTCTGTGGTCTGATGCAGTGCTGGATCCTCTGAGCTAAGCTATCCATTCAGTCTAAACATGAGAGTGAGAGCCCTGCTCAGTAATGTCTTAGCCGTCAAGAGCACTGGCACTCCCTGAAAGGTGGTTACAAACCACACACACACACACACACACACTACTGATCTGAATTTGTATTTGGACAGGTCAGTAGGTGACTCCCACTGAATATTAAAGTGTATGCAGTATTGTGATAAAATATTTAAAAACTGGGCCCAGCAGCATGGCCTGGCAGCTAACGTCCTCGCTTGAACACGCTGGGATCCCATATGGGCGCCGGTTCTAATCCCAGCAGCTCCACTTCCCATCCAGCTCCCTGCTTGTGGCCTGGGAAAGCAGTCGAGGACGGCCCAATGCATTGGGACACTGCACCCGCATGGGAGACCCGGAAGATGTTCCTGGTTTCCAGCTTCGGATCGGCGCAGCACAGGCCATTATGGTCACTTGGGGAGTGAATCATCGGATGGAAGATCTTCCTCTCTGTCTCTCCTCCTGTCTGTATATCTGACTTAACAATAAAAATAAATAAATCTTAAAAAAAAAAAAGGAACCCTTGAATAACGGTATTTAAAAAAAAAATATTTAAAAACTGATTCTTAAAAGCCCTGAAGAACTGAGAAGATATTAAAAACTTGCCAAGCCAAAATTTAGAGTCAAAGCTGGAATCTGAAGCAACGGGTGGGCAGAGAAGCTACTTCTTCCACTTGTAGACCCTAATAAATCTTATTTTTTTTATCTTGAAGGACTCTTGGGGCTGTTTGGAATTTAACATGCAGGGCTCATGCAAAGTGGGGAGTGTACTAAAAACCCACATCAGAGAAACCTAACACCTCAGGTTCTAACTGAATCAGAAATAAATAAGCCACATCTCAAATAACCTTGAAACCTCAAGCTTTAAATCTTGTTAATAGTGGCCCCAGACTGGTAGTTTCAAGCATCTGTCAGAAGCAAGTAAAACTTTCTGCTAGAGAAAAGAATCTTAATTCTCATACACAAAATTTATTCAAGAATTTTTTTCATACATACCTATATATACACAAGTAGGTAAATAGAGAAACAAAGCTAATGTAATAATAGTAAAATAAAAACTCGCAGTAATAAAAAAAACAGAACCCATAGAAATTCTAGATACTGAAATTACCAAGCATGGAAAATGCTCAAAACACGTTACCTATTACACTCATATTTACCAGTTAGTTTAAGTGAACTATGAATGAACATATTAATCACAGATATTAAATAGAAAAAAAATTCTTGAAAATATCTGGCTATTATAAATAAGAATATAGTTAGTGTGCAATCTTTTATAGAATATCAATGACTTTATATGTACATTTTTGGACATTTACAATATTACAGAAATTATCATCTTATCCTTAAGAAAATTTAAATAGTATTAATCTTGTGGGATTCAAAATTACAACAGCCAATGCACTTTGTACAACAATACTGTCAGCATGCTTTTCTCACACAGTCATTAACGTACTTTGTATGTGTTCGGGATGGTCCTTGTCCTCTCTGTGACGCACCACCCCCAAACAGTACAGTAGGATGTGGAGGACACTCAGGCTGGTACTTGTCCAATGAAGACAATTATCTTCCAGAAAAACAATACTACCTTAAAAAATTATCCCATTTACCGAATCAAATTATTTTCTCATTTAGCCAGAACTCATAATATGACTCACCTTTGCATTTCGTTGGGCATGCTGAGCAACAACACGGGACAACAGAGACCAAAGCGCAGGGTCAGCAGGATTACTACAGAGATCATCAAAGAGAAGACTTAGAGACGGGAGATGCTTCAACCACAAAAAGGGCAGCTAGCGTCTTATTAGTTTTAAAAGCTCATTAAGTATCAATAAAAGTTTTATATTAACTGCTCATGGTAAGTGGAAAGTGTCTTGACTTTTAGAAAACAGACTCTATTTCCAGTGTACACTGAGTCCTTACACAAATAAGAAAAAAACAGCAACAAGATAATTACAAAGTTGCAAGATAATTAAGAATACTTAAGAAAACTAACACCCTGTGTTCAAAGAACCCACAGAGATTAAAAGTTTCAGGAGAAGTAACACTGTATAGTGGGAGAATGTCTTCTAAAAGAAATCACACTATAATGAATAGGCTTAAATTAAAATAATTTAATTAAAAAATAACCCACAAGTATTGCTAATAAGGAGGAATAACAACAAACTGTATATATCACATTTCACTGCAGAAAATTGAAGGAACAATCACTGTTATTACGGACAGCATTCTAGTTTCCAAATTTTGAAGATACCAATTAATATTTATGTAGGCAACAACTCCTGAAACTATTATCATGGACAGAATCATAACAACAGATTCAAATAAGGTTTGGGCCTTAATTAGAGTAAGCACACTCTTATCAACTGACTTTTAAAAAGTCCTACTAGGTGAAATAATGTGGATCATTAGCTAGTCCCACTTACAACTTCACGAAGCCAGAGCTGGGCTTTCACATACATATGCTTACCTCCCTGTACAGTCTTGGTAGAGTACAAATTAAACATAACCACATCAGTCTGTCCGATTTTTAGGCCCCACACACAGGTACAGGACTCACCTGTGGACGGCCTTGGACATCTGCCGTTGCACCGCCACGCTGCGGCCTTGCAGGGCGTGGATGGCTGAGGTCAGAAGGCACCTCTGGTAACCACTGCCTTTGTGCTGGCTGTGCTTCAGTAACTCATTAAGGGCTGCTTTCGACAGCGTGGCGTCCTGCATGGCCAAGCCCAGAGCACACAGTGCTTGGAGGCTCTCTGGAGTTTGTTCCTTTAAGATAGAGCTATAAACATATTTTTAAATAGCCTATTAACCATGAGTACAGCATTCTCTTTATCAGGGACTATTAAAACACAATGGACATCCAGGATTTTTAAAAATTCAGCAAAACTAAGCCCATCTTTAAGATTAATATAAAAGAGAAAATTCCCTGGCTTTTGGGGACAGCAGTTCCCATGGCTGACGCAGCTTAAATCACCAATGGCAAAGTTCTCGCCTTGAATGCACCAGGATCTCATATGGGCACCAATTCTAATCCTGGTGGCCCACTTCCCATCCAGTTACCTACTTGTGGCCTGGGGAAGCAGTCGAGGATGACCCAAAGCCTTGGGATCCTGCACACAGGTAGGAAACCTGAAGGAAGCTCCTGGCTTCAGATCGGCCAAGCTCTGGTCTTTTTGGCTACTTGGGAAGTGAATCTTCAGATGGAAGATCTTCCTCTCTGTCTCTCCTCCTGTCTGTATATCTGACTTAACAATAAAAATAAATAAATCTTAAAAAAAAAAAAAAAAAGCGGGCCCGGCGGCATGGCCTAGCGGCTTAAGTCCTCGTCTCGAATGCCCCGGGATCCCATATGGGCGCCAGTTCTAATCCCAGCAGCTCCACTTCCCATCCAGCTCCCTGCTTGTGGCCTGGGAAAGCAGTCGAGGATGGCCCAAAGCCTTGGGACCCTGCACCCGCGTGGGAGACCTGGAAGAGTTTCCTGGTTCCCGGCATCGGATTGGCACAGCACCAGCCATTGCGGCTCACTTGGGGAGTGAAACATCGGATGGAAGATCTTCCTCTCTGTCTCTCCTCCTCTCTGTATATCCGGCTTTCCAATAAAAATGATGAATAAACCTTTAAAAAAAAAAAAAGCACCAATGGCCTTTCAGAAGGCAACAACAGTTACGGTTTTTCCTTGCTCATCTTGCCTGAGGTTCAGTAACAAACATAAATTAGCCTCGGTGGGTATCAACCAGAGATAAATAATGAGAACAATTTTTCTAAAAATCAATTTTAATAAAATCCTAGGAATATAAATAATAAAAACAATTTTAATGTAACATCTGACTTTCATCCTTTCGATGGAGCTTTGTCCTCGTGAACGCACTGGGAAGACGTGACGCATCGCAGTGCGCAGCTCCACTCCTGAATAAAAGGAGAACTGCCAATGAAACTGTTGAATTTACCTGGACAATTGGATACTAGATCATCTACCACTGTCTCTACCTGCAATCCCATGATACACTAAGTGGCTGAAGGACCATACTACTGTAATATGGGGGAAACAGTGGGGGAGTGAAAGGGAAAGTGGAGGGGGAAATCCCTGTGCCTAGGGAACTGTATCATGAAAAATAATAATAAATATATATATATAAATGAAATCACCATTTTATATAATATGTAAACTATATCCACTATATGCCAAGTTAGTATTTTTATTATGAGGATTTAACTTCCATATGTACACAAACAGCATTTTTCCCCTTTAACTGTGAAATATAATTTAGCCTTACACAGGTGATAATCAATAACACATAAAATTTCTTGCTAATTTAGATGAGGAACACTTGGCTCTACAAGCTTAATACTTCCAAATATTTCAATCTGATACTATGATAAAACTGGAATTTTTCAAAGCTTTCAAACCAAAAATCATTAAAATAGAACAAATACTTATCTCATTACAAAAGATCACATATCGACCACTATATTCTGAACAATTATTTTGGAAATGGGAATTAAATGTTTTGTTATTAATTTTGACAAAGAGACACAAAATAACCACAAAATATCTCTGGAGAAAACATCTTAAAGTGCCCATTAACAGTAAGAGTTTCACAGATGTGGAAGTTCAAATGTGAAAATACTTCAATCAGTGCAATGTCTGTTAATAACCTACACTGTCAGTTGGTGAAAGTAAGAAAGCATAAAAAAGCAAGACAGAAAATAAAAATTCCAATAATAATAACAGAAGAAGAAATTTTAGTTTGTGCCTTGGCACATATGGAAAGAAACCCTACCTATTCTAATACTTACTAACATATAAAAATCTAAATGTATAAATTAAATGACTGTGCTCCAGCATTCAGAAGGGGATTTTACATGTGGTTTCTTTCTGTAAAGTCTATGAAGTTGGGTATCAAACCTTTTTTCCCTATTATGTAGTAAACTATTGCCTGCATTTAAGCATTTTTCAGACACTATTCATTTGCCAACATCAGAGCATCCAAAAGAATCATTAAAGAGTAGACAACATCGCAATTTCTACGCAAAGAACATCAAAGCAGAGGCTGCCAAGGGCTGGGGATGAGAAGAGTGGTGTTAAGGTCACATGACGACAAACAGAGGACCAAAACCACAATCAGCAACATGAATCCTAAGACATATCCCGCCCTGGGTTCAACAAGACAAAACGGAAGGGTAAAGTTCTTCTCACCATGGAAAAGAAAAAAATACTTTTTCCCAGATCCACCAATACTCAAACTGACTGTGCTGAAATAACAAAAGACTAACCAATTATGACTAACTTTGGGATATTTTTGCTTTGGATGACTGCAGTACTCATTTGCATGTATGATTCATGCCAGCAGGCCATGTGCAAATTTGGGGTCTGTGAATCTATAACATACAGTCACACATAAATGTTACAAGGATATATAGTGGGGATACAGGCATTTAGGTACTGAGTAGGGATGGCAGCTCTCTCTGTCCATCTCTTTGTCTCGAATGAATATTTAAAAGAAAAACTCTAATAAATAAAAATCACTACAGAAATAAACAGATGGATAAGCTGTTGTTTTATTAACTTATTCCAAAAGAACAGGAATAGCTACAAGTTCTACTAACATGATATTTTTTTTTAAAGATTCACCTTTAAATGAGTTTTTTAGTGAGTTAAAAAACAAAAAGAAACAACAACTGAAAAAAAAAATCTCTTTGGGAATCAAAGAAGCCAAACAAAAAATTAGCCCATTAAAATTGCCTTCATAAAATTTTAAGGTCATTATATCAAGTAATCAAATGTTGTTTAATTCACAATAACAACACACAGCTTTGAAGGGTGGGGGGATTTTCTAGACTAAGAATTAAGCTATGAGCCCCAGCTCCTCTTGAATTTAGAATCATGTGAGGCCAATCTTTGTTCACTCAAAAATCCCTTACAAATTAAAAATTTTGCTTTCTGTTGCTCCACATATTTGATTACCTGGTAGTGTTAAGTGTTGCTATCAACTGTACATACCATTTGAACAGCAGTGTCTTAGCTGCATCCAGTTTCCCTTGTTTATACTCCGTGATTGCCAGGGCTGTTAAGATATGGGCTTTGTCTTGCTCTGATTCAACAACAGACAAGGCTTTCTCATAAGCTGTTCAAAATGGAAACAAAACACAATATTGAAAATGTACCCTGATAAAGTGTGGGATTTTTCATTTCCTAATCTCATTTTTAAAAAAAATCTAACTAAAACTATATCTTATTTTTATTCCTTGTTTTCTAAATGACAGAGTGAAAACTTGTTAAAATCTAATCCTGGGACTATTACGTTAACAATCCCCAATTTCAAAAGAAATATATATATAAAAAAAAACAATCCCCCATTTCCCCCTTTTGAGTCCAGAGGGAGGTCACAATGGTTATGAGTAAGAGCCAGCCTGGAGCAGAAGTGGAGGCCTGCAAGAACTGTGGTACCACTGCAACACACTTGTGCAGACCACCAACTCCATTAAGCAGAATGTATGTAACTGAACTGCTCGTGCATGGGCTGGACCAAGGTATGTGAAAACTTAAAGTTTTTAGAGAAATTGAGATTTATTACTACTAACAGTGGTTACATTTTTCAGTTAAGCAGTGTAGTCTTGTGAACATGTGCTTTGAAAAGCTAACTCACAAGGATCTATGTTTAGGGGTAGCAGTTAAGGTGCCTTTTCCAACACCAAAATCCTATTTGTGAGTGCCATTTTGAGTCCTGAGGCTGTCTTGCTTCCTGTTCAGCACCTGGGAAGGCAGTGGAAGATGGTACATATATGGCAAGACGTATCTAGTGCCAGCTGTTATGGTCATTTGAGGAGTGAATAAGCTAGGAAATCCTTCTCTTGTTTTGTCTTCCAAATAACTAATTCTAGTCATATTTCAATAAGCATTTCAGCCCCTCTCTATACCAGTTCACCCTTCTAGATGTGAGCTTCTCAAAATTAAATTCTCCTCAGCTTTGGAAACACGTGCTTCTGCCTCAAGCACTAGTCTTACCTTTGCCGCTCTCTATATACAGCCCCTTCATAAATAAAGCCAATGCAAAACCTACGATGTCTTCTAACTCTTCCAGTGGCGTAGACTTAAAAGCCTGGATAGCTTTATCATATTCACCAATGGAACTAAGAAGTAAAACAGAACTTACTTTTAATACCAAGAATAACTTTGCCTTGTGATAGCAAAATAGAGATACAATTACACTAAGGTTATTTTAATAACTTTGTGTAGTTCCTTTTTTATGGTGGAGATTCAGCAAATGATAACCTATTAGCATTAAAGCTGTAAAAGATATCACTATCAGGATGTACATGCTGCTTGTTTTGAATTACATGTGAGAATAACAAGTTCACCTAAACTACAAAGTATCTTTTCTAGTAAGTTTTAATCAAATTCCCAATTAAAAAAATCCAACGTGACTTTGATATAGAACCCTACTTTCTAAGCTTATTTAGTTCATTATGATTCTATTAGTATGGCTCTAGCATCTTTGACAAGCTTATCAGATCATAAAATATCTTGTCAGCATCAAACTTAGCCTTGGATAAACTGTCTGACACCCAGTTTTATGGAAAGCAATACAGACACACCAAAAATCCATAAAAAATAGGAACTTTCATTTCTAAGATTATTATACAAAGGTTAAAGAATTTGTAAAATCAATAAATTCAAATATTGACAAATATTTTGATGACGGAAACAAGTTATCTTAGATTGGTATAATTTTGATCGGTTTCAGTCACTCAATTTCAGGGGTAGCTCAAAATGTAAGGTCTCCCTTTTCTCAATCAAAACCTGCTTCCTTAAATACTTGCATTCTCTGTTTCTAGTTCTACGCTCTACCACAAATGGTTTTTAACCATAAATCACTGGCAGTCTGTGGAAAGAGATACAACTCCCTCTCTGTCCCACAATACACACACACACACATTTCTATACATACATTTTAAACCACTAATAAGTCTATATAGCAAATTAGGAATGACACAATTCCTCCTCCACTCACAAGGTTTCTACTGTTAAAGAGCAAGTCTCTATCTCCCAGAGTTCTCCAGCCCACAAATGACGAGCTCAAACCTGCTCCATAGAAGGCATACCGGAGCAAGGTGTCACCCAAGGCTGTGAGCAGCACAGGCTGGGAGCATCGCAATGACGGGTCCTCAAGTCCCACTGTTCTAGAAACTTGTCATCACTGTGCCAATCCCTAGCTATCATCAGAAAAGAAACACGTAAATGGGAAAATATATATATTTTTGCTTACCATAACAATCTGCCATAATGTCTTACTGTAGCATTGTATGTATCTTTGTCTTCCACAGACAGCAAAACTGCTCTGAAACAAAAGAACAGAATGCTTCAACTGATGTATTGATGTATTCTTTAACCCTTCCTCTTCAGCTGGATCTATACGTTTTGTTCTCTTCAGTTAATCCTATGAATGCTTTAGTGCTAAGTAGTGCTGACTCATATTTTGTTAAGCAGGTACTACAAAACTAAAATTTAGATTTCATCAGGAAAATTATCACAGTAAAACTAACTCTGAGTTCTAAATATTCTCAAAACTTTAAGTACAAGAGAGTATGTTACAGTTTTACATTTTGACATATTTGAAATATATAGAAAACACTTATAAAAATACTGATAGTCAATCATATGAGTTAGGAAGACAGGAAATTAAGTGCTTTCATGGGCCCTTGCCTGTGTGTGTGGAGTAACATTTAACAGACAGTGACTTGGGGGCAGGGTATAGTCATCGGAAGGGCGCTGGGGACAAGGGAAGCCTTCTGGTGCACAAGGCCCAGGGGCAGGACAAAAGAAAAAAAAAAAACTTTATCAGACAGAAATCTGTACATTTATTAAGCTTTTGGAATTTTCTTTAAATACAAACAACAGCTTTTTACCAACCGTGCTATGATAAAACACACACAAACACACTTAGAGAAACCTAAAAGACAATGTGACAGAGATTGAAACCTCAACTACTTATTTAGGGCAGACAAAGCACCACAGTGCAGTGCTCAGGTGAGCCTGGAGCTGCCATTTCAAGCCTGAGGTGCAGGCGGTGTGGGACGCACAGCATGCATCTGCGCTCACTACAGGGTCCATATAACAGAAGCATGCACACTAACACCGCCTCACTTTCTTTCTTGAAAACCCATGTTCACTGCTGATTGCATCATACAGCATGCTGACTTGTGAGTTTATTAAAACATACAGAACAAAATTATTGTCTTTTAATAAACTCTTCACATACACCTGGAAAAATACATCCTTTTTTTAATTGCATAAATTTTATTTTTGGTAATTTTTACATAATTGATTAGGGTGCAAAGAGCCAGGGGCTAGAGGAAAGTGGGTGAGACCATTGTTTTCCACATTCTCTCTTCCTTCCTGTATCTGGGGTGAGGGGAGAGAGAGGGGAGAAGCCACACCCAACCTCCCAATCAACCCAGGTTCCCCAGTGTGGGGCTTCCTCCAAGGGTACTGCTAAAGTGGTTTTGATAATTCAACAGTTCTGTATTGTTATCTATCTTGCCACACCAAGCATGATGAAATCTCTCCAGACTCCACTGGCTGACATAGTTCACCTTAGAGTCTCCATTTGCCGAGCTATTGACTGCCAACTCTTGGCTGGGGAAGTTGACCGATTTGTTCTGTCCTTCATCCTCTGTTATGGTACCAGATGTCCTCTATAGACTCCAGTGTACTGCCAAATTCTCCATGCACACCTGGATATGCTGTCCACTGCTCTATCTAAGCCACTGAGGAGGCACAGCTCTGACACATTCATTCCATGGTCAGACCATGGAATTTTTTCCATTTTTTTTCAATTTTTTCAATTTTTTCCATAGTTGGAACTTGGAGTCCAAAGGTTCAGTTGGGGGGATTCCCAAAGAAACTTCATCTGAAGTCAACTAAACAGCTCAGTCCATACAAGTCAGGCCTCAACTATCTCTTGAACAAAGCCATCCTTCTTAAACCCACTGAGAAATGTTACTTCCTACCTCTGCAAGCCCTGCAAGGCATGTCCCCCTACTTTGATTTTCTTAGTAATCACTATTATCACAGATCTTTCACAGCTCATCACATGTCTTCCCACCACCAGATGTGTACTCCGTAAGACAGCCTACATAGTATTCACAATCACTAGTGCAAGTATCCAGTGAGGCACACAGTAGTTAAGAAAAAGTCACTGAATAAATAAATAGACAGTAAGGTGATTCGAGCAAATATAGTATAATGCTGAGTTTGTCTGATGAAACACATGTATTTAGTAAAGCTAGGTAAGTTCTTAGAGAAATAGATTTTTCTAAAAGATTCTGAAGTATTTGTCTCTTTCAATTTATTCTTTCCTTTGAATCCCCCCCTCCCTCCACCTTCTCTCATTCTATCGCTCTTACTTGTCCCCCTCAACAGAAACCAAAGCATTGCTGAAAACTGAGGGTTGTATCCTTTTATCTTCTAATATATTGTAATTATAATATACAATGATGATCAGGAAAGGAGTCAGAACATTTATTTAGTACTGCCTTTCAGAGAATAAGACTAAATTTAAACAGATTGGTGGAAGACAATGATTGCACTTCCATGAAATGTAGCTTACCTTTGGTAGGCATCTGCTGCTTGCTTCTTCAATTGTAGGTGTTCATTTAGGTAACCCAACATTGTGAAAGCTGGAGCATAATTCTGAATTCTTTCTGAAAATTCAGTAATACTTTCATTTTACATGTACATACTGGTTGTGTTCCCAAAACATTAGTTTAATTTACAATTCTTTTCAGTATCTGAAACACCAGATTATTCATACTGTTAAGAATAATGATTTGATTTTATTTGGAATATAATATGCAATATTATACAATATATGATAATTTTATTATAACTTTTAAGTTACTGAAAAATACTAAACATATGTGGTTGCTAGCTGTTTTTTTAAATTTATAAACCATTTTTTAAGTCTAATCTTTTGAGATCGTTTCTCCTGTTAAAATTAGATATGAGATTAATAGGGAAATTCAGTTACTTGCTAACCAGTTACACATCAGCCTTCCAGATTAACTTCAGCAACAATTACTCTTAGTTCTTTTTAAACATCCATTTTTTAAAAATTTTTCTTTACTTTTACTGGAAAGGCAGGTTTACAGAGAAGGAGAGACAGAGAGAAAGATCTTCCATCCACTGGTTCATTCTCCAAATGGCTGCAATGACCAAAGAAAGCTAAGCCCACCTGAAGCTAGGAGCCAGGAGTTTCTTCCAGGTCTCCCACATGGGTGCCAGGTTCCAAGACTTTGGACCATTCTCCTCTGCTTTACCAGGCCACAGGCAAGTAAATGGATGGGAAAAGAATGGCCAGGACCCAAAACAGTCCCAAAGGATTCTGGCACTTTCAGGGAGAGGATTAGACAACATGAGCCATTACGCTGGGCCCAATGTTCATGCATTCACAAGAAAATTTAGTACTGTATTCAAAAACCAAAAGACGGTCTACACACTTTGAAAAAAGCATTTCAAAAATTTAATGTAACAAAACAATGAGTTTTTAGAAGAGAAGCACATCTGATCTGATCTGCTTAAAGTGAATTAGAAATAAATCTTGAAGATCTTTAACTTGTCTAACAAAGTATAGTGCAATGTCTTATGTGATAAATTTTAATGTCATACTATGAAATGAAAACCACAGTTACTCTTGATTTCTAGTCCACATACCTAGAGAAATTCACAAAAACTGAGTCAAGGGGGCAGGAGGAGCTCCACGCTTGACAAGGCACACAAACCCCCAAGGCTAAGGACAGACAAGATGATTCTCTCTGTCTCTCTCATCCCCTTTCTCTTTTGCGCTTCCAATGTTCCTTCTTTTTTTTTTTTTTAATGAATACAGCTGAATTTGTTAAATGTGTACATAACTCCATTGTAGAGGTAAAAGTCAGCGATGAATTAGTGGGTAAAAAATGGTTTGTTCACTGTCTTAGGGATCTGAATTTTGCTGAAAGCTAACAGTTGACCTTTTTATATAAATACTTACAAACATTCTTTGTTCTGTAAGGAAATCCCTCTCCAAGATTTCTAACCAAATCCTTTATCAGTTCTCAGCATTTGGTATACAGGCCCATGTTTGTAATTAACTTCCTCGTATTGCAGTGCTCCAAGCCAAAAACACAAGGAGCATCACAGTTCCCAGAGCCCTCCATGTCCATGATGAGGTATGCTCCTTCCTGTCTTTCCAGTTTATGTGATTTTTCATACTATTCAACTTCACATTAAGGTCACTATTAGCTGCTTTTTAATAATGTATTTCTATTTTAGAAATGTGGTCAAAAGCCAATAAAACCAACATTTCTTGAGTATCTAGAATATTCCTGGCTCTCAGAGTATCATTTTGTAAAAACCATCTTTCCTAAACTCAAAGCAATAGATACTTCCAGTTACTGTGCTATAGATGAAAAGTCTATAATTCAATTTTGTATTATGCCCAAGATTTTTAAAATTGTGGCTACCAAGTGGTGGGACAGAACCAATGGCAGTTTCATTAAAGACAGAAAATGATTATAATAGAAAGTTAATGAAATTTTATCATTCTGCCAACTTCCTAAATCTAAAATTTTGTTCCAGCATCCTGAAGATAAACCAGGTGTGAAAATCAGAGGTTAAATGCACTGGGTGTGACGCTTCCTGGACATTAACTCATTTACATAACTCTACAGCTGGGGCCCTAGTTTTCACATCTTCCAAAGAGTGAAAAGAAGGCAAAGGAGGTAAAATATTTTTGCGTGAGATCACAGAATGGTACAATGGTGCAGCCAGGCACCAACACCTCAAGCCCATGAGACTCCAAAATATTTCTCACTCTGACAAGGAAAGCACTTTAACCATCAAGTTAAATCCATTTTCATCACTTGGCAAGTTTAGGAAAATGACAAAATCATGTAGTAAAGTGCACTAATAATTTGTAATGAACTAATTATTAAAATTATTTAACAATTGCAAAAATTATTCAAATATTTTTCCAATTACATAACAGGTACCTTACCTATGTATTTGCACAAGACAACCTGTGCTGCTGGGATAGCATTCATCTGGAGAATGTTGTACTGGTACAACTCCGTCTCTCGGTTGCTCTTATCTTGCAGTGTTGTGCACACCCAGTATGCATAACCTATGGCTCCCTCCGTCTTCATACGCCAAAGTTACAAAATGGACACAGGGTAAGAATTATGCCAATCAAAACTCAGAAGGAATGTATTTCAATACATTAAATATCACATCTTGGTCTTCTTAAAGACAATTTTAACTGCCTTAAAATGAAAGATCACTATGAGAAAACACAGATAAGAATACAGTAGAAGAATCAAATGGGATAAGCAAAGGGCAGAAAACAGAGCCCTACTAGATGGGCTCCCCCTTCTCAGCACCATTCCTTTGTAGGTCAAACCAAAGAATCCTAAAGTATTTTCACAAAAACTCTACAGTGTCACCTGAGTGTGACTTTGAGCTCAAGTCTATTTTTACTCCTAGTTTCAGCTTCTATTCTATGTGACTGTTAATGTAACTTGAATCTCAATGTCATTTCTCCAGTTTCATGAGATGATAGAGAGATGAAACCAGAAATTCTCTTTTTTTTTTAGTAAAACAAAATTTATTTGTAAAACAGGACCTGTTATATAAAATTGCACACAATCAAGTCATACAAAAATACAAAATTTCTTTCTGATTACAGTTCTAGTTGCAAATGATAATTAGAAAGCATTCCTGGTGGCTTTAAAAAGGTGGTTTGTCTGCTGTTGATGTTATATTGGGACTCTTAATTGACTGGGATGATATTCTACCAGCTCTTACTTCGGACCAGAAATGGTCTCCCCAAGAAACTGTTCAACCCATCTGGACAACAAGTAGCTGGACTCTATGCTTGGTATACGTATGCAAGGAAAGAATCTTGATTGAATTTGAACTGTAATACTACATCAAGGTGGAGGAATCCACCAAGGGGGAGGGGCGTGAGGGGGGATTCCCAGAGCCTATGAAACTGTCACATAATGCAAAATAATTAGTAATAATAAAAAAAAAAGGTGGTTTGTTTCTAAGCCAGAATGAAGAGCAGAGACTACTGATGTCATTCAAATCCTGTACTCCCATCTACCCATGTCCTTAACAAGGATAATATTGGATTAGCCAATGAGTCAAGAAGAATGTTTGGCTTCCTTACGTGCATACTGAGCTCTGTGGTGTGCCTGAAGAGATCCATGGTATCATAACTTCCAACTGCCTCTGCAATAAGAGCCTGCAAAAGGCCAGAGTGGTTCTTAGTATATGTAATCAAAGAGAAGAACCAAAAGTTTATTGATTTGCCTAAAAGCAAAGTTAAATTTTACTAATACTAACATTTTAATCAAATTTACCAATTATTGCCTGAAATAAATCATTTTTAACAAAACATCTTTAAGAGATAATCTGTATGTATCTAAAATAACTGCTCCAAGTGAGGTTCCTGGACCAGCCTTGGCCTCATCCTCTGGAAGCAGTTAGAATTGTATCCTTTGGACTGTTTTTACAAAGTAACACACATGTTGACACAGTAATAGCTTTGAGGGAGCTTGCTTTACCAATGAACTAGAATTAGACTCTGGGGTCAAATGCATCATAAAGGATACCAAACTCAGATAAACAACCTTCTAATAGGATTGACGCCCCTAATATTCTCTAATCAAAACAGCTGTTTAATAATTCATGATAATTTTTCAACTAAACAAGTCAAGGGAAGCCACTTAGTTCAGTTCCCTTCTCTTTGAGGTGAGAAAACTAAAACTCAAAGAAATGGTATGTTAAGGTCAGAGAAAAAAAAGTCAGTGACAGACTGAACCCAGTTACTAAGGATACTGATTCCTAAGTGGCAGTACAAAACTCAGCTTGGAGGAGAGAAGACTCATGAACAATGACCAAACAAGATTTTCACAGAAAGGAAGAAAGCATGATAATCAAAATGGTTATGTATAAATGTGCAGCTCCTCAATAATCATGAGTTAATACAGCTCTGAGTTTATTTTTTAGGCAAAGTATTTAGACTGATGGGATGCAAAGCTGTTCAAGCCCAATGTCTTATGATTAGACTGATGGGGTTCAAAGTCATTCAAGGCAAAGCTTAATAACTGTAGGCTGTATGACCTTGGATGTATTCATTACCTTATCTGAGCTTCAAGTCCCACATCTATGAAGAGTATAACAACCAAATCTGGAAAGACTGACGGCAATAATGTACATGAAGAGCTAAGCACAGGGAATGGTAGAGTATGTCCTCAAATGTTACTTGCCCTCATTATCACATGTGCTAATGTTTTGTTTTTGTCAATTTCTATTAATGGGCTATTCATACCAACAGGTTCATTAGTAATATATTGTATCTTACTTGTCCAATCCAGCATATTAAGTAAGATGGATCAAGGGACTGAGCCATTTTGAAAGCTTCATGAGCTTGCTAATGGAAAAAAAGGTAAGAAAAACATCATGTCAACTTATTAATCACTACTAAATCACTTCTGCTTAAAAAGCACAAAATAAAAGAATAACAAAAGTCAAGCCTATCATCATAAGCACATATGAACCTGGCCCTTCACACACATGCAGTGATGCAGCGACACAGTCCTGGAGTACTCCTGGTGCCAGTGACTTCTCCGATAGCTTAGGCAGTTCTGACCCCCAGCAAGGGGGCTATAAACAGATCTGTGCACCATTGGAAAGCAAACACATGAATGTCTGCTAGCTATAATTTGAAGAAATCACAAGGTGGTCTCTCTTTATGACTGCAGAATGGGAACCCCAAAACAGTCTGAGACATGAACTTGCTCATGAAGAAACAGCAACCAATAACAAACATCTGCACTAAACAGCCACAAAGCTGGGAAGACACTTCACTAAGATGTGCTTTTTTTTCCTGCCAGAAAAAATAACTCATTACATATTGCTTTATATTGCTTTTTCAATCATGTATGTATGGTGGAAATACTCATTTTTTTCTGTAAAAATTTAAATTCATGGGCAACAGCTGAGCCATGCTATAATAAAGCACACTCATACCTCATTAATTATGGCAACATTTTCATGTGAAATGTTTTAAAATACATTCACATAAAATTTTATATTTTCAATATTCTAACACCAGCGTGCTTTGAGATGAGTTCATGGATTGCTGAGAATATTATGACTATTTTAAAAGAATGAGATTCTGGCCCGGCATGGTAGCCTAGTGGGTTAAGTTCTCACCTTGCATGAACCAGGATCCCATATGGGTGCCAGTTCTAATCTCAGCAGCCCCACTTCCCTTCCAGCTCCCTGCCTGTGGCCTAGGAAAGCAGTGGAGGACGGCCCAAGGCCCTGGGACCCTGCACCCACATGGGAAACCCAAAAGAAGCTCCTGGCTTCTGGCTTCAGGTTGGCTCAACTTCAGCTGTTGCAGTCACCTGGGGAGTGAACCAGCAGACAGAAGATCTTTCTCTCTGTCTCTCCTTCTCTCTGTAGACCTGGCTTTCCAATAAAATTTTAAAAATTAAAAAAAAAAAAAAAAGAATGAGATTCAATGCACTGGCTGAAACACAGAAAGTACAGATGTGGCTTTCTCAGCAGATCTGCAGAAACACTCCAAAAAAGGCTTATAAACACACTTCAGAGTGTGAGCATTCAGCACAGAGGTCAAGATCTACATCTCCCACCATCAGAGCGCCTGGGTTCAATTCCTGGCTCTATCCTCTGACTCTAGGTTCCCACCAAAGCAGACCTAGGAAGGCAGGAGTTCAAATGACTGTGTCTCTGCACACCAACTTGGGAGCCTTGGGTTATATTCATAACACCTGGTCCATCCCCGGCCCCGTCCCAGCCACTGCAGGCACTGGAGGAGTGAACCAGATGGAAGTACTGTCACCCTCTCAAAAACAGACAGGTAGATGAAATTAAAAGGTTACCAGTTCTGTTCCAGTTCTCTAATGTATACCTGCTCAAATGTGACAGACTACACTGCTATTTAAAGGGATAAATATCCACTAAAGCCAGATCTAAATCATTCAAACATAAGTTAAAATTGAGCTCTTAGAAGGGAATAGCTATCTTCATTGTCTTCATCTATCCATTTCCAACAATCTACATAAGGAATTATTTTGTGTACAGATATTAAGAAAAACCCACCAAACAAGGTCACAATAAAATTGCTTTCATTTTAATATAAAAATTAATATAACTGTAAAACTGGAAGTTCCATGAGTGTCAAGAAAAATAACTCTTACATGTTCATTATTCATAATAACTAAATTAAATTCATTCATTAACAGACTGGAAAGGATCCTAGTTAGATAAACAGGTTCTAGACAAACAGTATACTGCCATTCAGATGCTATCATTCGGCGTTGTACTTAACATGACAACATAGACACTCCATTTACCTCAATGTGCTCGTTTGCCAGGTACAACACTCCCAAGTTGGTCCATGCAACAGCATTCTGGAAAACAACACATGCACATAGATACACACATGTCCTGTTTTCCTGGAAGTCTTAAAACATTAGTAACGCTAAATTCTAAGCTCTACTTCCACAGAGAACACTCACGATTTGTTCTGACTGGATTGATTTGATGAAGCAATGCTGAGCAAGGGCATAATTTCCAATACCTGAAAAATAATAGAATTGGAAGACACTGAAATGTGTTACCTGAAACATGTACTCTTCTAAAAATATTGGAGTAAGTTGTACTCAGTTCTCACCACTGTAACAGGCCACCACACCGAGAGCATTCCAGTACACGTGATTACTACTGTCGAGTCTCACCGCCTTCTTCAGACACTGCAAAGAAATGAAACCACATTGATTTTTGTTTATGGAGTGCTTGCATTTAGATCAAGATAAATGTGGTTTTAGGGGGAAAAAGCATAAGCATTCATTTCATCAAAAATATTTTTCAGAAAAGTATTTGGTTTTTTAAATTTATAAAGATAATTTCTGGAAATCATACATGTAGAGATTTCTCCAGCAACTCTTGAAGATCACTTTCATTGCTGCCTGTTTCTGCAAGGTGCTGTACTTGGCGATAGTAATTGATCCCAAGATCACACCATGTATTAGAAGTAGACATTAGCTTCAGTGCACGACCATAACACCTATGCAAATATAAATGTGAATGTCACATTTCTTTTTAATGTCCTAACTCAATTTGCATGTCATTAACTGCTCGTTTTCATACACTACCTTCCTCCCAGATGCAGGAGCTCACTTTTCTTTAGTGCTTGCTTTCCTTCCTTCTGACCTAGTAGCACTCCCAAGACACGGACGTTCACTTTGGATGGGGAGACAGCATGCAGGCAGGTGCAGGCATCACCGATCAGCTTCCAAAGGCAGGACACATCAGCTCGGTGCTGCAGGGCCCTACAAGAAGGAACAGGGTGGATCTCACAACTTATGTCCATTCAAGATAAAGTTCATTTCTCTCCTCACTACTTACAAAGGAATCAGAATAATTGTAGGTTTAACCCAAATGAAGACCTATTTCCTCAGTAAGGCACTCTGAAAGTTTCATACTAACCTTCTCCTACCTTCCCTGCTATCAACACCCTAACAGGAAACTAAGACAACAGGAAGGGAGAAGAGGGAAATTGGCTATCTTAACCTGAGTTCCAGAAATTTTGCAGATCTGGAGTGGTACTTTTCAACATTTTTGTTAGAATCAGTAGAAACCAAATAAATCAACAAATTACTCAGCATAATTAATAAATAAAAACTTTTTAATTTTTTAAACTATGTTATTTTTGTTTAAGCAACAACTATTACAACAAACTTGATAACTCCTATTTAACTGAATATGATAAACTCTGTATTTTGCTTTTAGACCTTCCCTTAAACAGATCAGTAAATGTATCAAACATATTTGATGAGCTACATGTTTTTAGCACTCTAAACACGAAAGTATGAAGACACATTTACAGAGGGAATAGCTGAGTGAACATAAATGCTCCAAAACAAATAGCTTTAATTAATTAATATAGAGGACACTTAGAATCAGAAAAATCTCAGCTATTCTTTACTATTTTTTGCTTCTTAAGATTTTATAAATAAAACACAACAATTTCATCTAAGCCAGTCACAAATGGCTATGTTACTGGCAGATGAACAAGCAGATGGAACATTTTTCATAGTCTCTTTCATTCCAGGAATATTGCCAAAAATCATCTTGCAATGTCTTCCTGAGAAGCAATGTTAATTACTACACTCGTGACTGAAAGTCCACGGTGAAGAATCAGGAAGAAGTACAATACTATTTGGAGCTCCTTTGCCGAAATAACAAAAAGTTCACTGTGTAAAGAAGAAATGAAAAAAAAAAAAAGGATAATTTAAATAAGCCTACTTTATTTAAGTTTAGTGTAACATTAAATTATGGAGGGAGACCCTTTTTGTAGTGGTAGAGACACCACTCAGGAATCCTTTATCTCTTCTGGCTGTAATGCCTGGCTCTGCTTCTGATTCCAGCTTCCTGTTAACACACATCTAGCAATGATGACCCAAATACTTGGGTCCTTGCTACTCACGTGGAACACTCAAATGGGTTTCTGAGCCCTCGGTTTCAGACTGGTAGTTAGGGAGTAAACTAGCACATCAAAGATCTCTCCCTCTGTCTTGAGTTTCAAATAAGAATATAAACACAGAAACAACAACAGCAAAAATTGTGGGGTAAAATAACTTGTCTGTGCTTATATAAAAATTCTGATAGTATGAATTCCTTTTAACTTTAAAGCTAAATATAAACTAAGGAACAAAATTTAAAAAAATATGATACAGCAAGTTCTAATTGGTCAGAAGTGCTTATAAACTTCAAAATAAAATTTCCTAGGCTCAGCAACATGGGACTGACACCACAGGTTCCCATTTACTTTTAAATATCAGTTCAAACAAAACATGCCCCTTCACAATAACTTCCCCTGTGGAAAGAATCATATGAGATCTGAAAGTCAGGAATTAAAATGAGATTTAAAAAAAGTTAAGTTTTTAACCATTCCATATCTTATTAAGAAGAAAAGCTATTCTGGAGCAATCAAATTAAATAGGATGCAGAAAATGAGGACAACACATTTGTAGTATATAAACTAAAATTGAACTGTGACTGGGGGGTCACAGAAAGTGGTTAAGAAATCGCATTTATTTTTAACATGTTGACTGCTCAATACCATGTCAATTAATTCCATAACGATGTTAATTGTTGCAGATGGTATATTAGTGCTTTTATTTGACCGGGAAGATACTCTGCTGACTCTGCCCTCAGACCAGAGAGGGTCTACCCAATAAGTAGTTGGACTTGTCTGGATTATGGGATGTTGGGCTCTATGCTTGGCAAATACTTGCAGGGAGGGAATTTCAACTGAACTTGAACTATGGTTATGCAGCGGGGTGGAGGAACCCACCATGGGGGGAGGGTGGGGGGGAGAATCCCAGAGTCTATGTAATTACAACACAATGTAATTAATGAATAAATTTAATAAAAAAAAAAAAAAGAAAGAAAATGAGGACAACAGAAGAAAGGAAGAGAAGAACAAGAAAGATATTTCCAGGCCAAAAAATCCAAGTATTCTGTGTAACCTTGGCGCATTTTTCAAATAATTTAGTATAAATAAAATGTCTGTAATAATTAATGAATATATGTATATATGTATCAAATCTACTCACAATCTTCTGACTTCTTTCTTATTAGACACAGCACTCTCTCCTACACAATCTCTCTCCAGACACACTCAAGACCGCTCACGTCCCCTACTCTTGAGATTCACCAGTAAACCACATACAGGCCCTGACGACTAAATGGAAAGCACACTGTGTAGCTGCAGTCCAGGTTCTTAATCCATCCCATTTCGGGGCCTCCTGGAAGGCAACACTAACATGCATTTTCACACTACTGCTCCCCAACAGCCCGCTTCTTCCTGCTCTTCCTGGACACCCAGCACACCAGCCACTGCAAGAGCACAGGTGGAGAATGAACACAACAAGGATGTTACATTACTTGGCTAGTTCTTCTGGCCTGACCTTCTAAACAGCCACATGTTCACCAGAATAGTCATAAGGTAACTTTCTAAATGTAGCTTATTGAAATAAGATAATAAACACAGAAAGAATAACACTTACCAAGTGAAATATTCCAGTGCTTTTTCTATGTGGTCCACAGCTTTTCCATCAAGAAAATCCACGAGAGCTGCTCTGGCCATCAGGAGATGGCATTCGCCCAAACCTACAAACAGGTCAGTTTGCAGTTGCCATTAAAACATATAAAACAAATACTTAAAATTTATTTCACATAAATCTACTGATGTTATTTTAAAGGGATCTCTGAGGAAAAAAATCCTAACAGTAATTAATTTTTTTTTTAAGTATGATCTTCCATGCACCTTGTAAGTAATTGAAATGTCAGGGTTCTTTTGGAGTAAACACGGACTGAAAGTTATAAAAAGCTGTTTACTTTCTAAAACCTCATTTCTGAAAATGGAAATATTACCTAAATGTTACTCTTTATCATATTACTATTTATGAAATTGCTGTGAAGCAAAATTTGATCTTTTTAATTAAAATCTGCATAGCAAATTGTAAGAATTAAATGAAATCAAATGCAAATACCTAGTAAACATTTCATAAGTTAGAGTTCTCTTGTTCTTGAGGAAAGACCTATATAATATATAGTCAGACATAGTCATAAACAATGTAGCTACATATGGTTGGTGATATTTTACTTTATATCACTAAAAAGAATTCATTAAGAAGGAATCTAGATATCTCTAGGAGGAACTGAAATCAACTTACATAACTAGAAAATAATGCAAGCTGCTTATAGATTTAAAAAATTTAATATGCATACAATACTTCAGTATGCATCAATATTTTAAGTGTTATTCCATATCTTACAATAGTTAGAAAATAATGAAGATATTCTAGCAATTTAGTGAATTATCAATGTAAGATGAAGGAAAACTTTTAGATTCATAGCGATCATATTATTTGTCTACTACTTTTCATTAACTTATGGATTTGATCTTTTATATTCAAATCTCCATAAGCTATACTATAAAAGGTTCAGACTGGATGCTTGCTATTAACTAAAGAAATCTGTTTCACATTATTCAACACATTTAGGTAGGAAACTGACTCAGGCAATTTACAGCTCAATTTTACAAAAGTCAAAGAAGCTATTAACATCAAATTACCTTTCAAAGCAGGCACATAATCTTCTTTCCTTTTAATGATCAGCTGGTATTGAGCTATAGCCTCCTTGTATCTGCCTAGGATTTGTTGTATTGCTGCAACCTTAAACACACTGTATACGGATTCTGGGTTCAGCTCACTGGCTTTTGTGAAGGATTTCAAGGCCGTCGTATAGCTCCCTCTGCTTAAGTATGCTTCTCCTAATGACTCCCAACAATTAAAGTCCTTTGGGTCTGCCCTTAATGCTGCCTGTAAACTAAAAAGTTTGAGAAACAGTAAGAGATCTGGAAAAAACAGAACCATGTTTCACAACTGATACTTCTACATAAATCATTTAACTGAATCACACAGATTCATGGCTACTTCTACTTATTGAAGCGTTACAAAAAATGGGTGTACCTTTTCCTCTTATGAAGAAAAAATTTTTAATACTAAGACATGTTATAACAACTTCAGGATAAATTAGAACAAAATACTCATTTGGAAAAGTGATGAACAGAGTTTTTCTCCCTTGATTATCCAGAACTCCAGTTTTCCTTTGTGTTGACATAGGTATGTGTCCACATACCTACCTATGCTGCTTCACTGGTTTACAAAGCTCCACTCCTTCTACCAAACAAAAGCATCACAGCTCAAATACAGCAATGACAGGTATCAGGGGCAGTGCTGTGGTGCAGTGCCAGCTGAGCTGCTACTTTCTGACACGAGCACCCTGTGCTGGAATGCCAATTGGATTCCTGGCTGCTGTCCTTCAGATCCAGCTTTCTGCTATTGTGCCTAGGGAAGCAGGAGATGACGACCCAAGAATCTGGTTCCCTGCCTCCCAAGTGAGACACCAGGATGGAGTTCTAGGCTACTGGCTTTAGCTGGCCCAACCTTGGTTGTTGTAGCCATTTATGGAGTGAAATAGCAGATAGAAGATCTCTCTCTTTCTCTCTCTGCCTTTCCCTGTCATTTTCAAATAGATAAACTTCTCTTTTAAAAGATGTATTTATTTTTATTGGAAAGACAGATTTTACAGAAAGAGGAAGATACAGAAAGATCTTCCATCCATGGGTTTACTCCCCAAGTGGCTGCAATGGCCAGAGCTGAGCCAATCCAAAACCAGGAGGGAGCCAGGAGCTTCTTCTGGTCTCCCACACAGGTGCTGGGTCCCAAGACCTTGGGCCATCCTCTACTGCTTTCCCAGGCCACAAGCAGGAAGCTAGTTGGGAAGTGGAGCAGCCAACACATAAACCAGCACCTATAGGGATCCTGGTGCATGCAAGGCAAGGAAGCACTTGATCACTAAGCCATTGTGCTGGATCTTAAATAAATAAAACTTTTTAAAACAATGTCTTTAAAAAAAACAAGAGTAACAGGTATCCTAAATTTCTGATGAAATTCCACTTTCAAAAAAATTTTCCAAATGTCTATATTCCAGATAGTAACATGTATCAGAAGTAACACTACCTTGAAATATATTTTATTTACACTTAAATACACAGTCCAAACTAAATGACCACAATTATTCATACACGAGCTCCTCAAAATGCCCTTCAAGCTGCCAAACATTTTCCTTGCCAAAAAGAATGCATGTCAGTGATATGAAGACACATGCCTCAGCTTTTTATCTTTGCTTAATTTTCTACCAAGAGGGGCCAGTACCGTGGCATAGCAAGCTAAGCCTCCACCTGTAGGGCAAGCATCGATATGGGTGCCAGTTCAAGTCCTAGCAGCTCCACTTCCAATACAGCTCCCTGCTAATAGCCTGGGAATGTGGAGGAGGATGGACCAAGTCCTTGGGCCACTGCACCCATGTGGGAGGTCTGCAAGGAGTTCCTGGTTTCTGGCTCTGGACTGGCCCAGGCCCAGCCGTTATGGCCTTTTGAAGAATGAACCAGTGTATGGAAGATCTCTCTCTCTCCTCTCCCTCTCTCTTTGTAACTTGCCTTTGAAAGAAAAAAGAATCTTTAGAAATAATTTTCTACTGAGAACGTGCTATGGGAACTAACAAGGCTTCAGTTCAAAAAGTCTTCCCTCAACTGTCTATCTCCTCAACAACAGGACATGTTTTAATCCATCTGTACAATTCCACTGCTTTTTGTAATTCCAGACAATAAGCTCTATTCAACCACAAATAAATTTTGCTTTTCTTCTTCTGTTATAGCCTGTTAAGAGAAACTTTTATAGCTCATTTTGAGTATAAATGAAATCTAATTTATTCCACCATTACACTGTCAAGAAGAGTTTAAATATAATACGTTGCCTTACTCAGCCACTGCTTGAGAATGTTGACCCGCTCTCAAATAGTACAGTCCACGCCTAAGCCAGGCCCACTTCGCTGTTCCAGCACCTGCTTTCTGAGTTACTGCTGTTAGGATAGCTAGGGCCGTTTCCTGAGAACAGCAAAACACTAATGTTACAGACACTGAAGGTCATAAAAATCCAGAACATTAAGTACCCAAGCACAGCTTCATTTCCCACTTCTGATGTTTTTAAACCTCAACTTGTAAACATCAATCCATAGTTTCAGTATTAAATGACGAGTAATTTATTATCTATAATAAAAAAGAAAATTGACTCCAAAAAGAGTGGTAAAAAACAAAATTCTTATTGTGACTACAAAGAAAAGTGAAAACTAATGGTAATGCCAACAACTGTTCATACAAAGGACCTTTCTAATCTTTAAGGATAAAAGACAAAAAGGCAAATGTGGTTACCATGTCTTCAAGCTCCACACTCAGGTCAACTGCAGCAGCTCCCGCTTCACTATCCGCTTTGTCTAATTCAAAAGCTTTCCTGTAACATCCGCGGGCTCTGTTTTTATCTCCAACCACGTCTCGGTAATAATGACCCAAATAGCAGAAAGCCTTGCCCATGTATGTATCCAGTTTTGCGGCCTTAGAAATAAGTATTGATAACAAAATGTTGAGAATTCATCTGAATGAGTAATAAAGCCAGTGTCAAAATGACAAACATCACATATTTTCTCTTTCTGTGGAAATTAGCATAGGATATAAAAATTGTATGGAAGTCATATCACTCCGTGTACAGTTGTCAAGACTGCTTCATCGACTCAACTGCATAAAAGACAATTTATATACTTCCCCCCATGTTATGATAATTGTCATGAATTTTTCACTTGGTAAAATTAATAACTTTTTCAAAAAAGATAAAGTGCACAAATGATAGATTAAAAAAATACAGAATATAGACCAAAAGGGACAATTTTATTAAACATATAGAAATTTGCCAAAACATTCTGATATAAAAGACATGAAATCTAATCTGGCCCTCATTGCTTAAGCACACTATGAAAATATTATTTCTTTTGTATGGGAAATATGACTAGAACTATTAATAAATTAACCCACTCATATGAATTCAGATAAGAATGTAAGACATGTAGATGTTTAACATCTAAAAAGCATTTAAACATCTAAACTCATGTGCCAACAAAAGTGCAGCATAAATCACCTTTAAAAAACAATTTCTAAAGATAAATGTTTCATTTCCTAACATATATAATTTTAAAAATCAACTTTCACATTTAATTTCATCATTAAAATCTCCACAATTTTCTCATTAAACCTTTTATGTGTCAACTGAAACACAAAAACAGTTTAGTGAAGTCACTTCAAGTACCTAACTTAAATGATCATGATGTATGATTTTATGGTTAATCCATTTCAACTAAAAACTGAAGAAGGGCATTTGTCTTACCTTTAGAAAGTAGGTAAGAGCCTTTGCTTTATCTTTTCTTGTTTCTTCACTCATGAACCAATATGTTAGCCCAAGTTGGTAATGATATTCAGCAACATCAGCAGCCTTCTCCACTGCTGCCTGAAAACTAAGTCACCAAAGGAGAGCAAAGGGAATGTATTTTTAACATAATATAAAATAGGGGCCGTGGCATACGATGCCATCCACAGCTGACGGTTGGTGGCAGGGCATGGGCTGTGAACCACGGGCCATGGGGAGGGTAGGCAGACCCACTGTGTGGCTGCAGGGAGTAGAAGCCACAGGATGGAGGTGCAGCTCTTCGATCCTCAAGAGGTGTAGACATGGCCAAGTCCAAGAACCACACCACACACAACCAGTCTCGAAAGTGGCACAGGAATGGCATCAAGAAGCCCTGATTACAAAGATACGAGTCTCTTACAGGGGTGGACACAAGAAGGGCCTGAAGAAGGTGCAGGCCAACAATGCCAAGGCCATGAGTGCCCAGGCTGAAGCCATCAAGACCATGGTCAAAGCCAAGTAAATGAAGCCCACCATCCTCAAGGAAGTCAGCCAAAAGCTTGATTGATTTGCCCATATCACCCACCCCAAGCTCGGGGAGTTTGCTCATGCCTGCATGGCCAATGCTGTCAGGCTGGCCTGGGCAAAGGCCAAGACCAAGCCTCAGACCAAGGGCAAGGCCAAGGCCCAGATCCAGCCCAAAGCCACAGCCCAGGCTGCACCTGCAGCACCTGCTCCAGCTCAGCCTGCTCCTAAAGGTGCTCTGCCCCTCATGAAGGCTCAGTAGTGACAGCCTCTGAGAGCCACTGCAGAAACAGAAGAACTGGTATGACCCTTGGGCTGCTAGTCTCCTGTGCTGTTTGTACAAATAAACATGAGACAGGACAAAAAGTAATATAAAATACACAAACTCATATGTAAATGGTTTTCATAAATTATCTCATATTGTGTGTATATGTGTGCATATGCATGTGTCGATAATGTATAAAACTTAGACTGTGAATTGAAACAAAATTTCAGGGTCAAGGATATCAAACTAGAAATAAACCATTCCTTTTGGATTTAGATAAGGAGAAAAAAATGTTTTTGAAGAAGATCTTTAAAAAGCACACTGGTATTTTAGTACTACCATGTGCAAAATGTTCACAGCATAAAATAAACAATGCCCTTGTTTACTGAACACAATGATCAGCTAATTTGATTCAAAATCTGAGAATTTTTATAGCCACATGCTAAGTACATTTTCTAAAAATAGTAAAAATTCAAGCCTACAAAAATCAAATTTGCACCAAGTCAGATCTTCCTAAAGCCCACTCATTTTCAATTTGAGAAGTCTATTAAAGTAAGAGGTGACTGGATCCAAGTGTAGTCTTACCATTTTTCTGCTTGGAGGTAGTCCTTTCTGGTAAAATGAATTAAAGCTTCCAGGGCATGGACTGCAGCTAGGTCAGGATAAGAAGAGAGAAGGTCTTCCATAATCTATAAACCAGACACCTGTTAGTTCCATATCCACACAGACAGGACTTAATTTTTAGAAAATACTCAGTTGGAGTTTAAAAAAAAAAAAAACCAACCTTTGTAGCTTCATCTAATGAGCCTTTGTTCAGATAGGCCAAGCCTTTGAGAACCAGAAGTTCTGGGACATTATTTGCATCGGAAACCTAGAAAACAATCATAAGGAATTGTTCCAGGTTTCCTTCAGTATCCCACAGCAATGCTTGTTCTAATTCAAGAATGATCACAGAGAGCAGGAAACTAAATGATCAAGACACGGAGGTCCAGAACTTCTACCACTATTAACAGTACATTCTTCATAACCTCAATATTGTAGAAAATTTTAAGTACATACAAAAAAAGTAATAAGACTACACTAGAATAATAGACTCACACGTACCCACCATCCAGCTATCACACAATAGAAGGCAATCTTTTTTTTATCTATCCCTCCATCCATTTCATCACCCTCGTCTTTGTGGATTATTTTGAAACACATTCCAATGTTGTCTTTTTTATCCGCGATCATTTCAGTGTCTGTACCTAAAAGCTGAGTTTATTTCTAAATGATATACACATTACCACTATTATACTTAAACAAACCCAACAGTATATACATCTTTAATATCATCAGATTTTCCAGTTGCCTCACAAAATATTTGAAAATGTATCTACTTTAATAAAAACCCTGCTATGGTGCCTACATTTCAATAGACTGATCTACCTTTTTCAATCTCCAATTTATAACTACAGGGTTCCCTGCTACCTCTTTCCACCCTCTCCTCACCCCCCGCCAACCTTGCTTAAAATTTAACTACTGAAAACTGTGGTGCATTTGTCATAATTTCATGGTGTGGATGCTGCTGAATATATTTTTATGGTGTTTACCATGTCCCATGATCACCCATATTTTCTATATGGTAGTAGCTAAATAATCTAGAAATTGATCTCACTTGGTTTTAATGTGTTGGGAAGAAGACTCCCTATGCCCTTGCAGCTGACTGTGTCTAGCAGTCTTTCTTTTTGTGATGGCAGCCACTGATCATCAAGGACCAGATCTATTAAAAATTCAGGAGTTGCAAAATGGTGATTTCCCAATTTTCTTATTCCTTCTTCTCTTTTAGATGGAATACTTGAACAAAAAGAATCATCTCCTCCTCAAATTATCTCTTATCTTAGGGCTACCCTAAAGAGCAGTTCAAATTAGCAAGGCAAAACAAAAGCTTCGATTTTTTTCCAGTTGCATCATCACAGATACACAGGTTTCAACACATTTCACAGATACCACAGCCTTCTCTTCAGGCAGTAAGAATCTTTCTATGGGGCCTGCTCTGTGGCAGTGAGTAAAGCTGCCACCTGTGGCACCTGCATCCCATAGGAGAGCTGGTTTGAGTCCCCAGTTTTCCAATTCCAGTCCAGTCCCCTGCTAATGCACCTGGCAAAGTAGTGGAAGACAGAAGATGAAGTGTAAGGCCCTGATCCCAACTGTGAGACCCAGCTGAAGCTTCTGACCCCTGGCTTTCGACTGGCCCAGTCCAGCAATTGTGGCCATCTGAGACGTGAAGCAATGGATAGAAGATCCCTCTCTCTGTCTCTCCCTTTCTCTCTCTGTAATTCTGCCTTTCAAGTAAAATATAAACTTTAAAGAGAAATCATTGTATGCCAGCTCCTGAGCTCTTCTGACATGTTTACAGCAGCCTTTTCACTTCCTTGCCTTCCAGAAAGCTGTCCCGGACTCCTCTGTAAACTTTCTCTCTCAGACTTGAACTCTTCCAGGTGTCTAAGAAACATTTTCTGTATTTATTTTTGTGAAAAAGTGGTTGGAAAGGTCCCTCTAAAGCATTAATGCATATTAATGGTTGGAAGGCAAGCAGAAATATACCAGAATAATTTTATAGAGAGTAGATATTTATTCTTACAGGATGCTGACAACTATTCTGAAAAAGCACACTGTATTTTATGCTATAATTTTAATTTTAGATCAAAAATATTCTTTACTTCACAAAAATCTTGGAGGTATCACATGACCTGGATAGTTCACCCCTTAATCTGGGGTGGGAACATCTGGCTGTGAAAGACCCTTGAAATCATTTGATCTGGTCCTTCCAGGACAGCCAATGGTGGGATCTGAAACTTAACATACCTAAGGGAGGCTAATTTTGAAGATGATGAGACAAATCATGTTATAAATATCCAATTTCCCATGGCAGAAAAAGTTCCCTATTGCTACCTTACAGGTTCACATACTACAAATTCAGTCCACACTGCAATGATATTGAGAGGTGGTGGATCCTTAAAGAGACAGAGTCTACTGGAAGGTGAGTAGGTCACAGGGTACAACTAACAGAAGGGATTGTGTCTTCTCTGGGCAGTGGGCAAGGTCTCACGGACTGAATTACTTTCCCTGAGAATGGATCGCTGTAAAGTGAGTTCAATTGTTTCAGCTCACAGTCTTGCCTCCTCTCTTACCATGTAATCTTTGTCTCTCTCTTTCCCAATTTCTCTCTCAAGTGCTTCCATCACATGATGCCAAGGGCCATGATTCAATTCAGGCAAGGACTCTCACCAGAAGCCAATGCCATGCTGCTTGAACTGCCCAGTTACCAGAATCCTAAGCCCAATAAACTGTCCTTTATATATTACTTGCATAAGGTAATTTGTTACATCAACACAATCATGCAAGACAGGTATATGTTGTCATAATCGATGACTACAGAAATTTCAATTGTTTGAACCACACACATTAGGAAATCAAATTCATTCTTTAAAAGATAAGTCTTTCTTTGAATGAAAGAAGCAAACAATATACTGTTCTAGGAGATTACAAGTATCCTTAATTATTCTTATCAATCAACCATAAATATTTTCCTGAAGGAAAAGCTTTAAATTTAAAATAAGTAGCAATCAAGCAGCAATAATCTAAGAGGGCTACAAGAAGAAGGAAGAATAAAAACTGAAAAAAAAAAATTGCCTCACATGAAGTCAGTACTTAACCAAGAGGCGAACAACGTCAGAATTCATAAATGTGGAAATGCGTGATCCACACACAGACATGTAGGGTGAATGGTCCACTCAGCTGTTAAGACACCACTTGGGATACACACATTCCATACTGCAGTGCCTGGGTGTGAGCCCTGGCTCAACTCGCCCAGTTCCAGGATCCTGCTAACCCACTAACTAAGAGGCAGCAGGTGGTGGTTCCCAGAGTTGGGTCCCAGCCACTCAGAGGAGATGTGGGTTGAGTTCTGGCCTGGCCCCTGCTCAGGTGATGTGAATAGCTGGGGAGAAAATTAACAGGTGGGAGATCTCTGCATGTCTATCTCTTGGTCTCTGTTTTTCAAATACATAAAATAAGGTACAAACAGAACAAATGCACACTTAAAACGTAAGTAAATGTGTGTGCTGGAGGGCAAGTGGCTATTGCAAAATACAGTCTAAGGGAAAGAAGAGATGCTGAGCCTACCTGGTCCAGCGTGCGAACTGCTTCCTCGGCAGAGTCACAGTCTGCGGCTTGAATCAACGCCTCTGCTTTCAAACGCAGACACAGATTCTTCTGCTGCAGACTGCTCCCAGATGCACCAAGCTTCTCTACATGCTTCAACGCTGACAAAATAAAGTGAAGGCTGAGTGAATGAGGAGAACCAGATCACTTTACTTATTTAAGGATGAAATATAACAAAATGCAGATACAAGAAGCATAAATTTCCAAAAACTGTACATGAAAAATACTTTAAAGCTAAACATGAATGCTTCTCTGAACTCCCTATAGAAAGATTTGGTGTGAAACAGGACATATTAGAATCCAAATACTGTATCTTTGGGGGTGGCTGGTGGCCCAGATTGTTAATCCTCCACCTGTGGCACTGGGATCCCATATGGGCACCAGTTCCAGCCCCAACTGCTCTGCTTCTAATCCAGCTCTCTGCTTATGGCCTGGGAAAGCAGTGGAGGATGGGATCCCGTACCTACATGGGAGACGAGGAGAAACTCCTGGCTCCTAGCTCCTGACCGGCTCAGCTCCAATCATTGTAGCCATTTGGAGAGTGAACCAGTGGATGACAGCCCTCTCTCTGTCTTTCCTTCTCACTCTGTAAAAGCTGCATTTCAAATAAAAATAAATATATTTTAAAAAGTCTGGGGCCCGGCGGCGTGGCCTAGCGGCTAAGGTCCTCGCCTTGAAAGCCACGGGATCCCATATGGGCGCCGGTTCTAATCCCGGCAGCTCCACTTCCCATCCAGCTCCCTGTTTGTGGCCTGGGAAAGCAGTCGAGGACGGCCCAATGCATTGGGACACTGCACCCGCGTGGGAGACCCGGAAGAGGTTCCAGGTTCCCAGCTTCGGATCGGTGCGCATCGGCCCATTGCGGCTCACTTGGTGAGTGAATCATCGGATGGAAGATCTTCCTCTCTGTCTCTCCTCCTCTGTGTATATCTGGCTGTAATAAAATGAATAAATCTTTAAAAAAAAAAAAAGTCTGTATCTTCACATGACATACACTGACTATCTTGAAGCACAATGATTACTTTCCAAAGCTGCTGAAATACAAAGCCAGCCCTTAGCCAAAGCTTCTTAGCAAACACGGCCAATGAAGGACACCGGATTGGGAAAGAGTCTGAACTGGAATGGACCAGAGCAAACTGTGTCTCCATGAGAGAGGCTAGGCTGAGCTGGGGTAGGAACAGCAAAACACTTCTCCTGATTTCTTACCATGACGCCTCACCCCATCACAATGATGCAAGCTCCAAGATGCCTAAGACTTTCCTCTTACCCATCATCGAAGGAAATCTCAGATAGATGAAAAGCTTGGACACAACAGAAACGCCATTGTGAAAAAGCAGAACACCTCCACCTGAGCCTAATGTGTCATAAACCCAATCATGGGAAACCTTGATTACTCAGGCCGCATAAAAAAAATGATACACTAATAGATGTGCATTAGTTTGGACTTTATTGAACCTCCTTAACAAAGTTCAAATTACCCAGGAATGTAAAATACAAAATGCAGGGCCAATACTGTGACACAGCATGCTAAGCCACTGTGTGCAAAAATGGCATCCCTTAAGAACACTGCTTCGCATCCCAGTTCCTCCACTTCCTATC
The DNA here is from genome assembly GCF_030435755.1 of Ochotona princeps. Lineage (NCBI taxonomy): Eukaryota > Metazoa > Chordata > Mammalia > Lagomorpha > Ochotonidae > Ochotona > Ochotona princeps. The sequence goes on from NC_080859.1 coordinate 11,256,405, forward strand.
CAGCTCCTTGCTAATGCACCTGGAGAAGCAGCAGGAAACAGTCCATGGACTGGAGCCCCTGTCAGTCACATGGGAGACCCTGACTGACTCCAGCCTCCTGGCTGTGGCCTGACTCAGCCCTGACCAGTGCAGCCATTTGGGGAGTGAACCAACAGATACATGTCTTTCTCTCTCTGTCTCTCCTCACTCTATAACTCTGCCTTTCAAATAAATGAATAAATCGTTTATGAGAACAACAAAAAATACAAAATGCAGCATCTAGGGTATGGAAACTACCATTCTTTGTCTTTTAAATTGAAAATAAACAGGGCTGGTCATGTTCGTATGGAAACCCAGATGTCACAAATACCTTCATTGCATGAAAGAACAGCTTCCTTGGGCTTATGAATTTTGACTTGGGCTTCTGCCAGATGATACCATCCAGTTGTGCAGAGAGGGCTCTCCCTTAATCCTAAAAGGATTAGAAAGAATCATACAAGTCAAGGTTTCTATGACTGCGTATGTGAATGGTCCCACTATCTACTCTCTAAATCAGGCTTCTCCCTCTTCTTCATTTCTCCTGTTGCATCAGCCACAAAGTCACACTAATTCCATGTGGCAAACTTTTTCTGCACATAATTTTCTTCAACTTCAACACCAAGCCACTTCAATTCAGACTTCAAGGATCTATATCCCAGGTCTCTCGAGTGCTTGCATCCCCAATGACTCACTTCACTGTAGCCAGAATATTTTTTAAAATACTATAGGATGTCAGAATTTTCCCCCAAAAAAACTTTTGAAGGATTCATTGTTCCCCCTCTGGATAATGTGCAAGCTTCTTAACAAAGCTTAAAAGGCCTTCTCTGACCGTACTTCCTGCCTGTTTCTGTACTCACACCTCATCTTAAATCTTGATTAACCTGCCACAGTTCTCTGAACAAAATATTTCCTCTTGTTCTAGGCTACTTCACAGAGCCAGCTTTTGGCTTTAAACATCTCTTCCAATAATTCCTTTCAGCCACTTGCCAGGCTGAATGAAACCTGTCATTCATATTTCAACTTGAATTTATCCAGAAATACTGTAACTAATGAGATTAAGTGAAAACCTTCCTAAGGCTTCCTAAAATTATCCCTATTTTTTACAAATAAAAACAAAAACACCAAGACACAAAGTTAAACTTTTCTGAGGTCTTGAGATTAGTCAGTGGCAGAGCTGGAAATCAAACTTAATTAGCTCCCTAATAAACTGACCACAGATAGGCACTTGTTAAAGTGAAAGTCAAAGAAAAATGTCCACCGAACGAATATCAGACACACTGAATGGTGCATGCTGTACACCATACAATTACCTTCTGATAGGTTCTGAATAGCAGCTTCATACTTCTTGTCTTGCAGTGCTTTGACACCTAATCCGATAAGGCCTGGACCACTTTTTGAATCCATTTCTAACAGTCTGCAACAGTATTGCTGTCCCTCCTCAGTAAGACATCCTGGAATTAAAAGAAACCACAACTAGCACAGACATGCAGCTTTCTGGTGCCATAATCTACAGCCTTCAATCTAAGAGCCACTTTATACCTCTGCCAGCACATTTTGATTCAAGCAACTGCAAAACTCCCAGAGATCAGCAAATGCAGACAATGTTAATATTTCAAAAAGAAAAGGATGCCCTTTCATCTTCTTTAATATTCCCTTCAAGTTTAGAAACTCTGAAACAATACCCTACACATAGTACTAAAACATTTTTTGATTCATGGCAACATCATTTTCATACAATCACACAGCTCAAGAACACTCAATGTGATAAATTACCTGACTGAATCAAATGCAAGCAAAGCACTTCCAATGGATACTGCACCGTGGGATAGACGTCTATCATTCCTTCACAGGCCGCCTTCAACCGGGCCGACTCATGAGGACACTTGAAAATATAACAGCAAGATAACTAAACTCCAACAGTTGTAAAGTATATTTTTGAATCTCTCCTGATTAGAAATACAGAAAGGTCAAATGGGAGTTTTTGAAAAACTACTTACTTTGGATAAACAGTGGATGAAATGTTTATAAAGCATTTGGTGATCCTCACTCGGAATCTTCTCTGACAAGTCCAGTGCATTCTCAAATGCAGTTAAAAGCTGAAACAAGAACACAAATAAAGCTACAGCATACTTAAATGACAAAAGTGACAAATGGTTAAATGCACATGACTTCCCTGTGTTGGTAGCCCAGCTCTGTGTGCCAGCATTCCCAACAGTTAAAAGTTAATTCCTACAATTATAATTATTCTTTGTGAAGGAATACAGTATAGTCAATTGAAAAAGACGTTTGTTTTATTTACTTATTTATTTATTTATTTATCTATCTATCTATCTATCTATTTTGGTAGGTGTGCCAGTTTCATTAAAACAGAAATTTCCCTGTTAAAAGTGACAGTGCGAAGTGCTTGAACAAGACATTGGCTTTTGGAAAGTGCCTGAGATGTTAAGGCTTTCTTATTCCAACTGGGGAATGTCTATTCAAACAGGATTGACTTACGACTTCATTTTGGCAGGCTCAAGACATTTTACTTATTTGGGTACGTGTTTGATATTTCGGCAACCCATAATATATTTTTTTAAATACTGAAGCATGGTACCATAACAGAAAAGGGAGAATAGAACACATTGATCAACTTCCCCAGCCAAGTGCTGGCAGTGAAAATCTAAGCAAACAGAGACTCTAAGGTGGACTATGTCAGCCAGTGGATTCTGGAGACTTCTTTGTGCTTGGAGTGGTGAGATCAGCAGCAATTCAGAATATTCAATTTCTTCCATAACCAAACCTATGCACAGATAAGCCACCATTATCATACAACAGAAACTTACTATCACATTTTTAGCCCAATTCTAAACACACTAACCAAAACATAGTAGATTCTCTGTAACTGTTTTCTGAATTACAAAATAAATATGTGAATGAATCAATAGACATACACACAAATGAACTTTCCTCCTATATATAGTCCATACTTACTTAAGTTAAGAAAAAGTCCACTCAATTCAACAAATACACATTGAGTAGCTATTTATCATAAGAAATTAAGTTGATTTTTAAATTTGCAAGAGGGGATAAAAAAGAATGATGGATGTTTTCCAATTATAGCTCCAAACCAATATTTTCTTAATCAGAACAATTCAATGATTGAAAATCCACACGCTAAAAAGGAATGCTTTCTTAATATAAAAAAATCTAATGAACATATTCTAAATTCCAGCTAAAGTTAAGTCTCAAAGTAATTAAACCCTGTGTAAGCATAAGGAAACATATCATGGAAAGTTTTTTAGGAATTCTAATGGCTTTGTGAAAACCAATTTTTACAGTATCTTTTTTTGCTACAATTTTTTCATTGATTGGTGATGGACTCTCAGGACTAGAAGAGAATGAACCTTGAACCCCTTGAGCACCAACTCCACCTCATGCAGACTCTTCATCTAGACTTTAAGAGAAGCTGCAGGCCAGTAATTCTGTCCTTATCAGGAAAAGCTTTATGAATTTAAAACTATGTATTCACAAGATAGCTCATCTGATCTATCGTACTTTGCTATATTATTACATTATGCCTCCATTTTCTAAATTCAGTTACAGGATGGATGTTCATGACATGCTATGAGGAACAATTGAGTCTGTACCAACTGCTGGGTCTCGTTGTTCTGGTCCTGGGTGCTCTCTGCCAGCAGCTGGGTCAGCTTCCGCCACAGCTGATGGAGCTCCTTGTTGTCTGCACCATCTTCCTGCCGTGTCTTGATCAGTCTGTGCCATGTTCGAGCCACCTGCAACACAGGACAATTAAAACGGTGTTTTTTCAATTACTCAGAGTGCCAACTAAACATGTAAAATGTGTAAACAAAAACATTTTTATCAGCTAAAACATAAAAACAGACAAAGCACAGAACTCCATCTATCATGAACTCCACAAACAATGAGCTGACTGGGCATGTCCACAGAGCCCTTAGAACAGAACGGCACAGCAGATACAGGGATGATGGCCACATGCACAATTCTCAAAACCTAGAGCCCCAGCTTGGCAAACACGACACCAAAATGCCTCACCCAACCCTCCGAGGGACGTCACTCAGCTCTGCCCAGTTTCAGAAAAGCTCAGATGTTATGTTACTTTAAATCTGAATTCTAATTTACAACCTTCCCAGCACAGTAATTGTATTATTTTTTTTTTCAACTTTCTAAATACCATACAGTATATTAACTTTAAGAAAAACTTAAAGTGAACAAATTTCATGTTTCACAATACAGATTTATTAGCAGAGTGATCCTCCCCACTCTATTTCCCTCCCATTCTGACTGCACCAGCCTCTGTTCATAACAGCTTTATTTAAACAAATGAGGACCTCAGAAATCTTCAACCAACCTCCAGATGTTTCTTTTCTTGGTGATATAGATCCACAAGTTTCTTACACACATCACACCACTTCTCCTTATTAGCACTTAAAACAAAAACAGTAACAATAAAAAAGATTTGGACTTTATTAACAAAAATAACTGCGTACTCAAAACGCTAAAATAAAAACATCCTAATATTATCAGACACTATTTCAAATTAGAACATAGTCTCTTGCATACTACAGCAAATTTTGCAAAACAAGCTTTTTGTAAAACAAATTTAGAAATACTGTCTTCCATTATTTGACTGAAAATAATATCAAAGTCCCAAAACCAATCATCCTTTTCCAAGTAATGGTATTTTGGTTTTATTCCAGTCACAATCAAGGGATTCCATAACAAAAAGTCAATTGTAATCCTAAGGAAATGTTTAGATTGCTTCTATTTCTGTACAATTTTTAGACAGTTTATTCCAATCCAAGCTTTTTAATCCAAGTCTTTCCCAAACATTCATTACCTTTCATAAAGATCCAGAAGCTTCTGGTAAACCCTGGGTAAGTCATCCTTAGCATTTATGTGATTACTTTTCTCATACAAACTTGCTAATCCCTGAAAAAGGAAGTCATAGTGATTATTCTCCCCAAAATATTTAATGATGTCCCATTTATTTTGCCAAACAATGTGATCATCTCCAAAGAAAACTTGTGATAAAAGAATGTCCTGATTTGCAGATGAAATTATGTACCAGGAATCTGCCTCCAGATAATGGGCGTGGAAAAGATTAAGTCAAAAATACAGATGAAAACTGCTGGCCTCCAGTGGAACCTGAATGACAGGCACAAAAGCACCCATCACACAACTTTTTTTGAGAATACATTTCAAGTGTTTCACAAGAAAAGAAATTCTTCATGAATTTTCTACACTCATAAGCTCTGTTACCTTGTGATACTACCTTAAAAATGTTTTCAGCATTAAGTTTTTAAAAAGAGCTTTATTGGGCTTGGCAGCGTGGCCTAGTGGCTAAGGTCCTTGCCTTGATCCCATATGGCTGCTGGTTCTAATCCCGGCAGCTCCACTTCCTCTCTCTCTCTCCTCCTCTCAGTATATCTGACTTTGTAATAAAAATAAAATAAATCTTTAAAAAAAAAAAAAAAAGAGCTTTATTATGAAATCATAAATGTTATATAAACAGCTGTTTTATTGTATGCACACAATGCAAAATGATCACCATAATCAAGGCAATTAATACATTATTTCTACACAGTTGCCATTTTGTATGTATGCATCTGTGTGTGGTAAGAATTAACTTAAGATCCATTTGACATGACACTACTTTTATGACAAACAACCACAAAAAATCCAAGTCATCTGGACAGTGTCACTTCTACTTCAAAGACCAGCTAGCCTAACCACTTATAAAAGCAGCCACTTCTGTTTCCTGTTACCCAAACCAAGTTCACATTTAGTGAATCTGAGACATATCCACACCTTCCTTTCAAAGTTACCATCGAGATATGCAGAAAAGTAATAAAAAAGGAACAAAATTGGAGAATCCAACTAAAAAGATTAAGAGAAATAAGGAAGAAAAAATTAACTTCTATTCAGATATAGAATTTTAAAATCTTATAGTATTTTAATTTTAGAAAACATTCATTTAATAAACATAAAGATTCCACATTCTACAACCGTCTTTTATGTGCACACTTCATTGAACTGAAGATTTATATAAGGACTTGGGCCAACCTCTACTGCTTTTCCAGCCCATAAACAGGAGGCAGATACAAAGTGAAGCAGCCAGGACATGAACTGGTACCCATATGGGATGCTGGCGCTTGCCAGTGGAGGTTTAGTTCACTGAGCCATCACATCAGCCCCATACTTTTTTTTTTTAATATTAGCTTCCAGGTTTAGAAGAGCAATAGATTTAATTTTCTTTCCCTTGCAACAAGGGAGGTTCTAGTGCCTATTTTAATACTGTTAGCTGTATTTGAAATTCACAAAAACATCCATGCCTGCAAAAATGGAGAGGCGAGTCTACATACCTGCCATGCAAGCAACTGGTCTGGTTCTAGCTCAGCAGCTTTCCTATAGGCGCCCAGAGCCTGGTCAGGCTGTTCCAGCTCAGCTGCGGCAAGCCCAATAAAAACCCAGGCATTATAGTTATTTTTCTCTTGTTTCAACACTGTCTGATTTAAAAAATAAACAAACAAAAAAGGAGTAGGTTATCACATTTTGGAAGCTAAAGAACACGAACACCACACAACAAAGCTCTGCTGAAAAGTCAGGGAGGCTGGGTGGATCCCTAACGGGGCCACTGCACAGCCTCTGTGTTGTCTGGCTCCCGGGACAGCAAGACAGGTGGGCTGCATCAAGGACTACCACGGGTTTTCTAAAAGCCGTCCACGTGACCCTCACAGCCGCCATCACCATTCTCAGAGGATACCAGGCATAAAGGAACAGCAACTACCCCACATTCTTCCAACCTTCACGTTTTTCTTATGCTGATGGTTTAGACAGATTTTTGTCTCCACCCAAATAATCTTTCGGGCAGGAAGAAATCACAGGATAGAAAAGTGAATTCACCTCAACATGACAATATCAAGTATGTTCAAAATAATGGTGAATGTTTGAGCCCCACTTGCCAACCAGACTAAAAGTTACAATGTGGAGATAGCATTTTCAGAAATAACAGCCACAGATAAGGTAAAATATAAACTAGCTTGAAACAGAAAGCAGACATGTTCTAGGGAAGCAGAAACAGAAACTAGTTGCTAAAATGAAATTAGCTTCTTAGGGACTTCCACTTTGCAGAAAAATAAGAACCACTCCAGTCACTGGACTGATGTACATCCACACAACATTCCAGGAAAGCACACTCTTCTTTCTTTCCAATAACACTGCCTCCCAAAAATCCCCACAAGGAGTAACTACCAAAGGGAAGCTCAAAATGCTGGGCCTCACCCATGCTCAGGCACCCAGCACCAAATGGCACACAGCTGCTGACCAAATGATAAACACCTTGGTCCATCAGTAACCAGGCATGACCAACCATTTGCCCAATCACCATGTTTCTAGAATCTGAATCGGATTTTTAAGGAATTATAACACTATGTTGAAACCAGGTTTGAGGTTCCAAGTCATATGCACAAGCCATAGCAGGCTTCCCCGCTAAAGGGATGCTTGGACCAAGCTGCAAAGCCTTGCAAGCAGACAAGCGGCTGAGCAGACAAACCCACAGTGAATATACCAAGACACAGTACTTCCTGAGTTTAAAACCCAGTCTCAGGCAACACTGTAAGTTACTACACATAAGCAGCTGGGCACTTCCACCTATTTTGTGTGGTTGGGTCTTTCTATGAACTATTCGGCAGAATTGCTAGCTGGATGAAAACCTGCAGACAGAGAAGGCTGTGTGCTGCTCTGTGCAAGACCAGAAACAGTGAACAGATGTGCCTCAGTGAAGCCTGATGTTTAAGGTAACAGCCTCGCTCACGTCCTTCCTCTCCTCCCCTCACTCTGCCCTCAGTGTGGACAGATAGGCCACCACCTCCTCGTTCAGGATTAGAAGCAGCATAGCCTCACATGCCCACCTGGGCTCAGTCACCACTAGAAATCACACACACACCCCACCAAGGGCATCCTCTGCCCTACAGACTCACACCCCCATAAGCTGTGTCTTTCCTCCGCCCTTGCCGGACTCCCTTCCATCACTCTCAAACTCTTCTTGGTGCTTTTTCAACTCCCAATCTGTCTTCTCAACTTTTCTTCTAACCATACCATGCTCTGTCTCAACTGAAGCTCGGACATTGCTCTATAAATCTTATATGCTGCCACTGACTTCTCTTGTCTTACAAACCATAGGACCAGGAGGTGAGGGAGGCACTGTCCTTGCTCACACTATCAGCAACACTCTTCTTCTCCCTCTTTGAAAAACCTTACATTTGAGGACCAGGCTCCAGCCACATCACCAAAATATTCTTCATATTCTTTCCATCTACCAATCTCTTAGACTCCTCTTATCCTTCAATAAATTCTACCTATTCCCCCCGCCTTAACTCCTGTATGGATTTGAAAGGCAGAGTTAGGGAGAGGAAGACAGTCAGAGAGATGCCTTCCATCCCAGGGCTGGATCAGGCTGAACTCAGTTCCTAGGACCTTCCTCCAAGGCTTCCACATGGGTAGCAGGGGCTCTAGTACTTAGGCCATCTTCCACTGCTTTCCCAGGCACATCAGCAGAGAGCTGAATCAGCAGGGAAGCAGCCAGGATGAACCGGCCCCCATGGGATGTCAGCAACGCAAGCAGCGACTTACTCTGCTATGTAACAACATCAGCCTCCATTCCTATATTTCTTGTAAGATGTCCCATTGAACACTGGGACCTTTCAGTTACTTAGTCTCTCATCGAAAATACAGAAGCAATTGAGGAGAATGCTCTGACCTTCACACTGCCAATCTGTGAACTCCACACTGCAAGGGCCTGTACCTATCTTCCGAGGAGGCGGAAGAGGGCTAGAGGTTCCCTTCTCAAGCTCTTCTCTCATCCTCTCTCACCTTCCCAAGAACTTCACTCGACCACTGCTCTTTATCTTCGAACACATTCAGTTTCTCCTCGATGATCACACAAAGAAGCATGAATAGAACTGACGCCTGACTCCTCAACAGGATTAGAATGTCAACATATCATTAAAGAATGAGAACTTCAATATACACTAACATTCTATAATAAAATCAGACAAAGAACACATTTGGTTTGAGAACTTGGCTTTGTTAAGTTACCAATATGAAGACAAAAATTCAGTGAGGTGGTAGTAGCTTCTATCACAAATTGTGGGTTATTCATCCGATTATTCGAATGGTTCCCGTACTTTGGCTTAATCACTTTTGTTGAATTTGAACAGTACATGATTCATACATGGCAAATTAGTAATGTTTGCCAATGGGTAAACATGAATTTATTGTGGAAGAAAAAAAAACACTGTTTACCTTACAATGCTTCAAAGCTTCTTTGTACTCTTTGTTCTTGATTGCATCTCTGGCACTTTTCAGAGCCGTCTTCACTTCCTTGCTGGACATTCTGTCAAGGCAAAAACACGGAGTGAACACATGTGATCGACCCAACCGGAACGGTGCTGAACAAGGCATCCATGATTTCTTTTTTCTGGAACATCTCTCGTCCAATAAGTACACAGCTTATTCCCTCATCTCTTCAGGTGCTTACTAAGGTGTCACTTCCTCAATGAAACTTCCCAGGACACACTATCTAAAATTTTCATCCTTCTATCTCCCTCCCTACAATCCCAAAATAATCCCTTGCCTTCTTCCTCTGCTTCATTTTTCTTCATAGCCTTTATCACATCTAATGCACTACATATTCCACTTATGAGAGTACATGAAAAAGTATGTGCAAAAGTGAAACTCCAAGATAAATTGTTTAAAGGTGTGTGTTGTGGCATAACAAGCGAAGCTGCTACTTGCGATGCCAGCATCACAAACTGGAGCTTCCAGTTCAAGTCTCGGCTGTTCTGCTTCTCATCCAGCTTCCTTCTCCTGAGCCTGAGCAGGCAGCAAATGATGGCCATGGCCCTGCTACCCATTTAGGAAGACCAGACGGAGTCCCTGACTCCTGACCTGAGCCTGGCCCACATATGGCTGGTGCAGCTATCTAAGGAAGCAGGGGGAAGAAAATCAATCTCTCTTTTTTTCTCTCTCTCTTTCCCTGCCCCCTTCACCTCCTCCCTGTCATTCAGCCATTCAAGTAAATAAATAAATATATATTTTTAAAGATCAGTATGTTTATATTGGCACCAACCGCTTTTTAATCCACACAGTGTTTTTTTTTTCATTCTACTCAATTTTCCTTTTATTGATGTTGCTTTTTGTTTTGTTTTGTGGACAGAGAAGTTTATCTGCGAAGTGATCAGGTGAGCAGGGAAAGAGGTGAGGGGACAGCACCTCCAGAGAGAGAGCTGGGAGGGGTTGCCTCTTGAAAGGAGAGAGAGAGAGAGTCACCAAAGGCTTAAGGAAGGGCCTTACGCTTCTGCAAAGACCCTTGTGTATTTGCCACCTGAACATTACATGCCTGGTAGGTAGGAATTTTTGTTTCTTTTTTTTTCTACTAAAGTATCCCCAGGACCTATTATCTGCCAAATTACAGATGAGAAATAGATACATGATAAAACCGAGCTGTGCTTCAAACCATCCCCACTCTCCACTTACTTGCCTAAAACACAGACGATCTTAGAGATTAAGAACTCAAAACTCATGCCAATCTCAACCTAAGTCAGGAATGAAATAATTTCAAATATGATGAAGGGATTTAAGAAAACATTCTGTTTTAATGCAAGTTTCTACAGAATTTTTGCCTTTTCTACACAGATGCAGTGAGTGAAAATGATGAATGCATGACAGAACCATACACTAACATTAACCCAAAAACACAGACTGGTAGATAAGTATTCCCTCATTCAATACTAAAATGTATTAATTTTAAACAGACTAGCATACATTAAGATTTCACAACTTATTCTTCCAACTCCATCAGAATGTTAAAGAAAAAAGCTGGGTAAATACAGTATTGAGTTGTTAGAAACTTAATGTTCAAAGCAGTAAAATGAACCAAAAAGACACATCACTAACATGTACACTAACACTCTTCTTGATCCAATGAAGAGCCACAGGTACAAGATCAAAGAGACTTTGGAGATTAGAGATTTAAAAAAATAATCCTTTTGACTTAAAGAATGTTAGTAAACAAAATGATACAAAAGCCAAGATATATGCCAACACATTTCACCTACTTGCTTTTAGAACCTAACATCTTACCTTGAAATTATCTTGGTATTAATTTACAGATGGAAGGATTTTGTTGCAGTCTACAAATCTTGATTAGAGTGGGTAATACCAATACTGATATTACATTAAGTTTTCTCAAACCAGTGATTTTGATTAGAAATAACCTGTACACGAAAAATAGAACTTTAATGACAAGAATAATTGCTCTAATACAATGAAAATATATGCAACTTAAAAATTAAGAAATCTCCAAATTAAAAAGGAATAAACAACAATTTAAAGATACACCTAAATGAATAAAACCAAACAGAAGACTGTAACCGTCTCAAGACAAAGACCACCGACTTTCTATGACTCAACATTTAAGGAGGAGCAACTACAGGCAAGGTAGAACGAAACAGCATCATGACCATATGCTTCCACACTAGTTACTGCACACAACATCAAAGAAACAGGAAAGCTCCAAAAAAAAAAAAAAAAAAAAAAAAAGAGAAGAGAAAAGGAAAGGAAAGAAAAGGAAAGGAAAGGAAAGAAAAGAGAAGAAAAGAAAAGAAGCTCCTGCTCAAAGGATAAAAGCCAAGAGACAGGCCCAAGACATACTTAAGTCATCACAGAATCTCACACAACATGAGAATGAATGGAAGTGTGACAGGATTTCTGAAAAGAAAAAAGTAAGTGGCATGAAATCATTAATAGCCATTAGATGGACAAGACACAACTGGAGGAAGAGGCAGGCATTTTGTGCTGCAGTTAAAACACTACTTGAGACAGCAGTATTTCATACTGGCATGTCTGGGTTTGAGTCCTAGCTTCACTCCAGCCCTTAGTACAACAGACCCTGGGAAGCAGCAGCTGATGACTGCCACCCACACGGGAGACCCAGGTTGGGTTCTGTCTTCCCAGTAACAACTGTTGCAGGCATCCACAGAGTGAACCAGCAAGTGCAAGAAACAACAAGAAAATTGGACTAAAACGATCAGGAGGAATTTAGTGAAGAACATAAAAAAAGATAGGTTTGTTGGGTGAAATTGAGCCCAAGGTAACAAGAGACCTTCCAAGTCAGACAAGTTGAGATTTACACACAGATGCAATTAGATAGCCATTAAAAACTTCTAAATAGATTAAAGGCCACTAGCTGCAAGCTTAAGGTTTTTATATCCATTATAAAGCTGTCTTAATAAAAAGAAGCAATAACCATACTTTCCAAAGTTAAGGACAGTCATGTTAAAAAGAAAAAAAGGCAATGAACGGCTGGATGTCTCCTCCAGCCCCGTCTGGCATGGCACAAATTCAGCATAACCTTCCACTGTGCTCTACAAAGGCTCCTCAAGACAAAACAACAGCAAAAATAATCAGTAACAGTAATGACAATGGAAGTATAGAAGAGGAGAAAAAATTCTCTTAAAAATCTGAGGGTATTTTGTGATAACCTATAGTCTGATATAAAAAAAAATCAATGTCACTGAATCTTTTTTCTGGAAGGAACTGGCAAAAACGAGTAAGTGAAAACAGGTTCCACTCAGGTGTTACGTAGTATTTGAGATGCTTACCTCTCATCTATTAGCACCACCTCTGTCTTCTTTCCAAACTGAATTCACACTCCTGTCCCATTTCCATCTAAATCAAGTAAAAACAAATAGGAGAAAGGGATGAGAGCCACAACTCTAAATCTTCTGAATCAGTTAACACTTCAGATTTATACTCCATTTGCATAACTTATTAAACATGAGAAATAACTATGTTTAATTTTAGTTTTTTTCCCTCCCAAAGAGGCACTAGTCATAATCTCCAAATTTCTGTATTAGTCTACAAAGAAGCTTCCATTAGTTAATAGATCAGAAAGACTGAGAAAAAAAAACAAACTCAAAATATATTGATGTTGATAGAAACAATTGAGTCAACAAAAGAATATCAGTTACTTCTATGCTATCATTTTGAGACTAAGCAACCAAGGAAATAAGGTACTTCTTCTCAAATGTAACCTTGCTACACTGATGTGAATCTTGTTCCAAGTCATGAGAGAATTGCAATCATGTAGTATAAAAAGTTGCCCACATCCTGGCCAAGGTGCTTAGTACAGTAACAAAGTCTCCCATATCCCACATTAGGGTGCCTGAGTGTAGAGATCAGCTCTTCTTCCAATTCCAGCTTCCTACTAATGAGCAACCCAGGGAGACAGGTGGATGGTGCCAGTACTCAGGTCCCTGAGAACAACAGGAAACAGGGACTGAGCTGTGGGCTCCTGGCTTTGGTCTTGCTCAGTCCTGATTCTTGTGGGCATTTTGGGGAGCGAACCAGCAAAATGGAAGATCTCGGTCTTTCAAATGAAATTAATTATAAATGGAAGATCTCGGTCTTTCAAATGAAATTAACTATAATTATAGTGACTCATGAATTATATGTTAATAAATTGGCTAATATCAAAAAAATCTCCTGTCTATAGGGGAGACTCCTTTTGACCCAATATTAAGCGATTACGTGTGCGTGTGTGTGTTGTGCATGTGTGTGAGGTTTTGTTTCCCGAGCACATAAGTTCCTTGCAAAGCAAAACTATTATCTATATTTTTACATGGTCTCAAAGGCGTTCATCACGCTGCAGAACAAACATACTTCACTACATGACATTTTGTACTGGAGCCACAACATTTAGTGGACTAAGGCAGACTGCTGCTTCCAGTCCTGCTCAATTGCACTGCTTACACAAGCCGGGTCAAGCCACTTAGAACCTCTCCAGCCAGTTTTCCTGCAGCCAAAGTGGTGAAAGTGAGGATTAAGGAAACTTATATTCAATACAAAAGCACTTGGCATATAGTAGGCGCTCCGTAAATGCTCGGTAAAAGTACTATGTGGGTGTTTAATAAGGTCTGTCCCCTTACTGTAATTTTAAAACTTCCTATGACAGGCACAGTGACAGAGAGAGGAGAAAGCTCCCAACTGCTAGTCCACTCCCCCCAAAGCCTGCAACAGCTGGTGCTCTGGCAGGCGGAAGTCAGGGGCGGGTGACTGAAGGCAGGTGTCCCAGGTGCACAGCAGGGACCCAAGAACTTCACTGATGGCCTTCTGCCTCCCTCCGGGGATGGCAGGACCCCAGGCAGGCCAAATGCCTTTCCTTAAATTTACTTCTTGCAATAGGGGGAAAAAAATCACTGGCCGTTATCAGCACTTAGAGTTGATTCTATGTTAAATACTTCTAGTGGCACAACTCCTCCTTTTCCTATCTAAACGTCAGAAGGATTAAGCTGATGTACAAATGGGATACCTGAAACCCGATAAAGAAATAGACATCTGGCTCCAGGTCCTAAAGCTGCTTCTGGAATTCTCCAGAGGAGTTCAGAAGGACTCAGCGATCATTCTGAGGCCAAACAGTGGAGTTCTGAGCACGTCACAAAGCACAGTATTTTCTCTTTTTTTCCCTCCTAAGACCCCGTTCCGTGTGCCTCCCTGGCCCTCCGAAGGCCACTAACCCCGCCAGGCTCTGCTCCGAGGAGCACCTCCAAACTTCTGACTCGGGCCCGCTCCTCGCCTCGCCGGAGCGCAACAACGCGCGCGGGCAAGACCAGCAGACAGGCCGGAGCCGTCCTGAGGGAAAGTGACCGGAGGGGCCTCCTCACGTCCACGTCGCACCTTGGACTGCGCCGCCCGAGGCCCCACAGGGACCCACCCCACCCGGCTGAGGTGACAGACCCGCCGCCACTGCATCGCCGCCCGCTCCGAGCCCGCCGCCACTCCCTTCTCGCTCTAAAGTCCCATGTCAACCACACTCCAAACTCTGCAAGAGAGACCAAGACCCGAACTCACCAGGAACAAATGCGGCTGTACTACACACCCGCCCCACCTCACCCCTCCCAAAAGAAGGGCTCGAGACTGGGGCGAGAGCGCATGCGCATTTCCCAGGCCTTGCCCACATGACAGGACGTGCCTGGTGGCCAAACTGGCGGCAAGAGTCCTCCCATACGCATGCGCAACTCTAAGCCTGACGGGAGTTGTAGTTCTGCCCCCGCTCCGGAGTTAACTGCAGTATGTAGACGCCCAGCTGCCCACTCCGGGACCAATTGGTGGGTGTCCCTGCCCTCTTCTCTTCTGCCAGGAAGAGGAGGCAAGCCCGTCCGCCGGCTGTCAGAACCGCGCCCCGCGATGCTGCTGCGGCTGCTGTGGGTGTCGGTGGCGGCAGCCTCGGCGCTGGCGGCCCCGGCAGGTGGGCAGAGGCGGGGAGCCGGCCAAGCACCCAACGTGGTGCTGGTCGTGAGCGACTCCTTCGTAAGTACCCGGAGGGCAGGGAGCGGGCAGCAGAGTCTGCGAGATCCCAGGTTACACTTGTACACCGCACTGGTGAAAGAGGAAATGAAGAGAGCCTATTTTGGTGCAAAAAGTATTGAAATCCATGCATAGTGTTTTTTTCATAATGCATATTTCCCATGGGCTCATCGAAGACCTTTCCTATGAGTGGATTTCAACATTTTTTTTTTACACCAAAACTCAGCTTACGTTTTCATTTCGCTTTCCATGAACAGATGCCATTCTCCTGGGTTTTTTTTTTTTTTTTTTTTTTTTTTTTGCTATCCTTTAATAAGCATCAAGCCCGTCTTGCACTAATGGCAAGGTTCCAAGCACCTGCCACATGCCAGGGTGCCCATCAATGGGAAGCTAGCTAAAAAGCAGGGTTGGGACTCAAACCCTGACACTCCAGTATGGGATGTGACATCCCAAATAGTCCTAACCCTTGTGTGGAATGCCCACCCCACGGAGAATGTTCTTAATTCCTATGTTGATTTGCCTTTCTCTTGATTAACCTAAAATGATCGAAGTTACATCGTCTGGATTTGCCTAGAAGATTTGTTGAAAGTATTACTTAGGCGATCTTCAAATTTAGAGAGTGGGCAGTGTTGGAAATGAACAAGAAAGATAGGAGAGCACTCCCGAAATGAAAGGGAAGTGAAATAAAGTGGGTTGTGCAGAGGGAGAAGTTGTTTTTATTGTTCTTTTAAAAAAAAAGATTTAATTTTTTATTGCAAAGTCAAATATATAGAGAGAGGAGGAGAGACAGAGAGGAAGATCTTCCATCCTATGATTCACTCCACATGTGACCACAACAGCCAGAGCTGGCCAATCCGAAGCCAGGAGCTCTTCCTGGTCTCCCACATAGGTGCAGGGTCCCAAGGCTTTGGGCCGTCCTCTACTGCTTTCCCAGGACACAAGCAGAGAGCTGGATGGGAAGCAGGGCTGCCGGGATTAGAACTGGCACCCCTAAGAAATCCCAGCGCATTCCAGGCAAGGACTTAGCCACTAGGCCACGGCGCCGGGCCGCTTCACTGTTCTTTCTGGGCAGTTCTCCAGCTCTGTGAACCCACACAGCTGTTTCCAGCTGAGGTGAGCTCAACAGCCTGCATACCCTACTGCTGGATGGCACAGGCATAGGGCATGACCTTGGCAAGGCAGCTCTCCTCAGCATGCTCGTTTATTCCTAAAAGGACATCACAGCTTTCTCGAAATTTCCAAAGACTTTTCCAAAATGGCTGAAGTGTCTGAGCCAAATAATATAATTATTTGCCTCATCTAAACATATCCCTGCTTGTGTGCATGTGCCCATGTATTAAAGTATTTGAAAATAGGATGACAATATAATGACAACTAATAATAGTTCCAAATGCAGTTTACTGCTTCTTTGTAGTTTTTTATTTTACCTATCTTCAAATTGATAATCAAAATACTGATATTTAAACTAATTTGTAATAATTCATCTCTCTATAACAATTTGGTATACAGTAAGATAAATCATGGCATACAGGATTTATCACTTCTGCAGCTCTAGCAAGCTAAGCAGTTGAGCCAATAAATTATTAAAATCAGGGCCCAGTACGATAGCCTGGCGGATAAAATCCTCACCTTCATGCACTGGGATCCCATATGGGTTCCAGTTCTAATCTCGACAGCCCTGCTTCCCATCCAGCTCCCTGCATGTGGCCTGGGAAAGCAGTTGAGGACGGCCCAAAGCCTTGGGTTTCTGCACCCGTGTGGGAGATCCGGAGGAGGCTCCTGGCTCCTGGCTTGGGATTAGCACAGCTCCGGCCATTGCAGCCACTTGGGGAGTAAATCAACAGATGGAGAGTCTTCCTCTCCTTCTCTCTGCAGATGTGACTTTCAATAAAAATAAATAAATATTTTTAAAAAGAAAGAAAAGAAATACACCTAGAAAAGCAAGAAATAAGTAAAAATATCTGTACTTACAATAATCTTGTTTGTGGAAAAATAAGAAATTTACCATAAAACTATCAAACTTATGAACTGCTTACCAAGTAAGGCTACAGGATACAAAATAAATATACAAAAATCATGCATATTTCTATTTTTCTAATTGATAATCAAATTAAAATTAAGCATTTCATTTAAAGTAGCAATGAAATACTTGGGAATAAATCTAACCTTTTTAACAATTTTTTTTCAAGAGTTACAGAGAGAGGGAGAGACAGAGAGGTTCTCCATCCCCTGGTTCACTCCCCAGATGGCTGTGTCAGCCACGGCTGAGCCAGACTGCAGCCAGCAGCCTGTAGCTTCATCCAGGCCTCCCACACGGGTGAAAGGGGCACACATATTTGGGCCGTTAGCCAGGAGGTGGAAGGGAGTGGAGCAGACAGGACATGAACCACTGCCCATATGGGATGCCAGTGCAGCAGGCGGTGGGTTTACCCACTATGCCACATCATTGACCCCTGAAGTGTAACCTTTTTAAAAAAAGATTTATTATTAGTTAGTTATTTGAAAGTCAGAGTTATAGTGTGAGAAGGAGAGACAAGTAAGAGATCTTTCATCTGCTGGGTCATTCCCCAGAAGGCTGCAACTGCCAGGGCCTCTCACAACCTTGTCTGAATTCATGTTTTTCCTGTCCTTTCTCTTTCTCCTTATCAGACTACCTTCAGTCTCACAATTTCCAGGACATGAATTTGCTACAGCTTAGTTTACCCAGATCAACTTCTCTGACCTCCAAACTCCAGTCTCCCTAACAGCCTACACCTTTGCTTCACTTTGAAGTCTCAAGACATCTCAAAAGTCTATGAATATCCCCTACTCGGGATTGGTTGTTTTGTTATCTTACAATGAATGTATTATTATACATTTTGAAAATATACAGTAGATATAACTCCAGGAGTGGGATATTCTTTTTTCTTTTATTTTTACTAAGGAAAGTTGTGCAATCTCAATTCATATCTCTAACCCTAACATCGAATTTTCAGACTCATTTATCCAGCTGCCCAGTGACATCTTTAGTGTTTCAAATCTTAATGTCTCTTAAATCCTAAGCATGGCTGGATGCTGCTTTTCCTAGAGCTTTCGCGCATCCCAGGGAAGTCTTACCCCTCCACTCTATCTGAAGCAGCCCTCTGCGGTACTTCTGTATGCCTTGTTTGTTTCAAAGCACTCGCCATGCTTATCCCAGCCTTTTTTTAAGCCCATATATTATGTGCTGCTCCAGCTAGATGGAAAGCTTCATGGGAGCAGGGACTCTGTACCCCACTGTATCTTCAGCACTTGCATAAGCCCTGCCCCATAGCATATATTTATGTTCCATTGGTCCATCATGCTGCAGAAGAACTGGCAAGAAGTCCTTTGTTGACCATATTCACATGAGTACAAGTGAATTGAAGCATTGAATTGTAGATATTTATGCATTAAATATCAGTAGCACCCTCTGTCCTTGATATTTTTCCTTTTGAGGTTTCTTATAATGAAGTCTTTTGCTGTTGTGAATTTTATGATGAAAGTTCAACAAAAGGGTGGGTGTTGTGGTGAAGCACATTAAGTCACTACTTGGGATGCCCACACTCCCTGTCAGAGTGCCAGTTTGAGTCCCAGCTACTCCATTTCTGACCCAGCTTCCTGTTAGTGCATCTTGAGACAGCAGATGATGGCGCAAGCACTTGGGTTCCTGCCCCTGTGTGTGAGATCCATACGGAGTTCCTGGCTCCTGGCCTTGGCCTTGCCCAGCCCTGGCTGCTGTGGGCATTAAGGAATGAACTAGCAGATAGAAGATCTGTCTCTCTTTCTCCCTTTGTTGCTCCACCTTTCAGAAAATGGAGGTAAATAATAATGTTTTTATAATATAGTCAATGTTAGAGCCTGCATGATGGCTCAATGGCTAAATCCTAACCTTGTAAGCACTGGGATCCCATGTGGGTGCTGGTTCATATCCCGGCAGCTCCACTTCCCTCCCTTCCAGCTCCCTGCTTGTGGCCTGGGAAAGCAGTAGAGGACAGCCCAAAGCCTGGGACCCTGCATGTGTGTGGGAGACCCGGAAGAAGCTCCTGGCTCAGCTCAGCTCCAGCTCCAGCCTTTGTGGCCACTTGGGAGGTGAACTAACAGATGGAGCATCTTTCTCCATCTCTCCTTCTCTCTGTAAAATCTGATCTGTGTTTCTAATAAAATGAATAAAAATCTTCAAAAAATATATAGTCAATGCTAAATCTCTCTGTTCCAGGACGGAAGGTTAACATTTCATCCAGGAAGTCAGGTGTTGAAACTTCCTTTTATCAATTTCATGAAAAAACATGGCACTTCCTTTCTAAATGCCTACACCAACTCTCCAATCTGTTGTCCGTCACGAGCAGGTATGAATATACTTATTAACCCCAGAAAATGGCTACAGGTTGAAGAATGTTCACAGTTTAAAGCATTATAACAAAAAAGAGAAAGGGAGGAGGGAAAAAAAGGGTAGGGAGGGAAAAGGGAAATGGCATTGTGTTCTTAGAATTGTATCTACACACACACACACACAAAAGAATTGCATCTACAATCACATTGAATCTGTTACATGTTAATTAAAAATTAGAATAAAAAACAAAGCAAACAAAAATAAAAGATTATAACCAAAAGTAGGATAGTAATTTATATTTGGAACCTAATAAAAATTCTAACATCAGAAATAATGTAATTTTTAAGTTTTATTTTATTTTTATTGGTAAGTCAGATATACAGAGAGGAGGAAAGACAGAGAGGAAGATCTTCTGTCCACTGATTCACTCCTAGAGCAGCCACAACAACTGGAGTTTAGCCAATCCCAAGCCAGGAGCCCAGAGCCTCCTCTAGGTTTCCCATGTAAAAGCAGGGACCCAAGGCTTTGGGGCCATCCTCAACTGCTTTCCCAGGCCACAAGCAGGGAGCTGGATGGGAAGCAGGGCTGCCGGGATTAGAACCGGCACCCTTATAAGATTCCAGCACATGCAAGGCAAGGACTTTAGCTGCTAGGCCACCGCGCCGGGCCCAGAGATCATGTATCTTATTATACATATTGTGTATTGGTGTTGTTAGAATAAGTATCTTGTCATTTAGAATGGTGTCTATGGGAGCAAGGGAGGAAGAACTCAGACTTACTAAATTTGTTTCCAACGAAGTGGTTCAGTAAAAGCATAGGAAGAACTGTCTGGAACATCACATATGCCACAGAGTAGCTGGAGCTTTCTGGGTCTTTCCACAACGTGTCAGATCACACTATCCCTTTGTCTTCCATGGCAGTTCACATCTATCCAAAATCAGAATTATTAGGTCAAGCACCAAAGACAGGTTGTGGGTCTTACTCCAAAGCATTAGCTCATAGTAGATGATGCTCCCAGTATTGTTGTCTTACTAGTTAAAGCAAATTGTTAAGCTTCGTTTTAATCACAACTTGTTTCTCCACACAGCCATGTGGAGTGGGCTCTTCACTCACTTAACAGAATCTTGGAATAACTTTAAGGGTCTAGATCCAAATTATACAACATGGATGGACATTATGGAGAATCATGGCTACCGAACACAGAAATTTGGGAAGCTAGACTATACTTCAGGACATCACTCACTTAGGTAAATTATTAAGTATACGCATAGACTCTTATTTTGTGTTTCCCCACAGAGGGTGAAAGTAAATCTCTTAATCCTTGGTCTAATTTGGTTAAAACTCCAGCTTTCTTTAATCTTCTTAAAATATTAAAGTTGCTAATCTACTGGTAATTTTGTTTCTTTTAAACTTTGAAGATCTTGAAATAGTGTTTGTAATATGTTTAACCCATGATTCAATGTAATGAAGGCTCCATTTTATCAGGGCTATTTTATTCTTCCTTTTACAGTCTGTTCTTTAAACCATCATGTTCTGCTCACCTGCCTTTTTCAATTCTCTCCAACATTAGTCTGTTGAACATTGTTCTTCCTTCCACTTCACTGACTCCTCAAAAACCAGGCAGCCAGACATGGTGATTAATGTGCAAGGTCTATGGGCCCGGCGGCGTGGCCTAGCAGCTAAAGTCCTCACCTTGAATGTCCCGGGATACCATATGAGTGCCAGTTCTAATCCCGGCAGCTCCACTTCCCATCCAGCTCCCTGCTTGTGGCCTGGGAAAGCAGTTGAGGACGGCCCAATGCATTGGGACACTGCACCAGTGTGGGAGACCCGGAAGAGGTTCCAGGTTCCCGGCTTCGGATCGGCGATGATTCACTCCCCAAGTGAGCCGCAACGGCCGGTGCGCACCGATCCGAAGCCGGGAACCTGGAACCTCTTCCAGGTCTCCCACACTGGTGCAGTGTCCCAATGCATTGGGCCGTCCTCAACTGCTTTCCCAGGCCACAAGCAGGGAGCTGGATGGGAAGTGGAGCTGCCGGGATTAGAACCGGCACCCATATGGGATCCCGTGGCGTTCAAAGGCGAGGACTTTAGCCGCTAGGCCACGCCGCCGGGCCCTAAATAAATCTTTAAAAAAATATATGCAAGGTCTAGAAACAGATTTCCTACTTTTAAATACTAGTTTCTCCTTTATTACTAACCTCATAGGTGTGTACCATGTAAGCTAACTGAACTTTATGTTCTTTGTTACAACTATTATATGAAATGTGTGTCAAAGTTAACTAGTGTAGCAGGCCTGAGACTTGTCCATGGAAAGGCTGGCTTGCAAGGGTGGTCCTTGGCTGGGTCCCAGGAGCTTGGATTCTGAGTGTTGCCACCATTGCCCACCTGATGAGGGAGCCCTGCCATGTGCCTGAACTGCTTCTGCTCTGTGCCTGGTGCTGGACACCTGCCTGCCTTTGGGAATCTGGAATGTGGATATGTGCGAGGCAGGATGTTCCTCCATGATCCATACCTCATAAAAATTTGGCTACTGAGCATCTGATGAGTGAAGATAGCATTTCACAGGTATGATCTCAATCTGATCCTGGAAGGATTCATTACATGTGTCCTTTGCAGCTCTACTTGAAAGCTTGTGTCCAATTTCCTCTGGACACAGCCTGCCACCCACTTTCTCCCTTTGCCACTTCACTGTGGATGCCGTACACTGATACATCTTTTTTTGTTTGTTTTTCTTTCAATTTACTTTGCAATCACAGGCTTAACCCTCCACTAAATAAGGACTTCAACAAGTAGTAAATAGAACAGAACATTATTCCTCAAGCGTCTAGATAAGGGCCACGAACAATAATGAAATCTCAAAAGGTCAATTTCACTCTTTGGTATATTACTTTTTCTGTGTACTCTGTGTATTCAGTACCACCAATCAGGAAAAACCTGCTATTTGTCTTTTGGGTACTGGCTTATGTCACTGAGCATAATGATCTTCAGTTGTATCCATTTTGTTGCCAGAGATTTTTATTCTTTTTTACAGCTGAGTAGTACACCATTGTGTATATATAGCACAATTTCTTCATCTAGTCATCATTTGATAGACATCTGGGTTGACTGCATATCCTAGCAGCTGTGGGAGTCATCACAATTATGAGCTCAAGTCTTTTAATTCTCTCTTCTGTCTTTTCAGAGTATCAAATGATGGTCTTCTTGTACCAGTCTGGGTATGTCAGTCACATCCATGAGCCCCGTACTATACAAAATATAAAGCACCATACTGGGTTCTCCGTGGCTCAACATTTGTTTCTCCCAGAGAACTGTCAAACAGATATTGATAATACTATTCATAAAAAATGCCACATTCCAACATTAAGGCCATGGGAAATTACTTATTTACTAAGAACCCTGGTTTCACCTAATGTTTCTAAAACTAGATGATTTTAAAAGTTCTTCCACTCTGAAAACTATGATGACAATGCAATTGAGTGGTTTATAAATTCCTGACATCCACCTGCCCCCTTTACCTTATATAGTTTATGCATATAAGAGGCTTAGGTTCAAATTTGTTATATCTTCTCATCAGTTGTTTTAAAAAATCATACTTAATGCATGCAATATTTTAACCATTTTTGCTTTCTTATGAATCTGTTTTGCCAGTGTATTCCCAATACCCTACAATGGTAGTTGTTAGTCAAAGACAGGATGGGTGCCCCTTCCTCCAAAGGACATTTGGCAAAGTCTGAAGGCATTTGTCCTGACACTGTGGGGGGCTCCTGCTGGTGTCTGGAGAGCAGAGTTGCTGCTGAATGGCCTGCAGCACACAGGTGGAGACCACCTGAGGAGAACCACCAAGCCTCAATGTCAGAAATACAGAGATTGAGAAGCCAAGTGTAGAATGATATGATTTATTGCTCTCACCAGCATGCTCTCAGAAATGTCACACTTAAAGCACTTGCTTGCGCTTTAAATACTCTTTGCTCTTCTATATCCTAAGGAATCAGACTGACACTTGGCCCCAGCATGGAATCAGATCCATTGTAAAGAGGCCAGCATTGTGCCAAAGCAAGTTAAGCCACTGCTTGGAATACTCACATCTCAGATGAGAGTAGCAGAATTGGAGTCCCAGCTGCTTCGCCTCTGATCCAGCTTCCTGCTAACGAACTCGGGAAGGCAGAAGATGGTCCAAGTACTTGGGCCCCTGCTGGAGACCAAGATGGAGTTCCTGGATCCTGGCTTCATCCTGGCTGAGACCCGGCTATTATAGCCAATGAGGAGTGAACTAGTGGATGGAAGATTTCTTTGTCTCTCCTCTATCATTCTGCCTTTCAAATAAAT
Organism: Ochotona princeps; assembly: GCF_030435755.1. NCBI lineage: Eukaryota > Metazoa > Chordata > Mammalia > Lagomorpha > Ochotonidae > Ochotona > Ochotona princeps. The sequence goes on from NC_080859.1 coordinate 11,280,466, forward strand.
AAACTAAAAAAAATCCATTTGACATTAGTATGTCAAGCAGGATTTTAATTTAGAGGTATACACAATTAGGAGATACCTAATTTTATACAGAAAAATTTTAACAGCACAATTTTTTAAATTTATTTTTTAATTGGAAAGGCAAGTCATATTTGTAGAAAAGAAAGATCTTCCATCCAAATAGCCATCAGAGCCAGAGCTGAACCATTTCGAAGTCAGGAGCCAGTAGCCTCCTTCAGGTCTCCCATGTGGGTATAGGATCCCAAGGCTTTGGGCCATCCTCTACTGCTTTCCCAGGCCACAAGCAGGAAACTGGATAGGAAGTGGAGCAGCCAGGACAGGAACTAGCACCCCATATGTGATCCTGGTGCTTGCAAGCTGAGGGTTTAGCCATTAAGCCATTGTACTGGGTAGTGTTTTTTAAAATGTTATGACTAAAGTATGATCCTTACTTAAGTTAAAAATATAACATCAAGTATTTGTAGTATCTGTTCAGCTAGTGTTTACTGAGCAACCTCCTGTGTGCCAGACACTGTTTTTGATGGTGTGAATATAACAGTAATCAAAACACAAAATTCTCTAATGACATGCCACTTGCATTCTAATGCTATCAAAATGAATTGAAACAAACAGCTGCCTTGTTTTTCGCTACTGAAAATCTAAAACCTAAAATCAAATCCCCCAGCATTTCATCTTACCCTTGCAATTACTTTATGTTCTCAGCTCCTGGAGCTTGTTGTTCCTTTGAGCCAAGTCACGACAGGCAATTTTAAATCCTCCGAAACAAATGATGAAATCAAAAAGCCCACTTCCAAAACAAGAGACTTGCTCTTGATAGCCTTGAGTTGTGCCTTGTGGCAGACAGCAAAGGGGAAACAAAGCAAGGGCTGCCAACACAACTCCTCCTAGTCACCCATCGGGCCTCCATGCCACCAGCACAGTTCTAGAGAGAACCAGAGTGATGAGGCGAGGACCAGCAGAACTTAGAGCAGAGACCCTGGAGTCCTCTCCCAGAGCCTCGCCCTGTGCAGCCTCATAGGCCTCTGTTAATATTACTCCTATCCACAGTCACTTTATAATGTAAGATATGATTGGTAACTTTTTTATATCTCACCTTCTTATTGTCTTGATTGATAGTATCTAGGAATAGCCAGCATTATTCTGACTCCCTTCTCAGCATGATTTTTGATGATAGTAGGAGAGCTTGCACCATTTTTGTTTGGTTTGGTTAACCAGAGCAGCCCCTGGGGACATCTGTGGATTGCTCTCAACCGCAATTATTAACATCGGTTTCTCAAAACAGTCCAGTGACAATTCTGAGCCTGCAGCCTCTCATTCCAATTCTTGGATTCTTTTTTCATTACTTACTGAGATTTAAAATAAATTGAGTTCAGCTGTGTATAATGAAGTGTCTCACCTACTTATGCATCTTACAAGCAATTTTTTAAAAATTGTATCACAGTTTGAACAACTTTTTCTTAATTCCATCCTTTTCTTTTTTTCTTTAAATTGAGAGGCAGAGATACCCCTGTGCTTTCAACAGCTGGTGCTGAGCCAGGATCCAGGTAGGAGCTGAGCCAGGATCCAGGCAGGTGCTGAGCAAGGATCCAGGTAGGAGCTGAGCCAGGATCCAGGTAGGAGCTGAGCCAGGTCTCCCACACAGGTGTCAGGAATCCAATGACTTGAGCCAGCACTGCTGCCAGGGGCTTGGTGTACTAGCCTAGCAGCTAAAGTCCTCGCCTCGAACATGCCAGGATCCCAGATGAGCGCCAGTTCTAATCCTGGCAGCCCCGCTTGCCATCCAGCTCCCTGTTTGTGGCCTGGGAAAGCAGTCAAGGGTGACCCAAAGCCTTGGGTTTCTGCACCCGTATGGGAGACCCAGAGGAGGCTCCTGACTCCTGGCTTTCGATCAGCTCAGCTCCGCCCATTGTGGCCACTTGGGAAGTTAATCAGCGGATGGAAGAGCTTTCTCTCTGTCTCTCCTCCTCTGTATATCTGCCTTTCCAATAAAAAAAAAAAAAAATCAAATCGGGAGGTCAGCACAATGGTGTAGCATACTAATCCTTGGCCTGTGGCACCAGCATCCCATACAGGTGCCGGTTCGTGTTGTGACTACTGCACTTCTCACCCAATTCCCTGCTTGTGGCGTGGGAGGACAGTAGAGGATGGCCCAGGTCCTTGGATCCCTGAACCTGTGTGGGAGATGCGGAACAAACAGATGGAAGGTCTTTCTCTATGTCTCTACCTCTCTCTTGGTATGTAACTCTTTCCAAAAACAAAAAGAAATAAATCTTTTAAAAATATGGAGCAGGGAAGATTATGGTAATAATAAATTTGTTCAGAACAGACTGGAGAAACAGCTTTCTATGACCTTAAAAAGAGACCCAGTGTGGGCAGTTGGAAGACTATATAAGGTGGAATTTAGACTTTAATGTTGGCCTATAAATAGATCTGAAAGTGTCTGTTTCATGGACCAGAACATTTAATTTTTATAATCAAACCTGGATGAGACTTGACTTCCTATGGGAATTGAATCAGATGTTATTTCTATGAAATTTTGAAAGCTAATAATCAGTTATGATTACTAAAGAACAAAATGGAAAATGTGAAATATTGAGAAACCAAGCCTTCAGCTATAAAATATCCATAATTATGAATTTTTGAATTTTAAAGTCTCTTTAACTGTTTACCCCCCAACTTGAAATTTTTGTAATATCTGCTTATACTCAGAAATTCATGTATTTTTTTTACTAGAATTCTCATTGCCATGCATAGTACTTTCTTTTGTGTGTATGAAAATTTTAAGTATAATCTAGTCTTTTCTAAATCTGAAGATATACCTTTTTTTTGTAAAGTTAATTTACTTATTTATCTGAAAAAGCAGTGACAGAGGAAGAGACACAGGCAAAGAGAGAGCGTGATCTCTTCCAGTTGCTGGTTCACTCCCCAAATGCCTGCAACAGCCAGGATTGTGCCACGCCAAAGCCAGGAAGGAGCAGTTTCATCCCAATCTGCCACATCAGCAGCAGGAATCCAAGTCCCAAGCTACCACGCACTGCCTGCCCAGCACGCCGGCAGGAAGGTGGGTCTGAAGCAGAGGCAAGCTTCAACCCCAGGCACTGCAACATGGGGAATGCAGATGCTCCATATGACACTTTAACCTCTGTGCTACAATACTGGCCTCAAAAGTATGCCTTTTATAAATCAGTCTTCTCCTCACATGTTTTCTAGACATTTAAAAGTATCTTTTCCCCTAAAGAACATGACAAACCTGTTTTGTTAGACTGTTAAAATTACTTGTAAGTATTAGGTCTTAAAAGAAAATGAAAAATTGGGCCTAGTACGATAGCCCAGTGGTTAAATCCTCACCTTGCAAGTGCAGGGATCCCATATGGGCACCGGTTTGTGTCCCAGCTGTCCTACTTCCCATCCAGCTTCTTACTTATGGCCTGGGAAAGCAGTAAAGAATGGCCCAAAGCCTTGGGACCCTGCACTTGTGTGGGAGACCCAGAAGGCTCCTAGCTTCAGGTCAGCTCAGCAATGGCCATTGTGGCCATCTGGGGAGTGAACACGCAGATGGAAATGAAGATCTTCTTCTGTCTTTTCTTCTCTCTGTAAATCTCTGACCTGCCTTTTCAACCTATATGTGAAATATCTACATTATTAATACTGTGATTATACCATCAGTAAAATGTATTATCTAATTTATTATTACTGTTCAGTGGAGATCAATCATAATTTTCACATCTATAAAGAAATCTATGAGTAAAAAAGATTGAGTAGTAGAAGCTACTATAATTCCACAAAAAAAATAGTTTGAACTAATAACATTAATGATTAAAATAAGATGTGTAGTGAACACATAATGAAGTGTATGTTGAACAGTGATGTTCCAACCTGAGTTTTTCAGCATTCTGTGACTCATTCAACTAAAACAGACTGTTTCCATGAGTGATCAGACTGTTTCCATGAGTGATCAGACACAGCGAAAGCAGCTGACAGCCTTGCATGTCTGTATAAAAATAGTATTGTTTCTCACAACTTTGAGAAAAGAACATTTAATGAAGATGAGTATGTGTGTGTACTCTCAAATTTGTATTAGGCCAGGACTGAAATTCACAAGGCCACTTTTCAGAACTGGATTAGCCAATTCAGTCATTACACCAGGCCCAAGCTCTTTTTAATAGTCTGATTAAAAGTATAATCTTCACTAAACACATAAAAATAAAATAGAAAGAAATGAGTTCAAAATATCCCCCAGTCAGGCCTGGCATGATAGCCTAGTGACTAAAGTCCTCGCCTTGCATGTGCCATGGTCCCATATGGGTGCTGGATCATATCACAGCTGCTCCACTTCCCTTCCAGCTCCGTACTTGTGGCCTGGGAAAGCAGTAGAGGACAGCCCAAAGCCTTGGGACCCTGCACTTGTGTGGGAGACCCAGAAGAAGCTCCTAGCTCCTGGTTTGGATCAGCTCAGCTCCAGCTGTTACGGCCACTTGGGGAGTGAACCAGTGGATGGAAGATCTTTCTCTCCTTCTCTCTGTAAAACTGCCTTTTATATAGATAGATAGATAGATAGATAGATAGACAGACATAGATACAGATATATAGATATAGATATAGATATATAGATATAGATATAGATATAGATATAGATATAGATATAGATATAGATATAGATATAGATATAGATATAGATATATCCGCAGTGATCAGTTAGAAAGCTTACATTTGGAGGAAGTTGTAGCCATTACTCATGGAGGAAAAAAGAAAATGCTTGGACAAGGAAGTAGGGTGGGGGGTGAACTAGCAGATGGAAGAGTTCTCCCTCTTCTGCTCTCTTTATTTCAAATAAAAATAAGTGTTTAAAAAAAAGATTGAGAGACTTGAATTAATTCATTTAGCTTGCGAATCCTCTAATAAAAAGAAGGTGTCTCTCATTTACAATTGAAGAAGAAATTAGCAGCTGTAACTTAGGTAACTTATAGTGAAAATGGTTCTTTCAATGAGAAAAAAAAAAAAGCTGGAAACAATGTAATACCTGAGACTGCAGAACTACAAAGTATACAAGAGAAGTAGGATCTTCAAAATATAAACATTTAGAAGCAAAAGGAGATTGTGGCAGCTTTGGTTAGAAACATTGTTTTCTTCTAAGGGGAAAGGCTAGAAAAGAAACATTCTTTCACTAAACATCCTTTTGTAAGGAAAGGTGGTCCTGCCATCCAGGAGGGAGACCCGATTGAGTTCCTGGCTCCTAGCTTCAGCCTGGTTGTTGAACACATCTGGGAAGTGAAGGAGTAGATGGGTGAAGGTCTCTCTCCTTTCTCTCTTTCCTCTAAGTAAAAATAAACTAAATTATTGAATTTAAAAATTAATGTGTTTTCACACCATTCTGATCACCTTACAGTCCTCCTGTCTTTTTCCCCCTTCAGTAATCGTGTGGAAGCCTGGACAAGAGATGTCGCTTTCTTACTCAGACAGGAAGGCAGGCCCATGGTTAACCTCATAGCTGACAAGACTAGAGTAAGAGTGATGGACAAGGACTGGAAGACAACAGACAGAGCAGTAGACTGGTTAAGAAGGGAGGCTGTCAACCACACTCACCCCTTCGTTCTTTACCTGGGCTTGAACTTACCACACCCTTACCCTTCGCCGTCTTCAGGAGAAAATTTTGGAGCTTCAACATTTCGCACATCCCTTTATTGGCTTGAAAAAGTAAGTGTGGTATGTGTGCTCCAACATGCAGGTTAACATTGTGTGTGTGTGTGTGTTTCTGGTATGAATTCATTTCTTTATTATCACTTTTAAAGAAAATCTAAAAATTTTATATTCAAAGTTGGCCAATAACAGACAGGTTTGGTTAAAGTGGCAGTTTTAGAAAACTAAAATAAATGTTAAGACGCAGACACATGCTTCTGAACTGACTAAAATGTATGTGATGTATCTAGGAAGTGAAGATGAGAGCCATTCTTTCGGTGATACAGGGATTCCTTGCTATGCAGTCTTTCCTGCCTGGGAAAGCAGGGGGCGATCGCCCGAGTACTTGGGTCTCTACTGTCATGTGGGAGATCCTGAAGAAGCTCCTGCCTCCTGGCCATTTGGGGAGTAAACCAGTGGATCTCTCTCTCTCTCTTTAAATAGATCCTAAAGTGTATATGTGTGTGTGTGTGTGTGTGTGTGTGTGTGTGTGTGTGTGTGTGTATATAATATATATATAATCAAAGATCTAGTCTCAAATATTTTGTCAACACTGTAGATAGATAGATAGATAGATAGATAGATAGATAGATAGATCTCCAAGTTATATTTGTTTCTAACAGTCAGTTGGCAAGGTGGTTAGATACTGCCATTTTTGCTAATGTAATACTGTGCTAAGGGAGTTCAACTTCTTGGGCTGTTGACTTTGAGGTTCTGAATCGGGCACACACCCTTGTGTTACAGTGCCCCACTCTCCTGAAGGAATGAATTCTCATAGAGAAGGCGAGCTTGGACTGGTTCCGGCTTTCCTGGACTGCAGGACTAACACAGCTCACACTGTTCAGTGACATGTATACTTTTTCCTATCGCTCTAAGTAATTAAACCATATATATATTTCACTGTGCGTACGTGGGAGAAGCCGAAGAATATTTCTGATTTGCTAAAATAACTAAGTTTGTTCTCCCTTTGTAGGTATATCATGACGCCATCAAAATCCCAAAGTGGCCGCCCCTGTCAGAAATGCACCCTGTAGACTATTATTCTTCCTACACAAAAAACTGCACCGGGAAGTTTACCGAGAAGGAAATAAGGAACATTCGAGCATTTTATTACGCTATGTGTGCTGAAGCAGACGCCATGCTTGGTACGTGGTCTAACTAATAAGCCATTACCTGAAAAAAACAGATCCTCTTTCACCAACAAACTGTGTTTGTGCTTGTTGGTGACTTGCATGAGCAAACTCAATACCCCCTTGCAACAGCGGCTTAAATGCTTCAGAGTTAGAAGTCTTTCAGAATCTGGACATGTCTAAAAGTAGGTAGCTTACGGTATTAGCAGAATACAGTACCCTTTCTTAGTTATTAAGGCTCATATTTCTAAGTGCTCATATTTGTTCAAATATATGATATTTTAGCAAGTGAGGCTACTAGTGTGCTACAAGGATGCTGTGGAGAGGAAAGGGACGAGGCACGAGAAGACCAGTTAGGAAGCAATTGCAGTTGTCCAGTTGGAAGGCCTCAGTGGTCCCACATCCATGACTCATTCCACAGAGCAGTGGCTGTCAGGTTTTCACAAGACTCAGAATCCACTGGGTTTCCTAAACCAATAAAGACTGGCACCCAAGGTGCAAGCCAAACTGGACTGTGCTCTACTGGGCCTCTCGTCATTACAGTGGGGAGCAAATCTGGAGACAGAGTCAGGGACTGGTCAGAGGAACTTGACTATCCAGTTACTCTGTAGCCAAGAATGTGCCCAATCACCCTCTCGTAGTCTCTACCCTGCCTGCAGCCCAGCTCCCAGGGTAGAATTCCCATACCCCTCAGCCAAGTGCATGAGCTCTGGTGGCGACTAGGCCTGCTCTTTCCATCTGCTGTTGCACGGAGACTGTGCTCCAGTCTTTGTAGCACTGGAGACATGCATAAGGTGGAAGGTCAAACCTGACTTGGGCAGAAGACATCCCGACACACTGTTGTAAAGACAGAGCATATAAAGCATGCTCCCCAGAGGTGCCAGCATCCCCCGGGATAGTGCATTTTCTCTTCTCTCCATTGTCAACTGGCAAGCATGGATATGAAGCTTGATAATATTCAGATGTTAAGATGAACTTCTGTAGGGTAGAGTTGTTATATACTCATGCAATAGAATAAAACATCATGCAATGCCCCACATTGGGGACCTGAGATGGGTGGGAGTCTGGGTGGGGCTTCTCCCTTTATCTCCGCCTTCACCCCAGATACAGAAAAAAAATGTGGAAATAATAGTCTTACCCACTTTCCTGTAGCCCTTGAATCTTTGTGCCCTAATTAACTATGTAAAGATTGTCAAAAATAAAAGGAAAAAATGAAAAAATGAAATGAAAAAAAATGAAAAAAAAAAAACGCTACAAGATCTCTCTTGGTTTCTACTGCAGGTAAAATTATTTTGGCTCTTGCCCAGTTAGACCTTCTTCAGAAAACTATCGTGATCTATACCTCAGACCATGGGGAACTGGCCATGGAACATCGACAGTTTTACAAAATGAGCATGTATGAAGCCAGCGCCCATGTGCCACTTTTGATCATGGGACCGGGAATTCAGGCCAACCTCCAAGTCAAAGATGTGGTTTCCCTTGTGGATATTTACCCTACCATGCTGGGTAAGTACTGTGATTTGTGGTACTGCTGGAGAATGAACAAGCAAAGGAATCACAGGTCCTGCTAACTGACCAATAACTGAGCGATTCTTTTAACTGTGAGTCAACCCATATTCTGAAAAACACATAGACTCCTCCCCACCCTCCTGTGGCTTTCATTTAGCACCAGCATGTCCCCTTCCAAAGACTCAACAATCAGGATGTGATTATCAAGTAAATCACCTAAGATAAGCTCATTGGTTTCCAGAAATTATTTGTACGTCATTTGATTCTCTACCACCACCTCCCTAAAATAGAAATGTTGACTTTCTGGATTAATCTGTCTACTCTGAAACTACTAACTTATGTCAGTGTTAGAATCCAACTCCTTTAAACTGATCGTATGAACATAATCTCCTTTCAAGAGTGCTGTGTGTTTCAAAAAACCACGAATAGCTAGAACCATCCTGAAGAACAGGAAGTTAGCAGGGGGAATCACAGTTCCGGACCTCTGGACATATTATAGGGCAGTGGTTATCAAAACAGCCTGGTACTGGCACAAAGATAGAGAGAAAGATCAATGGAGCAGAACAGAAACACCAGAAGGGAACCCACACAGATACAGCCAAATAATCTTTGACAAAAAGACAAACAACAATCTAGGCAAATGGGAAGGTCTGTTCAATAAATGCTGTTGGGACAACTGGTTAATAGCCTGCAGAAACAAACAGACAGACCCACATCTCTCACCATACACCAAGATCAAATCTAAATGGATAACAGATCTAAACCTACATCCAGAAACTCTCAAACTTTTGGAAGAAAATGTTGGAAATACTCTGTGTATTATTAGATCTAGTGGTAGGTTCCGACTTCCTAAAAAGGACACCAGAGGCAATAGCAATCAAGACCAGAATAAACAAATGGGACCTCATCAAACTAAGAAGCTTCTGTACAGCAAGGGAAATAATCAACAAAGTAAAAAAGCAACCCACAGAATGGGAGAAGATCTTCGCACACTACGTAGGTGATAGAGGGCTAATCTCCAAGAACAAAGAACTACAAAACAGCCAAAATGTCAAAACAAACAAGCCACTCAAGAAATGGGCACGGGAAATGGTCAGACACTTCACAAAGGAACAAACCCAAATGGCAAATAAACATGAAAAAATGCTCAAGTTCCCTGGCAATAAGGGAAATCCAAATTAAAACATCAATGAGGTACCACCTAACGCCAGTAAGACTGGCCCACATGAATAAAAGCACCAACAACACTTGCTGGTGAGGTTGCAGGGAAAAGGGAAACCTACTCCACTGCTGGTGGGGCTGCAGGTTGGTACAGCCTCTATGGAAATCAGTATGGAGAATATTCAAACAACTCAAAATCAACACACCGTATGATCCGGCAACAGCATTCCTAGGAATATATCCAGAACACTTGTTTTATGAGAAACCAACATGCACTCCTATGTTCATAGCAGCACAATCAGTAATTGCAAAAACATGGAAGCAGCCAAAATGCCCCTCAGCAGAGGATTGGATAAGAAAGCTATGGTTCATCTACTCCATGGAATACTACTCAGCTATTAAAAAAAACAAAATGCAGTTCTTTGTGGCCAAATGGGCCAAACTGGAATCCATAATGCTAAGGGAAATGAGCCAATCCCAAAAGGTTAAATACCACGTTTCCCTTAATTTAAGATGATATGATGTTATGTATAACATGTTATGTATGTTATATGTTGTGTATAAACTAAAATTGAAATGTCAATGAGGTGGTCACAGAAGGTGGTTAAGATCTCGCAAAAAAAAAAAAAAAAGAGTGCTGTGTGTTTGCTTTAGTAGCTTCTTCATGCCTACAAGCGTAGCCGCAGGACTAGAAAAGCAACCTTTGGATTTAGGTTAACTTGTATTTGATTGTATTTGAAGATACCAGAATAATAACATCATCACATTCAGAGAAAATTATATGCAACCAACTGCCAATTTCTAATGTAGCTGAGCACTTTAAACATTGGTATTTAAAAATTAAATGCTGTATTCTAAGGCACCTGTGTTCTAAGGAATCTGGAGGCCATATTTCTTTAAAATATGCATACATTTTGACTGAGAAATTCTAACTGCAGGAAATAACCTATTAATATCATCATTTACCTCCATGGACAGTTATTGTAAAACTAAAGAGTTAGAAGCAACATGAATGTGCACTTGTAATTGCTTGGGTAAATAATAATGAATTCTATTTTTTAAAAGTTTAACTAATGCCTGCAAATAGTCCATATGTATTATTAAGAAAATGTACGTGTTGTCATTATGACTTTTTTTGGTTTTGCTTGTGTGTTATGATAGGGTATCCGTCTAACTTCCCATGAGTGCTCTTGATCACAATAAAAGAACACTGTCAACAGTTACACCAGGACTCACTGGCGTATGTCAATCTGTTGCCTTAACAGCACTGGCCAACCCAGCAAACATAATGCTTTCATGGTCCATGTTTAATTTACCGTTTAATTTATCCTTTTTCAATGAAGTCCCTTCGTTCTGGGAGAGCTTACTGCTGCTTCAGTGGTGATTAGCTCACCTCTGTTTATAAACTAAACCCAAACTGTGACTTAAGTACCAATATCCTCAGAAGGTGTGTGAGTCTATGACCCTGGAACTCTACAGCGCCACCTGTGGGCGCTGGGTTCTATTGCACCTCCACTTACCAAATGGCTGCCTAGTTGGAAAAGAGTATAGGGAGGGGTTTTCAGGAGGGTTAAGGGAAATCCCAGGGCCTGTGGAACTGTATCATAAAATGATAATGATATTTAAAAATGGGAAAAAAATATCTACAAAGAAAAGCCTTATTTTATGATTCTTCTAGCCAATTAGGAATTCAAAATAGATGTGAACCATGACCTATGTGTAAAAGTACAAGTCTCTTCACATCAGCTTACCTGTGGCTGTTTATTTGGTATAAATTCAATTTATACACAGAACATCAGATTAAACTTCTCAAATCACAGCCCCTGGCCAGGCTTCCTTTTCCTTTCCACTCCCTGGGTCTTTAAAATACCACAGCAAAGATGGTGACTCCAAAACCCCTCACTGGCTTGGAAAACCAATTGGGATTCCTACTTCACTATACCTACTTATCAACAGTGTGTTGAAATTTAAAATTTTAAATGGAACAAATGTTGAGTAACAACTATGATTATTTAAATATTGAGGACAAGAAGAACTGATGTGAACTAATATTGGATGAACAGTCTTATGGGCCAAGCAGTGCAAGCTCAAGATTTTACACAAGTTATCTTATTTATGCCTGAAATGAACCTGTGAGATCAAGGCAGATGAAGTTTAGAGAAGTTAATACCTTGCTCCAAGAAGCATTTGAGTCTGGTAGTCTTTCTAGAACCCAAGTGCCATCGGTAGTCCCTGCACCGTTACTGATAGAGGGAAACATACTTGATGTCATTACGAATGTCCAACTGTGAACAGGTGCTTGCTTTGTGCTGCAGATATTGCCGGCCTACCTCTGTCTCAGAATCTGAGCGGATACTCTTTGCTGCCGTTATCATCCGAGACACCAAGGAACAACGGCGGGTGCGGACCCCTGCGTCCACCCTGGATTCTGAGCGAGTTCCACGGCTGTAACGTGAACGCTTCCACCTACATGCTTCGAACCAACCAGTGGAAGTACATCGCCTATGCTGACGGGGTGGCAGTGTTGCCTCAGCTCTTTGGTAAGTGGGTCCATCTGGTGTTGGGTGTGACGCTTTGTGTAATGAGCTCACTGGCGTGGCCTTACTCAAGTTATCCCAGGGCTTACCTGCTGCTTTTCATGCTGGGGAAGGGTTTGCAAAAGGTTGCCCACATGAGCAGCTAACTTCCTGGCTATGGTGTGGATTTTAGCCACTAGGCCATGGCGCCGGGCCCAATGGTGTGGACTTTGAAGTATGACAGGCCTTTTTGGTCCAGGTCTCGTGGTTGAGACAACTGTTTTCTCTGATAAAGTGTCTGTGCTTGTCCATGGTCATCTTTCCTGATCAGCTGTCAGCAACATGTGAAATATGTGGGAGCCATTGTGTGCACTGCACCTAGCAGAACAGACCACAGCAGAACTTTGTCACTCATGCCAGGCACTGCCTGTGGAAGCTGAGCCTTCCAACACACCAGTTGCCCAAAAGTCAGGATTCCCCGTGACTAATCAGAAGGGGCCCAGGATGCCTGTGCTGCCATATCATCCAAATACCCTCTCTTAAAACGCGATCATTGGGAAAGTGACTGCAATGGCCCAGCCACTTGGCTTCATCCTTCAGCCTCTTTCTGCTATAAAGCCCGCCTCCACGGTCAGCTCATCAGAGCCCTTTTCTAAGCCTTTCCATGAGATGTTACTCACTCATGGCCCACTAAGTAATGGCCAGTTCAGTCTTTCAATTGAATGTGTCCACTGGGTTCTGCCAAAAGCAGAGGTGACTGGCCAAGTTCAGGGAAAGAGCCAGCCCTTTCCTGTATCTCCGGGCCTTTTCACTCACACTCCACACTGTGTCCTTCTGCAGAGGCCTCCGGCCAGTGCCCTCATCCTGGCCCAGAGCGGGGCTCCCTCCACACATGGAGCTCACTGTTGCTCTGCAGGTGACTGTCACAAGATTGTTGAGCTGCTGCTTTTCCCAGCCGATTGCCACCCAGGCACATCCTGTCTTCCCACTCCACGCGTGAAAGTTTGGGTTTAGATCTGAGATACTTATCACTGTTTTTTTCCTATGAGTGATTGACATGTTTGTATTTCCAAGGACGGCTGGCTGCTCAAATGAATTCTAACACTGATGCTAACATTCAAAACTCTAAGCAGAAGGTGTCCATGCACAAAGAAAACCAGGGTTCTGTGAAGTTGCCAGAACATGACGTGTCTGCACACAAAATTCTTAATGCTGGAGGATTTAGGGCTATGGAAATGGCAAGGCATCAAAAACGGGAAGAATTAGGTCCAAACCAGCTTCTTAATGTGGAGATTTCATTGTTTCTAACATCTAAGATTTGTTAATGACAGTAAGAGGATAATTTGGGCATACATTTCAGGGCTGTTTAATTTGGGGCATCACTATATTATTTTTTTATATATACTCTATATTAGCTTTACGTAAATATACTGTATATAAATACTATTATTAGCTTTAGGTCTTGTTCCAGTTTTACTGTATGTACTGCCAAAACAAGCACTGACTTTTGGTATAATTATATTAGTTTATCACACATTCTATTCTTCAGTTTACTATAAGAAACAGGAATAGAAATAAAATCTGGGAGCATAACAACAGTAGTGCAGCGGATTAAGGCGCTGCCTGGGATGCCCACATCCCGTGTTGGAGTTCCCAGTCAGACCCAGCTCATCTGCTGCCAATTCTGCTTCCCCTTAACGTGCCCAGGAAGGCAGTGGACAATGGCCCAACTATTTGTGTCCCTGTCACCCATGTGGGAAACCTGGATGGAGTTCTAGTCCCTGGTTTCAGCCTGGTCCCTCGCTGGTTATTGCAGCCACTTGAAGAATGAACCAGCACATGAATATGTCTCTTTCTCTCCCCCCCATATATAGATAGATAGATAGATACAGACATAGAGAGATATATCATCTCTCATATAAATGGCACTGATCGAATGATATCCTAAAAGACCTTTAGAGCAGGTAACTATTTGCACATGTTCTTCTTTCAGATCTCTCCTCGGATCCCGATGAACTAACCAATGTAGCTACAAAATTTCCAGAAATCACTTCTTCTTTGGATCAGAAGCTTCGTTCCATCCTCAACTACCCCAGAGTTTCTGCTTCAGTCCACCAGTACAACAAAGAGCAGTTTATCCGGTGGAAGCAGAGCGTAGGGCAGAATTACTCAGCCGTGATAGCTAACCTCAGGTGGCACCAGGACTGGCTGAAAAAACCGAGGAAGTATGAACGTGCAATCGACCGGTGGCTGAAACCCACAGCAACCCAAAAGCCCCTGAAACAAAATTGAGAAAATAATGTTCCAGACCTGCATGGAAATATGTTAAGATATCATGACTTTTTTTATATTTTATTTGAAGCATTTTCAATAATTACTGCATTTAGGATCTTTTATGCTTTTTTGCTTTTATGCTTCAAAATGCCCATGATTAATCACATATTTTCAACAAAAAAATTGTTATTAAGACCGATTGTCACCAAGTTCCATCAAGTTCATGGAGGCACAGAGAGAATCAGAACAAATCCTACAATATAAAGGTTGTGTTCCCTGAATAATACAGAATATAAACTATTTTTAAAAAGATTATTTTTTTATTGTAAAGTCAGACATACAGAGAGAAGGAGAGACAGAGAAGATCTTTCATTTGCTAAATCACTCCCCAAGTGGCTGCAATGGCCAGAGCTGTGCTGCACCGATCCGAAGCCAGGAGCCAGGAGCTCTTCTGGGTCTCCTACATGGGTGCAGGATCCCAAGGCTTTGGGCCATCCTCAACTGCTTTCCCAGGCCACAAGCAGGGAGCTGGATGGGAAGCTGGGCTGCCGGGATTAGAACCAGCGCCGATATGGGATCCCGGTGTGTGCAAGGTTTAGCTACTAAGCACTGCACCAGGCCAGAATATACACTATTTCATTACTTAGGAGCTATAAAATAGTTCTTATGGTGTCTGGTGAGTTACTAGGAGCTGCTGGGACCATTTACATGTTCTGATGGAAGATTTTGGAACATTTCATTTCTGTTTTTAAAAGGCAGATAATGCAGGCACAAGGTAAAGACTGCCAACAGAACAGAGGCGTTACCAGCAGGAAGTCTCCCTTCTTCCCATTCTCCTGCCACCCAACTGCTCTTCTGACAGACGATTCCAGAAGGTACCTTCTCCAGTATCCCTCTAGAAACTGGCCACACCCTCTGCAAACCACAGAGGTGTCGGTACTTCCCCGCACACAGAAGGGAGCGTGCCAACCACACTGCTCTCCATCTGTGGCTGCTGCTTACTCTCACTCATGAGTAGACACCTAGAACTCAGGCTTGCTCAGGACCCTCCCAAGGACCTCCACAGAAGTGGTACTCATTGGTATTTCACCAGCAGCACCTGTCCTCACATCCTACCCCAGAATAATCAATAAAAGCTCTTCTTTTTATCATGAGTACCATAGACCCTGCACACACTTCACAGTTACAGGAATTTGCCCTTTCTGGTTCTAGTCCTTGCCTATTTTCCTGATGATTATTGATCTTTTTAAAATTATAGGCATGCCTTAGATATTAACTGTTTATAAGAGATCCTATAGGGGAAATCCAGGAGCCTATGGAACTGTATCAAAAAATAATAATTATAACAAAAGAAAATGTTTAAAAAGAGATCTTGTAAATATTTTTCCTGGCCTGTCACTGTCATTTTTCCTTTGACTTTGTCCTGCTGGTTTTTAACATACAGAAATTTATATTTTCATCTATTCAAATTTATGAATCTTTGTACCCCAAAAGTATACATGGAAGTTTTATAAAGTTCAAAGAAAAAATGGAATTAAAAGATAGTGCACACTTTTCATGAACTTTCTGAACTACCCTCATATTCAATTATGATTTGTGAATTTACACAATATTAATAAAAAAAAACCTACATGTTGTATTCTTTTGTAGCTTTGGCATTGTGTCTTATTTGGACTGGTCCCTCCCACTCATTTTCCTCTAGAGTTTTGATTTTCACCCTTCAAACTTGGGTGTAACTGAAACAGTTCACACATCAGACATATAACTATAGCGTGTTTTTTAAATGGCTACCTTACTGACACTTTCTTAAGAACTGTCTTGTCCCAGTGGTTAAAAATGTCATTTAGTTACATGGCCCCTTTGGTTGAATAAATTATCCTTTCCTCCATTTTGTCATTTACCCAAAAGTTCTACCCTTTTCTGGGAATTTTTCTGTACTATTTGATTTATTAATTTGGTTATCAGTTTTCTGGTAGGACTTGTCCTGAGACAAGAGCTTGCTTTTTCACAATTAGCCCTAGCTATTCTTGTTCTTTTTACAATACAAATATAAAGTGTATCTTGGTATAAAAATGAAAAATCCTTAGTCTTTTCTATGAAATCATTACACTTACAGCCTCATTTAGAGAGACTCAAATTCCTTATTCCAAAGAACACAGTCTGCTGCTCTCTGTTCAAGCCTTTTTCTTCCCCCCAGCTCCTCCCTAGAGACTTCTGCAAAGTAAGGCTGGTTTAAAAAAAAATCCCACCTAGGTCCCATTGCACTCTAAGAGGATTAGAATTTGCAGGAAGGCGCTTGGGCCAGCTTCACCATGGCCTTTGTGAGCCCTCCAGCCAATGAGCCCGGGTGCAGTGCCAGGTGACTTTGTTCCCTGTTGGTTTGTCCTTTCTTGTAGTTGTCATTTTTTTTTTTTTTGATTACATCTTTTTTTTTTTTTTTAGATTTATTTTATTTTTATTACAAAGTCAGATATACTGAGAGGAGGAGAGACAGAGAGGAAGTGGAGCTGCCGGGATTAGAACCAGCGGCCATATGGGACCAAGGTGAGGACCTTAGCCACTAGGCCACGCTGCCGAGCCCTGTAGTTGTCATTTAAGTGAGTCCTTCATTCTACCTGCTAGCTTGTTGTCATCAAATAAGGTTAAAAAGGCAATAATGATAGTATGCTTCTGAAAACACAGCTTTTGGGAGATAAATATAATCACCCTTTTCTACCCAAAGCCTCAAGAACCTGCCAAGCATCCTTACTATCTTTGGATTTTTACACGATACTTATTTATTTGAAAGGCAGAGTGACGGAAAAAAAAAATCTTTCCCCCATTGGTTCACTCCCCAAATGGCCATAACAGCCATGAGTCTGGGCCAACCCAAAGCCACGAGCCAAGAATTCCGTCCATGTCTGCAATACAAAAGGTCCAAGGACATAAGCACTTGAGCCATTTTCCACTGCTTTCCTAGTCATACTAGCAAGGAGCTTGATCAGAAGCAGAACAGCAGGGCCTGGCACAATAGCCTAGTGGCTAAATCCTTGCCTTGCATGTGCCAGGTTCCAATATGGAACTGCTCCATTTCCCATCCAGCTTCCTGCTGGTGGCCTGCGAGGGCAGTAGAGGATGGCCCAAGGCTTTGGGACCCTGTACCCACATGACAGATCTGGAAGAAGCTCCTGGCTCCTGGCTTTGGCTCAGCTCAGCTCTGGTCGTTGCAACCACTTAGGGAGTGGACCAGTGAATGAAAGGTCTTTCTCTCTGCCTCTCCTTCTCTGTAAATCTGCCTTCTCAATAAAAAAAAAAAATGAAATACATCTTTTTAAAAAATAAACAACAATCCAATATTCTCTCTCTCTCTCTCTCATCCCCACAGCAGACACTTCAATAAGGCATGGCCTTTTGTACATTTTGCTCCCTGGAAGTACCTGGTATCCACCTGAAGTTTAATAAATACATGTTTAATGAATTAATTGGGAAATAGAGATTTTAGATTTCCCACTGATGGAGTAAACCAACACATCAGGCCGTGGGGAGGGAGGAAAGGGGAGTAGCTCTTAAAACACTGAGCTTTCCAGAATTTTAAGCAGAAGCTTGCTTTTACAAAAGAGCTGGAGAATGAGCTATCACTCTTCATCTTTCTCTGTAAAAAAATCAAGCTACTAAATAGTTTAGGAATCTAGAGGAAAACATGAACAATGTATACTCACAGATACAGCAATAAAGATTACAGAAAAGAATAAACAAATCTACTAGAAATGCTTTTGTAGATGAAGAATTTAATTGCCCTATTAAAATAACACAGAAGATGAACTGGTGGACTTGAATATAGGAAATGGACATTTTTCAAAAAAAAACTTGACTTTTTAAAAGGTCTATGTTTTTATTGATTTGAAAGGCAGAGTAACAGAAAAGGAGAAATAGAGAAACATCTTTCTTCCACTGGTTCACTCCCCCAGATGGCTGAGGCAGCAATGGAATTAATAGCTAGCTACAAACAGCAATGCCACGCTACAGATGAACTTTAAAAACACACTGGAACCAGAATGGTGGCTCAGTGGGTTAGCATAACACCTGCATCCCACCATGTCAGAAATCCTATTCAATCCTAGCTGCTTGGCTCCCATTCGGTCTTCCTGTTAGCACTCCTGGGAAAGCAGCAGCAGTACTTGGGCCCCAATCACCCACATGGGAGATCAGAGTGTAGTTCCTGGCTCCTGGCTCCAGCCTGACTCAGTCTTAGCCACTGCGGTCACTTAGGGAGTTAACAAGTCAAAGGAAGATCTCTCTTTCTCACTCTTTCAATAAAAAAATATATTTTTAAAAATATAGTATTCTATGAGAGGGCAGACACACACATTTATAAACACAATCACACACAAGATTTGCATGATTTTGTTTTATTAAATGTGCAGAATAAGCAAATCCAGAGTGAAAGTAGTGGTTCTAGGCAGTAGGAGGAGAAGGGAATGGGTATGGAGAGAGGAGACACTGAGAAAGACCTTCTGTCTGCTGGTTCACTCCCCAAATGGCCGCAGTGAGTGGAGCTGAGCTGAGCTGATCCACAGCCAGGAGCTTCTCTCCAGACTGCCTATGCAGGTGCAGCAGCCCAAAGACTTAGACCATCTTCTGCTGCTTTCCCAGGCCTAAGTAGGGAACTGGGTTAGAAGTAGAGTTGCTGGGACTTGAAATGGTACCCATATTGAACGCCAGTACTGCAGGAGGAGGATTAGCCTGCAGGCTGGGGACTAGCCACTGCATCCCTGCTGTAGCTATTCTAAATGGAGGACTTTTTTGGAAGAGAATAATCATTATCTGTACGCTAGGATGTATGTGAAGAGCTATCCGCTACAGAGTTATTTATAAAGTAAGCTGTAGAAAACTTTTGCCCAAAATATAAACAGAGGATAATTAGGCAGCAGGCCTGGAGAAAAACTGGCTTAAAACAGAAAAAAAATGGAGTTATTTGGTAAGGAGATTTCTAAGAAAAAAAAATCAGAGGCTAGACTGTATTGTGAAACTGGCCTTATAGAAATTGTACAGGAAGACCATCTGGAGGAAAGAATTAGCTACAGTAACAATGAAAATTAAGAAAAGGCAACTATTAACTTTTAAAAAGAAAAGAAAATAATATTCATAACACAACACTGAGCAGAGAATACTTTGATTCATAATAATGTAACTACTGAATATAGATGTATCCAAAAATTACAGGATTCACATACATACAGGATGGGAAAGGAGACAAAGGTGTTAACAGCCAGACCTTTCCCTGGTAAGGCTGCTGAATTAATGAATAGTTCTGACAATTGCGGAATTAAATGAATGTCAGAAAGCCTGCAAATTGAATCTAAATGCAGAAGACACCTGTGGAACAAGGCGTGATCTACACTCAGCCTTCTAGTTCTGTTTGCCTTTCAAAACTGTGGGCAGGTATCACTTTTGATTAGAATTAGTTGTCAAATCAAAGTTTTATCAGGCATTAGTAAAGCTTACTGTAGGTTTTATAGAATGTCATTTCGCTGGTAGATTTTTTTTGCTTTGTAACACACAGAAGCATTTTAACAAATCTGAGACAAACTGTAGAATTGTTTTGAGACTACTGAGTTGATATTGGCTAGGAGAATCATTGAATGACTCCTGGTCCATTTTTCTTAGATGATGGTTGTATAGTCAAATTGGGAATTTCTCACTACATTATTTGAAATGTATCATACAGTAATTAATTCACGGAATCAATTACCATGTATCAGGCCTAGTACGCAGCACTGGAGATATGATGATAATAATAAAGATGATGACAACCAGGATGGTGAAGAGGAAGAAGAAAATGCCAACAGTCATGGTAAAAAGACAACAACAGGGAAAATGGGATCCTAACAGCAACCAGCAGGGTAAACATCTGTACCCCTCAAACCTCTTATACCAGGCAACTGAAGTTCCAAATGTTTCCTAGGCCTGGGTGTGTGAGCTCCAACAGATGCCACACCTCCTGGGGGAGTGACTCAGAAGGCACCCAGCCTTCCAGGGGTGGGAACCCTGCAGAGGCCACGCCTTCAGTAGGTGGGAACCCTGCAGACGCTGCCACACTTCCAGGAAGCAGAGCAAATTCTACCTTTATCTTCACTTATGCTGTATGGGGTGCGCGTGAGGTGTGGGTGTTTGTAGGGGGGTAGTGCATAAAAGGTAAATTGATGCTCCCAACAGGAAAACCAAAATATGTCTGTGAGGAGGCAGGACTACAACAAAAGCAGAAGAATTTCATTAAAGCCATTTCCAGCGACTTGGGTTTTTTTACTTTAAAAAATAAAAAGTTGGCCGTCATCACGGTCTTAGTCACCTGTTCTCAAGGCTGATTGGAGGCGTCGTGGCTCCTCGCAGCCTCCCATCTGCTGGAAAACAGAAGCAGCAGCAGGAGGGGCCTTGATAGCACAATCTCCCCTCCCCAGGTAAGAATGTGAGGGGAGAAACGAACAATACAGCGAACCTACAGAGACCCCATCATCTACCCAAAACAACCTGCAAGGCGCCGCCACCCCCAAGCTCCAGCCTGGTCTTTCTCTCGGTTCACTTCGAAATTAGGGTTCCCGGGATCTGTCTGTCTTACGAAAGGGCTGATCCCTAACATCTCAAACTTTTTATTTACTTAAAGTCAAAACTAGCATCTTCGCGAGTTTTGCTCCTGGCGATCCTCCCGTGCGTTGGCGCGCAGCGACGCAGGGACGATACGAGCCTTTCCAAACGGCCCAGCGAACCGACTAGTTGCCCGCCTCTGCGCTCTGCGCGTGAGGCGGCCAGACCCGAAAACCACTACTCGCTCTCTGGCAGCCTGGGGTACGGCCACACCGGTGGCAGAAGCGACGGCGGCTATGGAAAGGAGATTGACCGGGATCCGCAGGCAAGACACGGAGGTGGAGAATGGGGATCGCGCGTGCTCCTCGAGTGTACAACCCACGTTTGAGTGACAGACGACGAACGCCAACTACAAGAACAACTGAGTGTTCGAACTCGTCTCCCTCTCCACGCCAGCGCCTTTCCAACTAACTTTGAGAACTCTTGGACCCCGCGCCACCTCGTCGCCACTTGGGCTGGTCCCCCGCCCACAGCACCTCGGCCGAACCAAGGATGGAGAACCCTTTCCTTCCCTCCACTCTGCCGCCAGCACCCAACCTCTCCGTGCCCAATTCGCCGGACTGGGCTCTCAACCTGACGGCCGGGCAGGCGGCCCCAGCTCCGGGGCCACCACCGCCAACACCACCTCCAACGCCCGGAATCTCCAGCCGCCGCGTCCGCCTAGTCTTGCTGGGAGCCATTCTGGTGGTGGCAGTGGCCGGTAACAGCACGGTGCTGTGGCGCCTGTGCGGTGGCGGCAGCGGTCCCTGGGTGGGTCCCAAGCGCCGCAAGATGGACTTCTTGCTGGTGCAACTGGCCCTGGCCGACCTGTACGCGTGCGGGGGTGCAGTGCTGGCGCGGCTGGTCTGGGAACTACTGGGCGGTCCCCGCCCGACCACCGGAGACCTGCCCTGCCGCTTCGTGCACCTGCTGCAGGCGTCCGGCCGCGGCGCCTCGGCCCACCTCGTGGCCCTCATCGCCCTCGAGCGCCAGCGCGCCGTGCGCCATCCACAGGGTCCGCCACTGGCCGCACGAGCCTTCACCATCCTGGGCTGGCTGCTGGCGCTGCTGCTGGCACTGCCCGCGGCCTTCGTGGTGCGCGCGGGCGACCCCTCGCCCAGGCCACCGCCCTCGGAGTCCCCAGACACCCATGCCCGGATCGGAGTGCATCGTTGCCACGGCATCTTCACGGTACTGCCACGCTGGCACCTGCAGGTTTACGCCCTCTATGAGGCTGTCGTGGGCTTCGTGGCGCCCGTCGCGGTTATGGGCGTCGCCTGCGGCCGCCTGCTCCACATCTGGCGACAGCGCCAGCCCCAGGCCCCGGCAGCAGCGGCGGCGGCAGTGCCCTGGTCAGCGAGCCCGGCCCGAGTCCCCGTACCCAACACACTGCCCCGCGCCAAGGTGCAGAGCCTGAAGATGAGCCTGGCATTGGCGCTGCTGTTCGCCGGCTGCGAGCTGCCCTACTTCGCAGCCCGGCTTGCGGCCGCTTGGTCGGCCCAACCCGCCGGAGACTGGGAGGGAGAGGGTCTGGCGGCGACGCTGCGCGTCCTGGGAGCGGCCACTAGTGCCCTCAATCCCTTCGTCTACCTCTTCTTCCAGGCAGAGGACGGCCAGCTCCGGCGGCGGCTGCGGAGACGCCTGGGCGCCGTCTGCGGCGCACGGGAAGCCGTCTTGGAGGGGAGCGAGGATGCCCACGGTCACCAGGCACTCCACCGCCACCGCTGGCCGCACCCGCACTATCACCACGCCCGCCGGGCGCAGGCGGACGAGGGCTGCGGCCGCCCACCCCCGCCGCGCCCCAGGCCGCTGCCCTGCTCCTGCGAAAGCGCCTTCTAGCGCCAGGCACATGGACTCGAAGCCGCAGGGGGCTGTCGCGGTCACTGTGGGCGGGGGTGGGTGGGCAGGGACACTGGAACTCCATCCCGTTTTACCCACCCCACCCTCCCCCCTGCCCTGTGCTCCTTGCTCCTTGCTCAGCGCTCCCCTTCTGTTTCTTGTGATGTTTCCGTGTTCATACCCATTTCCAGTTAAAGAACGCGAGCAAGCGAGACTCCCCCCAGGGGGAAGCTGTAACAGTGGAACTTAAGAGTTATTACTTCTGGGCTTGGCAGTGTGGCCTAGTGGCTAAGGTCCTCGCCTTGATCCCATATGGCTGGTGGTTCTAATCCCGGCAGCTCCACTTCCTCTCTATCTCTCCTCCTCTCAGTATATCTGACTTTGTAATAAAAATCAAATAAATCTTTAAAAAAAAAAAAGAGTTATTACTTCTGCAGTTCTTCAGGTGCCCACGGGGTCCTGAATAGGACCACTTATTGGAGTGAAACTGCCAGCCTTTGATTTTCTGCTGCTGCCACCTCTTGCTGAACGCCAGCGGACCTGCAGAGACAGCCAGGCTGTTTCCAGGAGGAAAGTCCTCACTTTGCTCTCCCAGGAGAGACGGGGAGCCCTTCCAGTAAATGCTTTCAGAAATGTAATCATGCTGTCACTGCACACACACGGTTTTTGTAAAATAAAAACATTTCCCACGCAGCAATTTGCATCTTTTTAAAAAATCAGGATATGTTTTTTCAGAAAAAAAAAAGTCTCAGTGGTCTTTCTTTCCAGTCTAGCTTCCACTTGGGAAGAAGCTGGGAGGGGGCGGGATTAAGAAGCCAACATGGGGCCCGGTGGCGTGGCCTAGCAGCTAAAGTCCTCGCCTTGAAAGCCCCGGGATCCCATATGGGCGCCGGTTCTAATCTCGGCAGCTCCACTTCCCATCCAGCTCCCTGCTTGTGGCCTGGGAAAGCAGTTGAGGACGGCCCAATGTTTTGGGACACTGCACCCGCGTGGGAGACCTGGAAGAGGTTCCTGGTTCCCGGCATCGTATCGGCCCGTTGCGGCTCACTTGGGGAGTGAATCATCGGACGGAAGATCTTCCTCTCTGTCTCTCCTCCTCTCTCTGTATATCTGACTTTGCAATAAAAATAAATCTTTAAAAAAAAAAAAAAAGAAGGCAACATGAAAGCTGCCTTTAATTCCTCTGAAATGCCTGATCTCTGTAGGAAGCTGTTCCACTGCCCAGTCCACAACATCCAACGGTGCCAAGTTGTACCTGGTCAGTGCACAGACCGCGGCAGGGGAAGCCCTGGGTGGAGACTCCCCATCCAGTGTGCAGCCTGTGAGACACGCGTAGCAAGGCGGGACCTGGGCACATGCATGCTGACCTGGCACTCCCATCTAGGAAATGAATTTGATGCCTGTTGGTGTGAGTGGCTGAGAACAAAGCTAAGGAGGCAGAGGGGATCTGTGATGTCCTCTTAACTGCCCTTGGTCCTAGAAAGAAGTGGCAGCAATAATGAATAGGTTGATTTTCCAAGGCAGCAGTATTTACAGATGATATAACCAGATGCTGACCAAAGGCTTTTATCTAAGGATCTGAGGCTGTGCATCCTAGGGTTTCCTGGTCACACACACAAAAAGAACAGGACTGGGATGCAGGCAGATTCGAGCTTACTGGCAGAACCAGAGCTCTCTGCTCTGTTCAGTTGGTATGTCTTGAATGCTTAAGCAGTGCTTGATATACGAACTCCACACATACTTGTTGAACTGCTCATTGCATGGGTCAGCACATCTATCAGGTGTGGGTAGAATACAGACAGACAAGAGGAACTCCAAGTGTGACTTACCATCCACCATGATTTTGGCAACAGATAGAGTTACAAGGTTTCCTTCTTACCTTTGCTTCCCCACTTCCCTGCTGAAGATACTATGGCCTGCAAAACACCAAGAATTAATAAGTCAGACAAAGAAAGTGAACTCTTGTCTGGGTGAGTGTATTATTTTATTCATTAATAAACACTGATTGCATGCTTATTTTTTTTTTTTTGCCAGCTTTTAAATGCAAGGCATTGGAGATGCTAAGCTACCCATGGGGGAACTCAGAAGAGTTCACATTGGGTGTGACTCATGGGGAGGGGAAGCCAGGAGAACACCACTGCACTTAGAAAACATATAGGCGCCAGAAGACATGGTAGTCAAGCAATGCCATCAGCTGAGATGCCTAGCATCAGGGTTCCTGGGGGGCCCATGGGTCAGGGAAGAACGGTTTCTGAGCCAGGCCAACACACAACCAGGATGTAGCCTTTGGTTTGATCAGAGTGCTAACAAGATCAAGTGTGAAGCTTGGAGAGGTCATCTTAACCATGACATGAAGAAGCAATGGATTGAAAGGGTGAGAGTGCCAAGAGGTAGGAACCAAGGCAGATGCTCAGAGAGCCCTCAGGATAGTGTTGGCAATACTGGCCCACTTGGGATGCTTGCCACTGACAAGGAAGATTGGAGCCAGCTGAGTTGGGCTTTCTCTTAGGTGTAGTTGAGGTCACCTTAACAGGCAAACTTAGCTTGCTGAAATTTACTCTTTTACCTAACAAGAAGTTCAGTGCTGGGAAGGTCCCACAACTGTTCAATGGATTAGCTCAACTTCCTAGTTCAAGGGCTGTGATGAGTAATTTTGGGGGATCAACTTGACTGTGTGAAGTTGATGCCCAGATAGTTGGGAAAATGTTACCCCTGGGGTTCTTGTGAGGGTATTTCCAGCAGATGCTCACATGTCAGCAGACCATGTCAAGAAGATGCCCCCCAGTGGTGGCATGCATCCTCCAGGGCACGCCCAAAGGCCAAGGGAGTGATGCTACTCTCTCTGCTTCAGCAGGAACACCCATCTTCTCCTGCCCTTGGGTTTTTGTGTTCTGTTCTCAGCACCAGCGTCTCAGCTCCCCAGCCTGCTGTTCAGGCCTTCTTTGGGCTGGGACTGATTTGGGCCACCAGCTTTGTGAGGCTTGTCAGCCTGCCTAACAGCACACACCAGTTCCCATACTGGGTGTCCTCTGACATCTGCGTATTAACGATTGGTGACCAGTACAGAGATTCGGGTCCATTGTATGTTTCTAGTCTACCATCCTGGTGGCTACATTTGACCTTCAGGCCTGTTCTCTACGAGATCACAAAATGATTGCTGCATCACAATCAATGTCCAGGAAGGAGCACATTGTCTTCTTTTTATACTTTTCATAAGAGTGAGGAAGCATTTCTCACAAATTCCCAGCTGATTTTTTTTTCCTACAGTATTCATTGACCAGATAGTCCCATTCGTCCATGTCTGAACCAGATATTGTAAGGGAAATGGAGCCACCATGATTAGCTTAGACATGGACCTGCAGACATGAAGTGACTGGGGTGGCAAGGGGACAAACTGGGAAACATGAGGCTCCACAGGACAGAAACAAGAGGAAATTCTTCTAGGCAAGGCTGAACCCCCACCTTTCAGAAGCTGCCAAAGTGCCCAAGAGACTGATTTTCCTCCATTAATGGGCTTTTCAGCTGACTGACAGCTTGGCGCTTCGGGAAATCTCCAGCTACATTGGAAACACTAAATACCACCTCATGAAGTTGTCTCAGAGAGCTGGCACTGTGGCATGGAGGGTTAAGCCACTGCCTGCAAAGCCTGCACCTGGTATGAATACTGGTTTGAGTCACAGATGCTCCACGTCTGACCCAGATCCCTGCTATAGTGCGTGGGAAAGTCATCAGAGGATGGCCCAGGTGCTTAGGCCCCTGCCACTTAGATAGGAGACCTGGATGGAGTTCCAGGCTTCTGGTCTCAGACTGGCCCAGCGTCTGACTATGACAGGCATTTGGGAAGCAAATCAGCAGATGAAAGAGCCCTCTTTTTTGTCTCTTCCTCTTTCTCTCTAACAGTCCCTTTCAAATAGTTTTTGTGAAGATTTAGGTAAGCCAATTGCAGAAATGCTTCTGTCACTGTTTTAACTAGATATGAAATATGAAGTAGAGCTAAATGACTTGGTTTCCATCTCTGATGTCATGGATAGGAAATTTGAAGCATCCCCTCGGATGGGTCACCCTGTTGGTATTGCTCCCAGGAATCCATGCACCTCAGGGCAATCCACAGATCAAGCTGGACCCCAGTCAGGGAGGGCCTTGCATTCACTTAGATGCAGCTCCTTGCTGGAGAAGGATACACAGCCAGGACAAACCAGTGGGGACTCTGGCTTCTAGGTGACCCCTCCCCACAAATAGGCAATGACCAGAGGACAGGCCAAGCCCTGCAGAGCTGCGGTTTGGAAAGAAGCAAAAGGGTCCTTGGAAAAGAGAAACACTGACCCCCTGCGCACAGTGCACTCACCTTGGGGTGGATGTTAACCATGCAGGACTCCGGGGGCACTCTAGAGGGGAGCCTGGGAACACCAAAGGCAAGCAGCATGGCAGTCCCCATTTCAGTAGGCCTTTAAAGGCTACACACAAATAATCATATAGCTTTAAAAAAATTACCTGTCCACTAAGAAACAGCTAAACTAAGTCGGCATGATCTATGATGTAATTTGGGACAGCAAACATATAGGAAACAGCCAAGAACATAGCTCAGTAAGCCACAACTAGTGACTAACTGCAAATCATATACTAAAAATAGCATAGCCCAGCTTGTTTGCGGAAGACTAGACTGCATTTTTCTTTTTCCTAAGTCACTTCCTAGGAAATACAGAAGTTTCCATTTCAAAAAATGCTCTGACTTGATCAGAGGTGAAATATTAAAATAAAGTGAAAGTTTCTGGTTACAACTAAACATCTGTTTTGTTGGGAGGCTGTGTAACAGAGTGAGACTTGCAGACTTCAGAGTCTAGAGAGCTGAACGTGACCCTCATCTCTATATGTAGTGGTGGTGGGACTTCAGCAATTTGCTATTTTTCTTTTTTATTAAAAAATGTTAATGGAAAGGCAGATTTTACAAAGAGAAGGACAGAAATGAAGAAAGATATTCCATCTGCTGGTTCATTCCCCCAAATGGCCACAACAGCTGAACTGAGCCAATCCAAAGCCTGGAGCCTCTTTCAGGTCTCCCACACAGGTACAGGTTCCCAAGGATTTGGGCTGTCCTTCACTGCTTTCCCAGGCCACAAGCAGGGAGCCAGAAGAGAAGTGGAGCATCCAGGATTGGTTCCAAATAGATGCCGGTGTTCGCAGGTGAAGAATTAGTTAATTGAGCTACTGTACCAGTCCCTATTTCTAAGTCCTAGTTTCATCATCCATACCTCCTTCTTGAAATGAACAGATATTAATTTCTTTATTGGATTGGGATAGGAGAATACTTGCTGATTTATCTCTCTATATTCCTCCCATACATGATAGCTACTGTGATTGTTTAACCCTGGGCTGTGAGAGCTAGAAGCCCAGTTGAGGGACAAACTATGAAAGGAAACAAAAAGCTCCAGGGAGCCATCATGGTGGCTTAGGGACAGGGGAATGGCCTTGCCCCCTGCCTTCCCAGCATGTGTTTCCCCTTCTGTAGCAGTCCTCTGAGTCTCACTGGGCCATCTCTGTCTCTCGGCGGCTTTGAGAGAATCCCTGGCGCCCTCCACCACCGGGACTGGGTGAGCTCAAGCCCATTGAAGGTATTCCATGTCCCCACTGTCATATCTTCCCCACAGAGCTCAGAGGACCCAATTAAGGCCAACAGAGTGAGGAGAGATTTTGGGTGGGCATCAGGGAAGGAAGCTCTTACCCCTTTGGGGAGCACTGGGAGTCAGCAGGCTCTGTCTCCCTTACACTGACAGCAAATGAGGGAGCAGGTGGCTCCCACGGCTCTGGGCGGCCACCTCTGCCATGACAGGCGTCAACATTAAGCTGTAGCCCACACCATGGCCCTGGGAGGCTAGGGAGATGAGAAGAACCCAGGCCCTAAAGACCTTTCCAAGCTGTCAGACGGAACACCACCAAAGCCTGGTCACGGCATGCCCTGGTACATAAGCCAATATGTTTTCTAATTGCTTCAAACACTTGAGTTTTCTGGTATTTGCAGCAGCAAACAGTCTCTGAAGAAGTTTGGCAGTGAAAGGACAATCCTGTTTTAGTCTATTACATAATGACATATGTTCTGCATCAAAGAAATCAGACCATTTCGAGTGCATTTCCATTTAGCCCATTAACCAATATGTGCTGAGGGACACTCCTGGACTCTGTATCTGGCACAGTGGGATAAATCAGAGAAAGTCCATGTAGTAACTCATGCTTAAAAAAAAACATATTCCATAAAGGACTATCACTTTTTCTAAAATTTTATTTATTTTTTGTTGGAAAGTCAGAGTTACAGAGATTTATAGAAAGAGAGACAGAGAAGATCTTCCATCTGCTGGTTCACTCCCCAAATGACTGCAATGACCAGAGCTGAGCTGATCCAAAGCCAGGAGCCAGGAGCTTCTTCCAGGTCTCCCATGCAGGGTCCCAAGGCTTTGGGCCATCCACGACTGCTTTCTCAGGCCACCAGCAGAGAGCTGGATGGGAAGTGGAACAGCCAGGATACAAACCGGCACCCATAAGGGACTCTGGCACATCCAAAGCAAAGACTTTAGCCACTAGGCTACCTTGCCAGGCCCAAAGAACTAACACTTTTACAGCAAACACTTTTTTGAGAAACTTCAATCTGCAGTTTAACTGTTAGAAAGCATTATTTGCAAGCTCTATTGATAACTTCTTCATTTCTAAAGGCATTTGTTTGTAACATTCATTAAAGATCCACCATTTGAATGGACCTCACAGATGTCTAGCCCTTATTATAGGCACAGGTATTGAGTTTTGGGCTGATCGGTTTCACAGATAGGGATTAGGCAGATAAAATGGTATTGGATGTATTAAAAATTAAAAACAGAAACCCAAGCTTTAGAGTGACTTGAATTCTGGTCTCCAAGGACTTGCTGAATGCTTAGCTGCGTAGTATGCAACCTGACGAGCTTTCACACCAGCACTGAAACAAGACAGCACTCAGTACAAGGTCCATGTCACTAGACAGTAAGCGTCCACAGTGAACCACGTTTTCCCACGTGGAGGAACGCCTTCAACTGCCAAACTCCAGGCAGTGAGGATGCCAAGTTCATCCTAAGGAAGGGAAAACAGAGGCAGGTAAGACGATGATCCAAGGTTAGGGGCTGGCACCATGGCATATCAGGTTAGCCTCCACCTGCAGTGCCAGTACCTCCCATGGACACCAGTTCAAGTTCCAGCTGCTCCACTCCCTGTCCATCTTCCTGCTATTGTGCATGGGAGACCCAGAAGCAGCTCCTGGCTCCTGGCTCCAGATGGGTCCAGTTCGAACCTTGGAGCCATCTGGGGAGTGAACCAAGAACCACTCTTTTTGTGTTTCTCCTTCTCTCTAAATAAATCTTAATAAAAAAAAAAAAAAAGATGCTGATGACCCACTGTTGAGTTGTCATGGACAGAGAAATTCACTTAAACTGGCTTGACCCAAAGGACATCCAAAGTCCAGGAAACTAAAAAGTCTGGGACTATCAAGCAGCTTCGGACAGAGCCAGATCCATGACTTAGCACAGATGAGTACAGAGAATCGGAAATGCAGACTGATTCACCGTCCCAGAGACGGGAATTGGACGCTGCGCTCTAGATGCTCCAAGTCACTACACAAGCTTTGAACTTGATCCCCGTAGCCCACACATTCCCTCCCAACCACCCCACCACTGTATTAAGAGCAGCACATTATGATTTCTAAAAAGATTTTTTTTTTTCACAGAACGTCTCCCACTGTTGCATATATTTTTAACATAGCCTCTAGGAGCGTCTCCTGGGCAAGCAGCTTGCAGAGCTACCCCGCGAGGCAGCAGATGCTGTTAGTACGAGAGGAAAAAAAATAAGGTTCACACTCAAATGTTTGGAACACTAGGTTAAATAGGCTTCTTTCTTTTCTCCACTTTGTATTATAAACTACACAGAAAAGGCTGAAAGGATAATACAAAAAAAAAAAAACCCACCCACATATTCATCTTGAAAATACGACAGTTGTTAACATTTTTACCACCTTTGCTTTTCTATGTGTATTGTTGCTGGCAGCGAATAATTTGAAAGTCATCAGGATTCACCTCTAAACACTTGTACAAACACCTCCTAAAAGCCTCTTACATAACCAGCCAAGTCTCAACATTTAAGAGAATTAACAATGTTTCCCTAGCCACCTCTCACACCCCATCACATTCCAAACTGTCCCTTTGTTGTCAATACAACGCATGTAGACTTATCCTTTTGAACCAATATCTAATTGCAGCTCCTTTGTCACATTGACTGATGTCTCTGTGGTCTCCTGGAATCC
The DNA here is from genome assembly GCF_030435755.1 of Ochotona princeps. NCBI lineage: Eukaryota > Metazoa > Chordata > Mammalia > Lagomorpha > Ochotonidae > Ochotona > Ochotona princeps. The sequence continues at coordinate 11,311,500 of NC_080859.1, forward strand.
TAAAATGGTCTCCCAGGCCACTTTAAAAACAATTTTGTACTTTTTAAGGAGCCCAAGCCAGTACTCTGTACTTCCGAGTATTTCTTCACGGTATCTTCTAACGCCTTCTGAACAGGATCTCTTTGGAAGTACCTCTCAAGAAGACACCTTTTAGGAACCTCTGCTGTCTTCCTAGTAACCCTTTCCTTAGTGAAGCTCCTGTGTCCAGTGTTAGGCTACAACAGGTTAAACCACTGCTTGGAATGCCATAGATAAGCACCACTTTGAGTCCCAGACATCTGCTTTCACTCAGCTCCCTGCTAATATAACTGGGAAGGCATCAGATGGTGCCCAAGAACTTGAGTCCGTGTCATCTATGTGGGATTTCTGGACAGAGTTTCCAGCTCTTGGGTGCAGTATTGTAGCCTAGCAACTAAAGTTCTCACCTTACACATACTGGGATCTCATATGGGTGCCGATTCTAATCCCGGAAGCCCTGCTTCCCATCCAGATCCCTACTTGTGGCCTGGGAAAGCAGTGGAAGATGGCCGAAAGCTTTGGGACCCTGCACCCACGAGGGAGACCCAGAACAAGATCCTGGCTCCTGGCTTTGGATTAGCATAGCTCTGGCAGTTGTAACCACTGGGGAGTGAATAATTGGACAGAAGATCTTCTTCTCTGTACATCTGACTTTCTAATAAAAATAAAATAAATCTTTTAAAAAAGAGAGAGAGATTTCCAGGCTCCTGGCTTCTTCCTGGCCCAGCTTTGGTGATTGTGGGCTTTTGGGGAGTGAACTAGGGGATGGAAGATCTCTCTGTTTCACCTACTCTCTCTTTAACTCTGCCTTTCAAATCAACAAGTCTTTTTTAATAATTCAAAAAAGAAGTAAAAGGAAAGAAAATGACACTCAGCTTTGATGCACAGTGCATGTGGCAGAGAAGGGCCACTGCCTGGAGCCAGCTACACTGAGAGAAGCCCAGTTAGTCATGTCTGCCTGGAAGGACCAGAAGTGCGGCAGAGGAAACCACAGCACCACAGATCCATTCTGTCACAGAAACACGGGACCTGTGTGCATACGGAGCAAGACCTTCCTCTCCTTATCACAGACTGGGTTCAAACTCCAGCTGTGTTTCCAACTCTAGCTGCCCAACAACAGTACCGGGCTCTGGCCACCCACATGGGACTCCTGACGTGGGTGTGCCCCAGGCATTTGAGAGTAAACCAGGAGATGGGAGATAGTCTCCCAGCTCCCTTCCTCTGTATGTGTGCATGTCCGTCTATCAAACCAGTAAAAACTTAATATAAAACTATTACAAATAAGAGCATGTGGCAGAATGGCAGTTGCTCCCTAAGATCTGAGGCTACTCAAGCTCCCTGAGATCCAGGAGTGTCAACGGCACCATAGGAGGTGTGGCCGAGGTGGAGTAAGCATCAACAGTCCTGGGGAGTCATTTCTAGCAGCTGGGGCCCCTGAGCCTAAAGGATCCCACAGCTGGACAGGAAGGCAGCCACGGTGTTCCAGCCTGAAAGGGCTGCCCAAAGAGATGTGGAGATCTGGGCCCTCCATTACAGAGCCCACCCGTGCCAGAATCACCTGCCATAGCAGCATGCCACATGGGCTTCACCCCAAGGGACTTCAGTTAGACTCACACACCCACCGCTGCTGAGGATGGAGGGTCCTAAGTAAAGACCATCACCACCACCAACACACACACACACACACACACACACACACCCCACACCTTCTCCATACCCAGGTTCTAAATCCATGTCTAGAATGAAAATGAGGTTCAGAGATTATCTTGCAAGGCTAAACTCAAAGATATTAGAATCTAGAGAACCCAACTTGGAAATTCAGAAGTTTTGGCCCTTCTATGAAAAAGACATTGAAGCTCTTCCCAACTTCTGACCATGCACAGTCGCAGCTGCAGAAGGGTCCTGAAACACGGGTGATGGGCCCTGCCAGCCTCGCCTTCTTCCTGTCTCTCTCTGGCACAGGTCAGTCCTTTAGGAGCTCTGAGGCTCAGTCTGTCCAGGTTCCATTTCCTCATGAGCCTTATGCCAAGAGTTCCAAGTCTAAGGAAGAATCCGAACATTGTGACATCATGGATTTCTCATCCACCTACTGAAGTCAGGAAGCAACCGATTCCCTGTCCCCAGAGCAACCTCCAGGCCATGTTGTCTCCTCAGCAGCCCCTGCTATTGAGGACTCTGATTCTGCTACCTGCAAGGGTAGACTCGTTTGGGAGGAATCCTTGCCCAGGACGTCAATTTGAGAACACTGTGAACTCCTGCCACAGGAAAAAAAAAGTGTGGCCTGTTCTTTGATGTATCCACTTAGGAGTGACTCATTGCATTTTCACCCATGACCTGATGGACCAGAAACACCCATGTGGCCTCAAGAAAGGAAGCAGGGCTGAAAAGCATGGGGCAGCAGGGAACATGCTTGGGGAACACCATACTATCCAGGTGGAGATGACTAGACATGTTCACCACTCACAGTACAGTGGCTGGGGACACCCACTGAGAGTTCCCAGTCACCCTCACTTTCTCTGACCTGAATCCCAGAGGCATCCCAAAGATAATGCCATCATCGCTATCCTATCTGTGTAAAACCCAAGTGTCTACCTTGTTCAGGGAACCTAGCAGCACACAGGTGTCTTCTCTGGATCTCCAGGTTTGTTTTTTTTTTAAATCTCTTACAGGAAGGGACAGGTTCTTGAAAGGCCAGATAGAGCTGACAGGCTGTGCACACATTGGTAAGAAGCTGCACTGGCAAGCGTGAAAAGATCCAGAAAACACAGCTGCAACTGCAGCATGCCATTGCTACCGCTAAGTGTCGCTGGTAGGTCAAGGTTAGAAGCCCGGGAAAGGAACAGCACAAGAAAGCAGTAAAGGACCAAGATGCAGTTGGGTTGTTGAGGAGAGAAGACAAGAAACTGCCCTGAGATGACTACAAGCAGGTCCTGGTGGCAGTACTGCCCAAGCAGCCTGTTTTATTTAAAAGACAGTAAAGAACACAAGCAGCAGCAGTGGGAATCATGAGTTTTAGTCTGAACCGTACCAACCCCCAAACTACAGAGTTCTTTCTGTTACCCGGCATGCCTCTGCGGCTCCATGCGTTTGCGTAGGGGCAACCAGCCAGCGGAGCGGGGCAGCTGGTTCGTCTGTGAAACAGTCAAAGGGCGGGGCTGGCCCTGTGGTACCGTGGGTTGAACCACTAGCCCTTCATGCCAACACCCCCCCATAAGGTCTGCTCTGAATCTCAGCCACTCCACTTCCCACCCAGCTCCCTGCTTGTGGCCTGGGAAAGCAGCGGAGGATGGCCCAAACCCTTGGGGTCCTGTACGCATGAGGGAGACCCCGAAGAAGCTCCTGGCTCCTGGCTTTGAATTGATCCAGTTGTGGCCATTAGTGATCATCTGGGGAGTGAACCGGTAGATGGAAGCTCGCTCACTGCTATAATTATATATATGACTTATAACTGGAGGCAAATCCACTTTCCATGAAGCTTCCCAATGTCTTCCATGTGAAGGCACCATGAGCCAATGGGCAAAGCTCCTGGGCTCCAGCTGCCCGGGGTCTGTGGGTCGCCTGGGACCCTGAAATCCACTCAACAACACTGCAGTTTGCCACGTGAGGTTCACACCGGAACTCCTCGGGACAGAAGAGTCGCCCTCCTTCCCCGCTCCAATAGGTCCCTTCACTGCTGTGGCACTGGGATCATGACTTCTGTCATGATTCCACAGGGAACCAGGGCTGGATTAGCCTGGAAAGTTACTGTTAGAAGACGGTAAACTTCGGGCCCGGCGGCGTGGCCTAGCGGCTAAAGTCCTCGCTTTGAACGCCCCGGGATCCCATATGGGCGCCGGTTCTAGTCCCGGCAGCTCCACTTCCCGTCCAGCTCCCTGCTTGTGGCCTTGGAAAGCAGTTGAGGACGGCCCAATGCTTTGGGACCCTGCACCCGTGTGGGAGACCTGGAAGAGGTTCCTGGCTCCTGGCTTCGGATCAGCACAGCACTGGCCGTTGCGTGGGAGACCCGGAGGAGGTTCCTGGTTCCCGGCTTCGGATCGGCACAGCACTGGCCGTTGCGGCTCACTTGGGGAGTGAATCATCGGACGGAGGATCTTCCTCTCTGTCTCTCCTCCTCTCTGTATGTCTAACTTTGTAATAAAAATAGATCTTAAAAAAAAAAAAAGAAGACGGTAAACTTCAAAAACCTTTCAACCTATGTGTTTGGCTTGCCTGTTAGCATGCCTGTATCCACATCGGAGGATCTGGGTTTGACCCCAGCCACGCACATTCTGACTGCAGCACCCTGCTAATGCAGACCCTAGCCGGCAGTGGCGATGGCTCAAATGCTTGGGGCCCTGCCATCCCAGTGGGCGCCCCAGAGTGAGGCCCAGGCTCCAGGCTCTCGCCAGGTGCTTGTAACAGATGAGTCTCTCTCCCTCTCTCTAAGACCCACTGGGCTAAGACTGCTCTCCCACCTTATTTTTTTTTATTTTAACATTTATTTTATTGGAAAGTCAGATTCAGAGAGGAGAGACAGAGGGAGATCTTTTATCTGTTGGTTCACTCCCCAAGTGGCCACAATCGCCAGAGCTGAGCCAATCAGAAGCCAGGAGCTTCTTCCAGGTCTCCCACGCGGGTGCAGGGTCCCAACGCTTTGGGCCGACCTCGACTGCTTTCCCAGGACACAGGCAGGGAGCTGGATGGGAAGTGGGGCTGCCAGGACAGGAACCAGCACCCATATGGGATCCCAGCATATGCAAGGTGAGGGTTTAGCTACTAGCCTACTGCGCTGGGCCCCTTCACTCTCAAATAAACAAATACATATCTGCTAAAACTCATGACAATCACATACTTTGAGCTCTGAACATAAGTATGAAGGATTTGTTTTTTTTTTATTTCAAGGAGTTATAAAGAGGAAGAAAAATTAGAAAGTTAAAGCCCTCACTCTTCTTAAAAGAGCTGCTGTGAGGTTCCACCAGATTTTTAAAGAAAAACTTAATGCACATCTCTAGCTGCAGGAATACTGTGGGTTCACACTGCAGCGAGCACACCGGGTACCTCATCCTACATCGTGCCTTTTAAGACTCAAACCTCGGTGTCCACTGGGGCCCCTCACGCTTGCTCGGTAGTTCGCTCTCGAACCCGGCCCGTGCTGAGGGTCCTTCCAGCCATTATTTCAGCGTTTCCTCGCCACAGATGTTTCTGTATAAGGGATTCTGTGCATTATGACACTCTTAACAACTATATTTTGTCAAACCCACCGTTAAATCAACCAATTCCGAGAGGCCACAAGAACGCAGCGGACACAGGGTCAGCGTCACGGCGGGTCACCAGAGCCTGAGAGACGGACGCCGGGGGCGGGGTATACGGTCACGTGCTCCGCTCCGCTCCGCCCACCAGAGGCACACCGCGGCACCATCCTCCTAGTTCGCGCAGCCGCAGCTATGAAGGGCACGGTGGGCGGGAATAGGGGGCGGGGTATACGGTCACGTGCTCCGCCCCTCGAAGGCCCCTCGCGGAACGCCGTCCTGGTTCGCGCAGGGGCAGCTGGGTGGGCGGGGTTACACGGTCACGTGTTCCACTCCGCCCCGCCCCTCGGAAGTTCCCCTGGGCTCCCTGGTTCGCGCAGCCGCAGCAACCGGAGGCCGCGGTGGGCGGGCACCGGAGGCGGAGCGAGAACTCGAGAACGGTAAAATTGCCTTTTCATCGCGTACGATTGGCCAGCCGGGAGTGGGGGGCGGGCTCTCGGCGCCAGCCGCTTCCTGCCGAGTGGCAGGCCGGGCTTCCGGCGGTGGCGGGCACTTTGGGTGGCTGTGGTCTCCCAGCTTGTGCCTGAGGTGCTGGGAGCGGCTCTGCGCTCCCGGGCGCGTGTCCAGCGATGCTTCCACCGTGGAGCTTCGGCCGCCACCTGCTCGGCTAAGTTGGATCTGTCCCGTTAACGAACGCGCGGTCCCTCAGGGCCCTGGAACCTGCCAGGGGTCACCTGGGGTGACGGCGACCCTGGTGGGAGCGAGTCCCACGCGTTGCCTCCCCAGCACACCAGGGTGGCAGACCCTTGGTAGAGACCTGCGGCTCAGAAATGAAGCTGTTTCTCCCAAGTCGCACAAAGCCGGGAATCGAGCCCAGGTGGCACTCCCTCCAGTGACCACGGAACTTTTATAATCAGGCCATGATGACGGTTTTCAGGACAGCTCCGTGATTGTTTTTAAGATATTCGGCAAGTATCCAATTTTAAATATCTGTGGATACAACTTATGCACATGAGTGTTCTTTGCAAAAATATCGAGGGCCCCCTGTCTGACAGATTGGTACACACCAGCGTAGATGTCGCAGGCCATCGCCTGTGCCATTGCTTGCTAGCAGGTGGCTGTGTCTTCAGGATGGTTGGCTTGGGGCCACCTGTTCTTATAAGCTCAGTGTGTGAACGGACTGGCTTCGTCCGTGATGGTTCTTATGAAGATTAATAAGCTAATAGATGAAATGGGTCCCATTAGTATCTCATCTGACAGCTACTGTTAGCTGTTACTACTTATTTTTAAATCACTTTTATTTATTATTATTATTTCCACAGCTAAACAAGAACTGGTACTTGTGAGGCTGTTTCTGTTCCGGAAACTAAATGGGACACTGTCACCCTGCAGATAAGCGTTGTGATAATGCCCAGGCGCAGTCCTGAAACCTAGTCAGAGCGCCTCAGTCATTGCTCAAGGGGAGAACCGTGTAAGTACCTTTAATTTCGTATCTGTTCTGTCCAGTGTCTTACAGAAACTCCACTGAGTTCCAATAATGGGGTCTTTTTTTTTTTAATTCAGTCCGTGTTGGATAAGTATCTGGTAGTGCCCGAATCTGCTCATTTATAGTTTTCGTGGAATAAATTCTTTATGAAACTTCAGGGATAGAATAGACGTTTTTCTGGAAGACAGTTGTGGAACAGAACAACTGACATTTTCAGGAGAAAGTTTTCATCTAATCCCCAAACCAGGTAAGTTTTTTTGTTTGTCTGTTTCCATTTTTCTTAAGCTTCTGCTGGTCTCAAGCTGTTGTAAAACTTACAATCACGCGTGTTCCTGAAAAGTGCCCGGGACGTTTATCAAGTGTACTCACCGCAGAAAATTCCCCTCGGTGAGGGAAGCATAGGCTGTTCAGCTGGACTTACTCACGTCTCCTGTGTGTGTATTTGAAAGCATCATGTGCACACTGTAAATGCCTACCATTTTATCTGTCAGTGTTAACAACTTTTTTTTAAAAGATTGTACTCATACAGAGGACATGTGTGGGAGTGTATGGGTAATTCACCAAAGATGCAGTCGTTACAATGCGCCATGTGGCCAAGTCGGAAAGAACTGTAACATCCCCAGTTGAATTGGGAATAGTCACCAAATAGCACAAACAGTGCCGTGTGGGGGGCGTGGCGGCACGGGCCTTGGAAGGGTGAGATAGTATGTTCCACAGCAAAAGGCAGGGCCATGGCCAGCGCTGTCTGAGCTCTATCGCTGAGCCCAACCTGCCCTGGTCACTTCTTATCAGCCCCTTCAGGGGTTCCAGGCTCTCTCGGTAGGAGGCTGAACTCTGAGGAAGGACTGAATTTGGTTTCTGTGTGGGAGTTGGGAGAGGTTAATGAGTTTCAGTGTTAGTCTGTGCCTCCTCTGTTTTGTTACTTGCTTGCCATGAGTCTAATTGACCGCAGAGGGAAAACAGAGCTATTTATCTCTTCCTCCTTGAATGCCAGGTTTGGAGTTGCCATACCCGGTTCTCAGGGAGCTCATTCAGGATCTCTACGTAGGCACATTTGCTGATAGAAAGTGCAATTGCATCTCTTTTTCTGGAGTTTTGGATCCTTTGCTGCATGATTGTAAAGTAAGATGCAACTTAGAAGCTAATACTTTTACTGAAAGTAAAATATTGAAAAGAGCAATTTTAAATATAAGAATGAACTAGGTATTTTGAGATACTTAAGAAATGTCATATTTCCTGTCATCTTTTCTACACTCATTTATGCTGTGGACATATATTCATGGTGTTTGGTTTGCCTGTTTTTGCACTGGGAAAAAAAAGCATACTTTGAATTCTTTTGAAATCTTTTTCATTTAAAGCTACATTGTGGTGTTTTATTATTATTATTCCTTCTTTCTGGAGAGGGAGAGAGAAAAACCTTTCTTCAGGTTTAGTCTCAAATGGCCACAACTGCTGGGGCTTGGCCAGCCAGAGAACTGAATCCCGGCCTCCGGGGTGCCCATCAGAGCCTTGACTCCTTGGGCTGCCACCTGCTGCCCCTGGGTGCACCCGGGCAGGTGGCAGGAATGCGGAGCCCCGCTGGGAGACAGCCCAGACCTCGGGATGTAGCATGAGCGTGTCCCAAACAGCATCGTTGCCTCCAGGATGAAGGCCTGGCCCAGGAAGCTGGGTTTTGTTTCTGTTTTTGAACAAATGCAACTTGATATAGTGAAGCATTTCCCAGTGACCATGCCGCCAGACCTCCCAGTCCTCTGCTCTGCTGCTGTGTTCTGAGCTGTCCGTGTCTTCTGCTGCTGTGACTCTTCTTGAGCATGTCTGCTGGCCACCTGTGTGTATTTTCTGGCCTATGTCTAGTGTGGGACAATGGATTGCCTCAGAAATTCACACATTTCCATCTTACGCCTGTAAATGAATCTAGGACATGCCCTGCCTGAAGCATGGGGAATTGGTCCTGATTTGGGCAGGCTTTAAGCACCTGGAACACAAGGTAATGCCAACAGTCCAGTGTTTATAAACGTTGTATTTGCTCCAGCTACAGAAACTCACATCCATTCATCTCAGGACATCCAGCCTGCCCTTGTGATCATGCCTGCTTGATCACATTCAGTGTGTAGCTGAACCATTTTCTTTTCCTGTTTGTTCAGCCAGCATGGATCCTGATGGCACTGAGCAAGGTCCCGAACAGACGGAGTCCTCGCCCGTCTGCGTGGGCACAGAAGTCGACCTCCAGAGACGGGAACGGATGACGGCTGTCGTCCATGACAGGGAGGTGGTCATTTTCTACCACAAAGGAGAGTACCACGCCATGGACATTCGCTGCTACCGTAAGGCCTTACTGTTCCCATAGAGCTGTGTTCCTCCCCTGCAGGCGGCTCCCCTCTCAGTGCCCTCGGTGACGGATGTGGTGTTGCGTTCCCTTTCAGATTCAGGAGGGCCTCTGCACTTGGGGGACATAGAGGTACGTGCCTTCACCCTCATTCCCAACCAGCTCGATGCTTCCTGCTTAAGTTCTTTTACTCTTGTCTCAAAAATAATTTTTGTTTAGGTTTAGCAGCTATATTTTATTGGTTCCGAATACAATTGCCAGTGTTCTTTATAGCCTTATAAAAGAGAAAGAAAAACCACTGTATAGATAAATATAAGAATATTTATGTCTTTTGACTAGATGTGTAGCCTATGGATACAGTTGCACAAATACTTAATATGTATAGGAATGATTTGTTGTAGCATTGTTCATTAGAAGGAAACTTGAAGGCAACCTACATTTTAAAAAAAATACATATTTATTTTAGAGGCAAAATGAGGCAACATTATTTTAGAGGAAGAAAGAATGAGAGTGAGAAAGATTGTCTTCCATCTGCTGGTTCATTCCTCAAATGCCTACCACAGCCAGGCCAGAGCCAGGAGCCGGGAACTCCATCCTGGTCTCTGACATGATTGCCTAGCACCCAACCACTTGGGCCATCCTTTGCTGTTCTCCCAGGTGCGTTAGCAGGGAACTGGATCAGAAGCCAGGCAGCCAGGACTCAAGCTGGTGCTGTGACAGAGTGTCACCACCACAGGCAGAATCCTAACCCACTGTACCACAATGCCAGCCCGACCTGAATGTCTGTGTGGTGGGACATGGGTGCTGGGATGGAGGGATGGCAGCCACGTATCTATGAGTGGAAGAAACAGATCAAGAATAAGAGTGCTAATGAGATTCCATCTTGGCATCAAACAACACAATTTTATTTTGAACACATTGCATAATTTTCATTTTTTTTTAAAGATTTATTCATTTTATTACAGCCAGATATACACAGAGGAGGAGAGACAGAGAGGAAGATCTTCCGTCCGATGTTTCACTCCCCAACTGAGCCGCAATGGGCCGGTACGCGCCAATCCGAAGCCGGGAACCTGGAACCTCTTCCGGGTCTCCCACGCGGGTGCAGTGTCCCAAGGCTTTGGGCTGTCCTCGACTGCTTTCCCAGGCCACAAGCAGGGAGCTGGATGGGAAGTGGAGCTGCCAGGATTAGAACCGGCGCCCATATGGGATCCCGGGTGCATTCAAGGCGAGGACTTTAGCCGCTAGGCCATGCCGCCGGGCCCAATTTTCATTTTTATAACGAGTCTACATTTTAATAAAAATGTCAATATACTTTTGAAGAAAGAAGCCACACTTTGACGTCTTACCTGAGAACGGATGGCCAATGGCCAGAACTAGACATTGATCCCTCTCTGCCCCCTCACCTCTTGCCCTTCTTTCTTCCCCCCATTCCTCTCTCCTCCTGCTTAGCTGGGAAGTACAAGGCTTGAAGTTGGCATTTCATTCTCTTCCTACTTGACATCTGCTGGTTTCCACCCCCACCCTTCTGTTGGGGGACGTGTATGAGTTATGAAGATGTCAGGGCTTGTGCTGTGCCCCTGGTGTGGAGGGAGAATGCCAGTACCGGCTGATGATGGGGTCACAGACTTGCCCCATTCTGGTCCATAAGGAGAGCTTTGGGCCCGCAGTGCGCAAAGTGGGGTCCTTAGATCAGCAGCCTGAGTGTCTTGGGGAGCTTCTCAGACTGACAGACTCCTAGACCACCTGTCACCTCCCCATCCCCCACCCCATTTCTTTTCTCCCCTTCCCCTCCATCCCTGCCTTCCTCTGCAGTTGGCCTTTACTGAGTTAAAACAGGTTTGCATTTTAAAATATGCCCCGAGGTTCTGCTGTTTAAAATAAATAAATAAACTTTCTGAAGCACTTCATTAACACAGTTAAAATAACAGTTTGGTACTGCCCTCACGCCCCAACCCCCCTCCGTGGTGGCTCTGGTTGCAGGCTAACCCTCAGCCTGTGGCTCCAGCGTGCCTTATGGACACCGGTTCCAGTCCTGGTCACTCCATTTCCAATCCAGCTCCCTGCTGATGCACCTGGCATAGCAGTAGGGGATGGCCCACGTCTTTGGGCTTGTGCACCTTCATGGTAGACCCAGAAGCTCCTGGCTCCCAGCTCCAGACCTGCCCAGCTCTGGGCTGTAGCAACTGTTTAGGGAATGCATCTGTCTCTCCCTCCCTCTCTCAGTATCTTATTTTCAAGTAAAATAAATATCTTTAAAAAAAAAAGTTTGCTCTTCCATTAATGTAGACACTGGCGCCTTTAGTAATTGCTGCAGACTTTGTACCTGGAGCTCAGCTTTCCCTGAGCGGCACCTGCAGCCCTTGCCCCACTTCTGTCAAGCAAGTGACATTACAACAGATTGCAGCACAGCCACAGTCATCCCGTGTGGTTGCCATGTCTTCGAGGGCTGCTAAGAGGGCTGGAGCTGGCTGTCCTCAGACTGAGCTCCACTTGGCACGGAGGACTTTGCAGGGGGGAGGGGACAGGAGAGGCCACTTTCTCAGACCTGGTTCTTCCACAGTCGATTCTGAGTCTGAGGTTTGTCATGAACATTCGAAATTCCAACTCCTAAAGCATCTCTCTCCCCCTGCAGGACTTTGACGGGCGACCATGCATAGTCTGTCCCTGGCATAAATACAAGATCACTCTGGCAACAGGAGAAGGACTGTACCAGTCGATAAACCCCAAAGATCCCACAGCTAAACCCAAGTGGTGCTCCAAAGGAATAAAGCAGAGGATTCACCTGGTGACGGTGGACCAGGGGAAGATTTATGTGACACTTTCCAAGGAACCTTTTAAATGTGACTCTGACTTTTATGCCACTGGAGATTTCAAAGTAATTCGGAGCTCTTCCTGATTAAAAAAAAAAAAGTGTGACAAGGAGAAATGTGTATGTTTGAAATGTTAGGATTACTTTGTTTCAACACCAGAGTTCTTTTTTTCCAACATAGGCACAACTGTAACTTACTTTTTAAAAAAAATCACAGAAAACAGAGATAGTAAAGTGCTTGGGTACTTGGTGTGATGTGAGTGATGGTGAGCCATGAATGGAGTAATTTTTAATCCAGGGTCTTGTACCCCTCAGATTGAAAACACTAAGCACAAACCGGAATTGTGTGCAAATAGGAAGAAAGGTTACTTGGCAGTGGGGGGATCAACATACATTCACATGTGTGTGGGAGCCAGCCTGTACAGAGAAACACACAACAGTGGTGGGCCGAAGAGCTGCCCATATTGTAGTTCCTGTGGTTGGGAAGGCGTGTTCAAGGAGGCAAGGTGGGAAAGTGCAAAAGCAACATCTGAGCCCCTGGAATCTTGGCACAGTACCACCAAGCAAGGTCCAGGGGTTGGGGGAGGTGCCCTCCTATCCCCTGCTTCCTTTTACCTCGCATGACCCAGATGCAACAGATGCATCCTGGCAAGGCAGGCACCATGATTAACAAATAGGCATGGACATGGACCGGGGGTGGGAGTTTAGGGTGGCTTGTTACTTTCAGCTCCACAGACCTAACTAACTGCCTGCCTATTTATCCCACATCATAAAGATGATCAGGATCCACAGAATACATCTCCTGCAGTTCTCTGAGCCAAATAGAACCTGAGGGTTTGGGCTGTCTGGTTTTAGAGAAAAGTAAGTTGAGTAGTAGGGAGAAGAAAGATTTAGTAGGAAGAACTTTTTTTCAAGATCTATTTTTATTGGAAAGGCAGATTCACAGAGACAGAAAGATGCTTCATCTGCTGGTTCATTCAAGTGACCACAACGGCCAGAGCTGAACCACTCAGGAGCCAGGAGCTTCCTCCAGGTCTCCCACGAGGGTGCAGGGTCCCAAGGCTTTGGGTCATCTTCCACTGCTTTCCCAGGCCACAAGCAGGGAGCTGGATGGGAAGTGGAACAGCTGGGACACGAACCTGTGCCCATATGGGATCCCAGAGGATTAGCCAGTTGGATCATTACGCCAGGCCCTTGACATTATTCTTATACAGTTCAGGTGCTCAAATTTTATTGACCCAGTTTTCCTAAACATATAACAGACTTTTCATGTTTATAAAATCACCTTTGTCTCTGCCTCTCAGATTAAAAAAAAAGAAAAAGCCTCAGAAGTGAGATCCTGACCAGTATGCTAGACGTGAAACCCAAAGGCTGGCTCAGTGTCTGTGGCCAACGCACATCCCAGATGTTGAGACGCTGCACACAGCGGCTGCCTAGCCTTGCGAGATGGCAAAGTCTCATACAGCCAAGCAGCTTGGGTTTCAATGTGCAAGTGTCAAGACGTTTTTAAAAACGTTTTTAGACAACTCTGTTCATGTGTGCACAGCTGAGTTCCCCACCAAGGTTACTGAGAGGAGAGCTGGGGTTTTCAACCTTAAGAGTTGATGGGCAGGGTGGATGCTCACTTGGTTCAGCTGGTTTTACCATGCCAATTATTTATGGCTAGCATGGTTCTGGTTGCCTGATGCCCACATTAGCTGTATTTGTCGTTAAGTACCTAGATTACTGTGCTGGGTACAGGTCATGCAAAACCCAGCAGCACAACAAGTTAAGCCTCTGTTTGTAATGCCGGCACCCCTCATCAGAGCACTGGCTCCAGTCCCAGCTGCTTGGCTGTTGACCCTACTCCTTGCTGATACACCTGGGAAGGCATCAGAAGATGGCCCACGTGCTTGGGACCCTGTCACCCATGTGGGAGACTAGCTGGAATCCTATGCTTTGGCCTAAACTATCCAGCCTTGTCTTGTGGCTATTTCAGAAGTGGACCAGTGGATAAAAGATCTCAATAAGGGCCCGGTGCAGTGGCCTAGTGGCTAAAGTCCTCACCTTGAATGGGCGGGGATCCTATATGGATGCCAGTTCTAATCCTGGCAACCCTGTTTCCCATTCAGCTCCCTGCTTGTGGCCTGGGAAAGCAATCGAGGATGGCCCAAAGCCTTGGGATCCTGCACTCTTGTGGGAGACCCACAAGAAGCTCCTGACTTCAGATCAGCTCAGCTCCAGCCGTTGCAGTCAGCTGGGGAGTGAATCATCGGACAGAGGATCTTCCTCTCTGTCTCTTTGTATATCTGATTTTGCAATAAAAATAAATAAAAATTTTTAAAACACCTCAAATTGTTAAAAAAATAAATAAAGACCCTCAGCAGCTTATGTTCAAAGACTAAACAGCACCAGAAACAAATAGGGTGAACATAAACTTAGAATTCAGAGAAGAGCTGTCGGTCAAGATGGAAACCCTGGTGCCAACGTACAGTCATCTCAGTAGCACAGGAGTTTATGAAAGAATGTACACCTTAGACTGAGGGTTCTAAGACCCCCGCCTGGAAACCCTCCCCTTTGGGTTTGCAAAAAGACAGTGAGTGGATGAGCAATGGAACGGGAAAGCTGTGCTGGCTGAGCCCCTAGCCACGAATTACTACGTTTCCTTTTCAACAGGCCTTCAAACTGCATATGTATCCTGTTTTTTTAATTTCCTATAAAGATATATAATTTTTAATAGGATTTTTTTCTTCCTCCCAAATAATAGATAAGTGAAACAGGTCTTTAATAAAAACGTAAACACACCCTTTTTATAAACAACCGTGAAACCCACAATAGGGTGACTTTCCTTCTTGATAAATCATACAGCCATACATATGTATATTCTGCATCAACTTCAGTTTATTTTCTCTACTATATAAACACTAGAGAATGATGCTCTTCCCGCTCCCCAGCCTCTCGTGGTAAATGGGAGAGCACTCAGTGAATGCAGACCCACCTTGGAGTTCCGGCAGGTGAAGGGTGCCACTCGATGGACAAGCCCTGGGCTCTGCGGAGGGGTATCTTTGCTCAGACCAGCTCACTCGTCCAGTTCAGCCGCCTGGTCGAACACCGAATGTAAGACCTGGATCTTGTTATTCTGCTTGCTAGCAGGAAGCTTGGGGCGAGGTGCGATGTGGTCTGGATTCTCCGGCAGTGACCTGTAAGGTTTCAGTTTGATTCCACTTTCAGAAAACCCAGGTTCTGTGAGTGTGGGCTCGGAAAAGGCTCTTCTAGAACGTTCCTCTTGCTCTCTGGTTTCCCTGAAGGACTCTTCTTCTTGGAAAATGGTCTTCACCTTCTCCAGCACAGCGTTAACACAGACTGCCTGGGTAACAGAAAAGTTACCGGAAGTCAAGTTTCCCTTTAAGCTCCTAACTACAGATGAGCCATGCAGTGCTGGGTATCATGGCATGGAGGTAGCACTCCTGATGCACACTGGAGATTGGTTCCTGGTTCTAATATGACACGACCGAGAGAGTAACTCAAAAACCTCACATGTATTAGTAAAGATGTGTTTTTACACAAGGCTTACATCTTCATTCACCTGGCTTGATTAAACAAACCCTTTTCTGAGTAGTGAGATTTGCCCCCCAAAATATCAATATCTGAAAGCGAGTTTCGGCTTTCAATTGCCTCTCCCTGGGAGTTGGCTTACACCCCAGTGCACAATGGGAAGGATGTAGTAATCGCTTTAGGTTAAGATTTTGAGAAACCAGTAGATGGAGAACTGCTAAGCAAACATGTGATCCACTCCCCCACCCAACACTGTTCAATAGAACAGGAGAAGAGTGTCAAAATAGAAACATGACTTTATTAAACTCACTGTGTACGTATTTGGGACACAACGTGTTTAAGACAAGTCCATGAAAATTTTTTACAAAAGCGATATTTCAAGTAATTATGGCCTGTGCACACTTGAGGGGTTTCCAGTAAAAGGATGCGGAGTCTAGCGCTCCATCGGCCTCAGCTGCTGCACCTGCTCCTCCTGCCCTCCTCTCCCACCTGCCTCTGGCTACGGAGTGTGCAGTGAGCGTGCCCAGGCAATGAATGGTTCATGTGCCAAGGGGGAGGAGGTCAGGGAGAAAGCTTGCACAAGTCGTTCTCCCTGCACAAGGACAAAGGCACTGCTTGGGGCCAGTGGGACAATGGGACCGGTGCAGTGACCAGTGTGAGGGACTCAGACCAAGTTTGCAGAAGAAAACTCTGGGAAGGCCCCAGGTCTTCACTTCCTGCAGGCTGCGTTACTACCATGCCACTGCGGAGCAGTGTCCAAGGCACGGATCTGTGTTTCCCTGGCGCTGGAGGCCACGAAGCCCGAGACAGTGGCACACCTGGCTCCTGGGGCGGCCAGCTTTTTGGTCTCTTAGCGGACACTTCCACTTGTGTCCTCCTGAGGTGTGGCAGGGATGGTGCAGCTCTCTGGGGCCACACACAGGGCACAGATCCTAATCGGGGGGTGGGGGGTTCTAGCAGAGGCCCCACCCTGCTCATACCAGCGCCTGGAAAATCCTGCGATCAAATATAAAAAATTGTCATTTACAAATTTCTTTTGTGGGCCTACTTGGCTTTTCAGAAGGGTATGTGTTGAAGACGAAGGTAACCGGAGAATAATACCCTCACTTGTGCGTGGTATTAACAACTGTACAGCACACCACTGCACAGTGTCATCACTCACATTAGAAAAAGAAATTCCTATGTAGATGCTAGCAATTTCCCCAACTTACCAGATAAATGAGGGCTGCATAGGAGGCGTACATTATGCTGGTTAGCGCTGTCTTTGCTGGAAAGGAAAGGATTTCAAAGAGAGAACTGTTCCGGGCCTGCAAGCACAGAAGAGATTGTTTCAACAAAACAAAAATGTCCAGAATTTCTTTGGTATTTTACAATTTTGTTGTAGCATAAGAATTTAAATGCTTTGCTCCCTGTACACTGTGGAAATGAACTGGCTTAATTTTCTGCTTTTAACAAGAAGACATCTTCTTTCGCTCATGAAAACTTGCACCCAAATCTAAAGCAGCACTTCGAAAAGTTTATGGAAAATGGAATTAGATGTTTGTCTTGATGGAAAAATTTGGAAATCCATGCACCCAAGGTTGGGGGGCGGAGTGTGAAGGCTTAAAAAAGTTCATGGACATACGAACTATGAACAAGATGCATGGATTTCAAAATTCTCTTGCACCAAAATAAATTAACCTTCTAATTTCACTTTCCAGAAAACTTCCCAAGTCCCCTTGTAGAAAAGCATTCACAAATTCAAACTACTAGAACTTGTTTTCTCCAGCTGCCAACCGTGTCCACTAGGAGGGGCTGCTGTGCGCATGAGAAAAACTTCACAAATTCAGGTATTGATTCTTTCCTAAATTATTCACAACCTCAGTGAAGCAAACAGCCATCTGAAGGCTAAGCGTGTCCTGGAGATTAACGCCTGCTGGGAATGTTAAGCATGAGGCTGCTGCAGGCCAGAGGTCACCTTAGGTGCACATGCAGTTTCAGGCCCTGCTTTTCAGACAAAGAGGATTGGCCTCAGAGTGGCTTCTGGTTGCTGATCACAGATGTTGTCTCCAGGTGCAGCCTCAGTTTTAAGGGAACCATCCTGGCCTACAAGCACCACCCTGGTGGCCTGGCATGGGTGAACTGGAGACGCCAAGGCAACACCTCTTCCCTACTGGGCAGGAAGGTGGGTGGCACGGAGCCCCGCTGCTCTGAAAGAACAGCCAGCCACTCAATGGCTCCAGTGGACTTCAAGGAGGTACGGGCTAAAGCTAATGGAGTCGTGTGAGGGCAGACTCAATCACGTACACAGCCCTGCACATTTCCTAGGACGCTGTTTACAACACTGAAACACCAACAGTCAACAAGAGAGAAGTTGGGAAAACGGGGCCCCGACTGCCAGTGGCTGATGACGCAACCTGAACAACATTTCAAAATCTGATCCTTGAATAAACGCTGCCCTGCCATTCTGGCCCAGCTTGGTTCTCTGTGCTTTTATCAACATTCTCACCTCATTCTCTTCTCTAAAGATTTATTTATTTTTATTTGCAAGGCGAGTTACAGAGAGGAGAGACAGAGAGAGATCTTCCATTCCCTGGTTCACTCTCCATGTGGTTGCAATGGCAGGAGCTGAGCTGAGCTGAAACTAGAAGCCTAGAGCTTCCTCCAAGTCTCCCAGGTGGGTGCAGGGGCCCAAGCACTTTCCCAGGCACATTAGCAGGGAGCTGGATTGGAAGTGGAGTAAACAGGACTCGAACTAGCACACATATGGGATCCTGGCACTGCAGGCAGAGGCCAAACTTAGCACACCCTGGTGCCAACCACCACACTTCTTTCTTAAGACATTCATGACACTGCTATTGTTATTATCCCCATTCTACATTGGAGAAAAGGAAAAGGTGAAACAGGTAACTTGCCCATGGAAATACAAGGGACAGTAGCAAAGTGAGAATTAAACCCGGGGCCATACACATCAGGGCGAAGTGTTTCACCTGACCATGATACTGTCTTGCCTCGGACTACACTCTGGAGAAGGAACAACAGAGGAAGTGCTGTAATGGCTGCTATCTTATTTATCTCATAGGTTTGCCAGGAATATAAATCAGAAAGTTCTGGTAAAGTGCTTAAGAGGATGGCGGTACATGGCAGCATTATTAGTACTCTACTACATGTGAGAAAGAACAAGATTCAAAACTGTGAGCATAGCAATTCCCATTGCATGCAGGGGACCAACTAAAGTAATACCAGTGGAAGGTGACAAAATGAGCGTCCTGGCAAAAATGGGACTGGTGACTAGAAGGCACCTCGAGGAGAATTTGAAGTGTGTTCAATCTTTGAAAACGTACTGAACTGAGAGCTGCGTGGCTGGCTAATCTGCTGCCTACAGAGCCAGCATCCCATAGGGGCTCTAGTTTGAGTCCTGGCTGTTCCGCTTCTGCTCCAGCTTCTTGTTGATGGCCTGGAACAGTGGTGGAGGATGGTCCAAGGCCTTGGGCCTGGAGGAAGCCCTTGGTTCCCAGCTTCAGACCCGCCCAGCTCCTACGGTTGTGGCCAATTCAGCGGTGCACCAACGGATGGAGGCAGAATCTCTCTCTGCAATCTTTCTCTTTCTGTAACTCTTTCAGTTAAAATAAATTAATCTTTTTAAAAGAGAAAATGTATTGAGCTGTACACTAAATCTATGTGCTGTTCTTCATGCTTCATTTTGTAAAGAAAATGTTTTATGTCCAGTGTTCTTATGATTGACACAAACATACCACTCTATAGGAAAAAGTTTGGACAAAAATCCACTGAAAGTACAAGAGATTTGTATGGCTGACATATACAGACCTATAAGGCTTTGCATCAATAACATAGGATACTCGTTACAAGCTAAATTCTATTCTAATGGCTTAATTAACACGGTTTCCTTTTATCTTCTAACAAACCTATGTTGGGTTCAGGGAGATGAAATTCTTGCTTGTTTTCTCTGCTTTCCCAGGTCAGTGGAGAGAGCGTGAGGCGTGTTTCCTAAACAACATTTGAAGACCAGAGTGTAGGGCAGTCAGCTCCGTTTAACTTCTTGCTTAACTAGGCGTTTTCCCATGCTAACCTACTGATGAGAAGCTGAAACCCAGGGGATGGCTTGGCCAACGAGCTGAGGGCAGCTAGGAGCCAGGCTTGGGGGCCGGGCTCGCGGGGCGGCAAGGATGGGCGTGCTGGCTGGTGTCTCCTCTCTCCTCCGTTCCTTTTCCGGCCATCCCAACTGCTCCACGTCGTGGTCGTGGGCAGGTTTAACCCCAATCCCTCCATTAAGTTAACCTGGAAAATTTCCTAGAGTTCTTGGCTTCTAGAAAGCGCTTCCAGGAAATGGAGCCGCTGCTTTTTTTTTTTTTTTTTTTTTTTTAATGCCTTCTTGGCTGGAAGAATGGAAACCATTGTGTGCCATTAGATCCTGCTATTGGCAAAGGTGGGGAGGGAGGAGAGGCAGGTACTGCCCAGAGTGACAAGGTTGTTGAGTCGCTGGAGGCACCCAGGCCTAGGGCCTTGGCAGGCCAGGCCACACGGACAAACGAAAGGCTTGCCGGCGTGAGAAAATACACTGTTTCTACCCCCCACATTTCTTTCTCAGATTTTGTCCTTGGCCTGAAAGCCACTAAAACTGATGAATTTCAAAGCCTGTGTGTTTGATTCATGTTATGCATCTGAATAATTAGACCATCTATTGCCTAAGGGGATACTTTCTCACTATTTTTTAAATGCTTTTAGTAAACACTTTCTATTCCTGTAACAAATTATCCTGGTAGAAAATATACCACTTCCAAAATTTATGTGGTTACTGGCAAGTAGCCATCTTTCCATTTTATGACGAACTTGCAATCCATGTTTTTCATATTAAAAGCCACCCTGTTTCATTTCTGGCTCTCTTTGAGTGGGACTCTTGTGCAGTTAAAAAAAAAAAAACAGATTAAATCAGAGAAATGTAAATGAGGGTCTTTATTTAGATTGTCTTGGCCTATTTCAAAAACCTTGACTTAACCTTATTTTATTAATTTTAATTTATTTGCACGTCTGAGTTGGAAATGCCTTGGTCTCAATGTTACATCCATGTAGTTTTTTTTTTAATTTGGTAATGTTAACTGATAAAATATATGGCTATGTGAAGATTAAAAACATTCCAACCTTTAGCTAAACTCCCACACAATTTTAACTGCCTCATCTGATAAAATAAGTTGCTGTGTTCATTTTTTTTTTCATTAATGAAAATATATCACAAAAAGTCAACCATGATAGTTCAGAAAAAAAAAAAAAAGAGTTGCTTACAGAAGGATACCTCAGGGTCTGGCACCTTGGGTCAGCAAACTAAGCAATCCTCCTCCCTTTGCGTCCACCATATGGGTGTCAGTTCACATCCTCCCTGCTTGTGGCCTGGGAAAGCAACAGAGGACAGCCCAAAGCCTTGGGACCCTGCACCCGCGTGGGAGTCTTGGAAGAAGCTCCTGGCTCCAGGCTTCGGATCGGCTCAGCTCCGGCTCTTGTGGCTACTTGGGGAGTGAACCAGCAGGCAGAAGATCCTTTTCTCTGCCTCTCCCCCTCTCTCTGTAAATATGCTGTCCCAATAAAAATAAATGAATCTTTTTAAAACAACAACAACAACAACAAAACAAAAAAGATTTCAAAACCTTTGTGGAGAATACAATGAAAATATAAATTTATTTCAGTGCAAATTTGGAAATCTATGCATATGGGGATTCTTAAAAAACACCTATTAAAAAACATGCATGGGTTCCAGAAATTGTTTTACACCAAAATACACCTTTTCACCTTTACACCTTTTCACTCCATTTCCCACAGACGTCTGGAAGAACCTTTTTTCATGACCTGAGGGTTGGGGAAATATGAGGTCAACTAGGAGGCATGTTGTCCCATACACCGAGGGCAGGAGGGCTAGCAGGGAGTCCCAGGGGGCACCTAACTCCATGATCCACAAAGAAGTGTGGTAAGCTGCTCACACAAGTCCTCCCTATGCTTCTGTAAGAGCTACACAACCTTGTCTTTGCACTTATACGAATACATAGGAAAACCATTGGGCTGTTTGCTTGCTTGTTAGTAACCCCTACACTAACATCCTAGGTATTCATGAAAAAGCCTCTCATCGGGTCATCCCCAGATCTTAGCCAAAGAGGACATCCCAGGGTGTCCACTTTCTAGGAAATGTCCACTTCTCCCAAATTAACCTTGAGACAGCCACTGAGGGCCAGTCTGCATTCCTGATGTGTGCGAGTGTAGGGCTGTGAGCCCATCACAGGAAGCGCCTTGGATCCTATGGCCCAACGTGATCTGCCAGAATCAACAAGCCTGTCTGGGAGCTGACGTGTCTTGGCTGGAGCTGGGCCCCACAGCCCATGATGTAGGGCAGGGATGGCAGCTGCAGGCTGCACTCAGCTGGCCAGGCGGCGCGCAGGGCTGAGTACAGGCACTGCTCTGTGAGTGTGCAGTATTGCCAGGGTGTGAAGCCATCTGCCAACACAACTCACTCGGCTTCCCAGGACTGAGGCCTCTCCTAGAAGGTGCTTCTGATTCCATAACAGCCGCCTCAGCCCTGCTGAGGCCCCAGCGGCTCGCGCAGGGAGGCATGGGGAGCAGCCTGAGTCAGCAGCTGCCAAGGGCCTCTCAGGCTGCAGGCTGGCCAGTGGAGTTCTGGGCCCCTGCACCAGGGGTGGCCGGAATCTCTGTGGATGACGGGTGTCCAATGGCGACGGCAGGGTTAGGGTAGTACATTCTCGGCACCTTTCCAATGTGTGTGGCATGGGAGTGCTCTGGAGCTGAGGGTGTACCCAGAAAGGGCCAGCCTTGTCCAGGGAGCCCCCGAGGGGCCCAGCATCTGCTGTGGCCTGACCTTCCTGTGCCCACCACCAACTACATGCTTAATCTCAGACGCCCCCATGTCAGAAGCCAACATTGTCGTCCGGGGTCCTACAGCCATGCTCCTCTGTTCCCCTATCCTTGGCGGAAGCTGTGTGCCTCCCCTACCCTGAGGCAAGTGAGAAGACAGCAGAACTATGATGATATCACAAAATCATCAGAGAGCATTTGGGCTGGGACCTCTTCCAATGCCTCAGGTAGCAATGTGTCATTCCAATGTTCATCAGCCCCAGAGCTGTGACACATGACAGCATGCCAAGAGGAGCTGGGAACCGGGTTAACCTGCTTCATGCCTCCAGACCGGCCCCTTAGCTCCCCACAGTTACGGCAATACCTGCCACATAGCCACCATCACATCCAGCATGTGATCACAGTCTTGTTTTCACCCCTCTTGTTGCACCCATGCCACAAAGTGCACCTTGACCAGGGTAGCCTGGCCTCCTGAAATGCACTCTGGGAAGCATCCCTCAGCCATCCCTTCTCGGGGATGTGATGCCCACCCCTCAGCTCCCAGGAGCCATAGCATGCTGGTAGTACTGCGCCTGCACTCCAGCCCCGGGGTTGACTTTTTGGGCCCAAGTATTTTTGTTGTTTGAACTTTATTTATTTGAAAGGCAGAGTTACAGAAAGAGAGAGAGAGGGACAGAGAGATCTTCCATCTGCTAATTCACTCCCCAAATGGCCTCAATGGCCAGGCTGGGCCACAGCAAACCCAGGAGCTTCTTCAAAGTCTTCCATGTGGATGCAAGGCCCACGCACATGGCCACCTTGAGCCATATTCAGCTGCTTTTCCCAGGCCAGCAGCAGGGAGCTAGACTGGAAGCAGAGCAGCTGGAACACGAGCTGCACTGGTAGGAGATACCAGTGTGGTAGGTAGCAACTTAACCCACAGTGCCAGAACACTAGCTCAGGCCTGGCCTGTGTCTTGATAGTCAGCTATGTCTTCTTTCTCACTGAGCCCTGCAGCTCTGACGTGTGTTGCTTTCGCCCTTGCTGTGTCCTGGTTTCCTCCCCACGGCAGCTCAGATTCTCCGCCCCAGGTACTGTCTACTAGGCAAGGTGCTACGTATCTTCTCCTCAGCCCATGGTGACCCGGGGACCTCTGGCCCAGCCTCCACATGTCTCACTGCAGTCACATGAAACAACTGACAGGCTCCCATCTGTTTCTTAACATGTGGCATTCCCTTTCTTGAAGGATTCCCCCATACCTTCACTGGGTCGGTTCCCTGCCCCTCAATCTGGGCTACAGCTAGAAAGCCACCGCTGACTCCTCTTGGGAGTCTTAGTTTGCATTCCTCTGTTTGAAAGATAAAAAGACAGACAGCAATAGCAACCATCCATTGAGTCCTTCCATAAATATCCACAATAGCAGGGACTGGGCCAGGCAGAGGACGAAAAGACTGAAGTACAAGTGGACCTCCCAGGTGACTGGCGGAACCCAATCACTTGAGCCATCACCTGCTGCCCGCAGGAAGCCTGACATCGGAAGTGGAGCCAGGAATCAAAGCATTCTGATCAGGGGGTGCGGACATTGCAAGTGGTGTTTTAAGCGCAGCCCCAATTCTTTGGACTTACGCGCCACTTCATGGTGCTTCCATGTGCTTTTGCACACTTCGTGTAGTTGCTTCAAATCACTGACACCATTTGCTTCTTTATTCATGAGCCCTACAACTCCAGGGCTAAGCTGGGCTCTCACAGATCAGCTTCTCAGTAAATTTTTGTGGGAGACCCGGATGGAGCTCCTGGCTCCAGCTTGGCCCAGCTCAGGTTGTTGTGGCCACTGAGCCTATGGATGGAATATCTTCATCTTGGTCAGTTACTCTACCTTTCAAGCAAGTAAACAAATATATATATATATTAAGCAAAACAAGTCAATTACCCACAAGGAGAGATGCAAAACAGACTACCATTGTCAGGAACAATAGCATCCCTGCAACATTGCAAAGAACAGTTGCTGGGGAGATCACATGGCGGACAAGATCAAAGCCGGCCGAGCAGTCAGAGCCTCTGCTTGCCTCCACCCGCCAAGGAGAACCAGAGCCTGAAAGGGAGGACCACATTACCAGGAGACAAACCAGGCGGACACTCAGTAACGGAGTGACAACGCAGAGGCTCCAAAAGCAGCAAAGAGAGAAAGAGAGGAAGAAAGCAGGGTACAGCTCCTGCCCCTGCTGGCTGGTTGGGGACACTGTCTTGTTGGGAAAGCAAGTGCTAAGTTCCCATAATGTCCACCATCACTGCATCCTGGCAGCCCTAACCACAGGAGAATCCCACAGTCTTCACTGGCATTGAATCAGAAATCCGACTGAGGTCCGAAGGTCCAAGAGACAATGCTGCTCTTCCAAAGGAATCCATGCTGCCTCCGTCTACCTCTAAAGCCTGAGTTGCTGCTGCTTCTTAGAGAACAGGAAGCAGCTCTGTGGCTCCTAGGATTACTTGGAGCGAGAGCCAGGGTTCTTTAGCAGGCAGTAAGCAGGCCCCTTGGCACCTGCAGCCGAGGAATAACTGTGCCCAAGTCACATGCTCTGTGATGCCTGGTGGGGACGTTCTGTCTGCTGCTGAGGGCTCGTGAGCAGCTGTTGACATCGATATATAGCCCAGAGGATCAGAGGCAAGGAAGTCTCCAGAAATAGATACCTGAAGTATCTGCAGAATGTCATTGAAATGCCCAAAACACATCTAAAATAATGATCTTAAGGAAATTCATTGAAATGCAGCATGGCTCGATTGACCAGTGCTCCACCTAAGAGTGCTAGCATTCCATATGGGCACCAGTTTGTGTCCCGACTACTCTGCTTCCCATCCAGCTCCCTGCCTGTGACCTGGGAAAGTAGCGGAGGATGGTCCAGAGTCTTGGGACCCTGCACCCATGTGGGAGATCCAATAAGAAAGCCCTGGCTCCTGGATTCAGACCAGTTCGGCTCTGGCCACTGTAGCCATTTTGGGAGTGAACCAAGGATGAAAGGCATTTCTCTCTCTTTCTTTCTGTAAATCTGCTTTTCCAATTAAATACACACTTTACAAAGATTCCTAAAAACACATTACAAAGGTTCCTAAAACATCACTATGAAAAACTGTGTGCTAACAAATTGAAAACCTATAAGAAATTGATAAATTCCTGGATATACACAAGCTACCAAGATTAAATCTAAGAAGACACATACAATCTAAAACAGACACATGGCATGTAATAAGACTGAAGTAATAATTTAAAGTCACACATCAAAGAATATCACAGAATTTGAGAGCTTTACAATCATTGTGGAAATCCGTATGGAGAGTGCTTGGAAAATTGCAAATAAACCTGCCATATGAGCCAGCCTGGGGAAGTGGAAACAAGTGATGGAGAAAAAGCACCAGGAGCCAGACGACACCACCTGAGGACCTGTCCTTACCCCTAACAGCTCTGCCAGCTTACATCAGACAGGGAAGCTCTGCTTTCTGAGCTCCAGATTAAGCCTGGTTTTCCTTCTCTCCAATAAAAGAATGCAAATGGAGTCACTGGGTTTTCGAAGGCAGACCTGCCAGATTTCTGAATGCTTTGTCATGAAAAGTTAGGAGGCAGAGACAGCCCAGAGTTTTGTACCATAACATTTGGAACAGAAAAACAAAAACAAAATCAGTTCTAAAAGTGTCTCGAGAGCTGCTGTCCTTAACTAAATATAACTAAAAAAGAATTAAACAAAACAAAACAACCAAACTAAACATAGCTGAGTCTCAGGGAAACAACACAGAAGACGTAATCCAAAACATGCCAAGTTATTGATGGGTCCATCTAATGGATTTACAGCTGAGAACACTCACATTATGTCAAGCAAAGATTATCACGGAAGCGTTACAAAGTCATGGGGAGAAAGGAATAAAAGGACCTCTAGGATTCTTTGTGAAATTTCTTTTTTTGTTTGATTTGCATGGCAATTTGCACGCTTATGTTTAGGTGGAACCCTGCGACACTGACTACCTGGTGTAATTCAGTGAGGTAGATGCCAGCAGAGGCATGGCCAAGGACACCCGCATCCTACGCTGGAACCCCTGCTGTTGAAGCTCAGCTGCCATGCCAGGCAGGAGCCAGTAATGGCTCAAGTCCTCGGCCCCTGCCGCCCATGGGGAAGACCAGACTCAGTGTCCAGCTCGTGCAGAGTGAACCAACGGAAGGAAGATTTCTGTGCCCACCTGTCTCTCTGCTCCTCAAATAAATGTTTAAAAAATACTAATCAGGTAGAAGCAAAGTCCCCATGACTTCCACTTTTCAGAGTTATTCAAGCCTGCTAATACACTATATTGGTTAAGGTCCCACCACTCATTTCTCTTACCCAAGTTTATCTATTTTACATGTGGGTCAACCCAGTTCATTGCATCATTATTTTCCACAACCTGCAAACTTAAAAGTGTCCTTTCAGTGTTCACATTGTGTATAGAGACAGTGCTCGCGTACCTGAGTGTGGTAGAGGGGATGCCGGGGCAGGTTCACCTCCCGCAGCAGCCGGCGGGCGAGCGTTCTCAGCTCCACAATTCGGCAGGTGAGTTGAGGCTGCAGGAGCCTGGCCAGGGACTTGGAGGATCTGGAGAGGCTGCTCAGGCCTCGGATCAACGTCCCCCGATTGATCCTAGCTAACGCCAGCGCCATTCGGATTCTGGATGTTTTCTGCACAGGCTCTCTTTTCTGAAAAAACAAGTTTTGGAAGAGTCACTGGCGCGCTCATCTGATGTGTTCATTAAAGTCCCCTCTGGCAGAGACTGCTGCCCTTGAACTTCATGGTGCGTGGGGCTGTGCGTATGTATTCAGCACTAACACCTTTATGTGGCATTTATTCCCTTAGGGTAAATCTCCAGAACTGAAGTGACTGGCCAAGGGTAAATGTGCTTGAGACTTTCCCCTGGATTTGTGTCCTTTCCCTTGATTTTCAAAGAGCACTTTCAGAATTTAGTAAAAACTTCTTACCCCAACAATAACACATATATTCAGTTTACTTTAGAATTTTTCTGTTTAAAAAAAATGTTTTATTACTTTTTAACACTCACTATTATAAAAGTAGGCAAATATTAAACTATGATTTCCAAAACAGTAAAATCGTGACTCCTGTAAAATCAAACAGAACCCGAGTCAAAAATGCTGTCAAAGGTCCTATTGTAGTTATCAATTAATGAGGAAACCAGTAAGAAGTTAAAATGGTCTCATTACAGAATGTGACCTACAGAGATTTATATTTTTTTACTGAACGAAAATCCATTGGCACAGCCAGGATCATTTGCATTATTATTTTCAATTGCATAAAAACTTCAATTTTTTTACATTAAATAGAACACAAGAGCATAGCCACAAAATACATTCTTTTGAGAAAAGAATACAAATATCTCATATACTACTGAACAAGCTGAAGAGGTTTTTATTTCAAAAGGCCAGAAACACGATTGGTTTTTTACGGTGGTGGAGGGGAAACACGTGGCATTACCCACACCCGTGACCTGCAGGTCTTTCTCTGCTCCATCAGAAAAGGAACAAAGGCAAAACTACCCACAATGCGGTCAGACCACATTCCAGGCACCAGGCAGTGTGCTTCCCCTGAAGCACAGAGGTGATTTTACAGGCTCTCCAGGCCTTTCCCTATACACCTTGGGGAGAAGTCCTGGCTAATAACACGAATGAGCAACTCTGTAGCTCTACATAGTCATTTCATCGAAATATGTAAATCCAAAATAACTTCAAAGTGGATGTTTTGCCAATGATGAATACTGTGTATTTGTCTTAAGATCGAACACACTGCATACGTATTTCAAATGCATTGTCTTCACCCTGAGATCACCTCATGGCTGCTGTTTCGTCCTCCAAGTTCAGCACTTCTGTTACTGTTAGGTGCTTGGCGCTGGAGAAAAGCACAGTTGTTCTGAACTGCCAAGCAGGATTATTTCTGCTGCATTTGGTGTTCTGCTGTGGTTTACTCAGTGCGCTTTACTGAGAAAGTCCATTAGCCATGCCACCCTTGCCTTAGCTAACACAGTAGAATACCATCCGACTGTGAGCTGTTGCACTGGCTACAGGTCCAAGTCATGATAACAGGAGCGCAATCCTGCCAGCTGTTCATTCGCAGGCAGCACACAGAAAATAAGAGGCAGGTGCAACCATTTGCTCTGTCTATCCCAGCTGCGAATCGCCCACAGTATCAGCAGCCCCTGCACATCCAAGGCCATCTCTATCGGACTCCAACTCCCGGGGTGGAATAAGATTGACTCAGCACCTGACTGCAATTGGCGAGTGTTTTTCTCTCTTCGATATTTACCATGAAGAGAGGATTCACAATGCCACAGCAAACAGGAAGTGGGTTAAGATGCAGTTTCATGTTTTCTAAAGCCTTGTCTATTGGTTCAGGATTCTGTGTTTGGGGGAATTCTCACTTTTGCAGTTGCAAAATTGTAAACATTCTGTAGTTTCCCCTTGTTTATTTTCTAGTTTTTCTTTACAAATTCTTGGCGTCCCGTACACATTATGCTGGATTCATCAGCGGCCGTCACCCATCTCTTCGTACTAACCAGCCTGAATTGCTTCCTCAAACCTACAGTACACGAATGCATTCCACTTTCTCTCTTTGACATTGTCCAAATACTGTACTTCTAAAAATAGTAAGGTTGTTTTTTATCATCTGTTACGCCTCATGTGGAGTTCATAACACTTGAGCACGCACACGGCCATTTGCTATAAATGATATTTTTAAAATTCTAGTGTGCATTACACTAATGTTCCGTGTGCCTCCTGTTTTTTTCCCATGTTGGTGGCATTGTGAGCGCGCGGCTCTTTGGGACTAGAGCCATCGTATCAGCTGTTTTCCTTCGGTGCTCGCCCTGCTACCATCAGATCCCCGTCCTTCCCCTCAAGGCTTTTCCAGTGCTTTACTCTCTTGATAACGCCAGCAAAGGAAGGGCTATTTCTGACAACCAGGTGTTTCTGATCACCTTGCTTTTTCCCGGCCACTAACCAGGGATTCAAGTCTTTCCTGAGAAGGTCCCCTCTTTGCTCCTGAGGACAGAGTAAGAATGGTAAACCCAGGCCCTGGGCTTTGTTTTCAGGAGTTCTCTGCGGCTAAGGCGATGGGCAGGTGACAACTGAGGAGAAACAACTGTGATCCTCTCGATGCAGAACGAGCCTACGCTTTTCCAGGACAGTTGCCTCGCTGTAATGATTTTAACTCATTCTTAGTAAGTGGATTTCTCAATCAGCCCTAGTGAAACGTCGTTAAAGGTTTCCTTGAGCTGTCAGTGTCTCCCTTTTGTTTACTGGCTGCCCTGTATGTTTTCTTATCAAACCAACTGTGTGCATCCTGATGTTGATCTCACTTCTTTTTCTTCTTCTTCTTCTTTTTATTTTTTTGTTTTTTGATTCTTAGCCTGAACATCCTGGAACTGGCTGCCAACTGTGCAAATCTGGATAATCATTTTTTGGGAGGGGGGCAGATATCATCGTCAGAAAAGATATTCCAGCTCCTTTCTCCAAAACTTAAGGGCACCAGAAGGAAACTTAGAAGTCTTGACAAAAAGAGCATCAGTTTATAAAGTTGGGTCTAGTATCCTACCTCAGGTTTCTCCATTTGAAATCACTCTTGAAGTATATACTATTCTATTTTTCCTTTCCGTTTCTTTTTTCCTAGAGCCACACTCATTTCTTTGTCATCAGCAGTTTTAATGCTCAACTCCCAATTGTTATGGCCTCAGCTTTTTACTATCCTCCATCCGTAAAGCCGGCCTGTCAGCAAATCTTACTCAATTGTTTTCTCTGCAGAGTGCCAGGATTTGACCACGTCTCGGAGCCCCTGGTTACCGACACTCGTGTAGTTTCAGTGGGAAAGCGCACCATAATTTTCACAAAATGTGACTCTCAGTCTAGGTGCAGATCAGATTAAGTAATTTGCTAGTTGTAGTACACATTTCTTTGCTCAGATGAAAGTTTTATTATTTTCAAAAGCTCTCACATGGAAATCATTTGTAATTTGCAAGTGTTAGCTGTGAAAAAAAAAGTTACTCTTCAGTAAAGAAATGGAGTACATTGGGGTCTGGGCTGGCTGGGACAGAGCAGCTTAAAGGTCTGGATTGTGGAGGCCACAGTTTCCATCCAAGATGCCAAAATTAACCTCCCCAGCCTCAAAAAGGACATTTCATTTAAAACCTTCATCTATGAAGAGAATTACTCAATAGTCATTATTCTGAAATATTCCTCTATAAAAATTCCTCATCGTTCCCAGCAAATAGTTCTTTGTTGCAGGCTTAGCAAGACAGCCTCTTGTTGAATAATTAAGTGCCTGGGGGGAGGGGAAAAGACTTCAATGCAAATCACAAAACTTAAAGACTTAAAATTTAATCCAATGAAGAAATCCCTCTAAGTATTCCTAAGTATTTTTAAAACCATTCCTTTCAGAGCGTTACATAACTAGGAACCTACCTATAGAAATGTTTTAAAACACTGCAGAACTTACAATTTGGCCTTTACAAAAATTTATCTAGTTAATGACTAATAAATAATAACATTTTCTGCATAATTTCCCCTTGAAGAGCAAATGACTTCAAATGCATGATAATATCTCCAGACTACTCAGATTTCTTGCCAATCTCAGCAACACATTCTTCAAAGTAAATGGTGGGAAAAGGCAAATGTAATTGTTTTCAAAATGATAAAATAACCTTAATTATGTTTATGCTCTTCTCTGAATGATATAAAGCTGTTAACAGCCAATGGCTTCAGTGAGTTGGAAATAAAAACTCAGAGTTCCTCAGGTATCATTCAGCCAATCTATTTCTCCAGAACCCCTGTTGATGATGAGTACAAAGAGATGAAGGGAACTGTAAAAAAAAGCTGCAACTTCTTAGGTTAAACAAAAGCCAGGCTTTCCTAACCTCCACCATGGTGGGAGAATCACAACTTGGAAGGGATTTGTGGACTTGCCAGGCCTGCCTTTGGCTACTCAGAATCCTCCTCGAGGATTTTGCTGTCATTCCTGCCGCCACTGTGTTGCCCTTAACCACGTGACATCCTAGATTAGACCTGGCCCCTTGTTCTCTTTCCCCTACTCCAGAACATAGCCAAGGAAAGTCTCCAGGGTACCAAGCCAGGGGAACACAAAAACAGAGAACCAATTAGACCCCAAATGCAAGACGTGGACCTAGAAAACTCAGCATCCCCTCTGGATCCCTCCTTAGCCTCTGCCTCTCAGCTGACCACCATTTAACGCCATCATCTCACCACTATGCCTACACTTCAGCTCTGCTCTTGCTCAGTGTTGAGACCTGAGAGAGGGTGTTACAACAACAACAACAAAGAGTTTACTCCCCTACCTGTATCATGCCAGCCTTTTTCCTTTTCCTCTGTGTCCTGCCTCTTTCAAATGATAAGTGACAGCGTGAATGTGTGTCACGTTAGAAGTATTATCTTAGAGGTCCACCAGTATTCTCCCCTCATTAGCTCCAGCGAAGTCTATCTCTCTTCGAAACAATCAGGGAATTCACTTGTACAATGACACAGTTGTCAGTCCCCAGCTGACATGCTGCTGGGGTCTTCCAAGAGTCGGTTCTGCAAGTCCTCACAGTTAAACTCACACGTGAGTCAATGATAGACAGCCATGCCTGTCCATTCGCGTTCAGAAATGTATGGATTTAATACATTCAATCACTGACATATACAGGCATCAGCCACTATTCAGATAAAAAACTATATATATATGTTTTATATAATTGTATATTAAATATAAATTCATATAATATAAAATATATCACATATAAATGTATATATGTTATATAAGGTATTTAAATGTGTATATGTTATATAAGGTATTTATATTATATGGTATATATGTGTGTGTGTGTGTATATATATATATACATGTATTTGCTCAGTATGAGTTTGAAGACAACAGCATGATTGGTTAGTAAGAACAAAGCTGGGTAGGACCAGACCCCAGGCACCTAGGAGGGCATGCAGGCTGTTATGGGGTGCAGCCATTGGTGGCTTGCACCCGCCCAACAGTGGACAGGACGCGGAAACAAGGGTTTCCACATGCCCTTCCTACCTCTTCTCATGCCATTCAAGTTAACTGAAGGTGCAAAAATCCCACTGCCACTCCTGCCTTCCACACCATTCAGAATAACTGACATTGCGGAAATTACTTTGGAGGTTCCGCACACCTGGCCCCTCCTGCCTCCTGTTGTATTACGTTAGTTAACTATAAGAAGACTATAAAGAAGACTTTAAACTCTGGTAACTTCCTTCCTGCCTGAAACTCTTTGTACTGTGTGTCTCTCAATCTGATTGGAAGATGAGAGCTTAAAAACCCCTGATTTTTGCTACTTGCTGCCGTGGCTCCTGGAGTGCAGCGGGAGCTGCTGCCACCAAGCTTGGGAAGTAAAGACTACTCCTAACATCCTACCCTTGGGTCCAGTGTGATCTCTCTCACACCCTGCAACACAGGCTTTCCAAACAGTGTCTTAACTGCTGTGTCCAGTATTTCTCCTACATGGCAAGCAATAATATTTCTCAGATTTAACTATGTGCTGGAGTTACATATTCACAGTTACCTACACAACACACCCATGACTCCTAAGCATACACCTTCATCCCAGACTTCTTCTGAACTTCACATCTACATATACAGTTTGCAACTCAACTCCATGTCTTAAACCATGACCCAGTTAGATGATCTGTAAGCCTGTTCTCCTTCATACTGTCCTCCATCCTAGATGATAGGATCGTGTCTCTTTTAGCCACTCAAGTAACCACGGTCTTCCTCAGCTCCTGCACATTCCTTTCTTTCTACCCCGTCAGTTTCAAACTCTGCTCAGTAACTCTTGCATCCAACATATGCTGTCTTCATTGTTAATGTTCTTGTTTTTGTCTGTCATTTTAATAGATTCTTCTCAGACCCTCGGCATCTGGTCAGCCTTCCTTACCAGTAAGTGCCAATTACATGTCATTTCCACACTCAAATCAATCATGATTAGTTGGTCCTCCGAGACCTGATCTATGCCCCGTTCCTTCCCGATGCCTTCTCTCCCAGCCTATGCAGAGTTACTCACTTGGCTAACCCGGATGTAGCTCTACCACTTTGCACATTTAGCACCAATACTAGTTGAACTATTTCCATTAGATCACATCTAGTTGGTCACTATATTCCCTCTTCCTAATTCCAAGGAATACTGAGGCATTTAGTCAGTGGCTAGTGACTGGGTATTGGGAGCAATACTTAAGGTACCTCTAATATCTCTCCTTTGGAATGAATTATACGACTGCACAATTACTGTGTTAGAGTGCTTCTTTGTTTGCTTCCATGTTTAAGCCCAGTACATCATGCAGTTGTGCCTAAAGCATGTTTTCCAAACCGTCACTGTGCTGTGTTCTGCACAGCCTGACCTGTTCTAACTGTGGTCCAAACTGCTGAGTCACTCATTCTCATAAAGAGCTGTTCACCTCTGAGTAACAAACACTAAACAATAACAAACAAAAGAAATCAACCATGAAGTTACTGCAGTGCTGCAACATCTTTTTTGAATTCCTGTTGGACATTATGAAGCCACATACCTGATTGGACTGCGACATTCTGAGGATGGCTGGGAAATCATCTTTAAACTCATCTACAAGGTCCATGATTACTTTTTGGATTCCCTCGACTAAGAAAGAGGTTAGGAGAAGAAGAAAAACTTAAGAAATATCCTCTGTGTGATTAAAGAGGAACGCAGCACAGCAAGTCCAGTGCCTAGGTGAAGAGGAGAGCAGACAGACCCTCAGGAACTGACCCCCCGTGTTCCCACACCCATATTCCCTTTACAACAAGACTGTGTGTACTTCTTCCAGAAAAGTTCTTCAGCACCTGCCCACATATCCACCCAACAGGCTTGATGGGCATGATGAGTTTCAGTGTGGTTTTCCAGTGTTCGGCAGCCACTCAGTCCTGGGCAAGGCTGTGGGTGGCGGTGCCCGGAGCCTTTCCGCCCATGAGAGTGGGCAGGCGTGGAACCCAGAGCTGCAAAGACTGCAAGGAACTCTCCGTGACTGCACAATGGGCTTCTGAGAACCAGCTGTAGAATCTGCTGGAATCCTACTGGAGTGATAGCCAAAGAGTGTGCTTAGCGGCATCAAGGGAGGAAGGAAGGGATTGAGAATTGAGCCGCACTAAGGAGTTCTGCATAAAAAAAAAGGAGGGGGGAGAGGGAAAAGCTGAATTTTGTCCCAAATTCTACAGGGAGACTGCAATGATCGGATCTACTGAGAACAAAGCGTCCCTTGAACAAGAGCTAGGGAGTGCTTGAAGAGAAATGCTTCACACACGATGCCAAGTGGGAGGTTCATTCAGGAAGATTTCTGAGCACATTGCTTCCCCCTTTGCCTAAGTGAGGTCCACCACGTCAGGCCCAGGCAAAACTGTCAGGTCTTTCCTTTGTTTCCTTTGACTATAAACCATTTTCTTCCTCTTTTGCTTTCCTAGTCCAACCATCTCCCCACTTCAAAGGACCATGTTGTCCCCTGTAGCAACTTGGGAAAAACTTGGTAGTACATGCGTTTGATGGACTGCCTGGTTAATGTTTTAGTATGTGGGAGTCAAGATTGGATCAGCTAAAATCTCATTTTTACTAAGATGACTGTATCCCACATCAGAGTGCTTGGGTTTGTAGCTGTTTGTGTCTTCCAGCTTCCTGCTTCCTCCACCAAGACCCCACAAGTTAATACGCCCTTCACACTGTGAAAGTGCAACCTATTGCCAGAAAAAAAATCTGTTACACAGGTCTGAGCGCACACACACACACACACACACACACAAACACGGAGCCTGTAAGGCTGGATCCACTCTTTGCCCTTTCAGGACATTTGGCCATCGGAGTCGGCCTTGAGGATTATCTGGTCTCCCACTCACCCTAAGTCCATTTGGTCTGTCAGCACACTTGGATGTCCTCACTACCTATTGTTTGGTTCAGTTTTCTTCTCTCCCACCTATGTGTCCTACGCTATCAAGCATGTAGGTTAGAAGTTAAGAGCCAGTTGGGATGCCTGTGCTTCATGTCCAAGAGCCTGGGTTCAAGTTCCTGCTTCTGCTCCTGACTCCAGCTCCCTGCTGATGTTAAGCTGGGAGGCAGTGGTGATGGCTCATGTATGAGTCCCCAGCTTTGACTTGGGCCCCGCTGTCGTCATTGTAGGCACTGGGGGAAGTGAATCAGTGGATGGAGCATAATAACATTTAGCGTCATCTGGATCTTTAGCCTTTTAATAAGTTAAAAAAAAACTAATAAAGGAAAAATGCTTTTCAAGCTAATAGCTGGCACACTTAAAAGTGACTTGAGATATGCACTTCAAAAATTCTTTTGTCCTCTCTTCCATAATGAACCCCTCCCAGGAAAGGGGTGATTCAAAACAAAAAAAGATGGTGATGATCAAGGATTTTCCTGATAATGAGATGCCCCCGGAGACTCCCCCAAATATTTACTTTTTAAAAAGGATAATTATTTTAAACTTGTCAAGCCATTTATGCTTCGCATCAATGGGTTTTATTTTCACCCATATGAATACCCAATTGCTTTACTACTCTTGATTAAACTAATTTTTTTCATGTTGACATGTAATGCCATTTTTGTCTTTACGTATGTTTGCAAATCTAATACATACGTTCATAAATACAGGGAACTATTTCTGGACTTTTTTTTTTTTTTTTTTTTTGCTTTTATTTGTGAAGTAGAGAAACACAGACATGGCTATAAGAACAGTCAGACAGGGGGAGAGCACCCATCAACTGGCTCACTCCTCAAAATGCTCCAAACAGCCTGGGCTGGTCCAGGCCAGGCCTGGAGCTGGGAGCTGGAAACTGGGAACTGAATCCAGCATTCCAGCACACTTGGCAGGGAACTGACTCCCTCCACAAAGAAGGCAACAGAAGAAGGCATTTCGCCTTAGAGTTAAGATGCCAGTTAATGCACTTGTGTTTAACATTCCAGTACCAGGTCTGAGTCTGAGCTCCAGTTCTTAACTCCAGTTTCCTGATAATACATTCTGGCAGATAGCAAGTAATGGCAAGTACTTAGGTCCCTAAAAACCACAATAGGAGACCTGGATGAAGTTCCAAGTTCCTGGCTTTGGCTTGATCCCAGCTCTGGTTGTTTGGAGTATTTAAGGAGTGAAAGAGCAGATAGGAACTTTCTGTGTGTGTCTGTCTCTTTGCCTGTTAAAGAGATGTGGCAAGAACCAATGTCTGGCCAATAGCAGTGAGGACCTGCCAAGAGCTCAGAGGCGGGACCTCCCTTAACTGGGCCCTCAGAGGACCCGCCCACCAACACCAACGCTGCTGGCAAGGGACCCTGCGTCAAGGTAGCCAGCTATGCTGCACCTGGATTCCTGACCCACAGAATGGGCCAGAGGACGCTATTACTTTTAAGATCTCAGCTTTGGGGGTAATATGCACATAACAACCTGTTCCTAATCTATTAAAACTTACAATTGTATTTTCTATGAAAAATAACAATGTTTTACAAAATGAAAAACTGTAGTGAACACAGTGATATTGTGATTATTTTCCCAATTTCTCTCTTTTTTAAAGATTTAAAAATTTTTATTGAATGTTGAACTTGACTGGACAATGGGACGCTGGACTATATGTTTATTATATGCTGGCAATGAGGGAATCCCAAATGAACTTGAGCTGTGGTTATGCAACTGGGTGGAAAAATCCACCATGGGGGGAGGGTTTGGGGAAGGGTGGGGAAAATCCCAGTACCTATGAAACTGTCACGTAATACAATGTAATTAATGTATAAATTAATTCAAAAATGCAATAAAAATATTAAAAAATTTTTTTATTGGAAAGGCAGATTTACAGAGAGAAGGAGGGACAGAAAGAAAGATCTTCCATCTGCTGGTTCATTCCTCAAGTGGGCGCAAGACCCAGGGCTGAACTGATCTGAAGCCAGGAGCCAGGAGCTTCTTCCAGGTCTCCCATGTGGGTGCACAGTCCCAAGGCTTTGGGCTGTCCTCTATTGCTTTCCCAGGCCATAAACAGGGAGCTGGATGGGAAGTGGAGCAGCCAGGACATGAACCAGCATCCCTGTGTGATGCCAGGGCTTGCAAGGGAAGGATTAGCTCATTGAGCCATCATACCAGGCCCTATTTTTCCTTATCTCTTTACTGTCTTGTTTCACAGAAGAAATTTAGTTTCTCACACCTGCTTTCTAAATTTAATCTGTTGCAGTAAGTGTGGTGTTTTGTAGGAAATACAAAAATAACATCCTGTCTTGAACAGATATATAGCTATAAAAGAAAGGAGTATTTTAACAGGCTTTCTACATAAATGTGAAAATTATTCTCTGACCCTATCTCAGCATTCAACCTGAGGCAGTGTCTTAAATGTGAAGCCATATAAATAAACTTTTCAGACTTAGTGGGATTCTAATTTAACTAAAGTGCCTTGATCTATCTTGCCCTTTGCATGGCTCTTTTACATGGTTTCGTAACATAATGCTTTGATTATTTGGATAACTCTGGTCTTCTGAGCTATAGAGGTATATGATTGACACGATTATATAACAAGTCCTTCCTCCTCCTTCTCCCCCACAAAACACAACAAAACAAAAGAAAATAAAGTGAACATTTGGGGACAGCCATTTGGCCTAATTTTTGGGTCTCCAGTTGTGAGGCTGTGTTCTGTGCAAGTGCCTGGGTGTGAGTCACAGCTCCAGACCCCAGTGTCACCTCCTCAGCAGCAGTGGTAAACAGCTCAAGTAGCCATCCACATAGGAGATGGGACTGAGTTCCCAACCCCGCTTCAGCTACGGTTAGCTTTGGCTGATGCAGGCACAGGGGGAGTGACTCAATGGATGGAAGATCCCTGTCTATCCTTACCTCTCTGTTACTCTGCCTAGCAAATAAAAATAAGTAAATATGAAAGAAAAAAAACACCAGAAAATCAGAAATGCAGTAGCAATTTCCAGCAGGTTCTCATGAGACAGTCACCTTGGGCTTCTTGCCAGCCAGAAGGGCGCCAGGGTCAATTGCAAGCCTGGGACTAAGGAAGAGCTGTGCACCTGTCCTTACCATCACCCCTCTATTAGCTTTGCGAAGGCCCAAAGCAGTCACAGATGCTGCTTAGAAGAAGAAAAGCAGCTGAGGAAAACATCCTGCGTCCGCCATTGACGACTCCCAAGCCTGGAACAAAACTCAGCTGGGAAGGGCTCTGAAGGGGACTGGAGCTTGTTATTACATGAATGGGACTCTATTTCCTTATTCATCTATTCACTCACTCATGCCTTCATTCATTTTCATTTTATTTGAAGGGGAGGCAGAGATGAAGAGGTCCTCTGTCTGCTGATTCACTCCCCAAATGTCTGTGCTTGTCAGATCAAAGGCAGGAGCCAGGGACTTCATTAGCATCTCCCAACGGGGTGACTGGGACACAAGCACATGAGCCATTATTTGCTGTTAAGACAATGTGCCAGCAGAAAGCTGGCATTAGAAGCAGGGGAGCTGGGACTTGAACCAGGCACTCTAAAACGGAATACATATGTCCCAAACAGAGACTTAACTGCTACATCATTTGTCACCAAGGGACTATAGTTTCTGTAAAAACACGAATCAGGGGACATTGAGTGGCACAGCAATTTAAGCCATTGCCTACAATGCTGGCATCCAATATCGGAGTGCTTGTTTGAGTTCCACCAACATTACTTCCAATTCAGCGTTCAGCTCAAGTGCCTGGTCCAGGGGCTTGAACTCCTGTTGATCTGGGAGACTTGGAATTCCTGGCTGCTGGCCTCAGCTTGGGCCACAGCTGGCTGTGGCAATGATGTGGAGGATGAACCAGCAGACAGAAGATGTATCTGTCTCTTTCTTTCTTTCTTTCCCCTCTCCTTCTGTCTCTGTTGTTCTGCCTTTCAAATACAAAAAGCACTTATTAACTGGGAGTAACCACCAAACTACCAAATTCACCCGAGATATCAAACGGGTGGAAGAAGATCACTGTTGGCTGGGACACATCAGCAGCACAAGGTTGCAGGGCAGCGATGGAGAAAAAGCACTGTGACTTTTGCAAGTATCCTGCTCATCTCAACTCCTTTAATCAAGTACTTATGATAACTACTATCTGTTGAGCACCTTCTGTGTTTCCTAGGCTGAAATTCTGCTGAGTATGTTCAGCAGACTGACATTTTACAGTGACTGGAAGCAGGCTAGCCAAAGTTCATATCCCAGTTCTGCTACTTGAAAAATCTGACACATTGTGAATCTGACTCTGTTTCCTCATCTGTGTAATGGGGGTGGATGATGCCTGTTTCACAGAGCTGCTAAAAGCCCATGAGGTAAAGCCCATGCAATAGCACAGTGCCTGGTCTACAGCAAGCACTCAGTGACGGAGACAGTGACAATGACCGTTGTGATCACGCTAGGTCTAATGACCCGGCAAAAACAAGACTTTGGGAAAAATTTTCAAGCATTATCCTGCAAGACGGACTGAAGGTGAATCAAGACGGGGAGCAGGTAGAAAAATTAGAAGCACTGAATAACAAAATGAGGCCACCGTGGTAGCTACAGAAACAAAATAGAAGAGATATTTGAGAAGAAAGTTAACTGCTTAAAAATACACAGTAGATTAAAGAAGAAGGAAGAAAAAAAAAAGGAAGCTGAATGTTTAAAAAATGTACTGAAGGGAGTGGCAACTTGATGCCATAGTTAAGCCATGACTGGGGACACCAGCACTTCCCATGGGCATCAGTTATTCAGGCTACTCCACTTACATCCCAGCTCCTTGCTAGGGAGCTGTGGAAGGCAGTAGAAGATGGCCCCAGGAACTGTTACATAAGTTACACTATTAACTAAACTAAACTATTTTCTTCCAAGACCTCTCCCTGGTCACTCACTGCTCCCAAAGTGGCTTGCCAGTAAAATGTGAGTTATGATTTCTACAGTGCTTTGTAACTTGAAATCCTACATCTCTAGAATTCTTATTCTGAGGGCCCTTGGTCTTTGACACAAGGCAGAGACTTGTGGCAGCTGCATTCATGCTTTGAATCAAGGTCAGCTTCTTACCTTATCAGGCCGGGGCCAGTGAGGGCACAGCCCGCCCCTGTTTTATGGCCGTAAACAACATCCTGGGAGCCTGGACGGCAGAACACAGCTTCCATAGGGGGTGGGGTGGGGATGGGTGGGAGCTGCTTTTCTCAAGAAGGACTGCACACCTTAGGTGATGGGAGAATAAATACATCAGTCATTGTTCTAATAACTCCCCGGCTTTGAATGCAAGCATGTTTATCTTACCGTCTTTAGTACCTCGCTAAGTGAAACATCATGACCCATTTCTGTTTTGGCCGCACCGAGAGCATATTAACCACTAAGTTTCACTCCTACTCCATTAGATCACAATTTGTGAAACTTTAATCTGGGTTAGCCAAGGAGGAAGCATTTCTGCCTAGGGAGAAACCAGTATTAGGCTGATTGCCAGGAACACTATTTGTAAACTGGATCCCCTCTGAAAAGGCCTGTCATTCATTTCATGAAAACAGTGAAAGCTTTTGCATTTGAAGAAAATGTTCGAGGATCCCTGAAAGCAAGATCGGTGACAGAGTAAATATTTGCAGGCTGAGAAAATACCAGTTGGTGAAAGTTGCCATGAGACTTCGGACAACAGTTAACAGCAGAAAGCCTGACGCGGCTTCATTTGTTTGACAGTGACACACGCAACCATAAAGCCATACCTCTAATCCAGGGATGTTCTAGAAAAACAACAGTGGACTAAAGCACTTGGTGATGCTACGTTCACTGAACTGAAGCTAATGGAGTACACTCAGCTACTTAAAAGGCTGGCCAGGAGCCTGTCCCCCTGTAAGCTGTACTGGCAGTTCCATTCCATGAGATCAAGAATGTCCTCAGGGGAACACTGAAGATCATTTAATCCTTGCTTATAATCAACCAAACTGGAGCATAAAAAGAAAAGAAGAAAGAAAAATAAATCTTTCCTCCATGAAGTATAAAACATTATACAACAGAACTCTGATGTAAAAAAAAACCAAACTGGCAAAACCGAAACAGAACTCTGTTTTCAATGCTATCTCCACATTTTTGGCATAGAATCTCAGTCCAAACTGGGCTCTAGAACTTGCCTGTCCTCACACTGAAGAACATGCCTCCAGGGATAAGAACTGTGATGCCGTGGGTTAAGCCATGACCCTGGATGTCTGTATCCCACATCTGCATGCTGCTATAAATCCTGGCTACTGCCTTCCAACATCCTGGACTGAGCTTATGCCTCTGCCTGCACATGGAGCAGCTGACCTG
Organism: Ochotona princeps; assembly: GCF_030435755.1. NCBI lineage: Eukaryota > Metazoa > Chordata > Mammalia > Lagomorpha > Ochotonidae > Ochotona > Ochotona princeps. The sequence goes on from NC_080859.1 coordinate 11,353,062, forward strand.
AACTCCAGGCTTCTGGCTTCAGCTTGCATCAGCCCTGGATGTTGTAGGCACCTGTGGGGGGAACCATTAGATGGAAGATCTCCCTCTCTCCTTTCCCTGTTTCTCTGTGTTTCAAGTATGTGAAAGTATTTAAAAACAAATAGACGTCTTCAAACACATGAAAAAAGAAGGCGGCCCTCTCAGTGGTGTTCACATGGCTGCTCTCAGCGGTGTTCACATGGGTGCCCCCAGGCATTAACTTTGGCATGGATTCTGATCTCTCCCCATCACAGACACTGATGGATTAGCGGACTTTCCCTAGTCACAGCTGCTGAGGGGCAGGAGTGAGAGAAGGAAACCACCTGACTCACAAACAGGCTCCTCTTGGGCATTCTGCACTTCTCTCTACAACGGACTCCTGAATGTTGGTGTGAATAGAGCGCCCACTGGTAGCATTTCTTACTCCACTTATTTCTTACAAATTCATTATAAAGCACCGTTTGCGTTAAATCTAATATCCCCTCTTTTTTCTTCAATTGAATCAAACTATATGCTAGGATATTCTATGCTTTTGGTAAAGCAAAGCTCAAATTAAGTCTAAATATGGAAAAAAAAGCATTTGTATCACATCTAGTAGAGGTTTAAAACCATTTCTCAGAAATAAACACACAAATATGCCAAAGGGGGTGGAGCAAAAGCATCTCCAGGCATAAGCCATAGGATTTCTGCACTTACTGAAAGCAGATTTTTTTCTGAATGTCTGCCATGCACGCTGCACTGTGTTGTGTTTGGGACAGAATGAAATAATCACTGACTTCGTGCCAGCCTGTTACAGAATTTGCCCTATCTTTATTTTGCACAAATTTGTAGGCATACGAGCTCAGAACATTTTAAGGATATCAAACCATTATTAATGTGTGAGGTAGATTGTTTTATTTGAAATTTATAAAACAATAACCATGTGTTTATTTTCTAATGAAATTTTAAAAAAAAACTATAGATGATGAAATTATTCAATTATCCTGATTGCCTAGATTTTTGATAATAAACATATACATCCCTTATGCAGAGGAAAGATGGATTTTAGTAGAAGTGAAATTTTTCCTTCCTCTTATGCCACTAAAATGTCATTTCTGTTTCCTACACACAAGATGCAACAGATACACAGTCCCTGACAGCTGACATGCATGTTGAGATGCAAATACATGGACATGAGATGGTCTTTTACTCAGCAGACATACGTGCACCCGGCACAGAAACACACAGGAACACATGGAGTCCCATCAGAACGAGGCCCAGGAAGCACTTTTCTCAAAGAGCTGATGATGGTTTTCTTGGTCTCTCAATAGTTTACATTTCTCAGGGTGGGTATCTAGCCCAGTAATTAATTGCTATTTGGGATACCCACATCCCTAACTAACTAACTAACTCTCTGACTGACCCTGAAACGGGTAACAGCCATGTGGCCACAGCAGATGTCATTGTGAGGAGATGGTTCAGAGCCTTGCCTATTAAAACAAATTAACACAAAATAGTTAATAGGCAGGAGCAATTTTTTCACTTAATTAAAAAAATTATTTTGTCAAGAATCACGTGTAGATGGCTACATATTGTGTATAGGAAATAAGTTTTATGTAAAATGTGGATATTGATTAATTTTATTGTATACAGAAGATATAAAGAGCAACTCCTACAATATGTTCCAAACAGAGGCCAGCCCTGTAACATAATGGGTCAAGTTGCCACTTCATACCAACATCCCCTATGGGCACCAGATCAAGCCATGGCTTGCTGTCCTGCTCTTGGCTCCTGGGTTCAGGAGGCTGGGAAGTTCAAGATCAGGACCCTGTACTTGGTGTGTGATGAGGGCTTACTGTCTACTTCCAAGATGACATGCTCGGGGCTGGGTCCTCCAAAGGGAGGCAAAGAAGGTGGTGTCTTCCCTGGGCAGAGGGACTGAA